>NW_028141979.1:7473144-8673144 GCF_025532165.1 Camponotus vicinus | reverse complement strand
TACGTTTATATCCCAGCGTATATTTTATATCACGATATGCTGCAAAAGATGTAAAACTTCGTGAGTAATTAATTACTTTTTTACTGCATGTATCTTCGTTGTCGCATGATATATTATCGAAAATATACAGAGTATTCCTGACTTAAATTTGAAATATAATATCAAAATTTAATTATGAAATAATTTGTTCAAAAAATGATGGTCTCTAAACTAGAGATAAATTAAACTTCATTTTAATTTTCGTGCGATGTTAAAACATTATGTTCTTCACCATCCCTCGCAATAGACTACGGTTTGTTTTTTTATTTACAATCCTGTTTATTTCTTCGCAAAACCGTTGGCCACCAAACCCACGCTCAAACATTCAGAGATAAATTGTAACATCGTACCTATTGATGAGAGAATTGGTAATATTTTGTAATTTCTGGAACCATTCAAGGAATTAACAATTATTTGACATGAAATAGATTGAGTTTTACAGTCCAAATACAAGCCTATCGATGACCTCCAAGTTTCAAAAATAGAAGCATTATTCATTCCTATAATTCTGTAACTTTAGAAACCAATGTCTTTTAAACGAAACGTTTGTAAGCGTATTTCCTGAAGAAAATGTTTTTTGTTTGAACTCTTAGAATTATATTTCAAGTTTAGCCGTTTAATCCAGCATCCTGCATATATATTTAATTTCTTTAACATTGTAAGATATATCTGTTATGTACATTTTATTTTTCAAAAGAATTCTTATTTTTGTATAAATCATATTTAATTTTATATTTTCTTCAGAGTCATATGTAGTACCTGCCAGGACGGGTATACATCTTAATATCTATGGAGTTCACAGAGATCCTAATTTCTGGCCAAATCCGGAAGTGTTCGATCCGGATAGATTTTTGCCCGACAGGATTCAGGATCGTCATCCTTTTTGCTATCTACCGTTCAGCGCAGGACCGCGGAATTGCATAGGTAAGTTACTCGCGATTTTTGTTTCTTTATCATATCGGTAGTTTCCGATATATTTCCGATTATATTTCTAATTGCAGGTCAGCGATTTGGTCTGCTGGAGATGAAAGCTATGATAGCTCCACTTGTACGTAATTTTTATTTGGAGCCTGTTGATTATTTAAAAGACATCCAGATGAAAGCCGATATGATACTTCGTCCTTCTCATCCGGTTCATATAAAACTCGTTCCAGTCAGCTAATGATTATTTAAAGCGAACACGGATATCACAAAAATGTAAAAAATTCATATCTTGCAAAAAATGGAAGAAAATATTATTGAGTATAAATATTATATTTATTATATCGTAAAAATATACACAGGATATCTTGCAAGTCCGAGTAACAAATTCTTATATGTTGAAATTCAACAAATTCATTCAATTGTGTAAGATTTTCTCCATCGTTATTTATAATCGCGATAAAAATATAAATATAAATATATACATATATACAGGTGGTAGAAAGAAAATAATGTGAACACCTGAAAAATACATTATATTTGTTTATTAATAAAATGTTAGGCTACCATTTGCCTTTAATATTTAATTTTCCTTGGAATAAAATCATACAGTTCTTTAATAGCCTCCAGTGGAATATTGTCTCATTCTTTTATTAAAATATCTACCAATTGCTTTAGAGATGTGAAAGGAGGAAATGCTGCTTCTCACTCTCTTTTCCAAAACTGCCCATAATGATTCGATGATATTTAAATCGGGTGATTGTGCTGGAAGAGAAAATTAAATTCGTTGTGTTTTTGATGCTGTTCAAATCAAGATTGAACTTTTCTAGCTGTGTGTATGAGTGCGTTAGTATCTTAAAAAATGGCGAATGGGACGATGTTCCACTAGAGACTATTCAAAAATTGTATGATTTTATTTGAAGGAGAATTGAAATTATTAAAAGCAAATGGTGGCCAATATCTTATTAATAAAAAATATAGTATTTATTTTTTAGATGCTCACATTATTTTGTCTATCTCCTGTGTGTGTGTGTGTGTGTGTGTGTGTATATATATATTGTCATGTCCAGTGATTCCTAGATCCCGCAGAAATTTTTCTTTTCTCACTATATTCCAATAGGCTACAAGCACAGACCAACACGAAACTAAGAGAGACACACTTATATGTAACCTATAATAAGATGCGAATCTGAGAAAGAAAGACATATATGAAATCTTCTATACGAGCGAGATAGACTTATACGTAACACTTAGAAAAGACAAGGACCGATATAAGAAAGTTCTTTTAAACATATGTTTCTTTTATTATACAAACTACATAAAAATAACGTAAAATATGTCCAAAGAGATTAAGAAGAATCTAATTATGTAAAAATCATGATAAATGACCAATATTTTAAATAATCAATTATTGTAAATCTTTGGAAAAGTCATTTATCGTAATTTGTTATAACTACTGTAATGTATGTAAGACACGACTTTGCAAACGATGCATTCAGAGAATCAAATCAATATGTATTCCTAGAAAACCTTCTCTTGAAGACCACCCAAGGAGTTCGCGGAAATCCCTTTCATAGAATAAGCCAAGGAACTCGTTCTTAAAACTCTGTCAAATTACAATATTATATACACATACACATAATATCAAATGTTATATAAACATATATTAATTTCAAATTCAAATCAATTATTCTAGGAAATAATAGTTAAAAATAAGAATATTTTCTTATACTAAGTTTTAAATATATAATATATAATGCAAATATGTGTCTTTTAATTCTTTTCAAATAAATCGAAGTTTTTACAAAAATTTTGAATTTAAATTTTTCATCTATATAATATTAAAACGAGAATTTTTCACTTTTGCATATAAAAAATGTTTCTTGACATTTTCTTAAAAGAAAAATTAATATCATATTATACATAATGAATTGCGGTTATGCAGATGAATCTAGTGAAAATTAATAATTTCTTTACGCATCATATTTAGACATTTATATGGATCGAAATTTTTAATTTCTCACAGTTTATTTGTGCGCGCGCGCGCGCGAGACCAAAGAAATATTACAAAAGTCTATATTTATAGAAATAAAACATAAATATATTAATATCTGATTTTTTTCAAAATTAAAGCTCGTATAAATATATTTGATTGCGGATGAAGAAAAGGAGATACAAGAAAAAAGCAGAAGTCTATTTTTTGATGTTTTAATACGATTTGAATCCGAGATCAATTGTACTTGATAATAGTTTAATACGGTTCGTAATTAAGACGATATATTGTATAGAATTGTAGAAAATATTTGTAATACAAATATAATCTCTATTTTAACAATTTATGTTACATTCGATGCATGTGAATATTTGGAAGTCGATTTTCTTATTCATATTTATTTTCAGTCATATTTATGCTTCAGTCATATTCATGCTTCTCTAAGAAATTCATCTCTGTAAGCTAATATCGTCAAAAAATGAGAAAGACAAATGTTTTAAAGAAATATATCTTATAACGTATTTATATTGTATAAGATAGTAGCCTCTAGTCAAAACATTTATGCAGCATATTTAATCACAAACAAATTATGTATATAATAACATGTTCGTTTAAATAATAGAAGATGAATCAGTCGTATGTATAATCTATTCGATTGATAATCCATAAAAAAAAAAATTTATCGGTTACTCATAGAGATAAATCTATCTTAATGTGCACATAATGTTTATAATTTTACACAATGCCAGTATAAAATTATCGCATTGCTAAAATCAATAGTTCAATGTATAGAATGTATAAAAGAGTTTCATAAGACAGTTTGTTCTTTTAGTAGTTAATATTCATTGTAAGATCAAGAAATAAATAGTGAGTATCTTAAACACTTTTATTATTATTATTTATATTATATTTTTTATTATTATTTATCCTTTTATAAAATATTTGGAATTGGCGCAATGTTAGAATATGTGCCTATATACAGGGTGTTTCCGCAACATACACATTATGTTGGGTTGCCTATCTGCTCACTTGCTTTACTGGGCTCGCAGAATAAGATCAAAATGGGAATAAGGAAAAAGGAATCTGTTTTTATCACTCTATTATAATGAATAATTGTGAAATTTAATATAAATAAAATATTTATCTAATAATAAATAAAATAATAATAAATAAAATAACATAAATAAAATTTAATAAACAAATTTGGACGAATATAATGAAAAATACTTATAATGAAAAATATATTTGATTTTTAATTATAATAAATTATAAAAACTCGATATAATCACTATTTTCTTCTAAACATAGAGCAATCCTGCTGAAAATGTCTCTCACTTGTTTTATCAGAAGAGTGATCTTTGCCCATGAATCCTATGCCTATGGACTTTTTTATGTGGAACATCTTAAAAATAACATAGTTGTTTTTTCTTTACACCAATTGATTCCTCTCATTATTTTGTACATAAAATTATTAACGTAAGATAATCGAAAAATGAATATTTTACTAGATATTTTATGGTTTATGTAAAATTAAGAAATTATTTCAAGCCTTATAACTCAAAAAGTACTTGAGGGAAAAATATTTTATTATAGTGTTTTGGAAAGTCCTCGAGATAAGCTACAAGAATATCTAATAAAAAATAGAAAATTTTATTTAAGAAATTGACGGTGACCTTCACGTGACCTTCAAATGACTCTCCAAAGTCAAATCATTGCCACCATCTGATGGCCCCCTTCACGCCATATAACTTTTGTCTGAAACATTTTTTCCTACAATCAAAATTAAAAAAGTTATTTGGGGTGATCGATTAAAATGGGACACCCTGTATATATATAAATTTTTTTCGTAATTTTTAACGATATGAGATAGTAGTCAAAACAATTATTCAGCATATTTAACTGAAAAAATTATATATATAGCAGAATGTTCGTTAACCGTTTGAGTGCAACGGACTTTGTAGAAACTGGATCGAAAAATGCCAAGCGATGCGATAGCGCTTGTCTAATTCCGAGTCGAAAAGAGCCAAGCGACGCGATAGCGCTTGTTTGGTTCCATGTCGGAAAGTGCCAACCGCGATTGCGCTGTTTTTTAAGCAATAATTATTATCCAGGGTGTATACTACCGGAAAAAATTTGGAAAACCTGGAATTCTCAGGGATTGTTATTTTAATCTGAAAAATCAGGGAATTCTCATCGAATTTTATTAAGACTCAGGGAATTTTTTAAAAACTACTTCTTTGATCATTTTTTTTATATTGTAAGTGTAAACATTCGCTCTGTGTAGAATATCTTGAGCGATATCGAGCGTGCAGTTACTGTGAATTTGCAGATTAATGCGCTGGCACTTTTGAGTACTGGACAGGGGCAGCGCGGTCGCGCCGCTTGGCACTCAAATAAATCATCCGTATTAACAGTGCATCAAAAAAAAAATTATCAGCAAACAGATAAAAATATCTTAATATGAAGTTTAGAATTTTACACAATGTTATATAAGTGTCAGTATAAAAGGATTCATCGCATTGCTAAAGTAGTGCCAGTCTTTTAGTAGTTAATACGAGAGTTTATTCTTTTAGCAGTTAATATTCATTGTAAGTTTGTGAAGTAAATAGTAAGAGATATTTCTTAAACACTTTTATTTATCTTCTTACTTATCCTTCAAATATTGTTTTAATAATTCATATTAATTTAATAAAATAAGGTTATTATCTATTTTTTCTTTCTTACAAAATTTGTCAAAGAACGAATTATATTATTTTATATAAATTATTGAATATATATATAATAGATATATATTAATATATCGTGTGTCTATGTGTATGTGTGTAAACTACAAAGTAAACTACTATAAAGTAAAATAAAATTATATTTTTCCTTTATTCAAGCATAATTCATAAATGCAATCAACGCAATCTACTTATAATCATTATTTAAATTATTAAAATTATTGCTTAGTTAATAGAAAAGGAGCAAAAATGGGCGAATCTCTAATAATAAAAATAATTCGTTTTGATGATAAGTAACTAAAAGTGTGGAATAAAAGTGTGGAAACTTTTATTTACTAAATCTTTGGAGTGGCTCAGTGTTAGAATGTGTGACAATATACATTTTTTAAGCAACTTTTTTTTCTTCAAGAGAAAAATTTTCCTCTTTGTGTATCATTGATATTATCGAAATATCGATTTTTAAAAAGATTGATTTTAAACGAAAATTAAATTGGTCATTTAAATATTTTGAATTTTAAATTTTTCTTACAGAATGATTGCACAATCGTTTCTGAGATAGATACTATTTATTTGAACTTTCAAATCACACTGCTGATAATGTATCGTTCTCGAAAGATGAAAGTTTATTCTGATTAATTAATACGCTCTTGAATTAAGAAAAAATAATTATAAATATTTATAGACCTTAAATTTACATTGTTAGTTTGTAGAAATTTATTTTACTAATAATAAACAAAATAAAATTTAGGTAACTGTTTTACAAGATTTGCGATTATTTTTAAATACTAGATAAATTCATCACACACACACACACACACACACACACACACACACACACACACACACACACACACACACATATATAGAGCTTTCTGTAGTTATTAATAAAAAATGAATGATTAACACATTTTATTTCATTTAACATATTTAGGATATCAAGGTATTTATCTTATCTTGTTAGTTTTAGTAAAGCAAATATATATATAATTTACTTTGTGACCTACGATCTGAGAACCAGAGGAATGGGATGCTGAAGAAAATTGAGTTTAGACGATTAATTACATCAAGGAATAATGTTTATTATTTTACTGCTATTATCCATTCTTACTTTATTATTGTCGAATTATTATGTGCATCATACAAGAAATGGACGACTTATTAATCTGATACCAGGACCACCGGGTTTTCTGATTGCTGGCAATTTATTTGATATTCTTGTTTCACCAGGCAAGTAAAAATTTTTAAGGTATTTGCTTTAATTGGTATATGATCTGTTATATTCAAGCAAAAATTAAATTCGTAAATTTTCTGCTTTGAAATATATGCCTATTAACATTATTGGTTGTTTTTAAAATAATTATTCAAGTTTATCAGTATTTTTCTTTGCAATAATATTCATTTTCTTAATTATCATTAACTTATTTTAATGTGTGTTTGATGTAATTTATTTTTATTTGATATATTGATACAGTGATATTCAAAAATAATGAAAAAACTAATTTCGTCAAAAATTTTTGTGTTCATATTTATAATATATTTATATATTTTTCAGAGGAACTATGGAAGTACTTTCATTCCACATTTGATAAGTATTATCCCATTACAAGAACCTGGACTGTATTTTACCATGTCATATCTATTCGTCATCCAGATGATCTCGAGGTAATAAAACACAAAAATTAAATTCCTTTTAGAAATTATAATTTAGCTAGATTTAGAAATCTTGCGTTACATATAAAAATATTTTCGCATGTAAAAAATGTTTTTTAACAAAATAAAAAGAAAAATCGAAGATAATAATAATTTGAGATTGTTATTAGATTACTTGTGTGAAAGATTGAAGTGTAATGATCTGAGATTGAATGATTATAAACTGATTTTATCTATAATAAACTGATTAATATCTATTATCAGTTTTAATTTATTGTGATTTTAGACAATAATGAGTAGCACTAAGCATATCGAGAAAAGTTCTATATACGATGTATTACATCCTTGGTTTAGCACAGGTCTTCTTACTAGCACAGGTAATGTCATTACATTACACTAAGCACATATATATTTTATTATTACAGCTTGATATTATCTATTTTAATTACGCAGAGAATCAAATAAAATTTAATGATATAAAATAGAATAAATGAATAAATTTGAAATAATTATTATTACCTAAAGATTTAATATCAAATTAAAAAATTCAAAACAAGAATATATTATTTATATTTTAATTATTATTTATATATCAATTAGATGTTACCTTGTTTTTTCTTTTAGGCACCAAATGGCAATCGCGACGAAAGATATTAACACCTGCATTTCATTTCAATATATTGAATCAGTTTGTTGATATCTTGAGCAAAGAAAGCGCTCGCATGATAAAGTCTTTGAAGGATGAAGAAGGAATAATTGTGAAAGATTTAATACCATTTATTGGTGAACATACGCTGAATGTAATATGTGGTAAAGTTTCTGCATTCTGTAAAATTCTTATTATTCTCTGTTTGTAATTATGTACGGGCGCTTTAAATAATCATAGCTTAAAAATGCAGACGATTTCTTGCTATATATAAAATATTGAAAGGAAGATCGATAATACATTCGATTTGTTATACTATAGTATTTTTCCGCTGTGATTTCGGTCTTTCATAACGAAATCATTTATAGAAACTGCCATGGGCATCTCTCTGCATGATCTTGGTACATTTCAACAACAGTATCGAGAGGCAGTTCATCAAATAAGTGAACAGTTTATTTACAGGTAATTTATATAATCAGATATGATAAATACAGTGAATGATTATTATATATCTACAATTCTTTAAATTGTAACATATAGTTATATTCTATAAGAGATAGATTAATTATTGAATAGTCACAAAAGTAGATAATTAAATAAGTTATTTAATTAGCAATTTGCAACATTAAAATATATTGCATACACTCAATTAAATGTTTTATTTTGAAATAAAAGTTATTTGTAGCTTTTATAATGTTGAGAATATCGAGAATATTAAAATATTGAAATATTAAAATAAATAAATTGTAGAATGAAATCTGAAGATAAGTTAGCTTCGATTAGGAAATCTATAATTATAACAAAATACAAGAAGTCTTTAGAAAATTTCATGTTAGGAATTATCAAAATCAAGAGAGAAAATACCTTGCTGATACATATAATTATAAATCTTGTAATATATATACATATACATATATACATATTTATTTATTTATTTATATTTATATTTATATTCTTTTTATATATAATTACTTAAAATTTACTATATAATTTTACGGAGGTTTTAAATGAGACTTTACGAAATTATATATATCTTTATTGAAATTACACATATCTTATTTAATTACGATTTAGATTAGTGAGGCCTTGGTTGTATAACGATCTATTATTCGCGTTGTCCCCGCAAGGAAGAAGACAAAAGAAAATCCTTAAGATATTACATGGATTTACAGAAAAAGTACGTTATAAATCATATTACTTAAAATTCTTTGTATTCTCTTCTTTTATGTGAAATTATAATAGATTTTATAATCTTCATACAGCAAAATATTTGACTGTTATATTATGAATATTAATAACACAAACACATAGTAATAGTATAATATATTACTTAATACAATTTATTAAAAAATTTAATATCATTGTCATTTATGCTACTCATCTAGATCATCGCAGAAAGGAAACTTTATCACGAACATACCAATGATCGATATTTGAAAAATTTTGAAAAAGAGGAGACAGATGATGCAGAAGTATTCAGAAGTACGTAAGATAAGAGATTTTATTTTAAGTTTGATCGCGTATTACAATATTATAAATCATACTTTTAAAGTATTTGTATTAAACACATATCGTATATAATCACACGTAATAGTGCAATATATGTCTGCCGTAAAATTGTTCATTATTTATAAGTTTGAATTTTAAACGAGAACGATGAAATTTAGTTAAAATGCAATATGCAGAAATGAAAATGACGCTAACATATTCATGCTTTTTAGTCAGCAAAAAACGACTAGCCATGTTGGATCTCTTAATAGCGGCATCTCGGGAAGGATCTTTGACTGATTTGGATATTAGAGAGGAAGTTGATACTTTTATGTTTGAAGTATGTTTTTGTAATTTTCCTTTTTCTAATTTTCACATAGATTATTTAAGCATATAATGTGACGTAATTACAGGGTCACGATACTACAGCGATAGGAATAACGTTTGCTTTGTTATTATTAGCTGAACACAAAGATATCCAGGTACTTTTTTGTCAATATACATCATTTATATTATTGATTTTTACTCAAATTAATAGATGTTTAGCTTTTGTTACTATGTTGTTTCTATATATGTGTACATATACATATTGAAAAACTTAAAATATCTTTAAAATAAATATAAAAAATTTATTAAAATATACTAATAATTTATTTCTACTTAGAGATCATAATATTATAAATATTCTAATTATTATTATTGATGTAGGAACGTGTAAGGATTGAAGTAAATACCGTGATGCAAGAGAACGAAGGAAAACTTACTATGAGATCGTTACAAAATTTGCTATATTTAGACAGATGTTTAAAGGAAGCGCTACGTTTATATCCCAGCGTACATTTTATATCACGACATACTGCGGAAGATGTAAAACTACGTAATTAATTACTTTCTTGCTACATGTATCTTCGAACATTGTCACATTATATATTATCGAAAATATACTTAAATGATCAAACTTGAAATATAATATCAATATTTAATTATTAAACGTTTTGTTCAAAATGATGGCTTTTAACCCGAAGATAAATATTGCACCTATTGATGAGAGAATGAGTGATATTTTGTAATTTCTTCAAGCATTCAAGGAACCTAACAATTATTTGAACATGGAATGGATGGCGTTTTGTTTACAGTCCAAGCCTATCGATAACCTTCAAAACAAAATAAAAAACAAGAAACATTATTTATTCCTACAATTCTGTAACTTTAGAAATCGAAGTCTCTTGAACGAAGAGTTTGCGTGCATATTTCCTGAGGAATTTTTTTTTATTTCAGGTCTTAGAATTATATTTCAAGTTTGACCATTTAACTCACCACCCTGTATACGTATTTCTTTAATTTCTTTAATATTTTAAAGATACATGTGTTATGTACATTTTTATATTTTTCAAAAAAGGTTTTATTTTTGTATAAATTATATTGAATTTTATATATTTCCTTCAGAGTCATATGTAGTGCCTGCTGGAGCGCGTATACATCTTAATATCTATGGAGTTCACAGAGATCCTAATTTCTGGCCAAATCCGGAAGTGTTCGATCCGGATAGATTTTTGCCCGACAGAATTCAGAATCGTCATCCTTATTCCTATCTACCGTTCAGCGCAGGGCCGCGGAATTGCATAGGTAAATTACTCGCGATTTTTATTTCTTCACAATTTTTTCTTCATATCGATAGTTTCTGATATATTTCTAATTGCAGGTCAACGATTCGGTATGTTGGAGATGAAAGCTATAATCGCTCCACTTGTACATAATTTTTATTTGGAGCCTGTTGATTACTTAAAAGACGTTCGAATGAAATCCGATATAATACTTCGTCCTTCTTATCCGGTTCATATAAAATTCGTTCCAATTAGATGCTAATGATTGTTTAAAATGGACACAGATATCGCAAAAATGTAAAAAGTTGAACTTGGAAGAAAATATTATTGCATATAAATGTTATGTTTATTGTATCGAGAAAATATACATACAGGATATCTTGCAAGTCTGAGTATCGACTTCCAAATATTCACATGCATTGAATGTAACATAAATTGTCAAAATAGGGAAAATATTTGTAATACAAATATAATCCCTATTTTGACAATTTATGTTACATTCAATGCATGTGAATATTTGGAAGTCGATACTCAGACTTGCAAGATATCCTGTATGTATATTTTCTCGATACAATAAACATAACATTTATATGCAATAATATTTTCTTCCAAGTTCAACTTTTTACATTTTTGCGATATCTGTGTCCATTTTAAACAATCATTAGCATCTAATTGGAACGAATTTTATATGAATATATACAGGGTGTCCCGAAACTAACGCTTGATATTTTGAAGGCAGATTCTCTGGCCAATTTAAAAACGATTTTTCCTCAGCAAAAATGTCGAGGGAGATCATTATTTTTTGCATATTCTCAATTTTTGTCATCATGTATCTTTCTAACTAAGCCTTAAATTAAAATTCTATTAAAGTAAACTACCTAAAATTAACTAAAGAATGTGACTTTATTAATATTTTATTCCCATAAGCCTTAGTTTGCGAAAAACCCTTTATTTTCAATCGTTTATAACTCGAAAACTATTAGTGCCGCGACATTTTCGATGAGGAAAAATCGTTTTTAAATTGGCCAGAGAATCTGCCTTTAAAATATCAAGCGTTAGTTTCGGGACACCCTGTATATGTATATATAGATGGTAGAAAGAAAATAATGTGAACACCTGAAAAATACATTATATATATTATATAAAAGATATTTGTAATACAAATATAATCTTTATTTTGACAATTTATGTTACAGTCGATGCATGTGGATATTTGGAAGTCGATTTTCATATTCATATTTGTTTTCATTCACATATTCATACTTCTCTAAGAAATTCATCTTTGTAAGCTAATATCATCAAAAAATGATAGAGATAAATGTTTTAAAGAAATATATCTTACGACGTATTTATAGTATAAGATAGTAGTCGAAACATTTATGTAGCATATTTAATCACAAACAAATTATGTATATAATAGCATGTTCGTTTAAATAGAAGATGAATCAGTCGTATGTATAATCTATTCGATTGACAATCCATAAAAAAAAAATTTATCGGTTACTCATAGAGATAAAACTATCTTAATGTGCACATAATGTTTATAATTTTACACAATGCCAGTATAAAATAATTTATTGCATTGCTAAAATTAATAGTTCAATATATAGAATGTATAAAAGAATTTAATATGAAAGTTTGTTCTTTTAGTAGTTAATATTCATTGTAAGATCATTATGAAATAAATAGTGAGTATCTTAAACACTTTTATTACTATTTATGCTTTTACAAAATATTTGGAATTGGCGCAGAATGTGTGCCTATATACATTTTTTAAGCAACTTTTTTTCTTCAAGAGAAAAATTTTTCTTTTTGTGTATCATCGATATTATTGAAATAGCGATTTTTAAAAAGATTGATTTTAAACGAAAATTAAATTAGTCATTTAAATATTTTGAATCTCAAATCAATTTTCTATCCGGGATTTTTACACAATCGTTTCTCAGATAAATACTATTTTATTTGGACTTCCAAAAATCACATTACTGATAATATATTGTTTCCGAAATGTGAAAATTCATTCCGATTATCTTAATATACAACAGTTATCTGAGTCTGAAAGCACCCGTCAAACTGAACGGATGTGTCTTTACTCGTGACTCATTTTAGAAATATTCCGAGTTCCTCTATATAAATTGGTGATTTATTCTCCTGTTCCTTTTAGTTCGTGTCATCATTTACGAGTGTGCGAGTGCCGCGTGTATAGCATGTACCGTGCAATTGTGTAGCGTGTGTTTAAAAGATTATGTCTAGTCAGCAGACCGAAAAAAGTATGATGTTTGGGAATTTTTTTTTAAAAGGATAATAATTTTTTTTTACAAATAAATTTTTATTCAAAAGTATTCACAAATATTAAGGATGTTATTATATTTTTTTTAAAATAAAATATTAAAAAATGTAAAAGTTATAACTATTCTCCCGGATATTGTTTTTTAAAAAGCGCTGCGCAGTGAACAGTGCTATTCGAAGCTAATTCATCTGATGTCAAAAATTCGATAAACTGTAGTTAATGTATGAAATTGTCTAGTAGATAAACAAAGGATTAATCAAAAAATTGTTTTCGGACAAAATGGCAGCCATTTGCCACTAAAATATTCTTTTTCGACTTAAAAATTAATAATTATTAAGTAAAAAAAAGTATTCATTAAACTTTCGAAAGCCCTTGAGATAAGCTACAAGAATATGTAATAAAAAATAAGGGATTCCATTTAAAAAATTTAAGATGACCTTGTTCTGATATAAATAGATCATTTCAAGCCCTACAACATTTATCTGAAAGATTTTTTTTATACAACTCATATTTTTCGAGATAATCCGGTGTTCCGACCTTTTTGTTACATCCCGTATAGCTTTCTGTAGTTATTAGTAAAAAATAAATTAATACATTTTATTCCACTTAACATACTTTGGATATCAAGCTAATTATCTTAGTTTCAGTAAAACAAATATAATTTACTTCGTGACCAACGATCCGAGAGCCAGAGTATTGAGAAGCTGAAGAAAACTGAGTTTAATCAGACGGCTAATCACATCAAGGAATAATGTTTATTATTATTATTATTATATTACTAGTATCCATTCTTACTTTATTGTTATATAATTATTACGTGCATCATAGAAGAAATGAACGATTCATTAATCTGATACCAGGACCACCGGGTATTTTGATTGCTGGCAATGTATTCGAATTTCTTGTTTCACCAGGCAAGTAAAAATATTTAATATGTTTGCTTTAATTGGTATACGATCTGTTATTTATTTATACAAGCAAAAATTAAATTTGTAAATTTTTTTAATTCTTTGAAATATATGCCTATCAACATTATTGGTTATTTTTAAAATAATTATTCAAGTTTAGCAGTATCTTTCTTCACAATAATATTCATTTTCTTAATTATCATTAATTTGTTTTTAATGTATTTGATATAATAATACAGAGTAACATCTAAAAATACTGATAAAATCAATCTCCAAAATTTTTGTATTTATATTTATAATATTCTTATATATTTTTCAGAGAAACAATGGTAGGTGCTGCATTCGATGCTTGACGAATATTATCCCATTAGAAAAATCTGGAGATTTTTTTCACCTTTCGTATCTATTCGTCACCCAGATGATCTAGAGGTAATAAATTACAAAATTCAATTTTTTTATTATTAAATTATGATTTAGCTAGATTTAGAAATCTTAAGTTACATATAAAAATATATTAATGTAGAAAAATGTATTTTAACAAAGTGAAAGGAGGAATCAAAGATATATTAATTTGAGATAATAGTAATTTGAGACTTTTGTTAGAGATTATTTGTGTATATGTGAGAGATTAAAGTGAAATGATCTGAGATTGAATGCTATAATAAACTGATGTTTCATATTTAATATCTATTATCAATTTTAATCTATTGTTATTTTAGACGATAATGAGCAGCAACAAGCACATCATGAAAGATACTGCGTATGATTTGTTACATCCTTGGTTTAGCACAGGTCTTCTTACTAGCACAGGTAATGTCATTACATCACATCACATATATGTATAAGCGCATATATGTATATTTTATTACTACATCTTGATGTTATTTATTTTAATTACGCAGAGAATGAAATGAAATTTAGCGATATAAAATGAAAATAAATTTGTAATAATTAATATTACCTAAAGATTTGATATTAAATTGAAAAAACAAGAATATATTATTTATGTATCAATTAGATGTTATCTTGTTTTTTCAGGCACCAAATGGCAATCGCGGCGAAAGATATTAACACCTGCATTCCATTTCAATATATTGAATCAGTTTGTTGATATCTTGAGCAAGGAAAGCGCTCACATGATAAAGTCTTTAAAGGATGAAGAAGGAGCAATTGTGAAAGATTTAATACCATTTATTGGTGAACATACGCTGAATATAATATGTGGTAAAGTTCTTATTATTCTCTTTTTGTAATTATGTACGAACGTTTTGTTTTAAATAATCATAGCTTAAGAAAAGAAGAGGATAAAACATAAAATATCAGTGCTGAAGGGAAGATCGATAATATTAATATTATTGAAAAGATTAATTCGATTTTTATACTACAGTATTTATATTTTTCGGCTGCGATTTCGGCTCTTTATAACAAATTCATTTATAGAAACTGCCATGGGCATCTCTTTGCATGATCTCGGAGCATTTCAACAACAGTATCGAGACGCAGTTCAGCAAATGAATGAATTGTTTATTTATAGGTAATGTACATAATCAGATATGATAAATATAGTGAATGATTATTATATGTCTACAATGTCGTTTAAATTGTGATATATAGTTATATTCTGTAAGGGGTATATTAATTATTGAATAGTCACAAAAATTGATAATTAAATAAGTCAGTTAATTAGCAATTAGCAACATTAAAACATATTACATACACTCAATTAAACATTTTATTTTGAAATAAAAGTTATTTACAGCTTTTATAATGTTGAGAATATTAAAATATTTAAATATTAAAATATATAAATTATTCAATAAAATCTGAAGATAAGTTATCTTTTATTAAAGAATCTATAATTATAAAACTAATAGAATGTCCTTAGAAAATTTTATTCTTAGAAATTTTCAAAATTAATAGAAGGAAAATACCTTCTTGATATACACATATAGAGTTATAAATTTTGCAATATTTACATATACATATATGTATATATTTTCGTTATATATAATTACTTAAAATTTACTTCATAATTTTACGGAGGCTTTAAAAATGAGGCTTTTATACAATTATATCATTATTGAAATTACATAATCTTATTTTATTACGATTTAGATTAGTGAGACCTTGGCTGCATAACGATTTATTATTCGCGTTGTCGCCGCAAGGAAGACGACAAAAGAAGATCCTTAAGATATTACATGGATTTACAGAAAAAGTGCGTTATAAATCATGTTACTTAAAATTCTTTCTATTCTCTTTTTTTATGTGAAATTATAATAGATTTTATAATCTTCATACAGCAAAATATTATACTGTTATCTTATGAATATCAATAACATAAACACATAATAATAGTATAATATATTATTTACTACAATTTATTAAAAAATTTAATATCATTGTCATTTATGCTACTCATCTAGATCATCGCAGAAAGGAAACTTTATCACGAACACACTAATGATCGATATTTGAAAAATTTTGAAAAAGAGGATGCAGAAGTATTCGGAAGTACGTAAGATAGGAGATTGTATTTTAAGTTTGATCGCGTAATACAATATTATAAATCATACCTTTAAAGTATTTGTATTAAACACATATCGTATATAATCACACGTAATAGTGCAATATACGTCTGCCGTAAATTGTTCATTATTTATAAGTTTGAATTTTAAACGAGATCGATGCCATTTAATTAAAATGCGATATGCAAAAATGAAAGTGACGCTAATATATTCACGCTTTTTAGTCAGTAAAAAACGGCTAGCCATGTTGGACCTCTTAATAGCTGCATCTCGAGAAGGATCTTTGACTGATTTGGATATTAGAGAGGAAGTTGATACTTTTATGTTTGAAGTATGTTTTTGTAATTTTCCTTTTTTTAATTTTCTGCTTTCACATAGATTATTTAAACATGTATAATGTGACGTAATTACAGGGTCACGATACTACAGCGATAGGAATAACGTTTGCATTGTTATTATTAGCTGAACACAAAGATATCCAGGTACCTTTTTGTCAATATACATCATTTATATTGTTGATTTTTACTTAAATTAGTAGATGTTTAGCTTTTGTTACTATATTGTTTCTATATATGTATATATACATATTAAAAAAATTAAAATATGTTTAAAATAAGTATAAAAAATTTATTAAAATATACTAATAATTTATTTCTACCTAGAGATTATAATATTATAAATATTCTAATTATTATCATTGATGTAGGAACGTGTGAGGATTGAAGTAAATACCGTGATGCAAGAGAACGAAGGAAAACTTACTATGAGATCGTTGCAAAATTTAGTATATTTAGACAGATGTTTAAAGGAAGCGCTACGTTTATATCCCAGCGTATCTTTTATATCACGACATACTGCGGAAGATGTAAAACTACGTGAGTAATTAATTACTTTCTCGCTACATGTATCTTTGAACATTGTCACATTACATATTATCGAAAATATACTTAAATGATCAAACTTGAAATATAATATCAAAATTTAATTATTAAATGTTTTGTTCAAAATGATGGCTTCCAAACCAGAGATAAACATTGCACCTGTTGACGAAAGAATGAGTGATATTCTGTAATTTCTTTAAGCATTCAAGGAACTAACAATTATTTGAACATGGAATGGATGGCGTTTTGTTTACAGTCCAAGCCACGGTCTTACATACAGGTCTGTAAACTCAGGCCTTTTTTAGTGGTGGGGGAGGTCTCACTTAGTGTGTCCGTTTTTCGACTAGAAGTCGCAATACGAGCGAGAGAGACAGAGATAGACGGCAGTAGTCGTTCTCTCTCTAACATACGTCTAAATGCGACTTCTAGATCGCAGCGAACCTAGCAGGCAAACTGTGAACTCCCGAAAAACGGACACACTAAGTGAGACCTCCCCCACCACCGGAGTTTCCAGACCTGTATGTAAGACCGTGGTCCAAGCCTATCGATAACCTTCAAAACAAAACAAAAAACAAGAAACATTATTTATTCCTATAATTCTGTAACTTTAGAAATCAAAGTCTCTTGAACGAAGCGTTTGCATGCACATTTCCTGAGGAAATTTTTTTTTGTTTCAGGTCTTAGAATTATATTTGATGTTTGACCATTTAACTCACCACCCTGTATACATATTTAATTTCTTTAACATTTTAAAGATACATGTGTTATGTACATTTTTATATTTTTCAAAAAAGGTTTTATTTTTGTATAAATTATATTGAATTTTATATATTTCCTTCAGAGTCATATGTAGTGCCTGCTAGAACGCGTATACATCTTAATATCTACGGAGTTCACAGAGATCCTAATTTCTGGCCAAATCCGGAAGTGTTCGATCCGGATAGATTTTTGCTCGACAGAATTCAGAATCGTCATCCTTATTCCTATCTACCGTTCAGCGCAGGGCCGCGGAATTGCATAGGTAAATTACTCGCGATTTTTGTTTCTTCACATTTTTTTCTTCATATCGATAGTTTCTGATATATTTCTAATTGCAGGTCAACGTTTCGGTATGTTGGAGATGAAAGCTATGATAGCTCCACTTGTAAATAATTTTTATTTGGAGCCTGTTGATTATTTAAAAGACGTCCGGATGAAAACTGGTATGATACTTCATCCTTCTCATCCGGTTCATATACAATTCGTTCCAATCAGATGCTAATGATTGTTTAAAACACAGATATCACAAAAATGTAAAAAATTGAATTTGGAAGGAAATATTATTACATAAAAGATTACATTTATTGTCGCGAAAATATACATACAGGATATCTTACAAGTCCGAGTAACAAATTTTTATATGTTCAAATTCAATAAATTCATTCAATTGTGTAAGATTTTTTATCGTTATTTATAATTGCGGTAGAAATATAAATATAAATATATACATATATGTACAGGTGGTAGAAAGAAAATAATGTGAACACCTGAAAAATACATTATATTTGTTTATTAATAAAATGTTGGGCTACTATTTGCCTTTAATATTTAATTTTCCTTGGAATAAAATCATACAATTTTTTAATAGCCTCCAGTGGAATATTGTCTCATTCTTTTATTAAAATATCTACCAATTGCTTTAGAGATGTGAAAGGAGGAAATGCTGCTTCTCACTCTCTTTTCCAAAAGTGCCCGTAATGGTTCGATGATATTTAAATCGGGTAATTGTGCTGGTCAGAGAATATTAAATTCGTTGTGTTTTTGGTGCTATTAAAATCAAGATTGAACTTTTCTAGCTGTGTGTATGAGTGCGTTACCATCTTAAGAAATGACGAATGGGACAATGTTCCATTAGAGGCTATTCAAAAATTGTATGATTCTATTCGAAGGAGAATTGAAACTATTAAAAGCAAATGGTGGCCAATATCTTATTAATAAACAAATATAGTATTTATTTTTTAGATGCCCACATTATTTTGCCTATCCCCTGTATATATATGTATACGCTCCACCATTTGCGTTCAATTCTCCTTCGAATAGAATCATATATATAAATTTTACTTCGCAATTTTTAACGGTATAAGACAGTAATCAATTATTATTCAACATTTAATCAGGAACAAATTTTATACATATAGTAGCATGTTTAAGTAATAGAAAATAAATCAGCTGTATACACAATGTGTACGTATTGACAATGTATCAAAAAGAAATTATCGCATACTATACACAGCTGTATTGACAATATAAAAAGAAATTATCAGCATGCAATAAAAATACCTTAATATGCAGTTTATAATTTTACACAACGCTACTTAAGTGTCAGTATAAAAGGATTCATTGCATTGCTAAAATCAGTAGTGCCGAAGTTCAATATAGAATATATAAAAGAGTTTGTTCTTTTAATAGTTAATATTCATTGTAAGTTTATTATAATGTAAATAGTAAGATATATCTTAAAAACACTTTTATTTATATCCTTTTATTTATCCTTAAAATATTGTCTTAATAATTCGTATTTAACTTAATAAAATAAGCTTATTAATCTTTTTTCTTTCTTTCTTGCAAAGTTTGTGAAAGAACGAATTATATTATTTTAATAATTAGAGATTTGGCTCAAGTAATCAAAAAATTAAAAAGAAAATGGCATAAGAGCCAACGCGCGGTAGTTGGAGCGCAGAGAAGCAACAACACTTTTTTCTTTTTTCAATATTAGTTTATTAAAAAATACATTATAATAACAAAAAACGAACGTTTCGGATCTTTTGATCCTTCTTCAGCGCGATGTTAACAATTTATATTACAGATAGTGACGCGTTACATTAAACGAATTTGTTCTCAACGCGTAGGTGACGCTAAATTGCATCCCGCGGAGGTCTAGTAAGCGCTCTGCTTCCAACAGTCAATTAAATATACTATAGTTATGCTATGCGACGTCACAGCAGATCTTACAAACCGAATAAAAATAATAAAATAAATACCGAAAGATATTACATGTGAATAAGCTTTTTTGCTTAAGGGGGGAACCTGGTTTAGAACGCTGAAAATAAGATGAACTTTGCGAATTTTTTCAGAACTAACAATAAAATCGATCTTTTCAAAATTTTAAGGACAATTTATTACATGTTTGAACAATACAAAAAATATTTTTTATTAAAAAAATTATGATATTTATATTGAGTTTTTTAATGATTATGGTTGTGCCTCGTGACCGAAGTTGCGAATTGGCGGGAAAAATGCAACCTCCATTTCTTGTCTGAAACAAAAAAAATCGATCTGGTTTTACTTGTCATAAAATTCTATCGTCGATGAACTAAAAAAAATTAAGAAAAATATATAAAATTATAAAAATTATGGGACTTTAGTGAAAAATAGCGATTTTGACCCTAAAATTTTGACCTATTTATGTAAAAATAAATTATTTAAACTAGTTTTTTCTTAAATGTTTTTAGTTCATATAGAATGGTTTACAATTATGTAACTAAAAAATGTTGGGAGAAGTCGATTGGTCGGATAGTTTTTTCTCTATCTTTCCCGCCAATTTGGAAAAAGTGGTTTCGAGAAAATTGCGTTTAAAGTTTGCGGTACTAAAAAAGAATAATTATTGGTAACTTACAGTTAATCTGCTATACCAGGTCCATATAACAAGCCTTCCGCTTCCTCATAAAACTCGTTTTGTTGGATTTCGTGAAGCCTACGAGCTATACGAGCCTCTTTTGTGCTGCTTAGTCAGCGCCGCTCCAGTCTCGTAACTCGTTCTTCGTCGTATTTGTCGGCGAATATTTTACATTGTTGACCAATGTTTATTTCCAGCAACATCATTGTTTGCAATATAGTGGAATATCCTTCATTAAAGATTCCTGCAGCAATAAAAGCGGCGATTTCAATAATTTTCGAGCCAGAATTCAAATGTTTCGGAACGAGACGCCAGATCGTTGAATTAAAACTCTCGTTAGAGTTTTGCGTATGTCCGCCTAAGCATCTTGTTAAAAATTCTTCTTTTGACAGTTCTTCATAAATAGAAATAAGATGTTTTTCAATATCTGATGTAATAATTCGAGAGCGATGGTCGTAATTTTTTTCTTCACTTCTGGCTTCAGCTTTGCACCACTCGCACCAACTCTCGGCTTCCATCAGACAATTTTTATGCCTTGGCTGTTCATTTGTAGAATAATAGTGATATAATGTTGCCATTACAGCTTTTTTCATATTCATCACGAGCTCTTCTTTTTGAAAATTTCTTAATCGTAATCGTAAATCAATCAGCCATTTCAGCTACACTTACACATATAAACATGTACACAGACTTCCTGTACATGAACACTGACTCAAATATGCTTCGACAAACATTTGCCAAGCAAAATAATACCGTATCAGAAACCAAAAGATGGAGCACAACCTTAATTCTTACCGCGCGCTCCTATACTTGCGCGCTCCTACATTGCTCTTCAAGCTGTAACTATAAAAATATTTCGAATTTCGCTCTATAACTTTACGAGTATCTTCTTTGAGAGTACTACTATCGATTAAAGTAAAAAAAAAAATTTCGAAATTTTTGGCCCTATAAACCAGGTTCCCCCCTTAAATTAATAGTTAGAAGCATGGCTCACCAGATTTCGCGCTTTTTACAATTAATAATATAATATGCCGCTGTGCGCCCCATGTCGATTCGAGATTCGATGACGAACTGTATAAATATATCCTCGGTTGTCAGGACGTAAACATGGACTCAACCAAGGACATGCAGTTGACTCAACAATAACAAACAATACCGACGCGTGAACGAACGCCTCATATTTTCGATAAATTATCGATTATCGTCGCAAATGTATGATGCAAGCCCTCTGTATCACTCTGCAAGTTTAAGCTATTTTTTTGGCGCTTGATAAACAGCATTTCAGAGACAAGCCTTTTGCCCAACGAGGACTCCCTGTCCAAAATCTCAGATTCTTCCCAATTAAAATCATGACCGAATTCCAGTCTGTGATTAGTTATAACCGAAGGTTGTAACGTATTTCGTCGAATGTGATTTCGGTGTTCAGAAATTCGTTTTCTTAACTGTCTGCTAGTTTGGCCGACATATGACGCATCGCAATCATTGCACGAGACTTTATACACTACATTGTTACACGAATCTTTTGGCATTATGTCTTTATGGACCTTAACAAAATTACGAAGTTTATTTAAACCAAAATAAGAAACTCCCGTGTCATGATTACGAAGAACTCGCTTAAATTGTTCCGAAAACGTTGGAATGTATGGGATTGTGAAATATGAAGAGGGTCTTTTCTCAGGGTGATCCTCGTCGGGCTCCAAGCCTGTCCAATTCAAGGCCAATAGCAACTTCAGACGTATTACATGGAAAATGTAAAATAGAGGATAGCCATTGTCCAAGAGGACGCCGACTATCAGCTCAAAGTTTTTTTGATGGAATCTCGGATGCGATAATAAAAAGGCACGATCCACCAATCCTACGATTGTTCCCCTCTTATAGCATAGTGGATGATTCGACTTATAATTTAGATATCTCCCGGAAAAAGTAGGTTTGTGATACCAATCACAAAATTATTCGATTAAATTATTGTTCACGATTATTGTAACATCAAAAAAATTAAGTTTATTATCAACTCCCTTCTCCAATGTGAACTGAAGCCTTGCGTGAAAAGAGTTGAAGATACCCAAGACCTCATTGAACATAGAAGAGGTAGCCGCCAAAGCTATATCATCCACATACCTATAATAGAATGGTAGATTGAAGGGAACTCGTCCAATTGCTTTATATAATATATTATTTTATATAATTTATCGAATATATATATATATATATATATATATATATATATATTCGATATATATATTATATATATATAATATATATATATATATTACATATATATATATATATATATATATATATATATATATATATTATATAATTGATATTATTGAAATATCAATTTTTAAAAAGATTGATTTTAAATGAAAATTAAATTAGTCATTTAAATATTTTGAATCTCAAATCAACTTTCCATACGGGATGATTGCACAATCGTTTCTGGGAGATAAATATTATTTTATTTCAGCTTTAAAATCATATTATTGATAATGTTGTTCCCGAAATATGAAAGTTTATTTTGATTAATTAATATACCTTTACATTAAGTATAACTATAAAAATCTATAAATTTTAAATTCACATTGTTAGTTTGTGGAAATTTATTTTACTGAAACATAATTTATTTAGCTAATTGTTTCACAAAATTCGCGATTTATTTTTGAATACAATAAATGAATTCGTTTTATATATATATATATATATATATATATATATATATATATATATATATATATACGTATATGTGTGTGTGTGTGTGTGTAGCTTTGTGTATTAATAAAAAATGACTGATTAACTCATTTTATTTCATTTATGACTAACATATTTAGGATATCAAGATAATTATCTCAGTTTCAGTAAAACAAATATATATATTATTTACTTCGTGACCTACGATCAGAGAACCAGAGGAATAGGATGCTGAAGAAAATTGAATTTAATTAGACAGCTAATAACATCAAGGGGAATAATGTTTATTATTTTATTACTATTATTCATTCTTACTTTATTGTTATCTAATTATTACGTGCATCATAGAAGAAATGCACGACTGATTAATTTGATACCAGGACCACCGGGTTTTCCGATTGTTGGCAATTTATTTGAATTTCTTGTTTCACCAGGCAAGTAAACATTTTTAATGTATTTGCTTTAATTGGTATATGATCTGTTATTAATATATACAAGCACAAATTAAATTCATAAATTTTCTGCTTTGAAATGTATGCTTATCAACATTGTTGATTGTTTTTAAGATAATTATTCAAGTTTATTAGTATTTTTCTTTGCAATAATACTCATTTTCTTAATTGTCATTAACTTATTTTAATGTGTGTTTGATGTAATTTATTTTTATTTGATATATTGAAACAGTGATATACAAAAATAATGAAAAAACCAATTTCGTCAAAAATTTTTGTGTTCATATTTATAATATATTTATATATTTTTCAGAGGAACTATGGAAGTTCCTGCATTCCATATTTGATAAATATTACCCCATTACAAAAACCTGGACTTTTTTTAACCCTTTTATATCTATTCGTCATCCAGATGATCTCGAGGTAATAAAACACAAAAATTAAATTTTTTTAGAAATTATAATTTAGCTAGATTTAGAAATCTTGCGTTACGTATAAAAATATTTTAGCATATCAAAAATATTTTTTAACAAAATAAAAAGAGAAATCGAAACTAATAATAATTTAATTTACATATTATCGAAAATATACAGGGTATTCCTGACTTAAATGATCAAACTTGAAATATAATATCAAAATTTAATTATTAAATGTTTTGTTCAAAATGATGGCTTCTAAACCAGAGATAAACATTGCACCTGTTGATGAGAGAATGAGTGATATAATATAATTACTTCAAGCATTCAAGGAACTGACAATTATTTGACATGGAATGGATGGTGTTTTGTTTATAGTTCAAGCCTATCGATGATCTTCAAGACAAAACAAAAAACAAGAAACATTATTTATTACTACAATTCTGTAACTTTAGAAATCGAAGTCTCTTGAACGAAGCGTTTGCTGCCTATTTCCTAAGGAATTTTTTTTTGTTTCAGGTCTTAGAATTATATTTCAAGTTTGACCATTTAACTCATCACCCTGCATACATATTTAATTTCTTTAACATTTTAAAGATACATGTGTTATGTACATTTTCATATTTTTCAAAAGAATTTTTATTTTTGTATAAATTATATTGAATTTTATATATTTCCTTCAGAGTCATATGTAGTGCCTGCTAGAACGGGTATACATCTTAATATCTACGGAGTTCATAGAGATCCTAATTTCTGGCCGAATCCAGAAGTGTTCGATCCGGATAGATTTTTGCCCGACAGAATTCAGAATCGTCATCCTTATTCCTATTTACCGTTCAGCGCAGGGCCGCGGAATTGCATAGGTAAATTACTCGCGATTTTTGTTTCTTCACAATTTTTTCTTCATATCGATAGTTTCTGATATATTTCTAATTGCAGGTCAACGATTCGGTATGTTGGAGATGAAAGCTACGATAGCTCCACTTGTACATAATTTTTATTTGGAGCCTGTTGATTATTTAAAAGACGTCCGGATGAAAGTCGATATAATACTTCGTCCTTCTCATCCGGTTCATATAAAATTCGTTCCAATCAGATGCTAACGATTATTTACAACGAACACGGATATCACAAAAGTGTAAAAAGTTGATAACTTGTAAGAAAAAGGAGAAAATATTATTACGTATAAATATTAAATTTATTATATCGTAAAAATATACAAGGTGTTGATTTAAAACTATCCACCCGTTTATTTCATGATTGATTATTTTTTGCGAAAAATACCAAAAGACGTCAATTTTATTTTCGAAGGGGACTGATTTAAGTACATTAAATGCAACGAAATTATTTCATCTCCTGCGTCGGGATAGCAAGCCCTTCAAAAATTTTAAATGGCAATAGGGCAATATCAAGTGATATATTATTTTAAAAATCTTTTGATTCTCTGTACAACTCTCTTTCTTCATTTTATTTAAGTAAATATTTTTCGAGAAATCGCACTTCGAAGTTTTAGTTGTTAAAAATATTTTACATACAAAGATACATTTTGAAGTACAATTTATTTGTCATTTATTACAACAAATGTTCAAAATCGTCTCCATTATTTTTTAAACAATAATATTAACGATTCTCAAATTCTGAACGAACGGAGTGATCGTAGCAGTAAACGAATAAACTAACGATTACTGGTTTTGCAATGAAATTTAATGGTTTTACGCGCGACGCATTCATTTTTTTACAGTGAATTTTACTTTAACTGACTATAATCAGGGAGATGTAAGATAAAGTAACAAAAAAATAAGCATATTCCACTGAATATCAGTGAAATATTCATTGATTCTCAGTAAAAATCTTATTTTAATGTTTAAATTAGTGATATTTTCACTGATTCATTTTTAAAGAGCACGATGACTAATTATGATTATGTAGCTAAGCGATCATCTCTAAAATTTTAATCGAAGTAATAAAAATCATTTACAGCCATCAGCGAAGCGGCGGGCAATCGTTAATCAATTTTACACGTTTTAAAGACAATTGATAACGATTTTAAATCCTATAAGTTGTACGCGTTAGGAAAGAAAACAAATAAAGATTTCACACTGCGTATATATTAAACATTACATATAGTGCATTTTGTTTTAGATAATAAAGAGCCAAAAAGCAAGTGCTACTACAAAACAAGTTACGATAAATATTCGACTCCCGTTTGAGAATTCCTTGATTCCCAGTCTGGTAACGATCTCATATTATGGCGAGACACAACAAATTCAAAATCGTTTATTTTAAATCGTTGCCACAAGATTAATTTGGCAAATTGCCACATATTTGTTAAAAATTATTAATTAAAAATTATAATAAATGTAAATAATTTATTAAAAATTATTCCTTTAATAGATACTTAATCATTTTCAATTGGATCAAAATTAAATTAGAGCCACAGCGATAGTTGCGTAGAAGTGTAAGGAAGAAACAACATTTCCTTCTTTCTGATTAAACTTATATTTCAAATTAAATATAATTACATTAACAAAAATGAATGTCTCGGATCATCTTTGGATCCCTCTTTAGCGCTACGCGTTCGTCTTTTTTTAATATAATTATATATAATATAAAATATTATGTATAATTATATTATATTGTATATTTTTAAACTGGTATAACGTATGTTATGGATTGCTTGTAATTATTTTAATATATTTCGCCAACACATTTCACTTTTAAAGCATAGTAATATTCTAAATTTTTTAAATCATTTTTAATTTGTGCTTATTTAATGTATTCGAGGTGTAGTATTTATTAACAAAATAAACAATAAAGTAATTTTATTATAAAATATACATATTTAATATCGTTATGTACATCTTAATAATACATTATAAATTGTAAATTACAAATTATACATTATAAATTATAAAATATACATATTAATTATATATCTTCATTACTGTCTTTGTTACTGGTTTAATCGTTGGCTTAATTGCGTGTATTGATATAATGTCATATTTATCGGTATAATTATTTGAATTACTTTAATAAACGGATCCTTTCATTACATTCAATTGATTTGAAAATATATTTTCCATGTACTTTTGTTGTCCAGGTGACATTTCGTTTATAAAAGGAAGGCCGTAGAAAATGTAGGCTGGAAGAAATAATAATTATTATAAATAAAATTATTTCTCTCTCTCTTTCCGTATTATAAAAATAAATGAAAAGTAAATAGAATTATTGAAATGAGTCGTCTAATCATAAAATAGAATTTGTTAAAAAGAATTTAATTTTCTTAAGTAAGATTTTAATATTTGTGCGATATAGTGGAAGTAAGAATACTTACGTAAAAGATAATTGGTTTCATATTCGACACTGTCAAGATCGCTGTACTTTATAAAAAAATCGGCATTTAGAAGTAATTGACATACATCTGTATCAGCACCACATGCATATTGAAACGGCGAAGTGTATTTCTTCATACATCATGTAAATACAAGAATAAAGTTAAAAATATGTAAAAGAAACCTATAATTAGAAAATAATATCTAAAATATTAACATATCTATACCTCGAAATATGATCCGTAAAATGGATAATCCTTCATACAGTCATATATTTTGAATGCATCGTGAGATACAATCATACTTAAATGGAATCTCCCACCAGGTTTCAACATCTTATAAACATTCTGAAACTCTTGCCTGTTAATAAAGAAAATAATATATTTAATCCATAATTATAAAAGTTGGACATATTAAGATATTTTTGAACTACAAATTTTATTTCCTTAATCTGATTTTATTTTAATACGGTATCAAAATTAATTAACAATAAAAAATTTTCTGTTGCTAGCATGTTTTATCGTAACTTGAATCATAATATTTTAACAACAAGATTTTGATTAAAGAAAATAAAAAATTTATACTTACAGAATATCATTACGAGAATGCACAGTGGGAAATGAAAATATGTGGTCAAATTCAGCGATATATTTTTGCGGCAAAACACCTTTCGTTTGAATATCAAGAACTTCAAAATCGATTCGGTCAGTGTTATCATAAGTGTTTTTCTAGCATATTCGATCATGCTTTCTGAACTATCGATACCTATAAATAAGCAATAATTGGGAATTAGGGAATAATTTTACCTTAATTATATATTCTTATATAATCGATTATATTCTTACCTATTATTGTCGATTTTCGATGAAGCTTCGGTAAAAGAAAATGTCTCGTTGTATATCCGAAAGAACAATTAATTTCCATGCATTTTCCAGGTGACACTAATCCTTCATATTTTAGATCCCATGAGTCTGTATAGAGACTAACATTCTTTTCTTTTAAAGTTTCCTCTGGATTGAACTTCATCATTTTTATGGAGTCAAAGACGTACAAACACTAAAATGTTATTACTTTTTTATAATCCGTTCATTAAACTAAAAATATTACGTCGTTCAACTAATTAAAAATATTTATGTGTTATAATATTTTGAAAATTCCACCATACACCTACACAACGCACACACGGAATCTGTACAGAACGTACAATGTAGTCCGACTGTTGCATACAAAATGAGACTCAAAATTTTCCATAGCCCCTTGGGCACACAGTCAAGTTTGGGGGTATAACGAAGTGGGGAACAGCTATTGTGTCTGTTTAGTGCGGGTGTTATTTGTACTTTGTATCGGTGGTCAGTTGAACAAGGCCATTTAATTCGTCAATCTCTCATTGGTTCAATCTCACCGTATCCAAAAAATTCCACTTTATTAGGGCGATAGATTTTCTCTTTTTTTCAGACATTTTTAGACATTTACAATATACAGTAGGTAGACTGAAATCCTGTTCATATGAGATAATTTATGAGTTACGGATGGAAAATTTTTTCTTTTATTTTCGATTATTGTATTCATTGCGTACATACATTGACAAATGATAATAGAAAGTAGCAAAGAAAAAAATTTTTATTTTCTTCCGACTTTACTATAGAAAAATTGGATATTACAGTTAAAACACGACGACGAGCGATTGTCATTGTTAAAACAATGTAGCATGCCCCTGTAGGAATGGTCTAAAATTTCTATACTAAAATTTTGAGAAATTTATTTTATTTTTCTTAAATTTTCTTTCATATTTGTGTTATTAAAAATAATCTTCTAGGAGAGGTTTTATCGACATATGCAGAAAATGAGTAATTTACAGGCATGTATGATTTATCCTACAGGAGCATGCTATCTCATTATGAAAATGGCAATCGCTCATCGTCAAAAATCGTTTACGGCATCGCTGATTTTATTTAAAAGATAAAAGAAGAAAAACCGAGAAAAGAATGATCACGTTTATCGCTCGCATGCAACAGCATTAGATATATCGATTGGATTAACGTACATAATTATCGAAAATTTCGACCTGCATGTTTTAACTGTAATATCCAATTTTTCTGTAGTCAACGCGAAGGAAAATAAAAATTTGTTTTTTCGCTATTTTCCATTATCATTTGTTAATATATATATGAAATGGATACATAGTAACCGAAAATAAAAGAAAAATCTCTTTCCGTCCGTAACTCATAAATTATCTCACATGAACAGGATTTCACTTTACCTACTGTATATTATAAATGTCTGAAAATTTTTGTTCATACAGCGACGAAAACTCTCTTGAAAGATTATTTTTAAAATTATAAATATGAAAGAACATTCTTAAAAAGTTGAAATCAATTTTGCAAAATTATAATGAAGAATCCCGTAAAATATCAGCGTGTAACTTGTTGCGACAATTGTAATCGCTCGTCAAAAATCGTATGCGATATTGCTGTCTCAATTTAAAAGATATGAAAAGAAGAAATGAGGGAGATATGATCTCGTAGCATTATCGTTTGCATAAAGGATACAATTCATAAACAGATCGGATTTATATACATATTTTTCGAAAATTTCGGCTTGTATATAAATGTAACATCTATCATTCTTCAATTTTGTTAGGCTTAAGAAAATAATAAAAAATTTTTTTTGAAAATCTCCAGTTTCTATTCCTATTCGCCAATCTATGAAGATGAAGAATAGATACATATAGATATACAAGAGATACATATAGATATAGTATGCGTGACTTAAATTATAGATTTTCAGTGGCGAGCAATGTCGGAAAACAGCCATAATAGATATAAAATAGTCGAAATAAAGAGAAAGTCTGCCGCCCTAAAATGGAATGATTTTCTGGCCACGGTGCGATTGAACCAATGAGAGATTGACCAATCAAAAGGCCTTGTTCAACTGACCACCGATACGAAGTACAAATAGCACCCGCACTAAACAGACACAATTGCTATCCCCCACTTCGTTATACCCCCAAACTTGACTGTGTGCCCAAGAGGCCATGCAAAATTTTGGGTCTCATTCTGTATGCAACAGTCAGACTACATTGTACGTTCTGTACAGATTCCGTGTGTGCGTTGTGTAGGTGAATCGTGTAATTTTCAAAATATTATAACACATAAATATTTTTAATTAGTTGAACGACGTAATATTTTTAGTTTAATGAACGGATTATAAGAAAGTAATAACATTTTAGTGTTTGTACGTCTTTGACTCCACAAAAATGATGAAGTTCAATCCAGAGGAAACTTTAAAAGAAAAGAATGTTAGTCTCTATACAGACTCATGGGATCTAAAATATGAAGAGTTAGTGTCACCTGGAAAATGCATGGAAATTAATTGTTCTTTCGGATATACAACGAGACATTTTCTTTTGCCGAAGCTTCATCGAAAATCGACAATAATAGGTAAGAATATAATCGATTATATAAGAATATATAATTAAGGTAAAATTATTCCCTAATTCCCAATTATTGTTTATTTATAGGTACCGATAGTTCAGAAAGCATGATCGAATATGCTAGAAGAAATTATGATAACACTGACCGAATCGATTTTGAAGTTCTTGATATTCAAACGAAAGGTGTTTTGCCGGAAAAATATATCGCCGAATTTGACCATATATTTTCATTTCCCACTGTGCATTCTCGTAATGATATTCTGTAAGTATAAATTTCTTATTTTCTTTAATCAAAATCTTGTTGTTAGAATATTATGATTCAAGTTACGATAAAACATGCTAGCAACAGAAAATTTTTTATTGTTAATTAATTTTGATACCGTATTAAAATAAAATCAGATTAAGGAAATAAAATTTGTAGTTCAAAAATATCTTAATATGTCCAACTTTTATAATTATGGATTAAATATATTATTTTCTTTATTAACAGGCAAGAGTTTCAGAATGTTTATAAGATGTTGAAACCTGGTGGGAGGTTCCATTTAAGTATGATTGTATCTCACGATGCATTCAAAATATATGACTGTATGAAGGATTATCCATTTTACGGATCATATTTCGAGGTATAGATATGTTAATATTTTAGATATTATTTTCTAATTATAGGTTTCTTTTATATATTTTTAACTTTATTCTTGTATTTACATGATGTATGAAGAAATACACTTCGCCGTTTCAATATGCATGTGGTGCTGATACAGATGTATGTCAATTACTTCTAAATGCCGATTTTTTTATAAAGTACAGCGATCTTGACAGTGTCGAATATGAAACCAATTATCTTTTACGTAAGTATTCTTACTTTCACTATATCGCACAAATATTAAAATCTTATTTAAAAAAATTAAATTCTTTTTAAAAAATTCTATTTTATGATGAGACGACTCATTTCAATAATTCTATTTACTTTTCATTTATTTTTATAATACAGAAAGAGAGATATAAATAATTTTATTTATAATAACTATTATTTCTTCCAGCCTACATCTTTTACGGCCTTCCTTTTATAAACGAGATGTCACCTGGACAACAAAAGTACATGGAAAATATATTTACAAATCAATTGAACGTAATGAAAGGATCCGTTTATGAAAGTAATTCAAGTACTCATACCGATAAATATGACATTATATCAATACACGCAATTAAGCCAACGATTAAACCAGTAACAAAGACAGTAATAAAGATATATAATTAATATGTATATTTTATAATTTATAATTTACAATAATTTATATTTTATAATTTGTAATTTACAATAATTTATAATGTATTATTAAGATGTACATAACGATAGTAAAAATGTATATTTTATAATAAAATTGCTTTATTGTTCATTTTGTTAATAAATACTACACCTCGAATACATTAAATAAGCACAAATTAAAAAATATTTTAAAAATTTAGAATATTACTATGCTTTAAAAGTAAAATGTGTTGAAAATATTCTAAAATAATTGCAAGCCATCCATAAGATACGTTATACCAGTTTAAAAATATACAATATAATATAATTATACATAATATTTTATATTATATATAATTATATTAAAAAAAGACGAACGCGTAGCGCTAAAGAGGGATCCAAAGATGATCCGAGACATTCATTTTTGTTAATGTAATTATATTTAATTTGAAATATAAGTTTAATCAGAAAGAAGGAAATGTTGTTTCTTCCTTACACTTCTACGCAACTATCGCTGTGGCTCTAATTTAATTTTGATTCAATTGAAAATTATTAATTATCTATTAAAGGAATAATTTTTAATAAATTATTTATATTTATTATAATTTTTAATTAATAATTTTTAACAAATATGTGATAATTTGCCAAATTAATCTTGTGCCAACGACTTAAAATAAACGATTTTGAATTTGTTGTGTCTCGCCGTGAGATTGAGACCATTACCGGACGAGGAATCAAGGAATTCACAAACGTCGGGAGTCGTCGAATATTTATCGTACTCATCTCACTGATTATAGTCAGTTAAAGTAAAATTCTGTAAAACCAGTAAATTTCATTGCAAAACCAGTAATCGTTAGTTTATTCGTTTACTGCTACGATCGCTCTGTTCGTTCAGAATTTGAAAATCGTTTATATCATTGTTTAAAAAATAATGGAAACCATTTTGAACATTTGTTGAAATAAATAACAAATAAATTGTACTTCAAAATATATCTTTGTATGCAAAACATTCTTGAAACCTAAAACTTTCAGGTGCAATTTCTCGAAAAATATTCACTTAAATAAAGAAAAAAGGAGAGTTGTATGTACAAAGAATCAAAAGACCTATGATATATTACTTGAGCCCTATTGCTATTTAACATTTTTAAAGGGATAGCTACCTCGACAAAGGGGAAAAAGGAATTTCGTTGCATTTAATGTACTTAAATGTCCCTCTCGAAAGCAACATTGATGTCTTTTAACATTTTTCCCAAAAAATAGTCAATCGTGAAATAAACGGGTGGAAAGTTTTAAAATAAACACTCTGTATATATACAGGGTGTCAGAGCAATCTCTTCCCAAGAAAGAGCTTTTGTAGCTTACCTCGAGAGCTTTTCAAAACTTATAATAAAGTATTTTTTTATCGAGTACTTTTTGAGTTATGAGGCTTGAAATAATTTCTTAATTTTTACATAAACCATAAAATATCTAGTAAAATATTCATTTTTAAAGTAAGCTACAAGAGCTTTTTTGGGAAAGAGATTGCCCTGACACCCTTTTTTAATTTGTGCTTATTTAATGTATTCGAGGTGTAGTATTTATTAACAAAATCAACAATAAAGCAATTTCATTATAAAATATACATATTTATTATCGTTATGTACATCTTAATAATACATTATAAATTGTAAATTACAAATTATACATTATAAATTATAAAATATACATATTAATTATATATCTTTATTACTGTCTTTGTTACTGGTTTAATCATTGGCTTAATTGCGTGTATTGATATAATATCATATTTATCGGTATAAGTATTTGAATTACTTTGATAAACGGATCCTTTCATTACATTCAATTGATTTGTAAATATATTTTCCATGTACTTTTGTTGCCCAGGTGACATCTCGTTTATAAAAGGAAGGCCGTAAAAAATGTAGGCTGGAAAAAATAATAATTATTATAAATAAAATTATTTCTCTCTCTCTTTCCGTATTATAAAAATAAATGAAAAGTAAATAGAATTATTGAAATGAGTCGCCTCATCATAAAATAGAATTTGTTAGAAAGAATTTAATTTTTTTAAATAAGATTTTAATATTTGTTCGATATAGTGAAAGTAAGAATACTTACGTAAAAGATAATTGGTTTCATATTCGACACTGTCAAGATCGCTGTACTTTATAAAAAAATCGGCATTTAGAAGTAATTGACATACATCTGTATCAGCACCACATGCATATTGAAACGGCGAAGTGTATTTCTTCATACATCATGTAAATACAAGAATAAAGTTAAAAATATGTAAAAGAAACCTATAATTAGAAAATAATATTTAAAATATTAACATATCTATACCTCGAAATATGATCCGTAAAATGGATAATCCTTCATACAGTCATATATTTTGAATGCATCGTGAGATACAATCATACTTAAATGGAATCTCCCACCAGGTTTCAACATCTTATAAACATTTTGAAACTCTTGCCTGTTAATAAAGAAAATAATATATTTAATCCATAATTATAAAAGTTGGACATATTAAGATATTTTTGAACTACAAATTTTATTTCTTTAATCTGATTTTATTTTAATATGGTATCAAAATTAATTAACAATAAAAAATTTTCTGTTGCTAGCATGTTTTATCGTAACTTGAATCATAATATTTTAACAACAAGATTTTGATTAAAGAAAATAAGAAATTTATACTTACAGAATATCATTACGAGAATGCACAGTGGGAAATGAAAATATGTGGTCAAATTCAGCGATATATTTTTCCGGTAAAACACCTTTCGTTTGAATATCAAGAACTTCAAAATCGATTCGGTCAGTGTTATCATAATTTTTTCTAGCATATTCGATCATGCTTTCTGAACTATCGATACCTATAAATAAGCAATAATTGGGAATTAGGGAATAATTTTACCTTAATTATATATTCTTATATAATCGATTATATTCTTACCTATTATTGTCGATTTTCGATGAAGCTTCGGCAAAAGAAAATGTCTCGTTGTATATCCGAAAGAACAATTAATTTCCATGCATTTTCCAGGTGACACTAATCCTTCATATTTTAGATCCCATGAGTCTGTATAGAGACTAACATTCTTTTCTTTTAAAGTTTCCTCTGGATTGAACTTCATCATTTTTATGGAGTCAAAGACGTACAAACACTAAAATGTTATTACTTTCTTATAATCCGTTCATTAAACTAAAAATATTACGTCGTTCAACTAATTAAAAATATTTATGTGTTATAATATTTTGAAAATTCCACGATATACCTACACAACGCACACACGGAGTCTGTACAGAACGTACAATGTAGTCCGACTGTTGCATACAAAATGAGACTCAAAATTTTCCATAGCCTCTTGGGCACACAGTTAAGTTTGGGGGTATAACGAAGTGGGGAACAGCTATTGTGTCTGTTTAGTGCGGGTGTTATTTGTACTTTGTATAGGTGGTCAGTTGAACAAGGCCTTCTGATTGGTCAATCTCTCATTGGTTCAATCGCACCGTGGCCAGAAAATCATTCCATTTTAGGGCGGCAGACTTTCTCTTTATTTCGACTATTTTGTATCTATTATGGCTGTTTTCCGACATTGCTCGCCACTGAAAATCTATAGTTTAAGTCACGCATACTATATCTATATGTATCTCTTGTATATCTATATGTATCTATTCTTCATCTTCATAGATTGGCGAATAGGAATAGAAACTGACGATTTTCAAAAAAAATTTTTTATTATTTTCTTAAGCCTAACAAAATTGAAGAATGATAGATGTTACATTTATATACAAGCCGAAATTTTCGATAAATATGTATATAAATCCGATCTGTTTATGAATTGTATCTTTTATGCAAACGATAATGCTACGAGACCATATCTCCTTCATTTCTTCTTTTCATATTTTCTTTTAAATTGAGACAGCAATATCGCATACGATTTTTGACGAGCGATTACAATTGTCGCAACAAGTTACAAGCTGATATTTTACGGGATTCTTCATTATAATTTTGCAAAATTGATTTCAACTTTTTAAGAATGTTCTTTCATATTTATAATTTTAAAAATAATCTTTCAAGAGAGTTTTCGTCGCCGTATGAACAAAAATTTTCAGACATTTATAATATACAGTAGGTAAAGTGAAATCCTGTTCATGTGAGATAATTTATGAGTTACGGACGGAAAAAGATTTTTCTTTTATTTTCGGTTACTATATATCCATTCCATACATATATTAACAAATGATAATATAAAATAGCAAAGAAAAAAATTTTTATTTTCCTACGCGTTGACTACAGAAAAATTGGATATTACAGTTAAAACATGCAGGACGAAATTTTTGATAATTATGTACGTTAATCCAATCGATATATCTAATGCTGTTGCATGCGAGCGATAAACGTGATCATTCTTTTCTCGGTTTTTCTTCTTTTATCTTTTAAATAAAATCAGCGATGCCGTAAACGATTTTTGACGATGAGCGATTGCCATTTTCATAATGAGGTAGTATGCCCCTGTAGGAATGTTCTAAAATTTCTATACTAAAATTATGAGAAATTTATTTTATTTTTCTTAAATTTTCTTTCATATTTGTGATTTTAAATATAACCTCCTAGGAGATATTTTATCAACATATGCAGAAAATGAGAAATTTACCGACATTTATGATCTATAGTAGATGAACTGAAATCGTTTTTATTTAAGATAATTTACGAACTATGAACCAACAAGCTTCTTCTTTTATTTTCGACTATTGTGTAGATACATATATTTAGAACTGACACAAAGTAGCGAAAAAAAAATTTTTATGAACTTTCTGACTGATAAAATTGAAGAAAACTGGATATTACAATTAGACGATACAAATTGAAATTTTGAAGAAATATATACGAAATATTAGAAAATACACGATTGTCATACTTATTAGAAATCTTAAGATCAAATATGTATATTAATAAAAGAGAGAAGAAGAAGCGAGAAAGCGGCAAGATAATCACATAGCTTCAACGTTCGCATGCAATATACAAACGATTAAAAGAATATCGATCGGATAATATTTCATACATATATCTTTAAAATTTCAATTTATGTCGTTTAATTGTAATATGCAGTTTTCTTCAATTTTATCAGTCAGGCCATCAATATTTCTTCTTCCGCCACTGTCAATTGTAAATATATGTATTTATATAATGAATACACAATAGTCGAAAATGAAAGAAAACTTGTTAGTCTCACCGCCCCCCCGTCGTTCGTAAAGTATCTTAAATAAACACGATTTCAGTTTACCTACTATAAGTCATAAATGCCTGTAAATTATTCATTTTCTGCAAATGTCGATAAAACCTCTCCTAGAAGATTATTTTTAAAATCACAAATATGAAAGAAAATTTAAGAAAAATAAAATAAATTTCTCAAAATTTTAGTATAGAAATTTTAGAACATTTCTACAGGGGCATGCTACCTCGTTATGACAATGGCAATCGCTCGTCGTCGTGTTTTAACTGTAATATCCAATTTTTCTATAGTCAACTCGAAAGAAAGTAAAAATTTTTTTCTTTGCTACTTTCTATTATCATTTGTCAATGTATGTACGCAATGAATACAATAATCGAAAACAAAGGAGAAATCTTTTTCCATCCGTAACTCATAAATTATCTCATATGAACAGGATTTCAGTCTACCTACTGTATATTATAAATGTCTGAAAATGTCTGAAAAAAAGAGAAAATCTACCGCCCTAATAAAGTGGAATTTTTGGATACGGTGCGATTGGAACAATGAGAGATTGATCAATTAGAAGGCCTTGTTCAACTGACCACCGATACGAAGTACAAATAACACCCGCACTAAACAGACACAATAGCTATCCCCCACTTCGTTATACCCCCAAACTTGACTGTGTGCCCAAGAGGCCATGCAAAATTTTGGGTCTCATTCTGTATGCAACAGTCAGACTACATTGTACGTTCTGTACAGATTCCGTGTGTGCGTTGTGTAGGTGAATCGTGTAATTTTCAAAATATTATAACACATAAATATTTTTAATTAGTTGAACGACGTAATATTTTTAGTTTAATGAACGGATTATAAGAAAGTAATAACATTTTAGTGTTTGTACGTCTTTGACTCCACAAAAATGATGAAGTTCAATCCAGAGGAAACTTTAAAAGAAAAGAATGTTAGTCTCTATACAGACTCATGGGATCTAAAATATGAAGGGTTAGTGTCACCTGGAAAATGCATGGAAATTAATTGTTCTTTCGGATATACAACGAGACATTTTCTTTTGCCGAAGCTTCATCGAAAATCGACAATAATAGGTAAGAATATAATCGATTATATAATAATATATATTTAAGGTAAAATTATTCCCTAATTCCCAATTATTTCTTATTTATAGGTATCGATAGTTCAGAAAGGATGATCGAATATGCTAGAAAAAATTATGATAACACTGACCGAATCGATTTTGAAGTTCTTGATATTCAAACGAAAGGTGTTTTACCGGAAAAATATATCGCTGAATTTGACCACATATTTTCATTTCCCACTGTGCATTCTCGTAATGATATTCTGTAAGTATAAATTTTTTATTTTCTTTAATCAAAATCTTGTTGTTAAAATATTATGATTCAAGTTACGATAAAACATGCTAGCAACAGAAAATTTTTTATTGTTAACTAATTTTGATACCATATTAAAATAAAATCAGATTAAAGAAATAAAATTTGTAGTTCAAAAATATCTTAATATGCCCAACTTTTATAATTATGGATTAAATATATTATTTTCTTTATTAACAGGCAAGAGTTTCAAAATGTTTATAAGATGTTGAAACCTGGTGGGAGATTCCATTTAAGTATGATTGTATCTCACGATGCATTCAAAATATATGACTGTATGAAGGATTATCCATTTTACGGATCATATTTCGAGGTATAGATATGTTAATATTTTAGATATTATTTTCTAATTATAGGTTTCTTTCACATATTTTTAACTTTATTCTTGTATTTACATGATGTATGAAGAAATACACTTCGCCGTTTCAATATGCATGTGGTGCTGATGCAGATGTATGTCAATTACTTCTAAATGCCGATTTTTTTATAAAGTACAGCGATCTTGACAGTGTCGAATATGAAACCAATTATCTTTTACGTAAGTATTCTTTCTTTCACTATATCGAACAAATATTAAAATCTTATTTAAAAAAATTAAATTCTTTCTAACAAATTCTATTTTATGATGAGGCGACTCATTTCAATAATTCTATTTACTTTTCATTTATTTTTATAATACGGAAAGAGAGAGAGAAATAATTTTATTTATAATAATTATTATTTCTTCCAGCCTACATTTTTTACGGCCTTCCTTTTATAAACGAGATGTCACCTGGGCAACAAAAGTACATGGAAAATATATTTACAAATCAATTGAATGTAATGAAAGGATCCGTTTATCAAAGTAATTCAAATACTTATACCGATAAATATGATATTATATCAATACACGCAATTAAGCCAATGATTAAACCAGTAACAAAGACAGTAATAAAGATATATAATTAATATGTATATTTTATAATTTATAATGTATAATTTGTAATTTACAATTTATAATGTATTATTAAGATGTACATAACGATAATAAATATGTATATTTTATAATGAAATTGCTTTATTGTTGATTTTGTTAATAAATACTACACCTCGAATACATTAAATAAGCACAAATTAAAAAGATTTAAAAAATTTAGAATATTACTATGCTTTAAAAGTAAAATGTGTTGGCGAAATATATTAAAATAATTACAAGCAATCCATAACATACGTTATACTAGTTGTTTAAAAATATACAATATAATTAAACTATAATAAATTAACAGAATAATTTAGACATCTGAAATATTTAAATATCTGAAAAGTCTATGTGTATAAAATAATTGAAAATAATTTTCTAAAATAAGATAAAGAACATTATTAAAAATTGAAAAATATTGGCTCGAATTAGGATAATGTAAAATTAGATCAAATTTGGCAAAAGAGCCATAACGCGATAGTTGGAGCGCAAGGAAGAAACAATACTTCCTTCTTTCTGTGATTTTCTCGTATATTTCTTCTTTCTCGTATATTTCAAATTAAATATAATTATATTAAAAAAACGAAAGCATCGTGTGAGAGATCCAAAAATGATCCGAAAGGTTCGTTTTTGTTAATGTAATTATATTTAATTTGAAATATATAATTAATATTTAAAAAAGGAAGTGTGCTTGTTCTTTGCGCTCCGTGCTATGGCTGTAATTTGCCAATTTAGTTTCAACACGATTGCTTTTTCTATATTTATATATTACACATGCACATAAAACTTTATATTTAATGTAAATTTTAAATGTGTATGAATACAAATGTAATGCATATATACGTTGATATAAACTAGTTTTTGTTTATTTTACAAATAATTTATGTCGTAAAAGACAATTCTCAATTAGACAATGCATCTTAATAGCTTTCAATAACAAATTAATTTTTTACATTTTTTGTTTACACTGCTCATCACGGTTTCATATTATATTTTACTTGTGTGTTTATATTTCTTTGTTTACGTTTTCTCGTTGTCCCTTCCATGTCGCTAAGCTATAGAATTATTGTTAATTTCCCTAAATAAAAATTGTACTTTTTATTTTACCTAAACTTTTAATAAGTGTTTGTATATAACTTTCTTCATTTTGCAAAGTACATGCGTGGACAACTGCATGTTCCGCCCCCCTGGGGGGCTCCACTTTCAAAAGATATAATCTAACCCAACTCGTGTCTGAAGTGTGGAATATACCTGGCTTCGCATAGAAACTTGCAAACTTATATAAATCATATGAACCATGTAAAGCGAAATGTCATATATCAAGGTATTTTTTACTTTAGACACAGATTGGGTTAGGTTATATCTTTTGAAAGAGGAGCCCCCCCGTAGGGGGAGCGGAACATGCGGTGTCCACGCATGTACTTTGCAAGACAAAGCAAAGTTTACAAATACATATATTCTATTAAATATATTTCTTCTTGAACATATATGATGTGATAAAATTATATTCTATCCATGAAACTTTTTTTGTTAATAACTATTTAATAAATAACAAGCGGCTAAAAAAGTTATTCAGAAAGTTATTCAGAAAGATGACCTCGGGAAATGTGAACAGAAAAATATAAACATATTTAGAATGAAACGAAGAGATGATACAAGTAAGTATAAAATTTCAAAATCGCATATCTCAGGAACGAAAAGAGACCGCCACAAAATTCGAACGGTGTATTACTTAGGAATGTATCCTCTACAACATATGTGAAAATAAAAATTTTTCGAGCTGTGTAACCTAAAGTAAACGTATACCAAAGTTTATTTAGGACATAATAATTTGTCTAAAAAAATAAAAAGTTACGTTCATAAAGAAATATTCGATAAAACGTAACGAAAAACAAATGATAATATATGATTATGTTACAATAATAAAATAATAAAGTTAAAATATAATATAATAATAAAGTTATCGTTAAGAATGTAATAATAAAAAGAAGAAATGGCGCACGCAAAGCGCGCGCTTTATGTTATTCTAATATTATAAATAATGTAATGTATTTTGTACCAAGAGATACAAACACATAATTTCGTTTTATTCGTACATGACACACACATATACACAAATAAGTAACATGTTATATCGCAGATTAAAAATCTATTTTTACGATATAATAAAAAATATTGATAAAAGGAACGATCTACAAACACGAGCATTAGCGCAGTCTAATGCTTTTTGTTAGTTATTAATTGTTATCAATTATTATTATTATTTTTTTATATCAATTTAACAATTCTTTACGATTAAGATAGATATTTGTTTAAAGAGAAAAAGAAATCATCGTGATTGATAGCGCAAATACAATGTTTGAGGATAATTGCACAGACGATAAGTTTGGCTCTTTCTTCTCCTCGCGTGGTACCATGTTATTTGCCAAAATTGTATTAACAGATTTCTCTTTCTTCTCTTGATGTGGTACCGTGTTACTTGCCAAAACTTCATTAATGGATTTCATTAGAGGATATCTTTGCAACGATGAACATTTCCCTCGGAAATCGTCCGTGTCGATGCTAAATACCATCACACCCGCCAGTTTCTGTCTTTTTGCGTATTCCACCTAATAAAGTTTATTAATTTTTAGATTTTTAAGTACTCAAGATTTGGAAGTTTAAAAGACTGAGTTATGCAATTATTATTAATTGATGCATATATACATACACATATATATATATATATATATATATATATATATATATATATATACAGGGTGTCCCAGACCACCCGTACACCCCTTTTAAAATGAAAATAAATGGCTTTTATCAAAAATCGCGATCAATTTTTAAGTAAATCGGGTACGCTCCATCAAATGGTGATATTTTCAACTTTTGATTCCGACCGGAAATACGCCATCCGGATCGGAAGTTGAATTTTTTTAGGGGAACATGGTACTTTTATTACAGATTCGAATTGTACGTGAAAAAATAAGAAACTTTTGTATCAAACGTTTTTTCTAAAAGTGCCTCTGTCAATTTTAAAATTGATCTTGAAGGTAACTGTGATAAATAATCAAGTCAATTTTAAAATTGACAGAGGCACTTTCAGAAAAAAACGTTTGATACAAAAGTTCCTTATTTTTTCACGTACAATTCTAATCTGTAATAAAAAGTACCATGTTCCCCTAAAAAAATTCAACTTCCGATCCGGATGGCGTATTTCCGGTCGAAATCAAAAGTTGAAAATATCACCATTTGATAGAGCGTACCCGATTTACTTAAAAATTGTTCGCGATTTTTGATAAAAGCTATTTATTTTTATTTTAAAAGGGGTGTATGTGTGGTCTGGGACACCCTGTATATATATATATGTGTGTGTGTGTGTGTGTGTGTGTGTGTGTGTGTGTGTGTGTGTGTGTGTGTATATATACAGGGTGTCAGGGCAATCTCTTTCCCAAAAAAAGCTCTTGTAGCTTACTTTAAAAATGAATATTTTACTAGATATTTTATGGTTTATGTAAAAATTATGAAATTATTTCAAGCCTCATAACTCAAAAAGTACTCGATAAAAAAATATTTTATTATAAGTTTTGAAAAGCTCTCGAGGTAAGCTACAAGAGCTCTTTTTCGGGAAGAGATTGCTCTGACACCCTGTATATATACAGAGTGTTTATTTTAAAACTTTCCACCCGTTTATTTCACGATTGACTATTTTTTGGGAAAAATGTTAAAAGACATCAATGTTGCTTTCAAGAGGGACATTTAAGTACATTAAATGCAACGAAATTCCTTTTTCCCCCTTGTCGAGGTAGCTATCCCTTTAAAAATCTTAAATAGCAAGAGGGCTCAAGTAATATATCATCTTGAAGGTCTTTTGATTCTTTGTACATACAACTCTCCTTTTTTCTTTATTTAAGTGGATATTTTTCGAGAAATTGCACCTGGAAGTTTTAGGTTTCAAAAATATTTTACATACAAAGATACAATTTGGAGTAGAATTTATTTATTTATTAGTCATTTATTATAATAACTATTCTAACAATATGAAAGATTCTCAAATTCTGAATAAACATTTTAAACAAGATTTTTTTCTGTGAAGGCCCTTAAAATCTAATGTTTATGAAACACGTGGAAAATGTAAATAATTTGCGACGAAGAATGCAGAGCTATTTCTGTAGAAACTTTTCAAAACGTTCGTTTAGAAACTGAGAATCCTTTATATTATTGTTTAGAAAACAATGGAGAATATTTTTTTGAAACGTTTGTCATAATAAATGACTAATAAATTCTACTGTAAAATCTATCTTTGTAAAACATTTTTGATACCTAAAATTAATAATTTTCGAAAATATTTTTATAATAACTTTTATAATTTTTATTAAGTATTTTTATAAAAACAACAAAATATTAAAATCAATCCTCTTTTTTAGTTTATGCAATGTATAGTTTTACAAAATTGATAAATATTTCTGAGCAACAAAATTCTTCTTAGCGATTATGTGAAAAAAAGTTTAGGAAGGGTATTTGAAATTTACAAGACTCAATAATTTGATTAGAAATTCCAGATTTGTCTCTATGGACATGTAGTTGAAATTCAATACAAAATTTAGAATTTAGTAGAAGATCTGTTTCATGGAAAAAAGCAAAAGAGATGATACCTTTATCATAATTGCTTTGCGATTATCGTAAACCACAACGCGATCTCTTTTAATCGCGTAAGCTGTGCTGCTATAATTATCCCATCCAGTTGTCCATTTTTGCGGATATAACACCAACTCCTCGCAAATCTGCGTGTTCAAAATATGTGCAATTTATTTATATATTTTATAATATATTTTATATATTTTATATATTTATTTATATATTTTATATCTTCTTCACACATTTACACATGAAAAATTTTTCTATCATATATTTTACTGTAATTACAACGAAAAGTTAGACAAAAATAATTTTTACGATAGTTGTCAAAGATATAAAAATTATAACAATTATCGAATATGACATAAATATAAGAAATATGGTGGAAAGTACCTCATTGAATCCCATGAAACCATCGTCGAATGTATAAAGTCCTCTGAATCCAATATGTAGACTGGACAGACCAAACGGATTTATTTTTGGTGTTGATGGTACAGTTGTAAGAACAAAAGTTCTTCCGAACATTGCCAATCCTAAGACTAATTTCTCAGCTGGTGCGCCTTGTTGCAATAAATACGTAATAGTATCTTCCTAATAAATATTCAAAAGCCAATTACATGATTATGTTGAATTTTGACTGCACATACGTATATCGTTGCTCATCCGAAAATTATATTTCTTACCACATTTAAATGATCTTCGCTTCGCAATGGCGTATGCGGAAGAACCACTTTATCCCATGCTACATGATAATTGTATGCCATGACGTAAATGTAATCGAGGTATTTGGAAATTTCAGGAATATCGTACCCCGTAATAATAATATTTTTTCTTCCGCTTATAGCTGCCGTTAACAAGAAGTGGTACTGGCTAAAAGCATCTCGCAGTTCCTATCGCACAAATAACGCGTTTATCTCGTATAATAGAAATAATAAATTATATAATAGTAAATTATATATAATTATTATAATAATAGTAAATTATATTAATAATATAATAATTTATATTAAATATATTAATAACATAATTATATAATATTAAATATGTTAATAATATAATTATACTAATAATATTATATATTAATAATTAATTATAATAATAGTAAATTATAATGTTTCCCTACCTGTACGAGGCTGACAAAATTTTGCTTATCATACGCAGCACCACCGCGAAATCCAGGAAATTCCCAAGCAAGGTCCAGCCCGTCGAATTCGTATGTGCTATTGCAACAAAATTTTATTTACAAATAAATCGTAAAATAAAAACAAGTAAATATATAATAAAGAAAAAAGGAAACCAAATAAATTAATATGAAATAAAACGAAATAAAAAGTTTTAATATCAAACTAAACTTTAGTCGCGTATTCCAAAGTATTCCGATAATCGTATTCCGATTTTTATCGATTATTACATATAAAACATTTCTAAATTCTTGATGAATTAATCTTTTATTATAAAATATTCCATAAAAATAAGAAAAATATAACAATTAATATTAGGACGAACGCACTTGAGAAACTTCACAGTGCTGGCGATAAAAGTTTTTCTACTATTCCGTGATGAAGCCATCATCGAATAATTCTCGCTGCCTTCGCTCCACCCGCCGATACTGAGTAATACTTTCAAACCTTGCTGACGAAGCATCGTCATCTTTCTATAGCTGCCAATTCCTGTAATCGTCCGGATATTTTTAAATTACATTTAAGAAATTTCAGTAATAATATAAATTAATCGAATAAATTAATAATTAAGTTAATAAAAGTCCGAAATATTAAAATTAGTAAAAATTAGAATTAATTAATTAATAACTTTTCCGAATTATTTAATATTTTATAATTATCTCTCTTTATCTTTTTGAGATAATTTCTCTTTCTTTAAATAACTTGAGGTTTTATTTCACATATGTTAGTAATTTTATTAGACAAATTATTCTTTTATATTTTACTCAATTAATTGTTTTAATAATTTTGAATTATTATAATTGGATATAAACTTATAAAGAAGTTGCAATTACCATCTTTCTCTATATCTTCCCAAGGATTTCTACTTTTAATTGTCCAATCTGAGGCATTTAAACCAGCGTATGCATAAATCAAGTGAGTGCAGTATTGTGGATGAAGATTTTCAAAGGAAAATGTACCATTTTCTGGTCTATAGGCTGCCCAAGACGCGACGTAACAAACAACGACTTTATCATGTTGATTTGACTTTATAAGACCTGTAATAAAAACATATTAGAATCAATAAGAATCAATCAGAAAATCAATGATCCATTCGTAGATGAAATGCGGGAAGCTAATCTCGAGACTCTGTATATACATTCACAAGCCTTATGAAAATATTGCCTTCTCATCGTGCCTCGTGTCGGCTTTTATTTTCGCTTGTTAATATATTACATAATGGAATTTTATCAACTGGGTACATAGTATAAGACATAGGGGAGACCGGGGACAAAAGTAACATTTTTTGTATTATAGGTAACAAATTAATTATCGTTAGAGATATAAAAAAAAAGATTATATGTTAAAAAACTCCATTTATTGCTCTATTATTATACCTATCTCAATCTATACTATTAATACCTATTTCAATCTCAAATGATAAATATTTAAAGAGTTATTATAGCTTTTCGCAAGTACGTTGATTGTTACTTTTGTCCTGGGGACCGGGGACGAAAGTAACACAGTCTGGGGATGAAAGTAACAGTTCTTATTTTCGGGAAAATAAAATAAATATGCCTTTTTTCAATTTAAGGTAACTTTTATTATAATCTTTTATTAAGCAAGATAACTTTTATTATAAATTTGTATTATATTATATTAAAATAAAAAATAAAATAAATATTTATTTTTATCATCTTTAAAAAACTTAAAAGAAATAATCTTCGTTAAGCAAAATAATTATAAGTAATATCATAAAATAATTATACTTAATATCACACCAGCTTTGTACTTTTTTAAGTCTAAATAATAGTTTAATTCTAAGTAATAGTGTAAAAATTGTATGATAACTACTTATACAAAAGAGATTAGTATCCATTCTGAATCACAATTATGGCATACGTAATAAGAATCGCCTTTGGTACAGTTATTATGGGACCAGCTCTTATACTTTAAGCATTGAAACATGTTACTTTCGTCCACAGAGTGTCGTGTTACTTTCGTCCCCAAACACATTTTTTAGAATAAAAGCATTATAACCTAAATCTGATGCAAGACTTAGCCAAATCAACTATAAAAACTTATGAATACATTTTAGAAGAATATACCGGCAAATAATTACGTCAATATATACACTTTAATTAGGCATAGATACAAAAAAACTAAAACAAGAAATACTTAGGTGAATAATGCAAATACACTAATTTCACTTCTGCATGTGCAACCGGCGCGATCGTTCTACAGCAATTAGCTGAAAAGGAAGAGAATCGGGACGTACGCGTTTGACTATATAGTACAAATTATTCAACATATTGTGTAGTTTAGTAGGAGGCTTGTTACTTTCATGACGCTGTTACTTTTGTCGCCGGTCTCCCCTAAATATATATATATATATTCTACATTATTAGATATAAATACAACATATATATTAATCTCATAAAAATGTAGATTTTATACGCAAACTCACCATGAACATTATAAGGCTCAAAAAATAGAAGTAAGAAAGCCACATAAGTAAACAACATCGTGATACACTGAATTCCCTTTCAATGCGATTTATTTAATATGCTTAACAAGTTATCAGTGATCAGAACTGATATTTATTAGAGAATACCTTCGAAATATACGATAAACATTAAAATCTTATATTTAATGTGAAAGCATGAATTATTATTCATAAATTTATATCTCAGAGATTTAGCGTCTTATTCAGATTTTCTTCATCCACTGCATACTTTACGTGACATTTGCCATATTTAATAGACGCTACGATGACGGATTCCCAATTATTATTATTGACAATTGGAAGATTTAGCTTTTATATAACTTCCCTGGTAGAAATTCATGCAGTTTGACCGAACACTGGGTCTATTACCATCTAATATTACTGATTTCTTTTTATACGTGGAAATACTGCATAGCAACTGGGCAAAATTAGCTAAAACAATTCTACTGCATAATATGTAATGTGGGTAAAATTTTTACAATATTTCTATTTATTGTTTATTTACTGTAAAATAACTGAATTTAGACTTTGTACACTTTTTCTACGCAGCAACTGCGCGAAAAGCGTTGCATCTTGATCGGGATGCCAAGCAGTTTACTGTTCAATTACTAGAAAAGAATCGGTACTGGTCAATAAAATTCAATCAAAAAATTGCATTTAATTTTTACCAGGGTTGCGATAACGATGTCATTTTATTTATTTTAGGTAATTAGACAATATCGAATTTTTCCCGCTATTTATCACCAACAACGTTTCTCAATAATCCAGATAACGATTATATAGCTGATAAGCTAACATACCGGCACCGATTCGTTCGACTGTAAGCTATAGACTGTTAGGAGTCAGATTCGCGCGAATCGGCCAAGCCAGATCATTTTCACTCTCTGTTCATTCTGAAGCAAAAAACGAAGATACACATAACCGCGAGAAGGATGCATTTAGAATCGGTTATATATTACCGGAAATTTGGTATGTTTTACAGATCCTCCGTTGATTTTCTGAAATAAATAATCGTTTCTCCGCATTTATGTTCTGTGTATGTTTTTTTGCAAATGGATTAAAATAGTCTAAAAGAAACAAATACGCTGACGAAGAAGCTGAAAATGCAGAAAAACAAAGAGTATAGATTAAGATAAAGTTAATAAAACACAGAAATATATGAAATGCAGGTAAGCAAGGAGACGTTGAGAAAATAGAAAAAAGAAAAGAAAAGACAAAATTAAAATATCAGGAAGAAACAGTGAGACCAATGAAGAGAATAAATTTGAAATTGTATAGTGGCGTTCATGGCAATGCTAAAATCTCTTCTCGCTCTTTCGCCTTAAAATATACCAACAAAAATAGAAGAAACAGCTTTATTATGTTATATTAATATTGACCATACAACAATTGTTGTCACATATTGGAAAGAATATTTTGAGGTTTCATTTGGAAGAATAGTCTCTTTCAAATTTGTAGATAAAAATCTATGCGAGAATAAAGAAACATCTGGTGAATTCGGACAAGCACAACCCTCACTTCAAGAGACAACACCTGCGTTCCATTTAGTTTTGGTCTACCGCTGTCACCTTGTAAATTTGTAAGATACAATTGTACAATAAAATCAAAACGTGAAAATAAGAAAAGTAAAAATATTGTAAGCCAATATTAATATCGTTTTCGTAAGATTTTTAGCAGAAAACAAAACATTTATCTATTTTCACACAATTTTTTAAACATTAATTAAAAATGCATTTATATAATTGATATTAAAAATATAAGAATATTAATAATATAATTATATTAATCATATTAATTATATTAATAATATAAATAATTATAATTTATTAATATTCGAAATCTATCGATTTAATCATTAATCTTACGTTAAAAATATAATGATATACATATCTTCGACCTCCTCCGAGAGATTTTAATTACTTGATTAAATATATAGATTGTAATTATCAAAAAAAATTTTTTAAATATAAATTTTTAATAAATTTAATCTTTTAAAAAATCTGATTCTTATACTTATGCCAAAGCCGAATACTGTGTTATTGTCCGATCATCGAATTATTTTACGTACTTTGCAAAAAAATTACGCGGAATATTAAAATGTAAAAATATTTTAAATTATATAGATTAATTATATGATTATTTATTAAAAGATCATTATATTAATTATTTAGATCTACGATTCGATTGTTTTACGTTTCCAATCCGAATTATATTTAAATGATCGAAAAATAAAGCGTCGCGGACGAATTATATTTGACTCTATAAATATCATTAAAGAAATAATTTCTGCTCGAAAAATCGATTTCATGTCGAAATAATAATTTATTTTAAATTTCAGTTACTACGATTCTTAGTTGATTAAATGAATAAATTACGCAAAATATACAGTTTGAGAATTTTAATAGCGTTATTTATTATAAAAATTAATTATTGTTATAATTTTGTAAATAATTTTCCGATGTGTTGCAATATTATATACGTTCTTAGACATATGACTCATTGTGAAAATAGTAATCACTCGGCGCCAAAAATCATATACCATATCGCTCTCTTAATTTAAAAGAGAGAAGAAGAAGAAGCAAAAAAGCGGCAAGATAGTCACGTAGCTTTAACGCTCGCATGGACTATACAAACCATTAAAAGAATGTCGATCGGATCAATATTTCGTATATATTTCTCCAAAATTTCAATTTATGTGTTCTAATTGTAATACGAGTATCTAGTTTTCTTCAATTTTATCAGTCAGGACATTTAAAAAAATTTTTTCTTTTGCTACTGTCAGTTGTAAATATATGTATTTATACAATGAATACACAATAGTCGAAAATGAAAGAAAGTTTGTTAGTCACACCGCCCCCCCGTCGTTCGTAAAGTATCTTAAATAAACACGATTTCACTTTCGATTTCACCTACTATAAATCATACATGCCTGTAAATTACTCATTTTCTGCATATGTCGATAAAACCTCTCCTAGAAGATTATTTTTAAAATCATAAATATGAAAGAAAATTTAAGAAAAATAAAATAAATTTCTCAAAATTTTAGTATAGAAATTTTAGACCATTCCTACAGGGGCATGCTACATTGTTTTAACAACGGCAATCGCTCATTGTCAAAAACCGTTTATGGCATCGCTGACTTTATTTAAAAGATAAAAGAAGAAAAACCAAGAAAAGGATAATCGCGTTTACCGCTCGCATGCAACAACATTAGATATATCGATTGGATTAACGTACATAATTAACGAAAATTTCGACCTGCATGTTTTAACTGTAACATCTAATTTTTCTTTAGTCAACTCGGAGGAAAATAAAAATTTTTTTCTTTGCTACTTTCTATTATCATTTCTCAATGTATGTATGCAATGGATATACAATAGTCGAAAATAAAAGAAAAATCTTTTTCCGTCCGTAACTCATAAATTATCTCACATGAACAGGATTTCACTTTACCTACTGTATATTATAAATGTCTGAAAATTTTTGTTCATACATCAACGAAAGCTCTCTTGAGAGATTATTTTTAAAATCATAAATATGCAAGAAAATTTTTAAAAAATTGAAATCAATTTTGCAAAATTATAATGAAGAATCCCGTAAAATGTCAGCTTGTAACTTGTTACGACAATTGTAATCGCTCGTGAAAAATCGTATGCGATATTGCTGTCTCAATTTAAAAGATATGAAAAGAAGAAATGAGGGAGATATGATCTCGTAGCATTATCGTTTGCATAAAGGATACAATTCATAAACAGATCGGATTAACATACATATTTTTCGAAAATTTCGACTTGTGTATAAATGTAACATCTATCATTCTTCAATTTTGTTAGGCTTAAGATAATAATAAAAAATTTTTTTTGAAAATCGCCAGTTCCTATTCCTATTCATTAATTTATGAAGATGAAGAATAAATACATATAGATATACAAGAGATACATATAGATATAGTATGCGTGACTTAAACTATAGATTTTCAGTATTGGCGAGGAATGTCGGAAAACAGCCATAATAGATACCCAATAGTCGAAAAAAAAGAGAAAGTCTACCGCCCTAAAATGGAATGATTTTCTGGCCACGGTGTGATTAGACCAATAAGAGATTGACCAACCAGAAGGCCTAGTTCAACTGACCACCGAGACAAAGTACAAATAACTCACCTCCACTAAATAGACACAATAGCTGTTCCCCACTTCGTTATATCCCCAAACTTGACTGCGTGCCCGAGAGGCCATGCAAAATTTTGGGTCTCATTTTGTATGTAACAGTCGGACTACGTTGTACGTTCTGTACAGATTCCGTGTGTGTTGTGTAGGTATCGTGGAATTTTCAAAATATTATAATACATAAATACTTTTAATTATTTGAACGACGTAATATTTTTAGTTTAATGACCGGATTATAAAAAAGTAATAACGTTTTAGTGTTTGTACGGCTTTGATTCTATAAAAATGATGAAGTTCAATCCAGAGGAAACTTTAAAAGAAAAAAATGTTAGTCTCTATACAGACTCATGGGATCTAAAATATGAAGGGCTAGTGCTACCTGGAAAATGCATGGAAATTAATTGTTCTTTCGGATATACAACGAGACATCTTCTTTTGCCGAAGCTTCATCGAAAATCGACAATAATAGGTAAGAATATAATCGATTACATAAGAATATATAATTAAGATAAAATTATTCCCTAATTCCCAATTATTGTTTATTTATAGGTATCGATAGTTCAGAAAGCATGATCGAATATGCTAGAAGAAATTATGATAACACTGACCGAATCAATTTTGAAGTTCTTGATATTCAAACGAAAGGTATTTTGCCGGAAAAATATATCGCCGAATTTGATCACATATTTTCATTTCCCACTGTGCATTCTCGTAATGATATTCTGTAAGTATAAATTTCTTATTTTCTTTAATCAACATTTTGTCGTTAAAATATTATGATTCAAGTTACGATAAAACATCCTAGCAACAGAAAATATTTTATTGTTAATTAATTTTGATATCATATTAAAATAAAGTCAGATTGAAGAAATAAAATTTGTAGTTTAAAAATATCGTAATATGCCCAACTTTTATAATTATCGATTAAATATATTATTTTCTTTATTAACAGGCAAGAGTTTCAGAATGTTTATAAGATGTTGAAACCTGGTGGGAGATTCCATTTAAGTATGATTATATCTCACGATGCATTCAAAATGTATGACTGTATGAAGGATTGCCCAATTTTTAGGTCATATTTCGAGGTAAAGATATGTTAATATTTTAGATATTATTTTCTAGTTATATATATTTTTTTACATATTTTTAACTTTTATTCCTATATTTACATGAAGAAATACAATACTTTGCCGTTTCAATATGCAAGTGATGCTGATACAGATGTATGTCAATTACTTCTAAATGCCGGATTTTTTATAAAGTACTGCGATCTTGACAGTGTAGAATATGAAACCAATTATCTTACACGTAAGTATTCTTACTTTGACTATGTTGAAAATCAAATTCTTTCTAACAAATTTTATTTTATGATGAGGTGAATCATTTCAATAACTTTATTTACTTTTTATTTATTTATATAATACGGAAAGAGAGAGAGATATATAATTTTACTTATAATAATTATTATTTCTTCCAGCTTACAATTTTTATGGGTTTCCTTTTATTAACAAAATATCACCTGGGCAACAAGAGTACATGGAAAGTGTATTTACAAATCGATTGAATAGAATGAAAAGATGCGTTTACCAAAATAATTCAAATACTTATACCGATAAGTATGATATCGTATCAATACACGCAATTAAGCCAACGATTAAACCGGTAACAAAGACAATAATAAAAATATATAATTAATATGTATAATTTATAATTTATAAATGTATAATTTATATACAATTTACAATTTATAATGTATTCTTAAGATGTTCTTAAGATGTATTCTTAAGATAACGATAATAAAAATGTATATTTTATAACAAAATTGCCTTATTGTTTATTTGTTAATAAATACTACATTTCGAATACATTAAGCAAGCACAGATTAAAATGATTTTAAAAATTTAGAATATTATTATGCTTAAGAAATAATCCAAATGTGTTAGTGAAATATATTAAAATAATTGCAAGAGCAATCGTAACATATGTTATATTTGTTGTTCAAAAATATATAATAAAATTAAACTATATTAAATTAACAGTAATTTTGATATCCAAAATATTCAAATATTTGAAAAGCTGTATATAAATAATTAAAAATAATTTTCTAAAATAAGATAAAGAAATTTATTAAACATCTAGCATAGAAACTGTATTCTGTACAGAGATCAATTTATAGCAATTTTGAATTTGTCATGCTTCTTCCTTTCTATGGAGTCCATCGGAATACTTTCTATGGACATTTGTTCTTAAGTATAGATATTCAAATATATATATATATATATATATATATATATATATATATATATATATAATATAAATAGTCCAGACAAGACTGATTAGCGATGATTAATTACGCGGCATTTATTATTAATAATCGATATGCAATAAAAGATTTTAATAAGTTTTATGTATAAATAATCGTGATCAAAAGAGTCATTAATAAAATTATTGATCGTTTCTTCGATTGTAAAAAAAAGTATTTGCATTATTGGCGCATTTTGTGTAGATTATTAATATTCAAAACGCGAAAAGATAGAATAAGCTTCGAAATCAGCAAATTAAATTACTAAATAAATCGTGATTTAAAATTCGCGAGAAAACGCGACAAATAAATAAATCGACAATGATCGGAATATTCGATTGCGAGATACGCATAATTTTTATAATATGATAATCGAAACTGCGTGCCACAAAATTTTACGTGGTGGTTTTCAAAATGATACATGACCTTTTAGTTCAGTTTAAGGAGATCTACTTATAGCTTTTTTTGGCGGGAGATTACACAGATGCCCTGTATATATAAATTTCACGGGAATATAAAAGATCAGTACAATAAAATTAATATTCATCAGGATTTAGTTTAATAGTATATATATTTTTCGCTATTATGTTATAATTATTATATACTAGATTAATTAATGCTATAATTATTATATAATAGATTTATAATAAATTTTTCTTTTGATGTACATCGAGATATAAAAAAGATGCATCAATAAAATACATAATATAATAAAAATCTCTTGTAGAAATCCAACGCCAAAAATTACGAAGTTAATTCCCCTGAAATGGAAACTGGTGAAAACAAGTTCTTCACCGTAGTATCTATACATAGGAAATTCGACTAAGATAATTATGGATAATAATCTTTTCTGGGAGAGAATGACATTCTGGGATGAGATAACACATCGAATAAAGTTCCATGGTGCAGATATAAGGAAAATTTTAAAGACGAGTTGTAATTCTCAATTTCATTGCTCGCATACATTTTTATAAAACGTGCGGGAAGATATTTCAGTTGATTGTAAAAAGTCCAAAGTGTTGAGATCTCTTATGAAATCTTAAGAACTGATTTTTAAAAATTATTTTTAAATCTCTTTTTGTTGGAATATTCATGATTTCAATTAAAACTTTATAAACTACTTATAAATTTTATTATAAAATTTTATATTAAAATGATTTTAAATACATGTTTCTCAAGGTATAAAATCACATAATGTTTTTGCAAAGTTTATTCTTTTTATTTTTTAAGCCTGAACCTTTTTTACAGACATTATTAACAATGCATATTTTTATCGTAGATAGAATAAAATATATTCGTAATTTTTATAAACTTTCTATCAAAAATAATTGCAAAATGAGTACATGTTTGATATTATTAATTTTTACAGCAACAATATTACAATTTGTACACAATTTTTCTTTGTCTTTAGTTTTGTCATCGCTTGTATCACAATTTAATGATCAACATAAGTAAATACTTCTAATATATATTGATTGTCTAATAATACATTTTTTATAATAAAAAGAATAGAAATTAATAGCAACTAATAGAATAAAAATAAATCTAGAAAAATACAAGTTTCATAATATTATATGTTAGTATTACGTGAACACACTAAGATCTAATAGTGAATAAAAAGAAGATATAACATTTATAGATAATATATTCTCTTGTGTTCATCAAATTTTTAACATTACAAGTTTATACATACATAGACACACATACATATATATTTAATAGATAATGAATAATTATCTTATATTATATTAATTCGAATAACCTCAATGTGTGAGATATAAGCGTTTTATCCATTTTAATATAAATTTAATTGTCAATTCATTTTCTATTAGAAACATCAAATTACAGATATCAAATATTTGCGCCATATACATACATATAATGACATACTACTGATATCTTGTGGCAAGCACGATACATTTTTGACATTAATTTAGAACTTTAGAAGCCTTAGAAATCTTTGAATTAAGAGAATAAGTCGTTTTCTTTACAATAAAAAATCTTTCCATTAATTAGAAAATTATAATATGTAATTTGTTCTAATTTTTTAAATAAAATAATCAGTATCATCTGTATTGAATTTATTCTGACAACAAAATTTTTAAACTCTAAATTCCACAAAGAAATTAAGTTAAGTCCAAATCAATTTGTTGAATCTAATTCAGTACAGGACATCTGATATTTTATTCCAGCCTATTTATTTAACATTTGATTCTAATTTATATATCATTCGCTTGTTCATTTTTTCTCTCTTCTTTTATTAGACCTATTGTAATTATCATAAATAATAATTGTTAGATATTCATTTTCTACCATTACTGCGCTATTATAGTTATAAAAATGATTGCCCTTTACTAGTTCCTTTTTGTCACAGGTGTAGTTTACTCTTTACATTTATCCAGTCGATATCATTCGGTTACTTCTGTTGTAACAATTATTTGACGCTCATTCAATTTATTGTACTGCATATAGGAAAAAAGTATATATATTATATACTTTTTTCTTATGTAGAGTACAATAAAGTTACATTTATCAGCTCGTTGTGTTTCATGTTCTGCTCAATAAAAATAATTATCATTAATCATTAACTCTTTGAATTTATGATTAGTATCTTAAGTTTTATCTTATGTTTTATAAAATTTGTATATAATAATTGTGAAATACTTCATATGTGCATTACATAAACACATTCATCTTAAAAGAAATATTCTTTTTTATTATCACACACAATTAATATTTAAAAAAATAGAAATATTATAAGAATTATCGCGTAAAAAAGTCGTAAAAGAAAGAAAACGTGATAATGTTTACTATCACTGTTTAAATACAACGCATTAACTTTTTATTCTATTTTAATGCAATCGCTTTGTTGTCGTTATCGTATATGTACTTTTTATATTCATGAATGCGTATTTTCAACCAACATAAAGAAATGAAAAATACAAAAACTATTCAAAAACTATATCAAAAATAAATATGTGCATACATTACATTTCACTATCTTTTTCTGCTTTGATTGATTAATTAGTATATTATTTAAATGTATAATCATAGTCTTCTATAAGATATCGATATTGGTACCGTTGAGTCCTTATTTGACGAAAACGTAGTTCTATCTTGTGGTTTACATACATTATTATCATATTCATTGTAAGTGGCAAGGATTTCCATACCTAAAATGGATTATATTAATATTTATTTCAACAATAATTTCTTTTCATAAAAGTCAGTCATAATTTTTGGTTATTAGCATAATTAGCATAAGATAGTTATTTGATATAAAAATAAATACATAAATAAATTAATAATAAGAAATTCATAACGAAATATGTATATTTAGATTTCTAAAATTTACCGTGTCACCGTTTTCATGATGTTCATATTTAATCGCAAATTCCAGATTATCCTTCAAATTAATACCCATGTACTTCTTTATCTAAAATAAATTATTTTTTTAGTTTAATATGTAAATGATAATTTTGCCTTATAATGTAAGAATATAATTTAATAACATATAATTTGTCTTTAGTATAATTATGCTATGAAATGCAAGTCTGATAAGATTTCTTATTTCTATAAATTATTAAGTTTGTGACAACTTCCATTGGAGAGAGAAACTGTTTAATATAGGTCTTTCAAAATTGCATTGTGTTTAAGATAAATAAAAATAACATGTAACTAATAATAGAAAAAGCTTCATAATTTATATATAAATATTCCAATAATATCCCATTAATATGTCCCAATAATCGGCGATTCTAATACATATATCATAGAACAGATAAATCTAGAATATGTTTAGATAGTATATATATTGATAATTGAGAATCAAACCAGGAGATTAATAAACTATTATATATATGTTTATGTGCATGTATATACAAACCTACATATAAATGTATAAAATTTACCTCATTAATTTGTTGTTTCGAATATAGATGGTTAATAATCATAGTAAATGCTGTAATAAAACTGATTTCTCTATAAAAATAAAATAATAGATATATATAATTAGAAAATGGAGCAAATCTTCATTGCACAAGTATTACGTATTTATAAAAAGGTAGTCATTACTGGGGTTTTATTTTCTCTAAAATGAAATCAAATACTAGATTATTCCTTGCATGCCTCGCAACAATAGTACAAAAACTGTTTATACGATCGATAGCTGTTACATTTGTCATATTAGCAATTAAATGCATATATTGCAGAATGATTGAAGCACTTTTGGAACAAGCTAAAAATTTTAAAATACTATAATCTGATTCCCTCGAATACATATAAAACACTTCCATCCAAGTATCGTTACTCGCTGTCATCAAACCATTGCAGAATGTCCATTCTTTCCATCCCTTCATAATTCTATGATATTCGAAATGAAATATAAATAGATTATTAAAATTTGTAATTTTAACAAGTATGTATTTCACAAAATACGAGAGAAATGTATTTATGATATGATCGTGATTGAAAAATAATTGCAAAAAGTAATTACTTGTATGGTGAAGATTTGTTACGATTCAAAAGATACCATTCTAATTCATTATTTGCTTTTGACGAACAATCATCATGACCTATATTACATAACCACCTTGCAGCCTCTTCCCTTAAATATTTAGTGAAAGCGGATTCCCAAACAATTTGATTTAGTTTAAAATCGAGATATGTTATTTCCGGAAAGATCTCATGCAATGATTGCATTATTTCTGTCTACAAATTGTTAAGTAATATAAAAAAATATATATATTTTTCTATTAATTTATATATTATAAAAGAATTGATAAAATTTGATAACATTTTTATGCACGCATATGCTGTTATTTAAGACGGTATGCAAATAATGTAATAATCATTTTATAAAATTAAAAACATAATAATAAATGAGTAATTAAAATACACTAATTAACACAATTTGATATTTATTATTATTATTCTTAATACTAAACAAATAATTGCATGCAAATTTAAAAGAGGAAGCAGTTTAATGAACTTTGGATAGTTAAACATTATATATATTCATCGATATTTTATCAAAAGTATTTTTAAAATATAAAATTTTAAAATATACGCGTTCTGTATATTGTTGATATATATATATATATATATATATATATATATATACAGGGTGTTTCATAAGTGGTGGACAAAATTTCAGGAATGGATTCCTCATGCTTAGAGAAGAAAAAAAAGTTAATCAACATAGGTCCGGAAATGATTAGTTTTTGAGTTATTAAGATTTTTGTAATACAAAATTTTGTCTCATTTCTCGTCTTAGAAGTCCTTTTACAGGCATCAACAATGTTTTTCAAGTTCGGAGGCCTATGTTTACGTTAGCGCGGTATATTATTCTTATTCTTGTTTACGTCGAGAACTGCACTTTATGCATGATGGTGCTCCCGCACATTTTAGTCTCCTTGTCCGTCGGCATCTCGATGAAATGTTTCCTGGCAAGTGGGTAGGTAGAGGTGGACCAATTGCTTGGCCCCCACGCTCACCAGATTTAAACCCATTGGACTTCTTTTTGTGGGGTTATGCAAAGTCTTTAGTGTATTCATCTGCAGTGGATAACGTAGAAACTCTCCGCAACCGAATTGTGGCAGCTTTTCAGACGATACGCGCCACGCCAGGAATTTGGGAGCGTGTTTGGGGCTCAATGAGACGACGAGCTGAGACTTGTATTGTGACAGGAGGTGGACATATTGAACATTTCCTCTAATTGTCCAAAATCTTAATAACTCAAAAACTAATCATTTCCGGACCTATGTTGATGAACTCTTTTTTCTTCTCTAAGCATAAGGAATCCATTCCTGAAATTTTGCCCACCACTTATGAAACACATTGTATATGCGTGTGTATACAGGGTGTTTTAAAAAAGTATGTCAAAAATTTAAGGAGATATTCTTCACACCTGAAGGATGAAAAAATGTTATATAGACATAGGTGCGGAAATGCTTATTTCAGGAGTTATGTTGAAAATACTGTTAGCTGTATTACTTACACAAGGAAAAATTTAGGATTAATTATTGTAGACGACAATCGTTTAATTAGGCTTATTTACATTTGGTTTTAATGTGACCTTGAGTATGTTACAATAAATGTTGAAAATGTTCACCATTTTCCTGAATACAAGCAGTGACACGTCGACGCATCGATTCATGGACGGTGAACATTTGTAATATTAAAACCAAATGTAAACAAGCCTAATTAAATGATTGTCGTCTACAATAATTAATCCTAAATTTTTCCTTGTGTAAGTAATACAGCTAACAGTATTTTCAACATAACTCCTGAAATAAGCATTTCCGCACCTATGTCTATATAACATTTTTTCATCCTTCAGGTGTGAGGAATATCTCCTTAAATTTTTGACATACTTTTTTAAAACACCCTGTATATATATATATATATATATATATATATATATGTATGTATAAATTATTTAATATAAAACACAGGTTTTTTTACTTATACAAACTAATATTATTTATACCTTTATTGGTATGCTTTCTGGAAATGCAAAGAAACCCGACATATGTTCCAAGTTTTTGAACATAGGATACCATGCGATATAATTTGTATCATGTCGCAGGTAACGTGAAATATTCAAGAATAGATTCAAATTAAATTGACCTGACATCACAAAATGAAATGCGTCGTCGATGATTTTAGCACGATCGAGAACATGTATTTTTTCAAAGGTGTTGAAGTTCAGGTATTCCGAAAGTCTACTCCAATTCTCGGCGTCATAATTAACGCGATAGCATCCTGTTATATGATAAATAAATTCTATCAATGAATTAAATTAAACTTTTTTGAATTTGTCAAGTAATAATTTGAAATATCTTTTATCTTCTTATATTCAAAGCGTATAAAAAAATGTATTAGAAATTGTGTATTAAAAATTGTCGTAAGAAGCAAATTGTGGATTATTAATATTAAATTATGTCACGCTGACAAATCAATATATTTAGAGTGCTATGCAAAGAATTATGATAACTTAAATTGATTTTAACTACATTCATGATAATCAAATTATACAATATATTTCGTTGTGTGTAACATTTTAATGTATGTCACAATCTTTAGACGTGGGTTCTTTAGACGTGTCATCTTCTTTGGAGGTGCTATATTTTTTTGAGTTTGTTTTTGGATAATTATTTTATTTATATTAGTTTAAGATTAAAATTATTAACATTAGTTTTTATAATTATGGGTGTTTTATTAATAAATTTATTATATATGAAGAATTTAATTCAAATTTATATTTTAATATATTTTTTTAGGTCTATGTGAATGTTAAATTTTTTATTTTTATGAATTTATAAGCCATTTTTAAATATAGGAGTAAGGTGATTTAAGATAGATGTGGAGTGGGTAGAGTTTATTGAAAAGGACTTAATTTTCACGTGGGACGTGGGGAAATCATGTGATTGAAATTTTATTATAATAACAGTACAGTATAGACAAAATTTATCAAATAGAAATAATCAGATAAAAAATAACTCATTTATATATATGTATGTGTAGCAAATTGTAGATTATCATATTCAATTAAATATAATAATTAAATTGCCCAATAATTAAATTTTTAAATATTAAATAATTTTAATCATTGTTGGATAGGGAGGACTTCAGTTGCCTACATTCCCGATTGACAACTGCTTTGTTTGCGCACATCATTTTGTCAACAGCTTCTTTCGCTAACTTTCCCGATTGCCTACATTCCGATTGCCTACATGTATTATTGCACACACGAAAAAAATAAAGAAACGAAAGTATGATTGCACACATGACATTATTGCGCACATACACATTGCACACATGACATTATTGTTCACATGCACATTGCACACATAATCTTAATACACATATGATATTGAACACATATAAACACATTGCACACATACAATAAGAAAATGGCTTTGCATAATTAGAATCCACGATTAAAAGTGCAGACTGATACTGGATTACTCACAGAATCCTATCTTAAAATCTTTAATCAATTTGATGTTAAGATTTCCGTATGCCACTTTCGAATTCGATGAATTTTTACAAGCATGTAATACTACGTAAAATCGAATCTTATAAGAGCGAATATGCAGAAACATTTATTTTTGATATTTTAATTTTAATTATCTTTTTAAATGAATAATATTTAAGATTTCCATATAGAAAGAAGTGTTAGAATTCAAAAATATTTTGGACCTATAGGACTATACTTTAGAAATAGAAATGAATCTCGCTTCGCGTAAAAGTCAGAAACCCATGTAGAATAGAACAATTATATACTTCGTTTCGGACCGTAAGCACGGGGACTGATGGGGTAGACCTCGCTTCGCGTGGAGGTTGAAAACCCATGTGGAACAGAACAATTATAGACCTCATTTCGGACCGCACTATGTTTAGTGACCAACTCAGTTCTCCAAGAATCGACTTTGCGCTTACACAATCGAAAAATTCAAGATAATATAAATAATATAATATAAAAATAATAAAAATTTGAATACGTTAAAAATAAAACGTTTCTGCCCATTTGCATTTGTGGTATTCGACTTCATGTAGTACGTACTCTATATCTGTAAAAATTGATCAAATTCGGAAATGGGTCGCGGGATACGAAAGCATCTAATTATATTTTTATTTTTTACATGAAATAATGTCATGTGTGCAATGTATGTGCGCAATAATGTCATGTGTGCAACTGTACTTTCGTTTCTTCATTTTTTTCGTGTATGCAATAATACATGTAGGCTATCGGGATGTAGGCAATCGGGAATGTTGGCAAAAGAAGCTGTCGGCAAAATGTTGTGCGCAAACGAAGCAGTTGGCAATCGGGAATGTAGGCAAACGGGACCCCCCCCCGAGCTATTCTATATATAATTTGTATATAAAATCAATTTCTCACAATATTCCTCGTAAAATATTAAAAGTAAGATAGCCAAAAATTGAAAATTGATAGTTTACGAAATATTTTATACTTTAAGTTGATAAAGTTTTACACAAAAACAACATCTTCTAAAATATTTATTTCTTGATTACCTAAATACTTTTATGCATAAAATAATGAGAGGTATCAATGGTAGGAAGGAAACACTTAAATATTTTTAAGAAAAAGTATGAATTTGTAAAGAGCAGCTATATATGTGATATAAAATAAATATATCGATAAATATTTACCACTTTGTGATGAATTGACTAATATCCAGTCATTCTTGCCCATGAAATCTTTAATAATTTGTGAATGGTACGGAATATGTGGTGTTAGCCACACTACACTCAAAAGTTCCTTCAAATTGGTCTGCGTAATAATGTTCAATGTCCATACATCTATATTAGAATCTTCTACCGATATATTCAAGCTGTATTTATCATAATTCCTTTGCACATTTATCACAGGATAACGATTTAGCTGTATCCACTTAGATATTTTATATTCTAAATTGTATTTCATTCCAGAAGATGATTTATCCAGGGCAGATTGCATAATGTCCCAGAAATCATCACTGCTTGTATAGCTAAAAATCCCAACGAGTAAAAAATAAGAAAATTTTAGTAAAAGAAGATATTTTAAGAAAAATATTGTAATGCAATTAAGAGTTTTAAAGAACGAAGTTTGGAACGAAAACTGAAAGAGCAGTAGTGATAGTAGTGTAAATTATATTAGATAGAATTAGAACGATAAGAGAAAATATTAATGATAGATAATATTAATGGTAGAAAAGATTAAATAGAATAGTAATTAAAACAGATAAATATGTCATAGAAAAGAAATAAAAAAATATACAAATAAAAAGAATTAAAAGACATAAGTAGAGAACATATGAGAAAATATAAAAAACAAGAATTAAGAACGAAAATACAGATAAAAAAGAAATTAAGGAAAATCGAAAGAAGACGAAAATTAAAATATTAATAGTAATAAGTACGAACAAAATAAAATATGAGATAAAAATATGAGATAAAAATTAACATAAGAAAAATTAACAAATCTTGAATTTACTATTAAAAATTAAATATAAATATAAAATTAGAAACATAAAAGTATAAAGGAATAGAATAGAATGTCGAGAAGTAAATAAAATTAAACTTCAAAAATTAAGAAATAAAACAAAAAATAAATATAAGAAAAACAAAATTAAAAAATCATTTAAAAATATGTATTTAAATTTATAATATAATCATATTGTAATCTGTATTACTCACAGTTGATTTAAATATATTTTGATACTATTCCGGAACATTTTTTCGGTGAGTACAGTTTGCAATGTGCGGAACATAATGGTTGCTATGAAAATTAACATTTTAAAGTAAAAATGTAGTATGTGTAAAATAAATTTGCTATACAGCATTTGAATATATAAATTTATGAACATAACTGATTTATAATTATGTAAACAATAATATAAATAAATTATATAAAACAACTAACTTATACATAAAACAAGTTATTATTTTATTATATATAATGTTTTTTACACGAGGCATTAAAGAATTTATCGACAATGAATTATTTGCTTAAATATTGAAATTACTATTAAAAATGAAATATAAATAAAATTAAAAATATAAAAGTATAAAGGAATAAAAAAGAATGTCGAGATGTAAACAAAATTAAATTTCAAAAATTAGGAAATAAAACAAAAAATGATTATAAAAGGAGCAAAATTAAAATATACCCTTGATGTAACGAGGAAATTCAGAAGAGCTATTGAATTCTTCGATTGTGTGCGGCCATATGTTCTTGGTGCTCCAATGAAGAAAATCATGTTGCATTTGAACCACAAAGTGTTCTGATATCCATAAATGTGGGGATATCTGGATATGAAAAAATTTTATATAAATAAATATGTAATAAATAACTTAATCAAAACAAATACTCACACATTAGCAACATACATTAGAACTACAATGAATAAAACAAACCTTACGTATTAAGTAAAATTTACACACATTCGTTCATTGAAATTTTCTTAAGTTTAAGTTTAAAAAATATATTCAAGTATCTAATGATATTCAATAATATCATTTCAAATTATGTATTTTTAAAGTTATTTAAAAGTATATATATATATATATATATATATATGTATATATTAGTTTAATATATTAGTTGCTTATGTGGCAAGCTTCGGCTGATTATAGATCACAAATTTTATAAAACAATTCCGATCTAATTTACGTTGATATATATTGAGAGAATGATAAGAAATATTTACAAAGCTTTAGAAATATTTTACATTCTGTACATAGAAATCTGAATATTTTTATGTTATTCCGATTATGTGTGTGTGATTAAAATAATTAACGTTAATTATAAAATAACCTCATTGGCGGCGCAAATTCCAAGGAACGTAGCTAAACCTTTATTTAACCAGGGTTCCCATTCAGCTGGATCGATTGTATTATAAAGCCATTCGTATACTACTTTATATGTTACTACTTGCGTTATTTCAAGTATTTGGCGTATCTCATAATCTGATTCTGAATCAAAAATAATATCTGCTTCTCTAAAAATAATTCGCAAATATTGCAATAAAATCGAGAATTCTTTTCTTACGTTAGCGATCGCTGTTCAGTTGTACAATCACTAGACACACTTTTAGAGAATTCTTGTTATGAATATAATTAGTTACATCAGAGATTAATTATATTTCATAATCAATTCGTGTGTTAATCACATTGTAAGACTGCGACAATTCTGTTTAAGAATACATTTAAATAACATGCGACAAAAGAAAAAAGGACAAAACGTGTATTTTATACAGGGTGAATATGTTTCACATTTATATACACACACATAGGTATCACACTTTATAATATTGAATATATCGAGAAAAAATATTGAGTTTTAATATAGAGATTTTAGCATTTCTTTTAAATCAAAATATATTTACCTGTAAAGAACGAATCCCAACTTTATGTCTTCTTCATCTAACAACTTCGGAATTGCGATATGATTTGTTTCTGGAGTTTTCCAAATGTTTGAAAATCTCGTTTCTAAGAAGTACAGAGTCATTTTAGCAGTTGTGTATGCAAATTCCATGTACTGTAGGATGCCTGTTCTGCACCAGAATCTGACTCTCTGATTTTTTTCTAATATAGAGGTGAGATTGAGATGAACGAATAGACCCACCGCTATCATATTTTCGGCCATTCTGGGAGTAATTTGGAAATGTGTCCATATCATATTATTTGTATCTATATTCATTGCCCGTACGGGCATATTTGACAAAGCCGTATAATTTTTATGATGCTTTATAGAAATGTTATAAGTAGCATATGTAATACTATCCTTCAAAAGTGGAAATAATCTTCGAGTCGCAAATGTGTGATAATTCGTTGCGGCCAACCACCTAGCATATATAACAATATATTTTAAATCACAAAGTGTATTCAGTTAAAGGAAAAGGAAACGGAAATAGAAAATATACAAATGTATATTAAGACAATTAAAAATATTATTAAAAAAGTAATTGTAATATGTATATTTTATATTACGTATTTTATCATTATACTATATTTTTAGGTAATATACACGTAGGTTATAAACAATTTTTGTAATATCTATAATAAATGTAAAACATATAAAATAATATATTCACTATATTCTCTAAAAATTGCACTTACAAGATAATAAATATATGAAGATAATAATATAACATATAACAGCATTTTAATATTTAAGATTTCGTTATTTATGTGTGACCAATATCTGTCTCGTAAAAATTATTTGATAATAGAAATATTATATATATTTGCAATGCAAAAGATTTTTCCTGAATTAATTATTTTTAGGGAAATTTTTGTGAATTATAAGAGAACTATGTTTAAATAGTAATTTATTAAATCATACGCATATATGTTAAAACTATATCAACCATAGTAATTATAATAACACGAATAGTTTGCAAAAGTTGAAGCAAGAATAGCATTTATAACGTTTAAGTTATTTAATGGTTTAAAAATTACTCACACTCTATTATTTTGTTGATTCATGTAGGGAGTTCTAAAACCTCCATCTTCAGCTAAAAGACCGGAAAATTTCGTATATAGAATGTATCTTCCTGATGATAAAACATACGGAAAAGAAATGGTGGTTATATACGTTTCAAGGTCATAGACAAATTTCTCAGCCCTATAGGCAGAAACTTTTTCTTCATTTTCTTTAGATATTTGTGTATTGTTTGTTAGTATAGTTTTAATTATAGACAGATTTTCTGTATAAAAATATATATGTTGCGTGTCATAAGGAATATAAACGCTAACATTGTATTCGCCGCGGAAGATATCTTGATTGGCATATAGTATAAAGTGGATGTTATAATGTGGATGTTGTTGTGTGTAATATAATTTTGCATCCATAAAAGTAGCCGCAGCAACAATAAATATTAAATTGCAACTTAATACTTTTAAGAGTGCCATGTCACTCTTCTTCTTTCTCTCATTGGTCTTAAATATCTAAATAATCATCTATTCCTCTTGAAAAAAGAGACAAATAAAATAATATATATGTGGAATATATATGTATGTATATGTGTAATAAAAAATTTGCTTTCTTTGTTGCTTTTATTATGTATAAATAGAGAGAGTAAAATATCATATCATTTTTTATTAATAAAATGTATATAATAATATATATGTTAGGGTAAAAGAAATTCTTATAAATTTTCAATATATATTTTTGCAAACGCAATATATTAATTTGATTAAATTTATCATGCTTTCACATTTAATAAAGAAGTTCTTCATTAGACATTTGAGTTGAAATTAAATTGAATTTTATTTGAAAAATAATATAATAATATATGCTTCAAATGAAAATGTTGACCCTTTTAATAATTTTGAAAAAGGCAGTTTCAGACGAAACGAATTATTATGTTTGAACTTTAAAATTATTTGAATTGTTCTCAACGAGTATAATGTACATATTTTAATTTTTTTTTAAATGGCTATGTATTTTGTTTTGTTATAACTCACCTCGTATATTATGATGTAAGCAGATTTTAGTCTTTTGATAATAATTAAGTATAATTAACTCTTTAATACTATAAATTATTAACATTGAAAAATATGTCTATATTAATTTGATCTTGCCGTTCTGAGATACTACCGAGAAATGCCAACGTTCGGCTCGCGATATCATAATAAGCGTGTTATGGAAACAATCTTGAAAATCAAAATAATAATATGAAACTAGACTAATACGTCTTATCAGTTAATGAACACAATAAAATGCTAATATATGATTAAATCAACTCTCTGTTCGATATATTTAATTAGTTATTTTTTTAAAATGCATTTTATTGCAATTAAAAAGTTGTATTCTCTCTATACTTTTTATTTTCATACTTTTCTTCCATACTTTTATTTTTTCTTATAAGCAAATAATCCATCGCTCTTTGTATCTTAATTTATTGGCTCTAATTGTAGATTTATGGTATTCAATGTCCAAAATATTTTATAAATACAATAAAAATAGATAAAAAGAAAAACTAAATAGAATTAAATTTTGTAAAATTATATTACAAAATATATGTTATATAATTTCATAGTTTTGTGTAAGTATTACATAAGTGATAATATATTATACTAGTAAAAAATGTATGAAAGGAAAGATATATCGGTTCTAAATAATTTATTTTCAAATTTATCAAGTTTTTCACACACACAAGTTTTTATATGTATATGCATTTATTTACTATTATATCAATACTAAAAATGTTATGGACCCAAAATTTTTAATAATTCGAATGTAATTTTAATTCTTAATCTTTTAAATATATTTCAGTTTAAAATTTTTTAGTTGATATCATGTGGCGAGGGCTTCATTATTGCACACATGCATATTGGTTGTTAAATCTTCGTTCGACGTGCCCCGCAAGAATCGTAGTTTATACATGTGAAAAAGATTTACCCAAGTGGCAAAAGTTTTACGTTTTGGACCACTTATTTTTGCGTTTTCTTCTAAGGAAAATGTAGGTGAAAACAATGAATTGAGTCGCACTTCGATAATTAGCTTTATTCTAAAACTTGGCTAACACGCGACTGACGGCTTTTTCTTTTCGATCACACGACGAGGCCACTTAGATCCCACAAAAGGGACGACAGGGCCATTCTGACCCCCAAAAGGGCATGCGCTATAGATACAATACAGTGAAAAGAAACAGATCTCATAAAATACATAATGAAAAAAAACAAACCTCGGAGCGTATATTAGCTGGGCCTTAACACATATTGCACACGTGATATTAATACATACATTATTGAACACATTGCACACATACAATATGAAAATGGCTTTGCATAATTAGAATCCACAATTGAAAGATACTGATACTGGATTGCTCACAGAATCCCATCTTAAAATCTTCAATCAATTTGATGATAAGATTTCCGTATTCGACTCACTTTCGAATTCAATCAACTTTTGCAAGCATGTAGTACTAAATAAAGTCGATGCTAAAAGAGCGAATGTGCAGAAACATTTATTTTTTAAGATAGTTGAATTTTAATTATCTTCTCAAATGAACAATATTTAAGAGATTTCCATATAGAGAAAAAATATTAGAATTCAAAAATATTTTGAATCTAGAACTATACTTTTGAAATAGAAATGAATCTCGCTTCATGTGAAAGTCGATAACCCGTGTGAAACAAAACAATTATAGACCTTATTTCGGGCCGCTGTGCTGTCAGTGACCCACTCAGTTCTCTAAAGGATTAATCTTGCGCAATTGAAAAATTCAACATTTATAAAAATTTGAAGACCTCAACAAAACGTTTCTGCCCATTCGCATTTGTGGCATTTGATTTCATTTAGTACGTGTACTACATGTCTGTAAAAATTGATCAAATTCGGAGATGGATCGCATATAAAAGTCTTGCCCAAAGCATCAAATTATATTTTTATTTTTTACATGAAATAATATCATTTGTACAATGTGTATCTGTGCAATAATATGTGTGCAATATGCATGTGTGTAATTTGTGTATGTCTACAATAATTTATTTAACTTATTGGTTATATTATAGACGTAATCATATTTCTCATTATTTATAAATTCCTTGAAACATCAAATATGAATAAATAATATAAATATATTAACGTTTGCCATAAAAATAAAATTAACTTTTATTTATCTCATACAAATAAATCAATTATGTTCATATATTTATACAAAGTGTTTTCTTTAACCCTTACACCTAAAATAACAGGGTTATTTTTACATATACAAAAAATGGAAAAGAAAAAAGTTGTATGAATGAAAGGGGGACATAAGACAATTATTTGGTGACAATTATTTGATCTTGGATAGTCATTTGAAGATCACAGGAAGATCACCTTCAAATTCTTAAATGGAAACCCCCATTTTTCATTACACATTCTTGTAGCTTACCTCGAGAGCTTTTCAATACACTATAATAAAGTATTTTTTCATTGAGTACTTTTCGAGTTATGAGGCTTGAAATAATTTCTTAATTTTACATAAACCGTAAAATATCTAGTAAAATATTTATTGCTCGATTATCTTATTTCAATACTTATATACACAAAATAATGTGCGAAATAAAATATAATAAAAATCTCTTATAGAAATCTAACGCCAAAGGTTACGAAGTTAATCCTCGTGAAATGGAAGCCGATGAAAAGTTTCTCACAGGAGTATGTACATAGAAAATTCGACTAATTGTAAGATAATTATGGATAATAATCTCGTTTGTAAGAGAATGATATCCACGAGCTAACACATCGATTAAAGTTACATGGTGCGGATTAAAGGAATTTTAAGGAAAAATTGTAATTCTCAATCTCATTGCTCGAGCACGTTTTTATAAATCGTGCGAGAAGATGTTTCAGTGATTGTAAAAAAGTGCTGAGATTTTTTATGAAGTTTTAAAAATTATTTTTAAATTTCTTTTTATTGGAATATTCATGATTTCAATTAAAACTTTATAAACTACTTATGAATTTTATTACAAAATTTTATATTAAAATTATTTTAAATACATGTTCCTCAAGGTATAAAATCACATAATGTTTGTGCAAAGTTTATTCTTACTATTTTTTAAGCCTGAACCTTTTTTATAGACATTATTAACAATGCATATTTTTATCGTAGATAGAATAAAATATATTCGTAATTTTTATAATCTTTCTATCTAAAAATAATTACAAAATGAGTACATGTTTAATATTATTAATTTTTACAGCAACAATATTACAATTTGTGCACAATTTTTCTTTGTCTTTAGTTTTGTCATCGCTTGTATCACAATTAATCAACGTAAATAAATATTTCTAATATATTTTTGATTGTCTAAATCTAATAATACTATTTTTATAATAAACGGAATAGAAATTAATAGCAATTAATAGAATAAAAACAAATCTAGAAAAATAGAAATTTCGTAATATTATATGTTAGTATTACGTGAACACACTAAGATCTAATAGTGAATAAAAAGAAGATATAACATTTATAGATAATAAATTCTCTTGTGTTCATCAAATTTTTAATATTACAAGTTTATACATACATAGACACACATACATATATATTTAATAGATAATGAATAATTATCTTATATTATATTAATTCGAATAACCTCAATGTGTGACATTTAAGCGTTTTGTCCATTTTAATATAAATTTAATTGTCAATTCATTTTCTATTAGAAACATGAAATTACAGATATCAAATATTTGTGCCATATACATACATATAATAACATACTACTGATATCTTGCGGCAAGCACGATACATTTTTGACATTAATTTAGAACTTTAGAAGCCTTAGAAATCTTCGAATTAAGAGAATAAGTCGTTTTCTTTACAATAAAAAATCTTTCCATTAATTAGAAAATTATAATATGTAATTTGTTCTAATTTTTTAAATAAAATAATCAGTATCATCTGTATTGAATTTATTCTGACAACAAAATTTTTAAACTCTAAATTCCACAAAGAAATTAAGTTAAGTCCAAATCAATTTGTTGAATCTAATTCAGTACAGGACATCTGATATTTTATTCCAATCTATTTATTTAACATTTGATTCTAATTTATATATCATTCGCTTGTTCATTTTTTCTCTCTTCTTTTACTAGACCTATTGTAATTATGATAAATAATAATTGTTAGATATTCATTTTCTACCATTACTGCGTTGTTATAGTTATAAAAATGATTGCCCTTCACTAGTTCCTTTTTGTCACAGGTGTAGTTTACTCTCTACCTTTTGCATTATCCAGTCGATATCATTCGGTTACTTCTGTTGTAATAATTATTTGACGCTCATTCAATATAATTTATTGTACTGTATATAGGAAAAAAGTATATATATTATATACTTTTTTCTTATGTAGAGTACAATAAAGTTACATCTATCAGCTCGTTGTGTTTCATGTTCTGTTCAATAAAAATAATTATCATTAATCATTAACTCTTTGAATTTATGATTAGTATCTTAAGTTTTATCTTATGTTTTATAAAATTAATTTGTATATAATAATTGTGAAATACTTCATATGTGCATTACATAAACACATTCATCTTATATGAAATATTCTTTTTTATTATCACACACAATTAATATTTAAAAAAACAGAAATATTATAAGAATTATCGCGTAAAAAAATCGTAAAAGAAAGAAAACGTGATAATGTTTACTATCACTGTTTAAATACAACGCATTAACTTTTTATTCTATTTTAATGCAATCGCTTTGTTGTCATTATCGTATATGTACTTTTTATATTCATGAATGCGTATTTTCAACCAAAATAAAGAAATGAAAATACAAAAACTATTCAAAAACTATATCAAAAATAAATATGTGCATACATTACATTTTACTATCTTTTCCTACTTTGATTGATTAATTAGTATATAATTTAAATATATAATCATAGTCTTTTGTAAGATATCGATATTGGTACAGTTGAGTCTTTATTTGATGAAAACGTAGTTCTAACTTGCGGTTTACATACATTTTTATCATATTCATTGTAAGTGGCAAGGATTTCCATACCTAAAACGGATTATTTTAATATTTATTTCAACAATAATTTCTTTTCATAAAAGTTAGTCATAATTTTTGGTTATTAGCATAATTAGCATAAGATAGTTATTTGATATAAAAATAAATACATAAATAAATTAATAATAAGAAATTCATAACGAAATATGTATATTTAGATTTCTATAATTTACCGTGTCACCGTTTTCATGATGTTCATAATTAATCGCAAATTCCATATTATCCTTCAAATTAATATCCGTGTACTTCTTTATCTAAAATAAATTATTTTTTTAGTTTAATATGTAAATGTTAATTTTGCCCTATAATGTAAGAATATAATTTAATAACATATAATTTGTCTTTAGTATAATTATGCAATGAAATGCAAGTCTGATAAGATTTCTCATTTCTATAAATTATTAAGTTTGTGACAACTTCCATTAGAGAGAGAAACTGTTTAATATTGGTCTTTCAAAATTGCATTGTGTTTAAGATAAATAAAAATAACATGTGACTAATAATAGAAAAAGCTTCATAATTTATATATAAATATTCCAATAATATCCCATTAATGTGTCCCAATAATCGGCGATTCTAATACATATATCATAGAACAGATAAATCTAGAATATGTTTAGATAGACAGTATATATACTGATAATTGAGAATCAAATCAAGAGATTAATAAACTATTATATATATATATATATATGTGTATGTGCATGTATAAACAAGCCTACATATAAATGTATAAAATTTACCTTATTAAGTTGTTGTTTCGAATATACATGGTTAATAATCATAGTTAATGCTGTAATAAAACTAATTTCTCTATAAAAATAAAATAATAGATATATATAGTTAGAAAATGGAGTAAATCTTCATTGCACAAGTATTACGTATTTATAAAAAAGTAGTCATTACTTGGGTTTTCTTTTCTCTAAATCGTCTAAAATGAAATCAAATACTGGAGTATTCTTTGCATGCCTCGCAACAATAGTACAAAAACTGTTTATACGATCGATAGCTGTTACATTTGTCATATTAGCCATTAAATGCATATAATGGAGAATGAATGAAGCACTTTTGGGACAAGCTAAAAATTTTAAAATACTATAATCTGATTCCCTCGAATACATATAAAACACTTCCATCCAAGTATCTTTACTCAATGCTATCAAACCATTGCAGAATGTCCATTCTTTCCATCCGTTCATAATTCTATGATATTCAAAATGAAATATACATAGATTATTAAAATTTGTAATTTTAACAAGTATGTATTTCACAAAATACGAGAGAAATGTATTTATGAAATGATCGTGATTGAAAAATAATTGCAAAAAGTAATTACTTGTATGGTGAAGATTTGTTACGATTCAAAAGATACCATTCTAATTCATCATTTGCTTTTGACAAGCAATAATCATGACCCATATTACATAACCACCTTGCAGCCTCTTGCTTTAAATATTTAGTGGAAGCGGACTCCCAAATGATTTCACGTAGTTTAATATCGAAAGATTTTGTTTCCGGAAAGATCTCATGCAATGATTGCATTATTTCTGTCTACAAATTGTCAAGTAATATAAAAAAATATATATATTTTTCTATTAATTTATATATTTTAAAAGAATTGATAAAGTTTGATAACATTTTTATGCACGCATATGCTGGTATTTAAGACGCTATGCAAATAATATAATAATCATTTTATAAAATTAAATACATAATAATAAACGAGTAATTATAATACACTAATTAACACAATTTGATATTTATTATTATTATTCTTAATACTAAACAAATAATTGCATGAAAATTTAAAAGCGGAAGCAGTTTAATGAACTTTGGATAGTTAAACATTGTATATGTTCATCGATATTTTATCAAAAGTATTTTTAAAATATAAAATTTTAAAATATACGCGTTCGGTATATTGTTGATATATATATATATATATATATATATATATATATATATATATATATATATATATATATAGGATATATATAAGGGGAGTTCTCTCTCTCCCCTAGTAGCGGACACTTAAGGTTATTATATTATATATATATATATATATATATATATATATATATATATATATATATATATATACAGGGGTGTTTCATAAGTGGTGGGCAAAATTTCAGGAATGGATTCCTCATGCTTAGAGAAGAAAAAGAAAGTTAATCAACATAGTTCCGAAAATGATTAGATTTTGAGTTATTAAGATTCTTGTAATATAAAATTTTGTCTCATTTCTCGTCTTAGAAGTCCTTTTACAGGCATCAACAATGTTTTTCAAGTTCGGCGGCCTATGTTTACGTTAGCGCGGTATATTATTCTTATTCTTCTTTACGTCGAGAACTGCACTTTATGCATGATGGTGCTCCCGCACATTTTAGTCTCCTTGTCCGTCAGCATCTCGATGAAACGTTTCCTGGCAAGTGGGTAGGTAGAGGTGGATCAATTGTTTGGCCCCCACGCTCACCAGATTTAAACCCGTTGGACTTCTTTCTGTGGGGTTATGCAAAGTCTTTAGTGTATTCATCTGCAGTGGATAACGTAGAAACTCTCCGCAACCGAATTGTGGCAGCTTTTCAGACGATACGCGCCACGCCAGGAATTTGGGAGCGTGTTCGGGACTCAATGAAACGACGAGCTGAGGCTTGTATTGTGACAGGAGGTGGACATATTGAACATTTCCTCTAATTGTTCAAAATCTTAATAACTCAAAAACTAATCATTTCCGGACCTATGTTGATGAACTTTTTTTTCTTCTCTTAGCATAAGGAATCTATTCCTGAAATTTTGCCCACCACTTATGAAACACCCTGTATATGCGTGTGTATACAGGGTGTTTTAAGAAGGTATGTCAAAAATTTAAGGAGATATTCCTCACACTTGAAGGATGAAAAAATGTTATATAGACATAGGTGCGAAAATGCTTATTTCAGGAGTTATGTTGAAAATACTGTTAGCTGTATTATTTACACAAGGAAAAATTTAGGATTAATTATTGTAGACGACAATCGTTTAATTAGGCTTATTTACATTTGGTTTTAATGTGACCTTGAGTATCTTACAATAAATGTTAAAAATGTTCACCGTCCATGAATCGATGCGTCGACGTGTCACTGCTTGTATTCAGGAAAATGGTGAACATTTTCAACATTTATTGTAACATACTCAAGGTCACATTGAAACCAAATTTAAACAAGCCTAATTAAATGATTGTCGTCTACAATAATTAGTCTTAAATTTTTCCTTGTGTAAGTAATACAGCTAACAGTATTTTCAACATAACTCCTGAAATAAGCATTTCCGCACCTATGTCTATATAACATTTTTTCATCCTTTAGGTGTGCGGAATATCTCCTTAAATTTTTGACATACCTTTTTAAAACACCCTGTATATATATATATATATATATATATATATATATATATATATGTATAAATTATTTAATATAAAACACAGGTTTTTTTACTTATACAAACTAATATTATTTATACCTTTATTGATACGCTTTCTGGAAATGCAAAGAAACCCGACATATATTCCAAGTTTTTGAACATAGGATACCATGCGATATAATCTGTATCATGTCGCAGGTAACGTGAAATATTCAAGAATAGATTCAAATTAAATTGGCCTGACATCACAAAATGAAATGCGTCGTCGATGATTTTAGCACGATCGAGAACATGTATTTTTTCAAAGGTGTTGAAGTTCAGGTATTCCGAAAGTCTACTCCAATTCTCGGCGTCATAATTAACGCGATAGCATCCTGTTATATGATAAATAAATTCTATCAATGAATTAAATTAAACTTTTTTGATTGAATTTGTCAAGTAATAATTTGAAATATCTTTTATCTTCTTATATTCAAAGCGTATAAAAAAATGTATTAGAAATTGTGTATTAAAAATTGTCGTAAGAAGCAAATTGTGGATTATTAATATTAAATTATGTCACGCTGACAAATCAATATATTTAGAGTGCTATGCAAAGAGAGAATTATGATAACTTAAATTGATTTTAACTACATTCATGATAATCAAATTATACAATATATTTCGTTGTGCGTAACATTTTAATGTATGTACAATCTTTAGATCATGCTTGAAATTTTATTATAACAGTACAGTACAGACAAAATTTATCAAATAGAAATAATCAGTTAAAAAATAACTCATGTATACAGGATAGGCCATTTTAATCTACGCACTAAAATATCTCAAAATCTATAAGTTTAAAACAAAAATGTTTCAGACAAAAGTTGTATGGTTTCGAGGGGGCCATAAGAGGGTACTATTGCTTTGACGTTGAAGAGTTATTTGAATGTCACATGAAGGTCACCTTCAATTTCTTAAATAGAACTCCCTATTTTTTATTGCATATTCTTGTTGCTTATCTCGAGAGCTTTCCAAAACACTATAATAAAATATTTTTCCCTTAAGTACTTATTGAGTTATAAGGCTTGAAATCATTTCTTAATTTTACATAAACCGTAAAATATCTTGTAAAATATTCATTTTTCGATTATCTTACCTTAATACTTTTACGTACAAAATAATGAGAGGAATCAATTGCTGTAAAGAAAACACATAGTTGTTGCGAAGAAAAAATATGTAATTTGCAATTAACAATTACATTACATATTTTTTCTTAAAAATAACTATGTGTTTTCTTTACACCAATTGATTCCTCTCATTATTCTGTACATAAAAGTATTAAAGTAAGATAATCGAAAAATGAATATTTTACAAGATATTTTACGATTTATGTAAAATTAAGAAATGATTTCAAGCCTTATAACTCAATAAGTACTTAAGGGAAAAATATTTCATTATAGTATTTTGGAAAGCTCTCGAAATAAGCTACAAGAATATGTAATAAAAAATAGGGGGTTCCGTTTAAAAAATTGAAGGTGACCTTCACGTGACCTTCAAATAACTCTTCGAGGTCAAACCAATGATACTCCCTTATGGCACCCTCGAAACCATACAACTTTTGTCTGAAACATTTTTGTCTTAAACTTATGGATTTTGAGATATTTCAGTGCGTAGATTAAAATGGTCTACCCTGTATGTATGTGTAACAAATTGTAGATTATTATATTCAATTAAATATAATAATTAAATTATCCAATAATTAAATTTTTAAATATTAAATAATTTTAATCATTGTTGAATAGGGAGGACTTCAGTTGCCATTCCCGATTGCCCACATTCCGATTGCCTACATGTACTATTGCACACACGAAAAAAATAAAGAAACGAAAGTACGATTGCACACATGACATTTTGCACACATAAAGTAAGAAAATCATATTAACACTTTCCACACACGACTTTATTGCACACATGACATTATTGCACACAAATACATTGCACACATGATATTATTGTACACATGCACATTGCACACATAATCTTAATACACATATGATATTGAACACATATAAACACATTGCACACATACAATAAGAAAATGGCTTTGCATAATTAGAATCCACGATTAAAAGTGCAGACTGATACTGGATTACTCACAGAATCCTATCTTAAAATCTTTAATCAATTTGATGATAAGATTTCCGTATGCCACTTTCGAATTCGATGAATTTTTACATGCATGTAATACTACATAAAGTCGAATCCTATAAGAGCGGATATGCAGAAACATTTATTTTTAATATTTTAATTTTAATTATCTTTTTAAATGAATAATATTTAAGATTTCCATATAGAAAGAAATATTAGAATTTAAAAATATTTTGGACCTATAGGACTATACTTTAGAAATAGAAATGAATCTCGCTTCGCGTGAAAGTCAGTAACCCATGTAGAATAGAACAATTATAGACCTCATTTCCGACCGCACTATGTTTAGTGACCAACTCAGTTCTCCAAGAATCGACTTTGTGCTTACACAATCGAAAAATTCAAGATAATATAAATAATATAATATAAAAATAATAAAAATTTGAATACGTTAAAAACAAAACGTTTCTGCCCATTTGCATTTGTGGCATTCGATTTCATTTAGTACGTACTATATATCTGTAAAAATTGATCAAATTCGGAAATGGGTCGCATACGAAAGCATCTAATTATATTTTTATTTTTTACATGAAATAATATCATGTGTGCAATGTATGTGCGCAATAATGTCATGTGTGCAACTGTACTTTCGTTTCTTCATTTTTTTCGTGTATGCAATAATACATGTAGGCTATCGGGATGTAAGCAATCGGGAATGTTGGCAAAAGAAGCTGTCGGCAAAATGTTGTGCGCAAACGAAGCAGTTGGCAATCGGGAATGTAGGCAAACGGGACCCTCCTGAGCTATTCCATATATAATTTGTATATAAAATCAATTCCTCACAATATTCCTCGTAAAAAGTTAAGAGTAAGATAGCCAAAAATTGAATAGTTTACGAAATATTTTATACTTTAAGTTGATAAAGTTTTACACAAAAACTATACATCTCGTAAAATATTTATTTCTTGATTACCTAAATACTTTTATGCATAGAATAATGAGAGATATCAATGATATAAAGAAAACACAAACTTTTTTAAGAAAAAGTATGAATTTGTAAAGAGCAGCTATATGTAAAAGTATAATAAATTTATTGATAAATATTTACCACTTTGTAGTGAATTGACTAATATCCAGTCATTCTTGCCCATGAAATCTTTAATAATTTGTGAATGGTACGAAATATGTGGTGTTAGCCACACTACACTCAAAAGTTCCTTCAAATTGGTCTGCGTAATAATGTTCAATGTCCATACATCTATATTAGAATCTTCTACCGATATATTCAAGCTGTATTTATCATAATTCCTTTGCACATTTATCACAGGATAACGATTTAGCTCTATCCAATTAGTTATTTTATATTCTAAATTGTATTTCATTCCGAAAGATGATTCATCCAGGGCAGATTGCATAACGTTCCAGAAATCATTACTGCTTGTATAGCTAAAAATCCCACCGAGTAAAAAATAAGAAAATATTAGTAAAAGAAGATATTTTAAGAAAAATATTGTAATGCAATTAAGATTTTTAAAGAACGAAGTTTGGAACGAAAATTGAAAGAGCAGTAGTGATAGTAGTGTAAATTATATTAGATAGAATTAGAACGATAAGAGAAAATATTAATGATAAATGGTAGAAAAGATTAAATAGAATAGTAATTAAAACAGATAAATATGAATAGAAAAGAAATAAAAAAATATACAAATAAAAAGAATTAAAAGACATAAGTAGAGAACATATGAGAAAATATAAAAAACAAGAATTAAGAGCGAAAATACAGATAAAGAAAGAAATTAAGGAAAATCGAAAGAAGACGAAAATTAAAATAATAAGAGTAATAAGTACGAACAAAATAAAATAGATAGATAAAAATTAACATAAGAAAAATTAACAAATCTTGAAATTACCATTAAAAATTAAATATAAATATAAAATTAGAAACATAAAAGTATAAAGGAATAGAATAGAATGTCGAGAAGTAAATAAAATTAAACTTCAAAAATTAAGAAATAAAACAAAAAATAAATATAAGAAAAACAAAATTAAAAAATCATTTAAAAATATGTATTTAAATTTATAATATAATCATATTGTAATCTGTATTACTCACAGTTGATTTAAATATATTTTGATACTATTCCGGAACATTTTTTCGGTGAGTACAGTTTGCAATGTGCGGAACATAATGGTTGCTATGAAAATTAACATTTTAAAGTAAAAATGTAGTATGTGTAAAATAAATTTGCTATACAGCATTTGAATATATAAATTTATGAACATAACTGATTTATAATTATGTAAACAATAATATAAATAAATTATATAAAACAACTAACTTATACATAAAACAAGTTATTATTTTATTATATATAATGTTTTTTACACGAGGCATTAAAGAATTTATCGACAATGAATTATTTGCTTAAATATTGAAATTACTATTAAAAATGAAATATAAATAAAATTAAAAATATAAAAGTATAAAGGAATAAAAAAGAATGTCGAGATGTAAACAAAATTAAATTTCAAAAATTAGGAAATAAAACAAAAAATAATTATAAAAAAAGCAACATTAAAATATACCCTTGATGTAACGAGGAATTTCAAAAGAGTTATTGAATTTTGATTCGATTGTGAGCGGCCATGTGTCCTTGGTGCTCCAATGAAGAAAATCATGTTGCATTTGAACCACAAAGTGTTCTGGTATCCATAAATGTGGGGATATCTGGATACGAAAAAATTTTATATAAATAAATATGTAATAAATAACTTAATCAAAACAAATATTCACACATTAGCAACATACATTAGAACTACAATGAATTAAACAAACCTTACATATTAAATAAAATTTACACACATTCGTTCGTTGAAATTTTCTTAAGTTTAAGTTTAAAAAATATATTCAAGTATCTAATGATATTCAATAATATCATTTCAAATTATGTATTTTTAAAGTTATTTAAAAGTATATATATGTATATATTAGTTTAATGTTGCTTATGTAGCAAGCTTCGGCTGATATAGATCACAAATTTTATAAAATAATTCCGATCTAACTTACGTTAATATATATTGAGAGAATGATAAAAAATATTTACAAAGCTTTAGAAATATTTTACATTTTGTACAGAGAAATCTGAATATTTTTATGTCATTCCGATTATGTGTGTGTGATTGAAATAATTAACGTTAATTATAAAATAACCTCATTGGCGGCGCAAATTCCAAGGAACGTAGCTAAACCTTTATTTAACCAGGGTTCCCATTCAGCTGGATTGATTGCATTATAAAGCCATTCGTGTACCATTTTATATGTTACTACTTGCGTTATTTCAAGTATTTGGCGTATCTCATAATCTGATTCTGAATCAAAAATAATATCTGCTTCTCTAAAAATAATTCGCAAATATTGCAATAAAATCGAGAATTCTTTTCTTACGTTAGCGATCGCTGTTCAGTTGTACAATCACTAGACACACTTTTAGAGAATTCTTGTTATGAATATAATTAGTTACATCAGAGATTAATTATATTTCATAATCAATTCGTGTGTTAATCACATTGTAAGACTGCGACAATTCTGTTTAAGAATACATTTAAATAAGGTGCGACAAAAGAAAAAGGAACAAAACGTGTATTTTATACAGGGTGTATATGTTTCACAGTTATATACACACACATAGGTATCACACTTTATAATATTGAATATATCGAGAAATAATATTGAGTTTTAATATAGAGATTTTAGCATTTCTTTTAAATCAAAATATATTTACCTGTAAAGAACGAATCCCAACTTTATGTCTTCTTCATCTAACAACTTCGGAATTGCGATATGATTTATTTCTGGTGTTTTCCTAATGTTTGGAAATCTCGTTTCTAAGAACTGCAGAGTAAATTTAGCAGTTGTGTGTGCAAATTTCACGGACTGTAGGATGCCTATTCTGCACCAGAATCTGACTCTCTGATTGCTTTCGAATGTAGGGGTAAGATGAACTAGACCCACCGCTATCATATTTTCGGCCATTCTGGGAGTAATTTGGAAATGTGTCCATATCATGTTATTTGTGTCTATATTCATTGCCCGTACGGGCATATTTGACAAAGCCGTATAATTTTTATGATGCTTTATGGAAATGTTATAACTAACATATGTAGCATCCTTCAAAAATGGAAATAATCTCCGAGTCGCAAATGTGTGATAATGCGTTGCGGCCAACCACCTAGCATATATAACAATGTATTTTAAATAACAAAGTGTATTCAGTTAAAGGAAAAGAAAACAGAAATAGAAAATATACAAATGTATATTAAGACTATTAAAAATATTATTAAAAGAGTAATTGTAATATGTATATTTTATATTTATATGTATATTTTATATCTATATTATATTTACATCTATATATGTATATTTTATATTTATATGTATATTTTATATCTATACGTATTTTATCATTATACTATATTTTTATGTAATATACACGGATGTTATAAACAATTTTTGTAATATCTATAATATCTATAATAAATGTAAAATATATAAAATAATATATTCACCATATTCTCTAAAAATTGCACTTACAAGATAATAAATATGTGAAGATAATAATATAACATATAACAGCATTTTTAATATTTAAGATTTCGTTATTTATGTGTGACCAATATCTGTCTCGTAAAAAGTATTTGACAATAGAAATATTATATATATTTGCAATGCAAAAGATTTTTCCTGAATTAATTATTTATAAGGAAATTTTTGTGAATTATAAGAGAACTATGTTTAAATAGTAATTTATTAAATCATACGCATATATGTTAAAACTATATCAACCATAGTAATAATAATAACAGGAATAGTTTGCAAAAGTTGAAGCAAGAATCGTATTTATAACGTCTAAGTTATTTAATGGTTTAAAAATTACTCACACTCTATTATTTTGTTGATTCATGTAGGAAGTTCTAAAGCCTCCATCTTCAGCTAAAAGACCGGAAAATTTCATATATAGAATGTAACTTCCTGATGATAAAACATACGGAAAAGAAATGGTGGTTATATACGTTTCTAGGTCATGGACAAATTTCTTAGCCCTATGGGTAGAAACTTTTTCTTCATTTTCTTTAGATATTTGTGTATTGTTTGTTAGTATAGTTTTACTTATAAACAGATTTTCTGTATAACAATATATATGTTGCGTGTCATAAGGAATATAAGTACTAACATTGTATTCGCCGTGGAAGATATCTTGATTGGCATATAGTATAAAGTGGATGTTACAATGGTGTAAGTAATATAATTGTGCATTAATAAAAGGAGCCGCAGCAACAATAAATATTAAACTGCAACTTAATACTTTTAGGAGTGCCATGTCACTCTTTTTCTTTCTTCATTGGTCTTAAATATCTAAATAATCATCTTTTCCTCTTGAAAAAAGAGACAAATAAAATAATATTTATGTGGAATATATATGTATGTATATGTATAATAAAAAATTTGCTTTCATTGTTGCTTTTATTATGTATAAATAAAGAGAGAGAGTAAAATATCATATCATTTTTTATTAATAAAATGTATATAATAAGATATATCTTAGGGTAAGAGAAATTCTTATAAATTTTCAATATATATTTTAGCAAACACAATATATTAATTTGATTAAATTTATCATGCTTTCACATTTAATAAAGAAGTTCTTTATTAGACATTTGAGTAGAAATTAAATTGAATTTTATTTGAAAAATAATATAATAATATATGCTTTAAATGAAAATGTTGACCCTTTTAATAATTATGGAAAAGACAGCTTCAGACGAAAAGAATTATTATTTTTGCACTTCAAAATTATTTGAATTGTCCTCAACGAATAAAATGTACATATTTCATTTATTTTTTTTTAAACGGCCATGTATTTTGTTTTGTTATAACTCACCTCGTATATTATGATGTAAGCAGAATTTAGTCCTTTGATAATAATTAAGTATAATTAACTCTTTATTGCTATAAATTATTAATATTGAAAATATATCTATATTAATTTGATCTTGCCGTTCTGAGATACTACCGAGAAATGCCAACGTTCGACAAGCGATCATAATAAGCATGTTATGGAAACAATCCTCAAGATCAAAATAATATGAAACCAGATTAATACGTGTCTTATCAGTTATTAATCACAACAAAATGCTAATACATGATTAAGTAACTCTCTGCTTTATATATTTAATTAATAATATTTAAAATGCATTTTAGTGCGATTAAAAAGTTGTATTCTCTCCTCTTTTATTTTTTCTTATAAGCTAATAATCCATCGCTGTTTGTATCTTAATTTATTGGGTCTAATTGTAGATTTATGGTATTCAATGTCCAATATATTTTATAAATATATTTTATAAATACAATAAAAATAGATAAAAAGGAAAACTAAATAGAATTAAATTTTGCAAAATTGTATCATAAAATATATGTTATATAATTTCGTAGTTTTGTGTAAGTACTACATAAATGGTAAAATATTATATTAGTAAAAAAATGTGTTCAAGTAAAGATGTAACGTTCTTAGATAATTTATATTCAAATTTATCAAATTTTTCATACACAAACACACATAGGTTTTTATTCGTATATGCAATTATTTACTATTATACCAATCCTAAAAGTGCAAAATGAAATTACCATTAATTCTTTATCATTAATATCTTAAAAATGTTTTATAAAATTCGTATGAAATATTTCAAATGCTCATATGAAATAATATGATGTATATAAATGCATTATATAAACATACATGTCAATATTTATCTTTAAAAATATCCTCTTTTAATTATCACATACAAGTAGTATTTTAAAGAAATGGCAAAATATTATTTATATATTATTATAATCTATTTTAAATACATATGAAAGGTATTTGATTATTGGTTAAAACTGTGCCACCATCATTTATTACGATTGTAAATATTTTATAAATTAGTAAAACAAATACAATAGCGCAAATAACTTGCTGAAATTGCTGTTGCTTCATACAATACAGATAACGATATATAAATAAAGCAATAAAGCAATATATTAAAAGGGATATTAATATTAATCAAAATTAATATTTTTGAATTATATAACATTATATAAATACATTACATTATCTCATTATTTAATACAGTCTTTCTCTGATTGTTAGTTTTTCAGGATCAAATTTTAATTAAATGCAATTATTTGTCGTTATTTAATATTCGTCATAAGATTCGATTATTTCTGACGTTCTTTATAACTTTTAAACATTTCGTATTCTGTGGGTATTATTGCGTTAGACAGCTTATATTACTGTTTTGCTATGATTACTACTTTTGTATTGGAGGAACCAACTTGTTCACCAGATAATAAGAAAGATTTTATTAAAACTTTAAAACTTTTAAATCTCTACTCTTTTAAATAAGCATATCATATTATTCTGATAGTGGAGCGTTTTATAAATTTTATATTTTTTAAATAGAACATCTCTTGGTTTCCTTTGACAAAATCATTTTCCTCAAGCAAGAAACTGATATATTTTATATAAAAAATTTAAATTTATTAACCGTTTTTATATTAGCAAATAATTATTTTGATAGTTCTTTACTATTCAGTATATTTAAAGATATATCCGTTTCTTACTTTAATGTTATCTTTGTATGTACCTTTTATATACATATCCTTTTTCTTTTATATTGTTATTCTTTTTTTCATTATTCATATTCTTATCTTTTAATTTTTAAGTAGATTCTTAATATTTATTTAGCATGTCCAATGTATTATTATTTTGTTATAATAAGTAAACAAATAAATAACTTTAATTTTTAGATGGATGACGACACGAAATAGTCAAAAATATTACTCCAATGGATTTTCTCAGTACAAGATAGATATAATTCGGTAATTCAGTCGGTATTAGAGATTTGTTCGCAGACACTGCGACTCCATGTCGATTCTAAAGCAAATCTCTAATTTACTTGAGACTATTATGTACATACATTCTGATTAAGACTTTTGCAATCCCTAGACAATTTCAAGGAGCTAGCAATTGTATATAATATTCATTACAAATTATAAAATATTTTCGATTTCTGAAATAAAAGATAAAATAGATAAGAAATTTATTAAATTATATAAGTATAATGTTCTGACTCTTGTGTATAATCACAGATTCAAATCACTGTGTGAATTAAAAATCAATCCTCGAGATATTAATAAATAAATATATAATAATATGATTTTCTTATTTTATGTATACCATAATGTCATGTGTGCAATGTGTATGTGTGCAATAATGTCATGTGTGCAATGTATATGTGCCCAATAATGTCATGTATGCAATCGTACTTTCGTATCTTCATTTTTTTCGTGTATGCAATAATACATGTAGGCAATCGGGATGTAGGCAATCGGGAATGTTGGCAAAAGAAGTCCTCTCAAAACATTGGATCTATAATTCTTGACACATTTTTAGGATTGACATAACAATAAATATATAGCATATATGTAAAATCTTGTAATGTGAAAAACTTAATAAATTTGAAAATTAATTATTTAAAAATGTTTTATTTTTCGTTGCATATATTCTTTTACTGGTACAATACTTTAACATTTATGTACACTTACAAAAATACAAAATTATATAACATACTGCATAATTTGCAAAATTCATTTCTAAAATTTATTTCGAGTTTTTCTTTTGAAATCTGTTTTTTGTTCTATTTATACAATAAGAAAATATTAATTTTTGACATTGATAAATTTACAAGTAGGGCCAGTAAATTAAGATATAACCAGCATTGGATTGTTTGCTCATAGGAAAAAAATATAAAAGTATAGAGAGAATACAATTTTTTAATTATTCTAAATCACTTCAAAATGTGTTTCAAAATTACTTTAAAATTATATATATATATATATATATATATATATATATATATATTTCAGAAAGTTGATTTAATCATATATTGACATTTTATTGTGTTTATTAAGTGGTAAGACAAGTATTAAACTGATTTCATATTATTTTGATTTTCAAAGTTGTTTCGATAACGTGCTTATTATGATATCACATGTCGAACGTTGACATTTCTCGATATTATCCCGGAACAGCAAGATCAAGTTAATATAGATATATTTTCGATATTAATAAAATTTAGAATAATAAAGAGCTAATTATACTTAATTATATATTATCTGATACGGAAAACTACATTCTGATCGGCTGACATCATAATATACAAGGTAAGTTATAATAAAACAGAATACATAGCTATTTTCAAAAAGAAAAAGAAAATAAAATGTGTACATTATATACGTTAAGGACAAATTAAATAATTTCGAGGTACATATGACAAGCATAGTTATATTTCGTCAAAAAAGACAGTTCTTTCCATTATTAAAATTATTAAAAAGAGAAGATTCTAATTTGAGAGAGATTTGCATATTATTGTATTATTTTTGAAACGATCTCAGTTTAATTTAAAATTAAATAAAACGGTTACTTATTAAATGTGTTATTGTGATACGATTATATTTAATAAAATTAAATTAAAGCAAATGCGTTTATTAAATATATAATGGAAGATTATAATTCTTTTATCCTAAGGATATATTTTATTATTACAAGATGATATAATATTTTTTATTTACTTTTCTTTTATTTATATATAATAAAAGCAATAAGTCCTTTTCTCAAGAAGGAAGGATGTTTATTTTACAGATATTTGAAACGAATGAGTGACATGGCATTCTTGAGAGTGTTAAGTTGCAATTTGATATTCATCGTAGCGATGGCTGTTTTTAATGATAATTTTGATTCTGTACCATTGGTGACACTCAACATATCACCGCTACATTACGACATCAAATTTATGCTATATGTCAACGACGATATATTCTACGGCGAATGCAATGTCAGCATTTATATTCCTTATAAAATGAAAGGTATATACATTTACACGGAAAATCTGGGTATAACTGAAATTATGGTAACAGAAAATACACAAATATCTAAAGGAAATGAAGAAAAAGTTTTTGCCCATAGACCTAATAATTTAATCTATGTCACTGAAACAAATGAAACCTACATTTCTTTTCCATATGATTTATCACGAGGATATCACACTCTAAACATGAAGTTTATTGGACTTTTAGCTGAAAATGGAGGCTTTAGAACTTTTTATATGAATCAACAATATAACAGAGTGTGAGATATTTTTCAAACATTAAATAATTAGCTATATATACTACACCATATGTAATAAATGCCTATATGTGTTTTGAATACCGTTTGTTTCTTGCTTCAATCTTTGCAAACAATTCGTATTATTGGTACCAAGACATAGTTTTAACATATATCGTATGGTTTAATAAATTATTATTTTTAAATACAGTTCTCTCTCTCTCTCTCTCTCTCTCTTAAAGTTCGCAAAAAATTGTCTAATAAATAATTAATCAGAAAAATCATTTATTGAATTGCGCAAGCATATATAATATTCCTATTATCAACAACTTTTTAATGCAAGACAGATTAATCATACATAAATATGATGGAATTTTAAATATTAAAATATATGCTGTAATATATTTCATATTATTATATTTACGTTATATATGCATATTCTAGAAAATATTGTGAATATATTGTTATGTACACATAAATATTATAATGTACATAATATATGTATAACATCATAAAGATATAATATATGTATAATATCATACAAAATTTTTACGATATATTATGTTAAATTACATACTAAAAACATAATGTAATAATAAAATTGTAATACAAAATATGTTACAACTATTCTTGAAGCATTATCCTTAAGATACATTAATATTTTTCTATTTCTATCTTTCTTTTAAAATTTCTAATACTTCAATAGTACCCGAAAAATTATGTTATTTAAAATGTATTTTTATATATGTTAGATGGTTGACTGCAACGCATTATCAAACATTTGCGACTCGAAGATTATTTCCTCTTTTGAAGGATACTAGATATGTTAGTTATAACATTTCTATAAAGCATCATAAAAATTACACGGCTTTATCAAATATGCCCGTGCAGGAAATAAATATGGATGAAAATAATATGATATGGACACATTTCCAAAGTACTCCCATGATGCCTGATTATTTCATAGCGGCGAGTGTGGTACATCTCGACTTTATTCTAGATACAAGTCAGAATGTCAAATTGTGGTGCAGAACAGACATGATACCACCTATGATATTTGCACACACAGTTATTCTAAAAATTGCGCAATTATTAAAAAATATATTTCCGTATATCAGAAAAACTCCGGAACCAAATCATATCGCGATTTCGAAGTTGTTAGATGTGGAAGAGATAAAGTTGGGACTTATTCTTTATAAGTAAACAAATTTTGATTTACAAAAAATACTAATTTCTACATTAAAACACATTATTTTTTCTCGATATTCAGTATTATAAAATTCGATATCTGTGTGTATTAACTGAAATATAATTTAATTGAAACATAATTAATTTATTTTTTAGATTCTTGATGTCGGCTCTTGAATATAAATAAACTTGTGTGATATTAATATTCGGGTAATAAGAGCCTATCGCGGATGTAATTGCGCGAAATTTTTCTTTGATACAATGATCAAGACTTTATTTGGAATAATCTCTTGGTTTGAGATTTAATTTCAACGAATTCAGACCGATATTTTTCTCGCCTACTTCCATCTAGGGGAGTTAGAGGGGAATTCGTTGGAATTAAATCTCAAACCAAGAGATTATTCCAAATAAAGTCTTGATCATTGTATCAAAGAAAAATTTCGCGCAATTACATCCGCGATAGGCTCTTATTATCCGAATATTAATATCACACAAGTTTATTAATTTATGATATAACTGATTTACATATTTATAACAGGTTTTCTCGACTTTATTATAATATTTGTAAATTATTTTTAGTGAAGCAGATATTATCTTTGATCAAGAAATAGATCCTGAGATACGCAAATTTGAAATAATACGAATAATAGGACGTAAAGTGGTGTACGAATGGTTTTTTTATAATGCAATCTTTCCATATAAGTGGGATCCGTGTTTAAGCAAAGGTTTTGCTACATTCCTTGGAATCTACGCCGCCGATAAGGTTATTTTATGTTTAGCGTTAATTCTTTTAATTAATTACGATCAGAGTGATATAAAAATATTAAGAATCTTATGTATTCAATAAATCATTCCAAAATCTTTATAAATATTTTCTATCATTCATAATATACTAATTTAGATCGGAAGAAAATTCTTTTATAAAATTAAAATTTAAAATTTGTACTTTATAACGATTGAGCTAAAACTTGTCAGTAAAGTAATAATAAATTAAAATATTATAATTACATGTATTTACATATGAACCTTTAAATAACTTTAGAAATGCATAATTATTATTATATATTATTACATATTATTACAGGTACTTTTGAATAAATTTTTTAAACTTAATAAGAAAAATTTAATGAGCGAATGAGCTTGTAAATATTTTTTAATATATTATTATAACAGTTCTTAATGCGTATTGCTTATGTGTGAGTATTTCTTATGATTAAATATTTGTTTAATTATATTAAAATCTTTTCGTCCAGAGTTTTCCACACTTTGGGATACAGGATTTCTTTGTAGTTCAAATGCAACATGATGTTCTTCACTGGAGTACCAAAGACACATGGCCGCTTAAATCACAATTCAATAATTCGTTTGAATTACCTTGTAACATTAAAGGTATAATCAAGCAAACAATTCATTGTCATAAATTCTTTATTGCTCTATATAATGTTAAAATTATAAGAAGGAAAATAACTTAGTTATGATTTATTTATATTATTATTTATATAAGTATTAACGTTTACCAGGAAAATTAAATTAAGATTAATTTTTATTTATCATATATAATTCAGTTATGTTCATGAATTTAAATTTATTTATACATATTACATTTTATATTTTACGATGTCAATTTTCGTAGTAAGCATTATGTTGCACACATTGCAAAATACATTCACCAAAAAGATGTTTGAAAATGGTATCGAAACATATTTACAAAAACAGTGAGTATAGATTACAATATAATTACATTATTATTTTAAACACATATTTTTTAATGATAATTTAATTTTGCTCTTTTATATAATTATTTTTATTTTTTAATTTTTGATATGTATTTTTACTTCTCCATCTATTTTTTTATTCTTCTGTTCTCTCTTATGCTCCTACCTTCTCTCTCTCTTTTACATTTAATTTCTACTAGTAATTTCAAGACTTGTTAATTTTATATTTTTTAATTTTTAATTTCTTTTATGTTATCCTACACCTTATTATTATTATTTTAATTTTCTTTCTTATTATCTTAATCTTCTTCCAATTTATTTTTCTTTATTCTTTTTTTTATATCTTTTTTTCATACATCTCTAATATTATAATTTTGTTTAGTTTTTTAAATCTCACATTTTCTTTTCTTACTTCTTTTACTACTTTTTATTTATATATTTCTTTTCGCGCTCCATGTGACACACTTATCTTTTTTACCTATTGTTCTATTTATTCTTTTCTACTATTTACCGTTGATATTTTTCCTATCTTTCCAATTCTGCTTGATTTTATTCTGTCCCTTTTTTCTTCTTCCACTTTTACTTCTTGAAATATCTTAATTGTTTTTCAATATTTTTTAAAATATATATCTTCTTTTATTTATCTTTTCTTATCATTCAATTCCTGTTTGGATTTTTAGGTACACAAGCATTAATGATTTCTGGAAAGTTATGCAGACTGTACTGTATGGTACATCTTTCGGAGTTAAATACAATTATAGTATACAAGACAAAATACCTAGTTGGGCAGAACTAAACCACTACCCTGTGGTAAATGTGAAAAGAGATTATAATACTTTCAGTTTGAATATATCGGTAGAAAATTTTAATACAAATATATCGATACCTGTAAGCATTACTACGGAAACGTATTTCTTTTTGGAGAAAATTGTGCGTCCAGTATGGCTAATGCCACCACATATTTCAAATCATATGCTGACTTTCGACTCTATAATTAAGGATGACTGGATATTAGTCGATTCACAAGAAAGTGGTAAATATGGATCGATACATTTATTGTTCTTATATATATTTTATAGATACATTTATCCTCTATCAGCGATTTATTCAATTTTTATTTCGATATGTATTTTTTAGTTTAAAAATACAAAGTACATTAAATGCCATATAAATATAACTAACTTTATATGCGGCAAAATATGTATAGAGTATTTACAAAGTGTGCGAAACATTTTGTGTATTATTATTGAAATAGCATATCTTTATTATTTCTATTTCGTGGTGAATAAGAACCAGATGCAAATAGTAAGTCATCGAATATTAATTTTTCGATGAAACCGATTAATTGAGAACGCGATTCAAATTCTTCTCTCTATATACTAATTGTAAGTGTATATTTAAATCTCAATTCGAGATTTTTTTATCCTTCTTTTCCCGCTCTTGAGAACTGTAGGCGAAAGACTCGATTCCCGATTCACCGAATCAACTCGTTATTTTTTTCGCCTACGCTTCTTCAGGAGGGTAAAGAAAGATTTGCTAAAAATCTGGAATTGAGAGTTGTCTTTACACTTATTATATGAACAAAAAAAATTATCCCAAATTCGCCTATTTTGTGGCCCTTGAAATTCGAATCAATTTGTATGCCAAACAATACTATGGTACATTAATCTCAAAAAACTTTTAAATGAAGCATAGGGTCAGTTTTGGAGATTCGAGGAATCAAATTGGCCAAGTTCCCAATATTGTTCAAGCACAATAGACGCAAAAAGAAAGTTAAAAAGTTAAGTTCTTTGTAATAATAGGATTTTGATTGGAATTAGTCATAATGGCTTTGACTGTCATATTAAAAAGCCGACAATATAAAATATATACACTGAGAAAAATCATTTGATTGTACTGACAAGACATATCTGATAGAAGGCATTTTAGTTAAATCAAGCAAAATTTCTAGTTATTACGATAAGACTCGATTTTTTATAACTAGAACGTTTAATAGAATTTACTACAAGGATGGTTAGTATTTTCTAGTTGAATCTATAAAACTTCTTGCTATATTAACTAAACATGGACACGGTAATGCCATTTTTTTGTAAATTTAGTATTATTACCCAGAAAATTTGATAAATTTAACAGGAATTAGTTAATCATCTGGTAATTCCTAAAGGAATTTTCCTAAAGGGATTCGTTCATTTTCCAACAGACATACTGGTTGAATCTGCCAGATTTCTAATTAATGTAACCAGATTTTTTTCTCAGTATACATACAATATAGTGTTACACGCAACAAAGCATGTAGTATAATTTGATTATCATTATTGGTTATCATGAATGAAAATAAATTTAAATTGATATAATGCTTTTTGCCTCTATAAATACATTGATTTATCAGTATGACAATTATAATTATACTGATAATCTGTAATTTACTTTTTGTAGTAATCACAATTTCTAATAGATATTTCTTTATACGCTTTGAACATAATAAAAATACAGATACAACAAAATATAACAACATACAAATATAACAATATATAACATATACAAATGTAACAATATACAAACAAATATAACAATACACAAATATAACAAAAAGACATTTCAACAGAAATTTCAAAAAGCATTACTTGATAAATTCAATCAAAAAAATTTAATAATTTATTGACAATTTATTTATTCACAGGATATTATCGTGTCAATTACGATGCCGAGAATTGGAATAGACTTTCAACATACTTAAACGATAAATATTTATTTAGACAAATACATGTTCTCAATCGTGCTAAAATCATCGATGACACATTTCACTTTGTGATGTCAGGCCAATTTAATATGAATCTATTCTTGAATATTTTACAATATCTACGGCAAGATACAGATTATATCGCATGGTATCCCATGTTCAAAAACTTGGAATATATATCGAATTTTTTTGCATTTCCAGAAAGCGCTCTTATAAAGGTATAAATAATAATAGTTTGTGTAAATAAAAAAATGTATGTTTTATATTAAATAAATGTATGTTTTATATTAAATAAAATTAATTTATAACTAATTTAAGTATAACAACTTATACACATTTATTTTTCAAAATTATTTGTGATAAAATAGACGAGCACATAATGTTTAACTTTCCAAAGTTCACGAAACATCTTCCGCTTCTAAATTTTTATCCAATAATTTTTTTAGTTTTACAAAAAATAAATAATATCAAATTGCACTAAGTAAGTGTAAGTGTAAGTGTGATATAATTGTAGTAATTGTAAGTGTAATATAATCATGCATTCGTTATCATCTTTTTAATCGTAAGATTATTATTAAATTATTTGCATAGCTTTTTATAAATAATAGCATACGTGCCTGCACGCAAACTCTTTCTCTTTTTTTCTATAATAAATAAATAAATATATAAAGTTAATATATATTTATAAATATATATATATATATATATATATATATATATATATGTATATATATATATGTATATATTTTGTATATATTATTTACATAATTTTTAGGCAGAGATAAATCGACCATTAATTGAGATTATGTGGAAAATAAGCTATCCCAATTTTAAAGCAGGTAAAATCAATCAAAACACCGATTACACTTATTTGAGGGAAGAGATTGCAAGATGGTTATGTATCATGGATGATGCCACTTGCTTGACGACAGCCAATTATGAATTAATGTCGTATGTCTCAAATGATGATAAAGATTCATTATACAAGTAATTAATTTTTGCACATTTTTTATCACGATCATTTTATAAATTTCTTCTCGTATCTTGTGAAGTATTTTATAATTCATATATGTGATCAAGATATATGATTATGAATTCTAATAATTTATTTTTATTTCATTTTGAATAACCGTAGAATTTGGACGGGATGGAAAGAATGGACATTCTGCAATGGTTTAAAGAGAGCGAATAAGGATATTTCGAAGAAAGTATTTCTTATGTATTGGGTAGAATCTGATCATAGTGTTTTAAAGTTCCTAGCTTGCTCCAAAAATTCTCTTATCATTCGCGGGTATACGTATGTAATGAGATTTTGCGTTATTACGAAAAGAGCAAGAGTTCTCCACCATATACAGAGTTTTTGTTCTATTATTGCAAGGCATGCAAAAGATAACTTAATGCTTGAATTCATATTAAGAAATTTGGAAGATATAAAACCTGAGTAAATGATATTACTTTTTATAAATATACAATATACTTATACATAAAGATTTGCTTTATTTGCTAATTACACTATTCAACATTATTTTTGTAAAACGTGTATGAATATTCATTTTCAATGAATTTTTGCCTGCTGAACACGAATCCATTATCGAAATTTGGCTATCATGTCATAATTTTGAGGAAATGGCGTCAAAGAGGCTAAAACGATGATTTTGAGGATTTTCGTGACATTATACGATCGCGTGCACTGATACCAAATTTTTTGTCTAAATTTCGTTAAAATGCCATGCAACAGTGTAAACTTTCATATTTCAAATGCAGTTGTTTGTGTCATGAGAACAATCGAATTCGTCGATTTGGGCTTTTTGATGCTATTTTTCTTAAATCTATGGTGTAATAACCGGATTTGGAAATTGTGTTCATCAAGCAAAAATTCATTGGAAATGACTGTTTACATTTGAGTTACAAAGAGAATCAAATTTTATTGGACCATGTTATATAAATCTATTATTTTGTTTTTATAGAGAAATCAGTATTATTACAGCATTAACTATAATTATTAACTACGTATATTCTAAGGAACAAATTAAAAAGGTAAATTTTGAAATCTCATATACAAATATCTCATATGAAAATTTGCATATTTATTCCTTCAAACTCATTCATCAGTATATACACACACACACACACACACACACACACACACACACACACACACACAAGATGTTTCCGGTATCGTGTAACAAAGAATAACCATAAGTATATCTCGTTAACCTGAACTAGAAAGTCTTATATTATATTTAACGAAAAACCACGTAAAATTTCGAGATATTAATTAAATCAAAGTTTTTTTGGATAAACGTTTTATAATGAATTACAATAAAGACAAGTTATATTATAACAATTTTTATTATATATTACCAGGTAAAAAATTACTACTTACATTTTAATCTAACAAATAATTTTTTTAGATAAACATGGAAATTGATTTCAGGGATAATGTACAGTCTCTGATTTATTGTAGTACTGATAATCAAAACGATGATGAGGTTTGTAAGCTTAGACATATTTAGTTATTAATTTCTTATTAACATAAGCTTATTCATCTTTGTACATATATGTATCACTACTATCTTATTCTAATTATGCTAATAGCCAGAAATCCTGGTAGATATTTATTATGCAAAAGAAATTACTGTTGAAACTAAACGTTAAAATAATATGTTTTAGGTAAATAGATGTTTGTCATTTAAGACAAAGTATAAGGAAAATATAATAATAGACATAAAACGCAAATTAGAACTACGTTGGAATCAAATAAAGATTCAGTTGTATGAATTTCGACACTTAGCGAAAAACTTGGAAGATATTCTTACACAAAGCTTGGATGATTAATCAAATCAGGAAGATAATAACGAAATGTAATGCATATACATATGTATTTTTTAATATATGAACAGTTTTCGTATTTTTATTTATTTATTTTGTTTAAAAATATGCATTCACGTATAAAAAATACATATATAATAAGTGGCAATATAGTTATTGAATCATAATAGAATAAAAAGTTAAAAAGTTAACGTTTCTATTTCTAACGTTTCTATTCAAAAGTTAAAAGCTTTCTAAACAAAATTTTTCATCGCTTGTGCCGCAATTTAATGATAGGGATATGTAAATACTTTTAATATATTGATTGTCTAAAATTAATAATTCTTTTTTTTTTAATAAAAGAAGTAGAATTTAATAGAATACACGATAAATATTGAAATACAAATTTTATAATGTTATTTCGAAGTATAATATTATTTTTGTTAGTATTTCATGAACACTAAGATAATATATCTATAATAGAAAGAAGATATAATATTTATAAATAATCAGTTCTCTTGTGTTCATCAAATTTTTCACATTACATGTTTATACGTACATAGACAAACACATATATATCAAATTAATAATTAAATAATTAATTTATATAATAAATTATTATATAATAATTAATTTATATTATGTCAATTCGAATAACATACTAAATGTGACATATAAGCTTTTTGATAATCTTAATATAAACTTAATTTTTAATTCATTTTCTATTAAAAACAAATTACAGATTTTAAATTATTGGTGACACATCGTTGATATCTTGTCTGCTACAAGCACGAGTTTTCATATCAAAATAAAAACTCTTTAGAAGTGTTCGAATTAACAGAATTAATTACTTTTTTACGTTAAAAAGTCTTTCTATTAATTAGAAGAATTAAAATATGTAATTTGTAAATATTTTGAATGAAATAATCAGTATACCATCTGTATTGAACTTAATCTGACAACACACTTTTAAACTCTCTTCTTAAATTCTAAATTCGACAAAGAAATATTAATTAAGAAATATTAAGTTAATCAAAAAACCAAATCAATCTGTTGAATCTAATTCAGTACAGAACTTCTGACATTTTATTTTAATCTATTTATTTATTTTGATTTTAATTTATGTGTATCATCCGCTTGCTCATTTCTTTACTCTCTTCTTTTCTAGAACTATTATAATTATCATAAAAAATTGGGGATTTATTTTACTACTACTGCGCCGCTGTAGTTAAAACTATGATTGCCTTTTTCTGTTTTCCTCGAGTTCCTTTTTGTATATTACGTCACAGATATAGTTCACCTTTTGCATTATTCAATCGAATGTGTTATTTCTGCTGCAACGATTATTTGACACTCATTCAATACACTCTATTTTATATTATTCTTTTCTTGTATCAAGTAGAATAAAGTTACATCTACCAGCACGTTGTGTCTCATACTCTGTCCTATAAAAATAATTATCATTAAGCATTAACTCTTTGTCTTTATGATTAATATTTTAAGAATGTTTTATAAAATTTCTATGATAGTTGTGAAATATTTCATATGTGATTTACATAAACACATCAATTCATCTGGAAAGAAATATTCTTTTTTAATTATCGCATACAAGTAGTACTTTAAAAAATAGAAAAATTATAAGAAAAATCGCAAATTGTAAAAAACGCAAAAAAAAGGAGACACGTTAATATTTACTATCCTGTTTTGTATAGAAAGCTTTTAACTTTTGAATAGAAACGTTAGAAATAGAAACGTTAACTTTTTAACTTTTTATTCTATTATGATTCAATAACTATATTGCCACTTATTATATATGTATTTTTTATACGTGAATGCATATTTTTAAACAAAATAAATAAATAAAAATACGAAAACTGTTCATATATTAAAAAATAAATATGTATATGCATTACATTTCGTTATTATCTTCCTGATTTGATTAATCATCCAAGCTTTGTGTAAGAATATCTTCCAAGCTTTTTGCTAAATGTCGAAATTCATACAATTGAATTTTTATTTGATTCCAACGTAATTTTAGTTTGCGTTTTAGGTATATTATTTCATTTTCCTTATACCTTGTTTTAAATAACAAACATTTATTTACCTAAAACAGATTATTTTAACATTTATTTTCAATAGTAATTTCTTTTGTATAATAAATATCTACCAGGATTTCTGGTTATTGGCATAATTAGAATAAGATAGTAGTGATACATATATGTACAAAGATGGAGAAACTTATGTTAATAAGAAATTAATAACTAAATATGTCTAAGCTTACAAACCTCATCATCGTTTTGATTATCAGTACTACAATAAATCAGAGACTGTACATTATCCCTGAAATCAATTTCCATGTTTATCTAAAAAAATTATTTGTTAGATTAAAATGTAAGTAGTAATTTTTTACCTGGTAATATATAATAAAAATTGTTATAATATAACTTGTCTTTATTGTAATTCATTATAAAACGTTTATCCAAAAAAACTTTGATTTAATTAATATCTCGAAATTTTACGTGGTTTTTCGTTAAATATAATATAAGACTTTCTAGTTCAGGTTAACGAGATATACTTATGGTTATTCTTTGTTACACGATACCGGAAACATCTTGTGTGTGTGTGTGTGTGTGTGTGTGTGTGTGTGTGTGTGTATATACTGATGAATGAGTTTGAAGGAATAAATATGCAAATTTTCATATGAGATATTTGTATATGAGATTTTAAAATTTACCTTTTTAATTTGTTCCTTAGAATATACGTGGTTAATAATTATAGTTAATGCTGTAATAATACTGATTTCTCTATAAAAACAAAATAATAGATTTATATAACATGGTCCAATAAAATTTGATTCTCTTTGTAACTCAAATGTAAACAGTCATTTTCAATGTATTTTTGCTTGATGAACACAATTTTCAAATCCGGTTATTACACCATAGATTTAAGAAAAATAGCATCAGAAAACCCAAATCGACGAATTCGAATGTTCTCATGACACAAACAACTGCATTTGAAATATGAAAGTTTACACTGTTGCATGGCATTTTAACGAAATTTAGAAAAAAATTTGGCCAGTGTTCACGATTGTACAATGTCACGAAAATCTTCAAATCGTCGTTTTAGCCTCTTTGACACCATTTTCTCAAAATTGTGACGTGATAGTCAAATTTGGATAATGGATTCGTGTTCAGCAGGCAAAAATACATTGAAAATGAATATTCGTACACGTTTTACAAAAATAATGTTGAATAGTGTAATTAGCAAATGAAGCAAATCTTCATGTATAAATATATACTGTATATTTATAAAAAGTAATATCATTTACTCAGGTTTTATATCTTCCAAATTTCTTAATATGAAATCAAGTATTAAGTTATTTTTTGCATGCCTTGCAATAATAGAACAAAAACTCTGTATATGGTGGAGAACTCTTATTTCTTCCACAACAACGCCAAATTTCATTAAATACATATACTTTTGAATGATAAGAGAATTTGTGGAACAAGCTAGGAACTTTAAAGCACTATTATCAGATTCTATCCAATACATAAGAAATACTTTCTTCCAAATATCTTTATTCGCTATCTTCAAACCATTGCAGAATGTCCATTCTTTCCATCCTTTCCAAATTCTATGATATTCGAAATGAAATATATATTATTATAATTTGTAATTTTATTAAGTATTTCACAAAATACGAGAGAAATGTATTTATGAAATAATCGTGTTTGAAAAATAATTACTTGTATAGTGAAGATTTGTTACGACTTTTAAGATATGATTTTAATTCATTATTGGCTATTGAAAGGCAATAATCATGACTTAAAGTGCATAACCATCTTGCAGCCTCTTTTTTCAAAGATTTAGTAAAAACGCTCTCCTGATTTATATCAAGTTTAAAATGAGGAAATTTAATTCCCCTTAATATCTCATTCAATGGTTGCATTATTTCCTTCTACAAATTGTTAAATAATGTATAAAAATATATATATTTTTGTATTAATTTATATATTACAGAAGAATTGATAAAGTTTTTATGCATGCATATGCTATTATTTAAAACGCTATGCAAATAATATAATAATCTTTTATAAAGTTAAAAACATAATAATAAATGAGTAATTATAATACACTAATTAACACAATTTGATATTTATTATTATTATTCTTAATACTATAAACAAATAATTGCATAAAAATTTAAAAGCGGAAGCAGTTTCATGAACTTTGGACAGTTAAGCATTGTGTATATTCATCGATATTTTATCAAAAGTATTTTTAAAATATAAAATTTTAAAATATACGCGTTCTGTATATTGTTGATATATATATATATATATATATATATATATATATATATATATATATATACAGGGTGGGGCATTTTAATCGCTCCAGGCGGATATCTGGAAAACTAAGAGAGATACAGAAAAATGTTTCAGACAAAAGTTGAATGGGGGCTTGAAGGGAGTCATAAGATGGTGTCATTAGTTTGATCTTGGAAAGTCGTTTGAAGGTCACGTGAAAGTCACCTTCAATTTTTTAAATGGAATCACCTATTTTTTATTGAATATTTTTGTAGCTTATCTTGAGAGCTTTCCAAAACATATATAACTATAATTAAGTTAGTTTTTATTAAGTAATTTCCGAGTTATGAGGCTTGAAATCATTTCTTAATTTTACATAAACCGTAAAATATCTTGTAAAATATTTTTTGATTATCTTACCTTAATACTTTTATGTACAAAATAATAAGAGGAATCAATTGGTGTAAAGAAAACACATAATTGTTTCGAAAGAAAAAATGTAATTTGCAATTAAGAATTACATTTTTTTTCGAAACAATTATGTGTTTTCTTTACACCAATTGATTCCTCTCATTATTTTGTACATAAAAGTATTAAGGCAAGATAATCGAAAAATGGATATTTTACAAGATATTTTACGGTTTATGTAAAATTAAGAAATGACTTCAAGCCTCATAACTCGGAAAGTACTTAATGAAAACTAACTTAATTATAGTGTTTTGGAAAGCTCTCGAGATGAGCTACAAGAATATGCAAAAGCATATAAGGTATCCCATTTAAAAAGTTGGAGGTGACCTTCACGTGACCTTCAGGTGATTCTTCAAGGTCAAACTAATGGCAACATCTTATGTCCCCCTTGAAACCATACAACTTGTGTCTAAAACATTTTTCTCTAAATTGCTTCGTTTCCGAGATATAAATTTGTAACTCTTTACGTTGGCCACCTTGTATATACATATATATATACAGGGTGAGCCATTTTAATTAACGCACGCAATTATTTCGGAAACAAAGCATTTTAGAGAAAAATGTTTCAGACAAAAGTTTTATGGTTTCAAGGGGACCATAAGATGGTATCATTGGTTTGACACTGAAGAATCATTTGAAGGTCACGTGAAGGTCACTTTAATTTTTTTAAATGGAACACCCTATATATTTTTGCACACTCTTGTAGCTTATCTCGAGAGCTTTCCAAAACACTATAATTAAGTACCTTTTCGTTAAGTACTTTTTGAGTTATGAGGCTTGAAATAATTTCTTAATTTTACATAAACCGTAAAATATCTTGTAAGATATTCATTTTTCGATTATCTTACCTTAATACTTTTACGTACAAAATAATGAGAGGAATCAATTGGTGTAAAGAAAACACATAGTTGTTTTTAAGAAAAAATATGGAATTGTTAATTACAAATTACATATTTTTTCTTCAAAACAACTATGTGTTTTCTTTAGACCAATTGATTCCTCTCATTATTTTGTACGTAAAAGTACTAAGGTAAGATAATCGAAAAATGAATATTTTACAAGATATTTTACGGTTTATGTAAAATTAAGAAATTATTTCATGCCTCATAACTCAAAAAGTACTTAACGAAAAGGTACTTAATTATAGTGTTTTGGAAAGCTCTCGAGATAAGCTACAAGAGTGTGCAAAAATATATAGGGTGTTCCATTTAAAAAAATTGAAGTGACCTTCACGTGACCTTCAAATGACTCTTCAGTGTCAAACCAATGATACCATCTTATGGCCCCCTCGAAACCATAAAACTTTTGTCTGAAACATTTTTCTCTAAAATGCTTTGTTTCCGAAATAATTGCGTGCGTTAATTAAAATGGCTCACCGTGTATATATATATATATATATATATATATATATATATATATAAATTATTTAACATAAAACACACGTTTTTTTACTTATATAAACTAATATTATTTATACCTTTATTGGTTCGCTTTCTGGAAATGCAAAGAAACCTGACATATGTTCCAAGTTTTTGAACATAGGATGCCATGCGATATAATCTGTATCTTGTCTTAAATATTGTGAAATATTCAAGAATACAGTCCAATTAAGTTGGCCTGACATCATAAAGTGAAATGTGTCGTCGATGATTTTAGCACGATCGAGAACATGTATTTTTCCAAAGGAGTTGGAGTTCAGGTATTTTGAAAGTCTACTCCAATTCTCGGCATCATAATTGATGCGATAGCATCCTGTTATACGATAAATAAATTCTATCAATAAATTAAATTACACTTTTTGATTAAATTTGTCAAGTAATAATTTAAAATATCTTTTGTTTTCATATATTCAAAACGTATAAAATATCTATTAAAAATTATATATTAAAAATTGCGATTATTATAAGAAGCAAATTGTGGATTGATAATATTAAATTATGTCACTCTAATAAATCAATGTACTAAAAACGTTATGTCAACTCAAATTCTTTTTGACTACATTTATGATAATCAAAAATTATAATCAAATTATATATTTCGTTGTGTGCAATGTTTTAATGTATGTACAATCTTTAGATCGTGCGTAAAATTTTATTTTAATAACAGTACAGTACGTAGACATAATTTATCAAATAGAAATAATCAGATAAAAAAATAGCTAATTTATACATATATATGTGTAGCAAATTGTAAATTATCATATTCATTAAATATAATAATTAAATTATCCAATAACTAAACTTTTAATTATTAAATAATTTTAATCATTGTTGGATATTTAAGAAAAAGATCCTCTAACTAATATATAGAAAGATTTGCTATTTCTATAATTTAAATAACAGATTGAATTATATGTGCATTGAATTATATATACGGTGTCCCACTTTAACTTTCACACAGTAATAATTCGAAAACGAGCGTTTAGAAAAATATGTTTCAAATAAAAGTTGTAGAGCTTGGAGGGAAAATAAAGATAGGAATATTAAGACCTTATATAGAGCTTGGATATGTAAAAGTCAAAGTCAACCTAATCTTTTTTAAATGGAGCTATTCTATATATAATTTGTATATAAAATCAATTCCTCACAATATTCCTCGTAAAAAGTGATAAGAGTAAGATAGCCAAAAATTGAATAGTTTACGAAATATTTTATACTTTAAGTTGATAAAGTTTTACACAAAAACTATACGACATCTCGTAAAATATTTATTTCTAGATTACCTAAATACTTTTGTGCATAGAATAATGAGAGGTATCCATGGTAGAAAGAAAACACTTAAATATTTAAAAAAAAAGTACGAATTTGTAAAGAGCAGCTATATGTGATATAAAATAAATATATTGATAAATATTTACCACTTTGTGATGAATTGACTAGTATCCAATCATTCTCGCCCATGAAATCTGTAATAATTTGTGAATGGTACGAAATGTGTGGTATTAGCCACACTACACTCAAAAGTTCCTTCAAATTGGTCTGCGTAATAATGTTCAATGTAAATACATCTACATTAGAATCTTTTACCGATATATTCAAGCTGTATTTATCATAATTTCTTTGCACATTTATCACAGGGGAATGATTTAGATGCATCCAATTAGTTATTTTGTCCTCTAATTTGTATTTTATTTTGAAAGATGATTTATGCATAACAGCCTGCATTTCGTTCCAGAAATCACTACTACTTGTATAGCTAAAAATCCAAAATGATAACAAATAAATGATAAGAAAATATTAGTAAAAGAGGATATTTTAAGAAAAATATTATAAAGCAATTAAGATTTTTAAAGAACGAATTTTGGAACGAAAATTGAAAAAACAGTAGTAATAGTAGTGTAAATTATATTAGATAGAATTAGAACGATAAAAGAAAGTATTAATGATAAATGGCAAAAAAGAATAAATAGAATAGTAATTGAAACAGATAAATGTGTCATAGAAAAGAAATAAAAAAAAATATATAAATAAAAAGAATTAAGAAACACGAATAGAGAACATATGAGTAAATATAAAATAGAAGATAAAAATTAACATGGGAAAAGTCAACAAATTTTGAAATCATTAGTAAAAATTAAATATAAATAAAATTAGAAACACCAGAAAAGAATAAAGGAATAGGAAAGAAGATTGAGAAGTAAACAAAAATAAATTTCAATAATTAAGAAATAAAACAAAATATAATTATAATAATCAAAATTAAAAAATCACTTTAAAATATGTATTTAAATTTATAATATAATCATATTGTAATCTGTATTTTACTCACCAATAATTTAAATACATTTCGATACAATTCCGGAAAGCTCCTTTTGAGAAATTTTGCAATGTGCGAAACATAATGCTTACTACGAAAATTGACATTATAAAGTAAAAATGCAGTATGAATAACATAAATTTGCTATACATCATTTGAATATGTATAATTCTATGAGCATAACTTATTTATACACCGAAAAAAAAACCCAAGTATATGCCACTTATCTTTAGAATATATAGTAAAAAAAGGAAATCCTCTTAGCGCTATTTCTAAAAATAAGTGGCACATTCTTAAGTTGAGAATACAATTTTTTCGGTGTATGATAAGTAAAAGTTTATTTTATTTTTCTAGCAAATATTAATGTTTATGTAAACAATAATATAAATAAATTATATAAAACAACTAATTTATATATAAAACTCAGTTATTTTTTATTATAATGTTTTTTATATGTAGCATTAAGGAATCTATCAACAATTAATTATTTGCTTGATGTTGATACTTTTGATGTAACGAGGTATTTGAAAAGAGCTATTGAATTCTGATGTGAGCGGCCATGTGTCCTTAGTGCTCCAATGAAGAAAATCGTGTTGCATTTGAACCACAAAGAAATCTTGTATCCGAAAATGTGGGAATATCTGGACGCAAAAAAATTTTAATATAAATAAATATTTAATCAATACAAATGCTCACACATTAACAACATACATTAGAACTGTACAATATATTAAACAAAATTTACACACACTCGTTCACTGCATTTTTCCTATTAAATTTAAAAAAAAATTTGTTAAAGTCTAATGATATTCAATAATATCATTTCAAATTATGTATTTTTCAAGTTATTTAAAAGTATATATGTCAATATATATAAATTATGACATTATAATTTAATATTGCTTATGTGGTAAGTTGTAGCTAATTAGCGTTATAGATTAGAAATTTTATAAATAAAATTCCGATGTAAATTACGTTAGTATTTATTGAATGATAAAACACATTTACAAATGTTTAGGAATTTTTTAAAGTCTGTACATAGAAATCTGAATATTTTTACGTCATTCTGATTACGTGTGTGTGATTGAAATAATTAATATAAAATAAATATAAAATAACCTCATCGGCGGCGTAAATTCCAAAGAATGTAGCAAAACCTTTGCTTAACCAGGGCTCCCACTTATATGGATCGATTGCATGATAAAACCATTCGTGCACCACCTTATATCCTATTACTCGCATTATTTCAATTTTGCGCATCTCAGAATCTGTTTCTTGATTAAAAATAATATCTGCTTCTCTAAAAATAATTCATGAATATTGCAATAAAGTTGAGAATTCCTGTTATAAATGTGAAAATTAGTTATATTATAAATAAATTAAATGATTAAATTAAATAGATAAAAAAGAAATGTATAATTGCTTTAAACAAGAAATAATATATTATATGTGTTCATTTACAAACGCACACACATACGCAAATTACTCTACATCTTGAACTATGATACATTATTGTTATTATTTATTAGAACTACAAATATAAAAAGATACATAATTTTGAGTTCTATGATATTGAGTAGCGAGAAAGAATATTATTTTTTGATGTATATATTTTGATGTATATTTCTCTCTAAATATATTTACCTGTACCAAAAAATGTTTACCTATGAAGAATGAATCCCAACATTATCTCTTCTGCGTCGAACAACTCCGGAATCACTATATGATTTGTTTCCGGAGTTTTTCTAATATTCGGCAATTCCTCTTTTAAGAACCACGCAATATCGGTAGCAACTGTGTGTGCAAATTTCACATGCGGTAGCATGTCTTTTCTGCAGAACAATCTGATATTCAGACTTACAATACAGTCGAGACGAACTATACCCACCGCTAGGAAATAAACGGGCATTACGGGAGTAGTTTTGAAGCGTGTCCATTGCATATTATTTTTATCCACATTTACTTTCTGCGGTGAAACTACATTATCCATATTTGATAAAGCCGTGTAGGTTATATGATGCTTTATAGAAATGTTATAACTAGCATATATAGTGTCCTTCAAAAGTGGAAATAAACTTCGAATCGCAAATTTGTAATAATGCGTTGCGGCCAACCATCTAGCATATATAATAGTATATTTTAAATAACACAAAAAGTTTTTAGTTACTGCTAAAGTACTAGAAGATATAAAGAAGAATAGAAAAAATAGAAAAAGGAGAAAGAAAACGTGAGAGAGAAAAAATACATCTTAACCGTAATGTTTAAAGAATAGTAGTAACATATTTTATATTATAATTGCACAATGTAAAAAATGCTTTTTCTGAATTTATTATTTATCAGACAACATTTTACGAACTGTAAGAGAGAGAGAACTATGTTTAAATAATAATTTATTAAACCATACACTTATACATACATTAAGACCATGCCATGATAATAATACGAATTCTTTGCAAAGAATTGAAACAAGAAATTAATGTAATTATAGCACCTAAATATTTAACGTTTTAAAAATTACTCACACTCTATCATTTTGTTGATTCATGTAGAAAGTTCTGAAGCCTCCATTTTCAGCTAAAAGTCCCCTAAATTTTACATTCAGAATGTAAAATCCTAATGATAAATTGTACGGGAAAGAAATGATAGTTATACATGTTTCATTGTCATAGATAAATGCATTAGAGCTATTGGCAGAAGCTTCTTCCTTATTTTTTTTAGACACTTGTGTATCATTTGTTACCCTAACTCCAATTATAGTCAGATTTTCTGTGTGAACGAATATATTTTGCGTTTCATAAGGAATATAAATGCTGACATTGTATTCACCGTGGAAGACATCTTGATTGCCATATAGTATAAAATGAATATTATAATGTTGCGAATATAATATGTCCAGTTTCGGTACAAACATATGTTCATCAATAAAAAGAGCCGCCGCGATGATGAATATTAAACTGGAACTTAACACTTTTAAAAATGCCATGCCACTTTTTCTCTTTAAATTTCTTTCTATCTATATCAATTTGATCTTGATGTTCTGAGAACCTACCGAGAAATAACAACGCTCGACATTATAATAAACATGTCAATGAAACGACTTTTAAAATCAAAATAATGTGAAATCAGATTTAATAAGTTTTATTAATCAATAAACACAATATTTGATTAAATTAATCCCCGCAACATATATATGATTTCGAAAGCAATTATTTTTGAAAAACATTTTAGAGCAACCAAGAAATTGTATTTTATACTTTTATTTTCTTTCTTATACGCAAACAATTCATTGCCTTTGTATCTTAATTTATTGGGCAGATATTGTAAGCTCTTTTTACATTAAATGTCTAAAATTAATATATTTTTTTATTATATAAATAGATTAAAAGACAGATTTCGAAAGAGGAATTCAACTGACATGAGTTTCGCATTATGTCGTGTAATATATTATATATAATAATGTTTTTTTTGCGTTCCATAAATGATAAAATATTATTCCAGTAAAAATGTGAAGAAAAGAAATATATCGTTTTTAGATAATCAGTTTTCAAATTTATCATGATTTAACATATTATGTTTCTTTATATAAGTTTTTATCTACATAGTTATAGTAAAATATTTTTTTTAATTACTGCTATTATTACGTGTAAAATAAAAACAGTATATAAAAAATGTTACACAATCTTTTATTAAAGAAATCTAGCTTTAAGATAAAAGAATCATAAATTTTCAGTACATATTTCTGTAAATGCAATGTATAATATTAATTTAATTGGATTAGATTTAATCACACATTGGCATAATTTAATAAAAATTTCTTTATTAAATGTTTGATTTTAAGTTAAATGAATTCACTTCTAAGATAATATAATAATACACGCACATGTGAAATTAAAATCTTTTTCCTCTACTATCTTTATAAAGACGATAATTTTGAGAAAAATGATTGTCTCTGAAGAAAAATACTATACTGTTTGTTATATATGTATATTAAGATTTTTTAAATTGTCCTCAATACATATCTAATGTACACATTTTATTTTTTTGAAAGCGGTTAAATATTCTGTTTTGTTATAACTCACCTCGTATATTATGATGTCAGTTGATCAGAATTTAATTGTTTGATAATAATTAAGATTATAATTAACTATTTATTACTATAAATTATTATTAATATTGAAAATATATCTATATTAATTTGATCTCTCTCTTTCTTGCCGTTCTGAGATATTACCGAGAAATGCCAATGTTCGACAAGCGATCATAATAAGCATGTTATGGAAACAATCTTGAAAATCAAAATAATATGAAACCAGATTAATACGTGTCTTATCAGTTATTAAACACAACAAAATGCTAATACATGATTAAGTAATTCTCTGCTTTATATATTTAATATTAATAATATTTAAAATGTATTTTAGTGCGATTAAAATGTTCTATTCTCTCCTTTCTTATTTTTTTCTTATAAGCTAATAATCCATCGCTGTTTGTATCTTAATTTATTGGCTCTAATTGTAGATTTATGGTATTCAATGTCCAAAATATTTTATACAATAAAATACAATAAAAATAGATAAAAAGAAAAACTAAATAGAATTAAATTTTGCAAAATTATATCATAAAATATATGTTATATAATTTCACAGTTTTGTAAGTACTACATAAATGGTAAAATATTATACTAGTAAAAAAATGTGTACAAGTAAAAATGTAACGTCTTTAGATAATTTATTTTCAAATTTATCAAGTTTTTCATACACACACACAGGTTTTTATTCGTATATGCAATTATTTACTATTATAACAATCTTAAAAGTGTTATGGACTTAAAGTTTCTAATAATTTCGATATAATTTTAATTCTTAATCTTTTAAAGACATTTTAGTTAATAATTTTTAAGTAATGATATTATATGCATTATAATTAAGTTGTTATTAAAAAAATGTTCGATTTTTTACGTTAAAATGGAACTTTAGAAGCGTCAGATCAGTTTGCGAATTAAGAGAATAATTTATTACGTTAAAAAGTCTTGATATTAATCGAAAGAATTTAAACATGTACTTAGTTGTAAGCTTTGAATAGAGAAAACTGTATTATTTGTCTTGAGTTTAATCTGGTAACAAAATTGTACATTTGATCTAAATTTGATAAAAAAATGTTGATACCAATTTTAATCTAATCCACTATAAACCTATTTATTAATTGTTGATTCTAATTTATTTATTTAACATTTAATCTATATGTCAAGTGTTAGTTCATTTTTTAATCTTCTCTTTTTTTCTCGTTATTATAATTGAAAAAAGTTATTATAATCAGGAAAAATGAAATTACCATTAATTCTTTATCATTAATATCTTAAAAATATTTTATAAAATTCGTATGAGAATTGAAATATTTCAAATGCTCCTATGAAATAATATGATGCATATAAATGCATTATATAGACATACATATCAACATTCATCTTTAAAAATATTCTCTTTTAATTATCACGTACAAGCAGTATTTTAAAAAATTGGCAAAATATTATTTATATATTATTATAAAATTATAATCTATTTTAAATACATATGAAAGATATTCGATTATTGGTTAAAACTGTGCCACCATCATTTATTACGATTATAAATGATTTATAAATTAGTAAAACAAATACAATAGCGCGGATAATTTGCTGAAATTGCTGTTGCTTCATACAATACAGATAACGATATATACATGCAAGAAAGCAATATATTAAAAGGGATATTAATATATCAAAATTAATATTTTTGAATTATATAACATTATATAAATATATTACATTATCTCATCATTTAATACAGTCTTTCTCTGATTGTTAGTTTTTCAAGATCAAATTTTAATTAAATGCAATTATTTGTCGTTATTTAATATTCGTCATAAGATTCGATAATTTCTGACGTCCTTTATGATGACTTTTAAACATTTCGTGTTCTGTGGGTATTATTGCGTTAGACAGCCTATATTATTGTTTTGCTATGATTACTACTTTTGTATTGAAGGAACTAACTTGTTCACCAGATAATAAAAAAGATTTGTTCGCAGACACTGCAACTCTATGTCGATTCTAAAGCAAATCTCTATCTACTTGAGATTAATATTACGTACATACATTTTGATTAAGACTTTTGCAATCCCTAGGCAATTTCGAGGAGTTAGCAATTGTATATAATATTCATTACAAATTATAAAATATTTTCAATTTCTGAAATAAAAGATAAAAAATAAGAAATATATTAAATTATATAAGTATGTTCTGACTCTTGTGTATAATCAGATTCAAATCACTGGGTGAATTCAATCCTCGAGATTAAATAAAGATATAATAATATGATTTTTTTATTTTATATATATACCATAATGTCATGTGTGCAATATGCATGTGTACAATAATGTCATATGTGCAATATGCATGTGTACAATAATATCATGTGTGCAATGTGCATGTGTACAATAATATCATATGTGCTATGTGTATGTGCGCAATAATGTCATGTGTGCAATCTGTATGTGTGCAATAATTTCATGTGTGCAATAAGCATGTGTGTAATAATGTCATGGGTGCAATGTGTATGTGCCCAATAATGTCATATATGCAATCGTACTTTTGTATCTTCATTTTTTTCGTGTATGCAATAATACATGTAGGCAATCGGGAATGTTGGCAAAAGAAGCTGTCGGTAAAATGTTGTGCGCAATCAAAGCAGTTGGCAATCGGGAATGTAGGCAACTGAAGCCCTCTCAAAACATTGGATCTATAATTCTTGACACATTTTTAGAATTGGCATAACAATAAATATATGGCATATATGTAAAAACTTGTAATGTGAAAAACTTGATAAATTTGAAAATTAATTATTTAAAAAGGTTTTATTTTTCGTTGGATAAATCTTTTTACTGGTACAATATTTTAACATTTATGTACACTTACAAAAATACGAAATTATATAACATATACTGCATAATTTGCAAAATTTATTTTTAAAATTTATTTCGAATTTTTCTTTTGAAATCTGCTTTTTGTTCTATTCATACAATAAGAAACTATTAATTCTGGACATTGATAAATTTACAAGTAGGGCCAGTAAATTAAGATATAAACGGCGTTGGATTGTTTGCTCATAGGAAAAAATATAAAAGTATAGAGAGAATACAATTTTTTAATTATTCTAAATTGAGTTTCAAAATTACTTTAAAATTTTATATATATATCAGAAAGTTGATTTAATCATATATTGACATTTTATTGTGTTTATTGACTAGTAAGACAAGTATTAAACTGATTTTATATTATTTTGATTTTCAAAGTTGTTTCAATAACGTGCTTATTATGATATCACATGTCGAACGTTGGCACTTCTCGATAGTATCCCGAAACAGCAAGATCAAGTTAATATAGATATATTTTCGATATTAATAAAATTTGGAATAATAAAGAGTTAATTATACTTAATTATAAATTATCTAATATGAAAAATTAAATTCTGATCGGCTGACATCATAATATACAAGGTAAGTTATAATAAAACAGAATACATAGCTATTTTCAAAAAGAAAAAGAAAATAAAATGTGTACATTATATACGTTAAGGACAAATTAAATAATTTCGAGGTACATATGACAAGCATAGTTATATTTCGTCAAAAAAGACAGTTTTTTCCATTATTAAAATTATTAAAAAGAGAAGATTCTAATTTGAGAGAGATTTGCATATTATTGTATTATTTTTGAAATGATCTCAGTTTAATTTAAAATTAAATAAAACGGTTACTTATTAAATGTGTTATTGTGATATGATTATATTTAATAAAATTAAATTAAAGCAAATGCGTTTATTAAATATATAATGGAAGATTATAATTCTTTTATCCTAAGGATATATTTTATTATTACAAGATGATATAATATTTTTTATTTACTTTTCTTTTATTTATATATAATAAAAGCAATAAGTCTCTTTTCTCAAGAAGGAAGGATGTTTATTTTATAGATATTTGAAACGAATGAGTGACATGGCATTCTTGAGAGTGTTAAGTTGCAATTTGATATTCATCGTAGCGATGGCTGTTTTTAATGATAATTTTGATTCTGTACCATTGGTGACACTCAACATATCACCGCTACATTACGACATCAAATTTATGCTATATGTCAACGACGATATATTCTACGGCGAATGCAATGTCAGCATTTATATTCCTTATAAAATGAAAGGTATATACATTTACACGGAAAATCTGGGTATAACTGAAATTATGGTAACAGAAAATACACAAATATCTAAAGGAAATGAAGAAAAAGTTTTTGCCCATAGACCTAATAATTTAATCTATGTCACTGAAACAAATGAAACCTACATTTCTTTTCCATATGATTTATCACGAGGATATCACACTCTAAACATGAAGTTTATTGGACTTTTAGCTGAAAATGGAGGCTTTAGAACTTTTTATATGAATCAACAATATAACAGAGTGTGAGATATTTTTCAAACATTAAATAATTAGCTATATATACTACACCATATGTAATAAATGCCTATATGTGTTTTGAATACCGTTTGTTTCTTGCTTCAATCTTTGCAAACAATTCGTATTATTGGTACCAAGACATAGTTTTAACATATATCGTATGGTTTAATAAATTATTATTTTTAAATACAGTTCTCTCTCTCTCTCTCTCTCTCTCTTAAAGTTCGCAAAAAATTGTCTAATAAATAATTAATCAGAAAAATCATTTATTGAATTGCGCAAGCATATATAATATTCCTATTATCAACAACTTTTTAATGCAAGACAGATTAATCATACATAAATATGATGGAATTTTAAATATTAAAATATATGCTGTAATATATTTCATATTATTATATTTACGTTATATATGCATATTCTAGAAAATATTGTGAATATATTGTTATGTACACATAAATATTATAATGTACATAATATATGTATAACATCATAAAGATATAATACATGTATAATATCATACAAAATTTTTACGATATATTATGTTAAATTATATACTAAAAACATAATGTAATAATAAAATTGTAATACAAAATATGTTACAACTATTCTTGAAGCATTATCCTTAAGATACATTAATATTTTTCTATTTCTATCTTTCTTTTAAAATTTCTAATACTTCAATAGTACCCGAAAAATTATGTTATTTAAAATGTATTTTTATATATGTTAGGTGGTTGACTGCAACGCATTATCAAACATTTGCGACTCGAAGATTATTTCCTCTTTTGAAGAATACTAGATATGTTAGTTATAACATTTCTATAAAGCATCATAAAAATTACACGGCTTTATCAAATATGCCCGTGCAGGAAATAAATATGGATGAAAATAATATGCAATGGACACATTTCCAAAGTACTCCCATGATGCCTGATTATTTCATAGCGGCGAGTGTGGTACATCTCGGCTTTATTCTAGATACAAGTCAGAATGTCAAATTGTGGTGCAGAACAGACATGATACCACCTATGATATTTGCATACACAGTTATTCTAAAAATTGCGCAATTATTAAAAAATATATTTCCGTATATCAGAAAAACTCCGGAAACAAATCATATTGCGATTCCGAAGTTGTTAGATGTGGAAGAGATAAAGTTGGGATTTATTCTTTATAAGTAAACATATTTTGATTTACAAAAAATACTAATTTCTACATTAAAACACATTATTTTTTCTCGATATTTAGTATTACAAAATTCGATATCTGTGTGTATTAACTGAAATATAATTTAATTGAAACATAATTAATTTATGATATAACTGATTTACATATTTATAACAGGTTTTCTCGACTTTATTATAATATTTGTAAATTATTTTTAGTGAAGCAGATATTATCTTTGATCAAGAAATAGATCCTGAGATACGCAAATTTGAAGTAATACGAATAATAGGACGTAAAGTGGTGCACGAATGGTTTTTTTATAATGCAATCTTTCCATATAAGTGGGATCCGTGTTTAAGCAAAGGTTTTGCTACATTCCTTGGAATCTACGCCGCCGATAAGGTTATTTTATATTTAGCGTTAATTCTTTTAATTAATTACGATCAGAGTGATATAAAAATATTAAGTATCATATGTATCCAATAAATCATTCCAAAATCTTTATAAATATTTTCTATCATTCATAATATACTAATTTAGATAGGAAGAAGATTCTTTTATAAAATTAAAATTTAAAATTTGTACTCTATAACGATATTCAGCCAAAACTTGCCAGAAAAGTAATAATATATTAAAATATTATAATTATATGCATTTACATATGCACTTTTAAATAACTTTAGAAATGCATAATTATTCTTATATATTATTACATATTATTACAGGTACTTTTGAATAAATGTTTTAAACTTAATAAGAAAAATTTAATGAGCGAATGTGCTTGTAAATATTTTTTTAATATATTATAACAGTTCTTAATGCGTATTGCTTATCTCTAAGCATTTCTTATGATTAAATATTTGTTTAATTATATTAAAATCTTTTCGTCCAGAGTTTTCCACGCTTTCGGATACAGGATATTTTTGTAGTTCAAATGCAACATGATGTTCTTCACTGGAGTACCAAAGACACATGGCCGCTTAAATCACAATTCAATAATTCGTTTGAATTACCTTGTAACATTAAAGGTATAATCAAGCAAACAATTCATTGTCATAAATTCTTTATTGCTATATATAATGTTAAAATTATAAGAAGGAAAATAACTTAGTTATGATTTATTTATATTATTATTTATATAAGTATTAACGTTTACCAGGAAAATTAAATTAAGATTAATTTTTATTTATCATATATAATTCAGTTATGTTCATGAATTTAAATTTATTTATACATATTACATTTTATATTTTACGATGTCAATTTTCGTAGTAAGCATTATGTTGCACACATTGCAAAATACATTCACCAAAAAGATGTTTGAAAATGGTATCAAAATATATTTACAAAAACAGTGAGTATAGATTACAATATAATTACATTATTATTTTAAACACATATCTTTAATGATAATTTAATTTTGCTCTTTTATATAATTATTTTTATTTTTTAATTTTTGATATGTATTTTTACTTCTCCATCTATTTTTTAATTCTTCTATTCTCTTTTATGCTTCTACCTTCTCTCTTTTACATTTAATTTCTACTAGTAATTTCAAGACTTGTTAATTTTATATTTTTTAATTTTTAATTTCTATTTTATTTTCTTCCACCTTATTATTATTTTAATTTTCTTTCTTATTATCTTAATCTTCTTCTAATTTTCTTTATTCTTTTTTTTATTTCTTCTTTTCCTACATTCCCTAATATTATAATTTTGTTTAGTTTTTTAAATCTTTTCATTTCTTTTATCTCTTTTATTTATATATTTCTTTTCGCGCTCCATGTGACACACTTATCTTTTTTACTTATTATTCTATTTATTCTTTTCTACTATTTACCGTTAATATTTTTCCTACCTTTCCAATTCTGCTTGATTTTATTCTTTCCCCCCTTTTTTCACTTTTACTTCTTCAAATATCTTAATTGTTTTTCAATATTTTTTAAAATATATATCTTCTTTTATTTATCTTTTTTTATCATTCAATTCCTGTTTGGATGTTTAGATACACAGGCATTAATGATTTCTGGAAAGTTATGCAGACTGTACTATATGATACATCTTTCGGAGTTAAATACAATTATAGTATACAAGACAAAATACCTAGTTGGGCAGAACTAAATCACTACCCTGTGGTAAATGTGAAAAGAGATTATAATACTTTCAGTTTGAATATATCGGTAGAAAATTTTAATACAAATATATCGATACCTGTAAGCATTACTACGGAAACGTATTTCGATTTGGTGAAAATTGTGCGTCCAGTATGGCTATTGCCACCACATATTTCAAATCATATGCTGACTTTCGACTCTGTAATTAAGGGTGACTGGATATTAGTCGATTCACAAGAAAGTGGTAAATATGAATCGATACATTTATTGTTCTGATATGTATTTTATAGATACATTTATCCTCTATCATATTTATTCAATTTTTATTTATATACAGGGTGAGCCATTTTAATTAACGCACGCAATTATTTCGGAAACAAAGCATTTTAGAGAAAAATGTTTCAGACAAAAGTTTTATGGTTTCGAGGGGGCCATAAGATGGTATCATTGGTTTGACACTGAAGAGTCATTTGAAGGTCACGTGAAGGTCACTTCAATTTTCTTAAATGGAACATCCTATATATTTTTACATACTCTTGTAGCTTATCTCGAGAGCTTTCCAAAACACTATAATTAAGTACCTTTTCGTTAAGTACTTTTTGAGTTATGAGGCTTGAAATAATTTCTTAATTTTACATAAACCGTAAAATATCTTGTAAAATATTCATTTTTCGATTATCTTACCTTAATACTTTTACGTACAAAATAATGAGAGGAATCAATTGGTGTAAAGAAAACACATAGTTGTTTTTAAGAAAAAATATGGAATTGTTAATTGCAAATTACATATTTTTTCTTCAAAACAACTATGTGTTTTCTTTAGACCAATTGATTCTTCTCATTATTTTGTACGTAAAAGTATTAAGGTAAGATAATCGAAAAATGAATATTTTACAAGATATTTTACGGTTTATGTAAAATTAAGAAATTATTTCAAGCCTCATAACTCAAAAAGTACTTAACGAAAAGGTACTTAATTATAGTGTTTTGGAAAGCTCTCGAGATAAGCTACAAGAGTGTGTAAAAATATATAGGATGTTCCATTTAAGAAAATTGAAGTGACCTTCACGTGACCTTCAAATGACTCTTCAGTGTCAAACCAATGATACCATCTTATGGCCCCCTCGAAACCATAAAACTTTTGTCTGAAACATTTTTCTCTAAAATGCTTTGTTTCCGAAATAATTGCGTGCGTTAATTAAAATGGCTCATCCTGTATGTATTTTTTAATTTAAAAGTCTAAAGTACATTAAATGCCATATAAATATAACTAACTTTATATGCGGCAAAATATGTATAGAGTATTTACAAAGTGTGCAAAAGATTTTGTGCTATTATTATTGAAATAGCATATCTTTATTCTTTCTATTTCGCGGCAAGTAAGAACCAAATGCAAATAGTAAGTCATCAAATATTAATTTTTCGATGAAACTGATTAATTGAGAACGAGATTCAAATTTTCCTAGGTCCATATACTAATTGTAAGTGTATATTTAAATCTCAATTCGAGATTTTTTATTCTTCTTTTCCCGCTCTTAAGAAATGTAGGCGAAAGACTCGGGTTCGATTCCCGATTCACCGAATCAACTCGTTATTCTTCTCGCCTACGCTTCTTCAGAGGTGTAAAGAAGGATTTGTCAAAAATTGAGAGTTAAGTCAATACACTTATTATATAAAGCAAAAAAATTATCCTAAATTCGTCTATTTTGTGGCCCTCGAAATTCGAATCAATTGATATATGCCAAACAATACTATGGTACATTAATCTCAAAAAACTTTGAAATGAAGCATAGGGGCAGTTTTGGAGATTCGAGGAATCAAATTGGCCAAATTCCCAATATTGTTCAAGCACAATAGATGCAAAAAGAAAGTTAAAAGTTAAGTTCTTTGTAACAGTAGGATTTTGATTGTAATTAAGCAGAATGGTTCTTTGACTGTGTCATATTAAAAATCCGATAATCTAAAATATGTACATACGATATAGTGTTACACGCAACAAAGCATGTAGTATAATTTGGTTATCATTATTGGTTATCATGAATGAAAATAAATTTAAATTGATATAATGCTTTTTGCCTCTATAAATACATTAATTTATCAATATGACAATTATAATTATACTGATAATCTGTAATTTACTTCTTGTAGTAGTCACAATTTCTAATAGATATTTCTTTATACGCTTTGAACATAATAAAAATACAGATACAGTAAAATATAACAACCTACAAATATAACAATTAACATATATGTATGTAACAATATACAAACAAATACACAAATATAACAAAAAGATATTTCAACAGATATTTCAAAGCATTACTTGATAAATTCAATCAAAACAATTTAATAATTTATTTATACAATTTATTTATCCACAGGATGCTATCGTGTCAATTATGACGCCGAGAATTGGAATAGACTTTCAGCATACTTAAACGATAAATATTTATTTGGACAGTTACATGTTCTCAATCGTGCTAAAATCATCGATGACACATTTCATTTTGTGATGTCAGGCCAACTTAATTGGACTGTATTCTTAAAAATTTCACAATATCTACGCCATGATACAGATTATATCGCATGGTATCCCATGTTCAAAAACTTGGAATATATATCGAATTTTTTTGCATTTCCAGAAAGCGCTCTTATAAAGGTATAAATAATAATAGTTTGTGTAAATAAAAAAAATGTGTGTTTTATATTAAATAATATTAATTTATATAAGTATAACAATTTATACACATTTATTTTTCAAAATTATTTTTGATAAAATAGACGAGCACATAATGTTTAACTCTTCAAAGTTCACGAAACAACTTCCGCTTCTAAATTTTTAATAAATAATTTTTAAACAATAATTTTTTTAGTTTTATAAAAAATAAATAATATCAAATTGCACAAGTAAGTGTAAGTGTAAGTGTGATATAATTGTAGTAACTGTAAGTGTAATATAATCATTCATTCATTATCATCTTTTTAATCGTAAGATTATTACTAAATTATTTGCATATTTTTTTATAAATAATAGCATACGTGCGTGCACGCACTCTTTCTCTTTTCTTCTATAATAAATAAATAAGCATATAAAGATTTTGTATATATTATTTACATAATTTTTAGGCGGAAATAAAACGACCATTAATTGAGATTATGTGGAAAATAGGCTATCCCAATTTTGAAGCAGGTAAAATCAATGAAAATACCGATCACATTTATTTGAAAGAAGAGATTGCAAGATGGTTATGTATCATGGATGATGCCACTTGCTTGATAAGAGCCAATTATGAATTAATGTCATATGTCTCAAATGATGATAAAAATTCATTATACAAGTAATTACTTTTTGCACTCTTTTTATTACCATCATTTTATAAATTTTTTCTCGTATCTTGTGAAATATTTTATAATTCATATGTAATCAAGATATATGATTATGAATTCTAATAATTTATTTTTATTTTATTTTGAATATCGTAGAATTTGGACGGGATGGAAAGAATGGATATTCTGCAATGGTTTGAAGGTAGAGAATAAGGATATTTGGAAAAAAGTATTTCTTATGTATTGGATAGAATCTGATAATAGTGTTTTAAAGTTCCTACCTTGCTCCAAAAATTCTCTTATCATTCGCGAGTATATGTATGTAATGAGATTTGACGTTATCACGGAAAAAGCAAGAGTTCTCCACCATATACAGAGTTTTTGTTCTATTATTGCAAGGCATGCAAAGGATAACTTAATGCTCGAATTCATATTAAGAAATTTGGTAGATATAAAACCTAGGTAAATATGATACTACTTTTTATAAATATACAGTATATACTTATACATAAAGATTTGCTTCATTTGCTAATTACACTATTCAACATTAATTTTGTGAAACGTGTATGAATATTCATTTTCAATGTATTTTTGCCTGCTGAACACGAATCCATTATCGAAATTTGGCTATCACGTCATAATTTTGAGAAAATGGCATCAAAGGGGCTAATTGTAAGACGATGGTTTTGAGAATTTTCGTGACATTGTACGATCGTGTGCACTGGTACCAAATTTTTTGTCTAAATCTTTTTAGAATGCCATGCAACAATGTAAACTTTCATATTTCAAATGCATTTGTTTGTGTCATGAGAACATTCGAATTCGTCGATTTGGGCTTTTTGATGCTATTTTTTTTAAATCTATGGTGTAATAATCAGATTTGGAAATCGTGTTTATCAAGTAAAAATACATCGGAAATGTTTACATTCGAGTTACAAAAGAAATCAAATTTTATTGGATCATGTTATGTAAATCTATTACTTTGTTTTTATAGGGAAATCAGTTTAATTACAGCATTAACTATAATTATTAACCACGTATATTCTAAGGAACAAATTAAAAAGGTAAATTTTAAAATCTCATATGCATATGAAAATTTGTGGACACACATACTTGCATAGAAATATAATTGTTTATTTATTCCTTGAAACTTATCTATCAGTATATACACACCCGCACCCGCAGCCGCACCCGCACCAATACATAGTGTTTTGGAAAGCTCTCGATATGAGCTACAAAAATATGCAAAAGCAGGGTGTCCCATTTAAAAAGTTGGAGGTGACCTCCAGGTGACTCTTCAAGGTCAAACTAATGGCACCATCTTATGTTCCCCTTGAAACCATACAACTTTTGCCTGAAACATTTTTCTCTAAATTGCTTCGTTTCCGAGATATAAATTTGTAACGCTTTATGTGGGCCATCCTGTATATTGTTTATATATTCCTTGAAACTCAATATAATTTATATATTCCTTGAAACTCAATATAATTCAAACAGACGGTATATATATATATATATATATATATATATATATATATATATATATATATATATATAAAATATAATTCAAATAGATTCAAAAGTAAAATATAATTCAAATAGACGGTATATATATATATATATATATATATATATATATATATATATATATATATATACCGTCTATTTAAATTATATTTTACTTTAATTCTTCATATTTCATATCTTTTTATGATGTATGTATAATCGCTAACAACATTGAAAAATTTATATATAAATTATAAAAGTTTTTCTATTTTCTTTCTAATCTCTTATTTTTGTTAGTTTTGAGTTTTTTCTCTTAATTCAATGAAATTTCGAAAAACGAATATAAAACAATTTCTCTAATGGGTTTATGAAAACAGTTACACTTGCACGATATTGTTATTTAAGGCGCTTTCAAAATATACAGAGGTGTCATTCTTGTCTAATGCTGCGTTTTTCAAAAAGTAACAACAAAAAAATTTGTAAAATATATACGTCTTCTGCGAGCCTTCTAAATAAAATCTAAAATAATAAATTTTCGAAATAATTTACTTCAATATATTATTATTGCATCGTATGAAACAAAATGCTTAAAGTGCATTGATATAAGAAAATAATTATAACTTTTAAATGAATGATGTAAACAAAACCAAGCTTTTTCGAGAAGATAGTTGAGACTTAAATAATGAACCACAAAAATATACTACATTAATTGATTAAAATTAGATGCTTAATTTTAAAACATAAAGTGTCGTAATTTTTCAAGTATCAAAATCGGTTCTTGTAAATGAAAAATGCTTTCTATTTGTATCAAAATGGTGTATATCGGTTATTTACATTTAAAAAATGTTTTGTAAAGTATGTATGTACAAAATTTTCATTTTCATTTGGTCTTTTTCGTTTCAAAAAAATTGAATGTCTTACTTTGTAGCTGTAAATTTTCACAAAGGAGGTATCTTAAGTTTTTCAACTTAAGATACCTCCTTTATGAAAATTTACAGCTATAAAGTAAGACATTCAATTTTTTGAAACGAAAAAGACCAAATCAAAAGAAAATATATTTAAAAATATTGTAAAAATAAGCTCTTGAAGAAAAATAAAAATTCCCTTTTCTTCACGAAAAGTATTCGCAAAGCGTATAGAAAAATATTCTTTATCCTCGAAAGAGTTTGCTTGTTTGCTGTTCAGAAAGAAACAAACGGAGATAGTTGATGCTTTAACTTTTATTTCCTTGACTTAACAATTCTGTTTACGGATGATAGCGATGTACCGTTAGCTCCTTGTGACTCACTAATACTATTAGAAATAGTCAAAAAAAAAAACGCATGCATACGAAGTAGTTTTAACAAATATTTTTTTTTAAATAAACATGGAAATTGATTTCAAGAATAGTCTAGTGTGCTCTCTGATAAATTGTGATTATGATGATCAACACGATGATGAGGTTTATATACTTAGATATATTTAATTATTAATTTCTTATTAAGCTTATTTATTTTTATACATACATGTATCACTACTCTTATCCTAATTATGCTAACAGCCAGAAATTATGAAAGATATTTACTGTACAAAAAAAAACTACTGTTGAAAATAAATGTTAAAATAATCTGTTTTAGGTGAATAAACATTTGCTTTTTAAGACGAAGTATAAGGAAAATATAATAATATACATAAAGCGCAAATTAGAACTACGTTGGAATCAAATAAAGATTCAGTTGTATGAATTTCGACACTTAGCGAAAAACATGGAAGATATTCTTACACAAAGCTTGGATAATTAATCAAATCAGGAAGATATAATGAAATGTAATGCATATACATATTTATTTTTTAATATATGAACAGTTTTTGTATTTTTATTTATTTATTTTGTTTAAAAATATGTATTCACGTATAAAAGATACATATATAATAAGTGGCAATATAGTTATTGATTCATAATAAAAAGTTAAAGAGTTAACGTTTCTATTCAAGAGCTTTCTACTCAAAAGGATACAGGATAGTAAATATTATCGCGTCTTCTTTTTTTTGCAAGTTTTTTACAATTTGCGATTTTGCTTATAATTTTTCTATTTTTTAAAGTACTACTTGTATGCGATAATTAAAAAAGAATATTTCTTTCAAGATAAATTGATCTGTTTATGTAAATCACATATAAAATATTTCACAACAATCATACAAATTTTATAAAACATTCTTAAAATATTAATCATAAAGACAGAGAGTTAATGCTTAATCATAATTATTTTTATAGAGCAGAGTATGAGACACAATGTGCTGGAAGATGTAACTTTATTCTACTTGATAAAAGAAAAGCATAATATAAAATAGAGTTAATGAATGAGTGTCAAATAATCGTTGCAGCAGAAATAATACATTCGATTAAATAATGCAAAAGGTAGAGAGTGACCTATATCTGTGACACTATATACAAAAAGGAACTCGAGGAAAACAGAAAAAGGCAATCATAGTTTCAACTATAGCGGCGCAGTAGTGGTAAAATAAATCCCTAACAATTTTTCATGATAACTATAATAGTTCTAGAAAAGAAGAGAGTAAAAAAATGAGCAAGCGAATGATACATAAATTAAAATCAAAATAAATAAATAGATTAAAATAAAATGTCAGAAGTTCTGTACTGAATTGGATTCAACAGGTTGATTTGGTTTTTTGATTGACTTAACATTTCTTTGTTGAATTTAGAATTTAAGAAGAGAGTTTAAAAGTTTGTTGTCAGATTAAGTTCAATACAGATGGTATACTGATTATTCCATTCAAAAAATTTACAAATTACATATTTTAATTCTTCTAATTAATAGAAAGATTTTATAACGTAAAAAAATAATTCATAGAAAATGAATTAAAAATTGAGTTTATATTAAGATTATCAAAAAGCTTATATGTTACACATTTAGTATGTTATTCGAACTGACATAATATAAATTAATTATTAATTATTATTAAATATATATGTGTTTGTCTATGTACGTATAAACATGTAATGTGAAAAATTTGATGAACACAAGAGGACTGATTATCTATAAATATTATATCTTCTTTTTATTCATTATAGATATATTATCTTAGTGTTCATGAAATACTAACAAAAATAATGTTATACAAATAATATTATAAAACATTATAAACATTATATAACATTATAAAATTTGTATTTCAATATTTATCGTGTATTCTATTAAATTCTACTTCATTTATTATAAGAAAGAAGAATTATTAATTTTAGACAATCAATATATTAAAAGTATTTACATATCCCTATCATTAAATTGCGGCACAAGCGATGAAAAATTAATAGAAAAATTGTACACAAATTGTAATATTGTTACTGTACAATACCAATGCATGTGCTCATTTTGCAATTATTTTTAGGATAGAAAGTTTATAAAAATTACGAATATATTTTACTCTATCTACGATAAAAATATGCATTGTTAATAATGTCTATAAAAAGGTTCACTCTTAAAAAATAGAAAGAATAAACTTTGCAAAATCGTTATGTGATTTCATACCTTGAGAAACATATATTTAAAATAATTTTAATGTAAAATTTTATAATAAAATTCATAAGTAGTTTATAAAGTTTTAATTGAAATTTAATTGAATGAATATTCCAACAAGAACAGATTTAAAAATAATTTTTAAAAATCAGTTCTTCATAAGAGATCTCAACACTTTAGACTTTTTACAATCAACTAAAAGATCTTCCCGCACGATATATAAAAATGTATGCGAGCAATGAAGTTGAGAATTACAACTTGTCCTTAAAATTCCTTATATTCGCACCATGGAACTTCATTCGATGTGTTAGCTCATCCCAGAATGTCATTCTCTCTCAGAGAAGATTATTATCCATAATAATCTTAGCCGAATTTCCTATGTATAGATACTACGGTGAAGACTTGTTTTCACCGGTTTCCTATTCAGGGGAATTAACTTCGTGATCTTCGGTGTTGGATTTCTACAAGAGATTTTTATTATATTATATATTTTATTCATAATCTTTTTTATATCTCGACGTATATCAAAATACGTCTGTAAAGAATTAATGGTAATTTTATTTTTCCTGATTATAATAACTTCTTTTCAATTATAATTTAAATAACTGAAAAAAGAGGAGATTAAAAAATGAACTAACGCTTGACATATAGATTAAATGTTAAATAAATAAATTAGAATCAACAATTAAAAGGTTTATACTGGATTAGATTAAAATTGGTATCAACATTTCTTTATCGAATTTAGATCAAATGTACAATTTTGTTATCAGAGTAAACTCAAAACAAATAATACTGTTTTCTCTATTCAAAACTTACAACTAAGTATATGTTTTAATTCTTTCGATTAATATCAAGATTTTTTAACGTAATAAATTATTCTCTTAATTCGCAAACTGATCTGACGCATCTAAATTTTCATTTTAAGAAACAAACATTTTTTTAATAACAAGTTAATTATAATGCATATGATATCAATACTTAAAAATTTTAAACTAAAATATCTTTAAAAGATTAAGAATTAAAATTATATCGAAATTATTAAAAACTTTAAGTCCATAACACTTTTAGGATTGGTATAATAGTAAATAATGGCATATACGAATAAAAACCTGTGTGTGTGTATGAAAAACTTGATAAATTTGAAAATAAATTATCTTAAAACGTTACATCTTTACTTGTACACATTCTTTACCAGTATAATATTTTACCATTTACGTAGTACTTATACAAAACTATGAAATTATATAACATATACTTTATGATATAATTTTGCAAAATTTAATTCTATTTAGTTTTTCTTTTTATCTATTTTTATTTTATTTATAAAATATTTTGGACATTGAATACCGTAAATCTACAATTAGAGCCAATAAATTAAGATACAAACAGTGATGGATTATTTGCTTATAAGAAATAAATAAAGGTATGGATAGAATACAATTTTTTAATCGCACTAAAATGCATTTTAAATATTCTTAATTAAATATATAAAGCAGAGAGTTACTTAATCATGTATTAGCATTTTGTTGTGTTTAATAACTGATAAGACATATTAATCTGGTTTCATATTATTTTGATTTTCAAGATTGTTTCGATAACATGCTTATTATGATCGCTTGTCATTGGCATTTCTCGGTAGTATCTCAGAACGGCAACAAAGAGAGAGGTCAAATTAATGTAGATATATTTTTAATATTAATAATAATTTATAGTAATAAAGTGTTAATTATAATCTTAATTATTATAAAACAACTAAATTCTGCTGACATCATAATATACGAGGTGAGTTATAACAAAACAGGATATTTAACCGCTTTCAAAAAAATAAAATGTGTACATTAGATATGTATTGAGGACAAATTAAATAATTTTAATATACATACATAACAAACAGTATAGTATTTTTCTTCAGAAACAATCATTTTTTTCAAAATTATCGTCTTAATATAGATAATAGAGGAAACAGATTTTAATTTCACATATGTATGTATTATTATATTATCTTAGAAATGAATTCAATTTAATTTAAAATCGAACATCTAATAAAAAAATTTTTATTAAATTATGCCAATGTGTGATTAAATCTAATTAAGTCTAATTAAATCAAATTGAATTCATTTTATACATTGCATTTACTGAAATATGTACTAAAAATTTATTCTTTTATCTTAAAGCCAGATTTCTTTAATAAAAGATTATGTAAGATTTCTCATATACTGTTTCTATTTTACACGTAATAATAGCAGTAATTAAAGAAAATTTTTTACTATAACTATGGAGATAAAAACTTATATAAAAAAACATAATATGTTAAATCATGATAAATTTGAAAATTGATTATCTAAAAACGATATATTTCTTTTCTTCACATTTTTACTGGAATAATATTTTATCATTTACGGAACGTAAAAAAAAATGTTATTATTATGTATAATATGTTACACGTCATATTGCGAAACTCATGTCAGTTGAATTCTTCTTTCAAAATCTATCTTTTAATCTATTTATATAATAAGAAGATATATTAATTTAAGACATTTAATATAAAAAGAGCTTACAATATCTGGCCAATTAATTAAGATACAAAGGCAATGAATTGTTTACGTAAAAGAAAGAAAATAAAAGTATAAAATACAATTTCTTGGTTGCTCTAAAATGTTTTTCAAAAATAATTACTTTTAAAATCAAATATATGTTGCGGGGATTAATTTAATCAAATATTGTGTTTATTGATTGATAAAACGCTTATTAAACCTGATTTCACATTATTTTGATTTTAAAAGTCGTCTTATTGACATGGTTGTTATAATGTCGAGCGTTGTTATTTCTCGGTAGGGTTAGGTTCCCAGAATATGAAGATCAAGTTGATATAGATAGAAAGAAATTTAAAGAGAAAAAGTGGCATGGCATTCCTAAAAGTGTTAAGTTGCAGTTTAATATTCATCATCGCGGCGGCTCTTTTTATTGATGAACATATATCCATACCGAAACTCGACATATTATATCCGCAACTTTATAACATCCACTTTGTACTAGATGTCAACTACGATATCTTCCACGGCGAATACAATGTCAGCATTTATATTCCTTATGAAACGCAAAATATATACGTTTACAAAGAAAAACTGTCTATAATTGGAGTTAGGGTAACAAACGATACACAAATATCTAAAGAAAATAATGAAGAACCTTTTGCCCATGAGTTTAATGGATCTGTTTATAATACTGAAACACGTATAACCACCATTTCTTTCCCGTACAATTTATCGTTAGGATTTTACACTCTGAATATGCAATTTATTGGACTTTTAGCTGAAAATGGAGGCTTCAGAACTTTCTATATGAATCAACAAAATGATAGAGTGTGAGTAATTTTTAAAACGTTAAATATTTAAATGCTATAATTACATTAATTTCCTGTTTCAATTATTTGCAAAGTATTCGTATTGTTATCAAAGCATGGTCTTAATATATGTATAGATATATGATTTAATAAATTATTATTTAAACATAGTTCTCTCTCCCTCTTACAGTTCGTAAAAAGTTGTCTGATAAATAAAAAGTTCAGAAAAAGCATTTTTTAGATTGCGGAATTGCAATATAAAATATGTTACTACTATTCTTTAAACATTACCGTTGAAGATGTATTTTTTCTTTTTCCCGTCTTCTTGCTCTTTATCCTTTTTTTTCTATTTTTCTTTGTAACTTCTAGTACTTTAGCAGTAACTGAAGACTTTTTGTGTTATTTAAAATATACTATTATATATGCTAGATGGTTGGCCGCAACGCATTATTACAAATTTGCGACTCGAAGTTTATTTCCACTTTTAAAGGACACTATATATGCTAGTTATAACATTTCTATAAAGCATCATATAACCTACACGGCTTTATCAAATATGAATAATGTAGTTTCACCGCAGAAAGTAAATGTGGATAAAAGTAATATGCAATGGACACGCTTCAAAACTACTCCCGTAATGCCCGTTTATTTCCTAACGATGGGTATAGTTCGTCTCGACTGTATTGTAAGTCTGAATATCAGATTGTTCTGCAGAAAAGACATGCTACCGCATATGAAATTTGCACACACAGTTGCTACCGATATTGCGTGGTTCTTAAAAGAGAAATTGCCGAATATCAGAAAAACTCTGCAAACAAATCATATCGTGATTCCGGAGTTGTTCGACGCAGAAGAGATAATGTTGGGATTCATTCTTTATAGGTAAACATTTTTTGGTACAGGTAAATATATTTAGAGAGAAATATACATCAAAGTATACATCAAAAAATAATATTTTTTCTCGCTACTCAATATCATAGAATTCAAAATTATGTATCATTTTATATTTGTAGTTCTAATAAATAATAATAATAATGTATCATAGTTCAAGATGTATAGTAATTTTCGTATGTGTGTGTGTTTGTAAATGAACACATAATATATTATTTCTTGTTTAAAGCAATTATACATTTCTTTTTTATCTATTTAATTTAATTTATTTATAATATAACTAATTTTCATATTTATAACAGAGATTCTCAACTTTATCGCAATATTCACGAATTATTTTTAGAGAAGCAGATATTATTTTTAATCAAGAAACAGACTCTGAGATACGCAAAATTGAAATAGTGCGAATAATGGGATATAAGGTGGTGCACGAATGGTTTTATCATGCAATCGATCCATATAAGTGGGAGCCCTGGTTAAGCAAAGGTTTTGCTACATTCTTTGGAATTTACGCCGCCGATAAGGTTATTTTATATTTATTTTATATTAATTATTTCAATCACACACACGTAATCAGAATGACGTAAAAATATTCAGATTTCTATGTACAGAATTTAAAAAATTCCTAAACATTTGTAAATGTGTTTTATCATTCAATAAATACTAACGTAATTTACATCGGAATTTTATTTATAAAATTTCTATAACGCTAATTAGCTACAACTTACCACATAAGCAATATTAAATTATAATGTCATAATTTATATATATTGACATATATACTTTTAAATAACTTGAAAAATACATAATTTGAAATGATATTATTGAATATCATTAGATACTTTAACAAATTTTTTTTAATTTAATAAGAAAGATGCAATGAACGAATGTGTATAAATTTTGTTTAATATATTGTACAGTTCTAATGTATATTGTTAATGTGTGAGCATTTGTTTTGATTAAATATCTATTTACATTAACATTTTTTCGCGCCCAGACATTCCCACATTTTCGGATACAAGATTTCTCTATGATTCAAATGCAACATGATTTTCTTCATTGGAGCACCAAGGACACATGGCCGCTCACATCGGAATTCAATAGCTCTTTTCAAGTACCTCGTTACATCAAAGGTATCAACATCAAGCAAATAATTAGTTATCGATAGATTCTATAATGCTACATATAAAAATATTACAATAAAAAAATAATTGAGTTGTTTTATATATAAGTTAGTTGTTTTATATAATTTATTTATTTTATTGTTTCCATAAATATTAATATTTACCAGAAAAATAAAATAAACTTTTATTTATCATACAAATAAATTATACCCTTTTTATATATATATCCAAATGAAGAGAGATGTATAGCAAAGGACCCCGCGGAATCCTTATGGAAAATGGCTTTCGGTCAAATGTTTCAAAACTTTGCAAAACGATAGTTCTCAACATGTAGATTAAAAGTGTCCATGGGCATGAAGCTCTAAAAATTCGAGATTTTCAGCTACAGCCATCCAAAGTGGTAGATTTTTGAAGGAGTTTGAACCTATAAGATTGATTTTTAGGCCAGAGCTTCGCACTTTTTTGATTGCATATTTGTATAGTTGCGGTCGAGAGGTTTCCAAAACACCCTATGAAAAGTTTTTTACATTGGGGAAAGTGAAAGTTATAAGTCCTCAAAGTTTAAGAAACATAGGCATGTAGGAAGCATGAGAATTATCAAGACTATCTGATTTATGATTTTTTGTGCTAAGTAGACTGCCTTAATTGTGTGTGTGTGTGTGTGTGTGTGTGTGTGTGTGTGTAACAGATTGAAAATATATACATGTATTTGTTATTTTATCCTCCTTTTTTTAAATACAGGCTTGGAACTGTCAATGGGAGAGTTACCTTTTTGTTTTTCTTTTGCTTTCTTTGTTTCTACAAAACTTTTGTATTTACTACTTTTTTGTAAAACCTCACCCAACTAAGATAAGCTACCGTTGCCGAACTTCGGAATATGCTGCAGAAATTCAAAAATCTACCACATTGGATGGCTGTAGCTGAAAATCTCGAATTTTTAGAGCTTCATGCCCATGGACACTTTTAATCTACATGTTGAGAACTATCTTTTTGCAAAGTTTCGAAACATTTGACCGAAAACCATTTTCCATAAGGATTCCGCGGTGTCCTTTATTTTATTCATACTGCATTTTTACTTTATAATGTCAATTTTCGTAGCAAGCGTTATGTTCCGCACATTGCAATATTTCTCACAAGAACCTTTCCGGTATTGTATCGAAATATATTTAAAATATTGGTGAGTAAAATACAGATTACAATATGATTATATTATAAATTTAAATATATTTCTAAGTGATTTTTTAAATTATGGTTTCTATAATTATTTTTTAATTTTGGTTTTTATAATATATTATTTTTTATTTTATTTCTTAATTATTGAAATTTAATTTTGTTTACTTCTCGATCTTCTTTCTTATTCCTTTATTCTTTTCTGTGTGTCTAATTTTATTCATATTTAATTTTTACTAGAAATTTTAAGACTTGTTAATTTTATCTTTGTTAATTTTTACCTCTTATTTTCTTATGTTCGTACCTATTATTATTATTTTAATTTTCTTCTCTATTTATCTATTATTTTTCATCTTCTTCCAATTTTACATAACTTCTTTTTTTATTTGTATTTCCGTTTTAATTCTTGTTTTTTATATTTACTCATATGTTCTCTACTCGTGCCTTTTAATTCTTTTATTTTTATTTCTATATATTTTTCTATATATTTTTTTATTACTTTTCTGTGACACATTTATCTTTTTTAATTACTATTCTATTTATTTTTTTCTGCCATTTACTCCATAAATATTTTCTTATATCCAATTCTATCTAATATAATTTACACTATTATTACTATTGCTCTTCCATTTTACTTCATCCTTTAAAAATATTAATTGCGTTACAATATTTTTCTTAAAGAGTTTGAATGCCAAACGGTGCGACCGCGCTCCCTCCCCGTCTAGTACTCAAAGTGCCAGCGGATCAATCTGTAAATTCATAGTAATTGCATGCTCGGTTTTTGTCGATGCGTGTAATTTAAACACAGTACTTTTACTACTTATGTTCAAAAGAATGTTAGAGTAATACTAAATTCGAAGAGACAATAATTACTGCTTATACGTAAAAAACAGCGCAATCGCGCCGCTCGGCATTTTTCGATCGAATTTCTACAAAAGTCCGTGGCACTCAAACGGTTAAGATATATCCTTTTATTAATTTTTTGTTATTATTTATTTGTTTGGATTTTTAGCTATACAAGCAGTAGTGATTTCTGGAACGAAATTCAAGCTGTCATGTATGAGTCATCTTTCAAAAATGAAATGAAATACAAATTAAAAGACAAAATAACTAATTGGACACAGCTAAGTCATTACCCTGTAATAAATGTGCACAGAGATTATGATAAAAACAAATTGGATATATCCGTAGAAGATTTTAATGCAGATATACGGATATTCAACATTATTACGCAGACCAGTTTGAAGAAGATTTTGATTGCATTGTGGCTAGTACCACATATTTCGTACCATTCACAAATTATTACAGATTTCGAGTACTATTATGACAGTGTATTGGTCAATTCACAAAATGGTAAATATCGATATTTATCGATATTTATCGATAAATTTATTATAATTTTAGATATGTAGCTGCTCTTTGCAAATTCATACTTTTTCTTAAAAATAATTATTTGTTTTCCTTATACCATTGATTCCTCTCATTATTCTATGCATAAAAGTATTTAGGTAATCAAGAAATAAATATTTTACGAGATGTCGTATAGTTTTTGTGTAAAACTTTATCAACTTAAAGTATAAAATATTTCGTAAACTATTCAATTTTTGGCTTACAAATTTTTACGAGAAATATTGTAAGGAATTGATTTTATAGACAAATTATATATAGAATAGTTCCATTTAAAAAAAATTAGGTTGACCTTGAGTTTTACACTCAAGCTCCATATAAGGTTTTAATATTCCTATCTTCATTCCCCCCCCCCCAAACTCTATAACTTTTATTTGAAACTTTTTTTCCAAAACATCTATTTTTGAATTATTACTGTGTAAAAGTTAAAGTAGATACCATATATATGTAATTCAATGTATATATAATTCAATCTATGTTATTTAAATTATATAAGTAGCAAATATTTTTATATATTAGTTAGAGAACCTTTTTCTTAAGTATCCAACTATGCTTAAAATTATTTAATATTTAAAAATTTAATTATTGGATAATTTAATAATTATATTTAATTGAATATGATAATCTGTAACTTGCTACACATACACATGTATAAATCAATTAATGTTTTTACCTGATTATTTATATTTAATTAATTACATCTATATATTGTATTATTATAATTAAATTTTACGCACGATGTAAAGATGGTACATACATTAAAACGTTGCACACAACGAAATATATAATATGATTCGATTATCATATTAGATTATCATGAATGTAGTCAAAAAGAATTTAAGTTGACATAATGTTTTTAATACATTGATTTATTAGAGTGACATAATTTAATATTGTCAATCCACAATTTGCTTCTTATAATAATCGCAATTTTTAATACATATTTTATACGCTTTGAATATAAGAAAACAAAAGATATTTCAAATTATTAATTGACAAATTAAAAAAAAATTTAATTTAATTCATTGATAGAATTTATTTATCATATAACAGGATGCTATCGCGTCAATTATGATGCCGAGAATTGGAGAAGACTTTTGTACCACCTGAACTCCAAATTCTTTGGAACCATACATGTTCTCGATCGTGCTAAAATCATCGACGACACATTTCATTTTCTGATGACAGGTCGAATAAATTCTACTGTATTCTTGAATATTTCACACTACCTGGGGCAAGATACAGATTATATCGCATGGTATCCTATGTTCAAAAACTTGGAATATATGTCGGGTCTCTTTGCATTTCCAGAAAGCGAACCAATAAAGGTATAAATAATATCAGTGTGTAAGTAAAAAAACGTGTGTTTTATGTTAAATAATTTATATATTTATATTAACAACATACACAACACACATTTATATCTTAAAATTATTTTTGTTAAAATATAGATGAGTATACATAATGTTTAACTCTCCAGATTCACGAAACAATAATATCAAATTTAAATAATTAGGTGTATTGTAATTACGCATTTATTACTATATTTTTAACTTTATAAAAGATTGTTATTTTATTTGCATAGCATTTTAAATAACAGCATGTGCGTGCGCACAAACTCTATCAATTCTTCTATAATACATATATAAATATAAATATATATATATATATTTTATATACATAAATTTTAAAATATATTTTTATATATTATTACAAATTTTTATATATTATTTAACAATTTGTAGGAAAAAATAATGCAACCATTGAATAAAATTTTAAGCAAAATAAAATATCCCGATTTTAAACCAGATAGAATCATTCAGGAGAGCGTTTTGACTAAACGTTTGAGGCAAGATGCTGCAAGATGGTTATGCACTTTAAGTTATTCGTATTGCCTTTCAATAGCCAATGATAAATTAAAATCGTATCTTTTAAATCGTAACGAATCTTCACCATACAAGTAATTACTCTGCAATTATTTTTCAATTACGATCATTTTATAAAAACATTTTCTCTCCTATCGTTGTGAACATTTCATTTATGTGATCAAGATATAAGATTAAAAATTCTAATAATTTATTTTTATTTCCTTTTGCATATCATAGGATTTGGACGGGATGGAAAGAATGGACATTCTGCAATGGTTTGATGACAGCAACTAACTATACTTGGATGCAAGTGTTTGATATATATTTCAAAGAATCAGATCATAGTGTTTTAAATTTTTTAGCTTGTTCCAAAAGTTTTGAAATTATTTTCCAATATATGCATTTAATTATGGGTGATATGAGAACAAATATCGATAATATAAACAGATTTTGTACTATTGTTGCAAGTCATGCAAAGAATACTTCACTACTTCATTACATTTTAAATGATTTGGAGAGAATAAAACCCAAGTAATGAGACTACTTTTTTATAAATATGTAATACTTGTGCAATTATGAAGATTTACTCCATTTTCTTTATTATATAAATAAATCTATTATTTCGTTTTTATAGAGAAATCAGTCTTATTACAGCATTAACTATGATCATTAACTATGTATATTCCAAAGCACAAATTAATGAGGTAAATTTTATACATTTATATGTACACATGTACATGCACATGTATATAATTGTTTATTAATCTCTTGTTTTCAATCTCAGTTATCAATATATATACTGTCTATCTAAACATATTTTAGATTTATCTGTTCTATCTAAACATATTCTAGATTTATCTGTTCTATGATATATGTATATTCTTACATTATAAGGCAAAATTAACATTTACATATTAAACTAAAAAAATAATTTATTTTAGATAAAGAAATACATGGAAATTAATTTGAAGGATAATCTGGAATTTGCAAGAGAGAGTATTAAGAGAGAGTATTTGCAAGAGAGTATAATAATGTATGTAAACCGCAAGTTAGAACTACGTTGGCATCAAATAAAGACTCAACTGTACGAATATCGATATCTTATAAAAGACTTTGGTGATATATTTAAGGAATACTTCGCTGATTAATCAATGAAACCAGGAAAAGATAATGAAATGTAATGCATGCACATATCTACTTTTAATATATGAATAGTTTTTGTATTTTCATTTATTCATTTTGATTCAAAATATGCATTCACGAATAAAAAATACGTATATACGATAACGACAACAAAGCGGTTGAGTTATAATAGAATAAAAAGTGTTAATGAGTTCCATTTAAATAGTGATAGTAAACATCATGTTTTCTGTCTTTTGCAAATGTCTTATGCCATTTTTCTTACAATATTTCTATTTTAAAATATTGTGCGCAATAACTTAAAAAATACGTTCCTTTCAAGATAAATGTGTTTATGTAATGCACATGAAGTTTTCACAATTATTATACAAATTTTATAAAACATAAGATAAATCTTAAGATACTAATCATAAATTCAAAGAGTTAATGATTAATGACAATTATTTTTATTGAGTAGAATATGAAACACAACGTGCTGTAAATTAAAATCAAATGCTAAATAAATAGATTGAAATAAAATATCAGAAGTTCTGTATTGAATTAGATTTAACAAATTGATTTAGACGTAACTTAATTTCTTTGTCAAGTTTAAAGTTTAAAAGTTTTATTGTCAAATTCAATACAGATTAAATTCAATATAGATAGTATTAATTATTTTATTTGAAAATTTAGAACAAATATATATTTTAATTCTTCTAATTAATAGAAAGACTTTTTAATGTAAACAAGCAATTTATTCCCTTAATTTGAAGACATTTAAGGCTTCTAAAGTTCTAAGAATGATGTCAAAAATTTATCATGCTTGCAGCATGCAAAATATCAATGGTACTTCGTCATATGTAATGTATATGCGGCAAATATTAGAAATCTGTAATTTGATGTCTTTAATAGAAAATGAATTAACAATTAAATTTATATTAAAATTAACAAGAAACTTAAACGTTAACGTAAAACGTAACGTAAAATGAAACGTAAACACATTTAGTATGTTATATATTCGAATTGATATAAAATAATTATTCATTATTTATTAAATATATATGTATGCGTGTCTATGCATGTATAAACTGTAATGTGAAAAATTTGATGAACACAATAAAATATGTTATCTATAATCATCTACATTATTTTCCTTCTATTCGCAGATATATTATTTTAGTATTCACGTAATACTGACCAAAATATAATATTATAAAATTTGTTTCTTTTTTGGGACTTCTTTTTTATTCTATTAAGCTTTATTTCTTTTATTATAAAGTAAAGATTAATTTTAAATAATCAATATATTAAAAGTATTTAAGATCATTAAATTATGATACAAGCGATGAAGAGCTATAAAAAAATTGTGCACAAATTGTAATATTGTTACTGTGAAAATTAATAATACTAATGCATGTAACCATTCTGCAATTATTTTTAACAGAAGAATTATAAAAATTACGTATATTTTATTTTATCTACCATAAATATATGCATTGTTAATAATGTCTATAAAAAAGATTCAGGTTTAAAAGGTAGGAAGGAACTCTACAAAAATATTATGTGATTTCATCCTTGAATAAGTATGTATATAAAATAATTTAATAAAATAATAAATTTCCAAATTATATTTTTATATTTTGTATTTTTTTTGCTTCCTTAATTTATTTTTATAGAAATATACAAAGCGAAATGTTCAAAGTGCATCAATATAAGAAAAAAAATTATAACTTTTAAATAAATGATTAAAAAGTATACTATATTAATTAATTAAAATTAGATTTTTAATTTGAATCATGAAAAGTCGTAACTTTTCAAGGATCGAAATCGTTTCTTGTAAATAAAAAATGCTTTCTACTTGTATCAAAGTAGTCATGTGTATATAAAAGTAGCCATATATCGTTTAATAAAATATTTCAAAAAATATTTTAGAAAAAATGTAATAAATGTGTAAAAAATGGAAAATGTAGGGTATCTCCTTTACAGAACATATTGTAATGTATTCCCGGAAAAAAAGATATTTAATTCTTGCGCTTAAACTAAATAAAATATATCTAAAAGTACTGAGAAAACAAGCTTTTAAAGGGATCCCTCAAGCGTACTTTTTTACCGACAAAAACAACATAATTTTCGGAAGTGTATCATTTTTTATTGCCTGTATAGAATTAAAAATCCTTCTACAGAATTGAAGTATACACGCAAACGGACACGTGAAAACTCATCATCTTGAAATTTAAAAAGATTGACATATGTCAGGTTCGGTTGCCCGAAATCTTGGTAAGTATCTGGACAATAAAGATATATATATATATATATATATATATATATATATATATATATATATATATGTATATATATAAAATAAATAAGTTTATATTTTTAATAATGGAAAATAAAAAAAAACAATTAAACGAAATTAAAATTAATTTTTATTTCACATTTATTGAAGATTTTTAGGTGGGTGATTAATGACATTCTTTTTTATTTAACTTTACTGATACTCCTGCGTCGAACCGTTAAACAGTAAGTAAGGGTTTCGACAGCTGTTTTATGAAATTAAAGCATAAAATATAATCCACGCGTGTTTAAATTATTAATTTTATAAGCCTCTTACAATTTTCTATATTTTTATTATAGATTGCCAATATCTACTGGCACGTAAAATCCTCATTCATACATACATTTATTCATTCACAGATACATATATGTATCAGAGAGAAGACTGAGAGGTGTCATGGCCCGCTTTTGGGTGATTCCTGAAAACGATTCTCCCTCTGTGAACATTAAAAACGTGGATATAAACTACAAAGCCAATGTCCACAAATGTTCTCAGCGAGTAACATATATGTTATACCCTCTTTTTAATGTTCACAAAGGGCGTATCACTTTTAAAGACCAAGCGAGATGATCATGACATTTCTCTCAGTTTTCTCTCTAATAATATAAATAATATAAAAATATAAATAATTTAATTAATAATAATTTGTTACATAAAAATACTAGTATGTTCTCTCTTTCCACGCTATTATTTACTGATTTATTTATGTGTCTTCTTTTTCTTCTCAACATCATTTATTTATTGATTTATTTAACTCGCTTACTCTATAAGTCAGTCTTTTAAAATGCAAAACTAAATATTATAGAATTTGACTTGGGAAAAGCGCAATAAAACAATCGAATAAATTTAAATAATTAGCTCCGTGATGAATTATTTAATAAATAATCAATTTTAATCAATAAATTGAAATACTTCTATAATTTAATATTCCGCTCGTGTATATTTTATAGTATATAAAATATTTCGGCAACGAATTATCAATAACATTATGTTCGACTTTGACGACGTAAACAATAGCGCGCTATTGTTTGTATGTTACGGCTTTGTTATCATTCGCACGGTGACACTCGAGCAATAAAGTAGTAGTGCGAAGCGCTTCGCATATTGTTGAATTTTTGTTCTAAACACGATTACGATTAGTATAAAAACATAATTTGATATAATTATTAATAATTAAAAATTAATTAACTTATGATAAACGACATGAAACTGTATCGCAACTATAAATCTTTATCGAATCGCAATCATTCATTACCGTGATTAAAAATTGAAACAAAATATACATAAAAGGGGATAAGAGACTTAATTATGTTATGAACTTTCGATCATTGATGCTTATTATATTTCATTAACAATATTAGAATTAATTATATTTCGACCAATACCTTAAATTTTAACAATCCTTGTTAATTAAACGATGTACAATTTAATCGAGAATCGATTAAATGGCAGGAATCCAAAATGTTAAATAATTGCTTCGATCGTTGCGATCTTTACGGACAATAATTATTATTTCAATACCTAGAGTCACAAATATATTTCATCCGTGTTACTTTATCGTTCTACTTTAAAATCTAAAAATAATTTGGATTATGAGAAAATACAAAGTAAAACAATCGAATTATAGATGCAAATAAATAGCATAACGAAAGGCTCCGTGATAAATTGTTAAAAAATAATTAATTGAAATCAATAAATTAAAATACTTCTATAATTTAATATCCGCGCGCGAATATTTTATATTACAGAAAATATTTCGGCAACGAGAGAATTATCAATAACACCGTGTTCAACCTTGATAAACAGTCGCGCTATTGTTAATACGTTACACGGCTTTATTATCATTCGCACAGTAACCTAGAGCAATAAAGTAGTGACGTTTCATATATTATCAAATTCTTTCCTTTCATAGTCGACCATGGCGATATAAACAGAACCGCGGTAATGTTCTTGACTTACGATCATTCGTTCAGTGGCTCTTGAGCAGTGAAGTAGTGATGTGAGACGTTTCATATATTATCAAATTCTTTCTCTAAACACAATTGCAAGTGCAACGAGGAACTTTTCGTGAATAAGTGTAAGTGCAACGAGGATTAAAGTGCCACGAGAAAAGAACGAAGGAAGCAAACGAAAAAAGGAGGTTTTGGAAATGGATGGATCAAGAGATATGATGTAAGTCATTAATATAAATTATTTATCACATTCATTATTTATTATATTGTTGCGTCCCCGCGTCCCGTCCCGCTGAATGTATTCGTTACCCGTTGAATTCTTTCGAAGAAGATCGTTTTCGCGCGCGTTGTCAAGATATTGTTATAAACAACGACTGTCAGAGAGTCTAAGCCCAGCTGTCAAGTTGTGCGGACGCGCGTCTATTTGTGATCCGTTTTACGATTATTCTGAATTCTTGTATGTTACTCGCGATTTATTAAAATTCTTGTGCACCTTAAATCGCGTTATTATTTACGAGTGTACGAGCGTCAGCGTATGCTAAGTATTTTGCCAATTGTGTCGCGCGCGTTCGATATATATCGCGTTCGATATATACCGCGTTCCGCGGACGCAACAATATATAAATTATTTATCAATAATATATATATATTCAAAATATACATATTTCTCGTTTCGTTTTATTTCTTTGATTGTGATTTAATAGTGATTTTAAATTGTATAACATATATAATACATAAACTTATAAAAAATATTCCATTTTATTTTAAAATAATTAAAACATTTATAAAATTTTTTATTAATTAATATTTTCAGATACTTTTATGTTTTATAAAACATTTCAAATTAATATATTTATTTAAATATTTCATATATAAAAAAATAGAAATTTTTTTATTTATCATATTTTTAAAAGTTTATATCTAAGAAATATAAATTATTTTGTAATTACGCAGTTTATAATATTAAAATATATCTATTTAAAAGTAAAAATGTAAAAATTAATTGCGCGCAATAATTAGGTTTAAAATCAATTATTTTGAACATTGCTTTGTATAATAGATGTTCTCTTATCCTTTATATTTTTATTTATCGTTTATATTTGCGAATTTAAATTTGTGTACTATATATATATATTACAAAATACATTTCAAATTATGTATTACATTATATATAAAATTATATATAATATAACCCTCCCATGGGGTACACCTTGTCGCGGTGGGAGGGCTTAGTACTTGGATGGTGCCTTGAGGTTTATCTTAAATTTTTCTATTTCTGATAAATCTTAAGATGCCTGAATGGGAAGCTAAGTACCCTTTTGCGTCGTCGGTGCCGTCAACGTGCCGCGGACGGCAAGCGCTTCGTTACCGTGTTTTCGTGTTGTAGTATTCTCGCGTCGTCGCGTTTTCGCGGAACTTTTGGACTTTTCATAAAATCCCAATTTCATTTATTGTCACGAGTCTCTACTTCCGATGCCAACTAACTGGGATGTTTCGAGTTTGCACACGTTGCTATGCAACGTACACTCTTGCTTCGTGCTTCGTCAAGTGATTCGGCCCGAATTAGTTAGAACTCGATCGATTGCTCGGAATGGTCGTCAATGGGTTCCTTCTCTTTGCTCATCTACAGCCACACGCACTGCGTGTGTTAACCCTGTCGAGGAGTCGAGTGGATTCCCCTAGGCACGATTTTCGCTCGGTAAAAGGGGTTGCCTCCTCATTTTCTAAATTGCTGAATGTTGGCATTTAAAAAATGTGGGTATCCTCTTCTTTTGCCGTCTACTAGCCTGGTGTAGCATATAGCAACCGCGGGAGGCATAATATGTCCGGGCGGAGCACCTGAAATCGTGCTTAGCGGGTCCAGGTTCGATACGAGATAGAATAATTATGCGCGAAAAAGAGTTGGTGAACTTCATTTTCCTCTGTTTCCGTCAATCGTTTCGTCTTCTTTCCGGTTTGGGCTTAGTCCTTGCTCGTTGTATCGTTGCAATCCCGACCGGTTGACTCGAAGTTGATTCTCTTAAGTGAAATGGGATTTTCGCTCGTACCGAAACCGGGAGTACCGTCTAATGTATAGGTATACATATTAAGTACATACATCGCGCGATCAAATATAAAATTTTTAATCGCATCGAAATAGTGCGGAAATCGTTAAAAATCGCGCGTAAAATAGCGAAAATAGCGATATAAAAATATCGCTCGTGAGTGCGGGAGTGCCGTTGAAAGTATCGCGCGTCAACACCATGAGAGGAGGAGGAGGCCTGGAAGAGGCATCAGGCATCTGTGAAGCAACTCTATGGTAAATAAATTATCGCTTATATATAATTATTTATTAATTGCGTACGCGCGATTTAAATTAAGTAATTAATCGCGTAATTTGATTTTTTATGTACATGACTTAAACAAGAGAAAAAGAGAGAAATTTTTACATAAAAACTGTAATTTAAAAGTTTCTACGTTCGAATAGCTTTTAATAGAATTATTAAATTATTACTTATTAGTAGAATTTTTTTCAAAATTTATAAAATTGTTTATCTGCTTATTATTTATGTGCGTCGGATATAAAATTAAATGCATATAATAATAATTTTTTGACCGTGACTACAATTTGAATCTTCTTTGTATGTTACAGACCAACAAACTATTGTGAGAGGAGGAGGAGGCCTGGGAGAGGCATCTTGCATCGGCGAAGCAACCTGATGGTGAATATTTATTATTTGTATATCAATTGTTATAAATCGTACGCACAATAATTCGTTCTTATAATTTAAAGGAATTAAAGAGAAAATTAGAGAGAGAAAGATTTTTATAAAAATCATATATAAAAATTTCTATTTAAAAAGTAATTTTAAAATTTATAAAATCTTCCCACGTGTTTAGGTATATCTGCTTATTATTTTACACACCGGATATGAAATTCCGCACAATAATAATTTTTTTAAATATTGATTGTATTTTGAGCTTTGTTATAAATGAATTTTATATTTGTATGTTACAGACAACGTAGCTTCGATAATGACAACTCTGCTGTGGCACATCAATGCTCCGGTAAGTAATTAAAACTTTTATTTAATTTTAAAGTAACGGATTCATAGAGATTGTAGATAAATCCGTTGCCTTAAAATGGATGAGCTAGAATAGATTAAATTAAATAACTTTTAATAAATTCGTTCGAAATATATTGCATCCATTGCGAAAATATATTGCAGTATTTTAATTATAAAGAAAAAAGATAGAGAAAAGATTATTTTTGTATAGATTTTACCTAATTTATTAAAAATAAAGAACACAAAAAATTGTATCAATTACATCTAATGCTAATTTATATATATTCGCTTATAACGCGCATTTATCTTATTCACTTATCTTACTCTAATTTCTTATTAGCTCATCCATTACAACATTTGTTGTAGATATTGTTTTTAAACTTAATGTAAAGCCAAATGATTAATTAATGAAATAACTTGTAATGTGATAAATGTAATATGATAAATGTTATACACATTAATTTTATATTTTATTATAAATTATGCATTACTATAAAAATTTATTAATTACATATATTATTATAATATCAATCAATTTTTGTTGGTAATCTGCACAGAGACTTTTATATTATAAGAATTTTATATATTATACCAGGCTGCTAACAGCTGAAGCCAGGATAACCATTTACATTAGGGCAGGATATACATATACAGATTAGATTAATATACATATTATGTCGTACTGTCAATTTTTGCCGGCATTTATTAAAATAAATATAAACTTCTACGAGATAGTGATTAAAATGAACATAAGTAGTTACAAAATATTAAAATATAGTATTTAAATAAATATAAGCAATAACCAGCAATTATTAAAATAAATATACAATCGATACTCATATAAATTACAATTGCATCTTTCGAGAGCGACAGTTATGTTATGTTAAATTCTGTGATACCCGGTATAAATTCTGTCCAGTTATAAATGGTTGCCTTTGTTTTACATTTTATCATATGAGATATGGCCGTGTTAGCAGTCTAATATAATATAAAAAAATTTGTAATTTGGCTTTATTTCAGTTTAAAAAATTAAATTGAATTTATTTTTAAAAATGCTAAAAAATGAAAATATTTAAATTATTAATTTAAATTATTAAAATTATTTTCAGGAATACTAAAAGAAATTGCAAAATTGTTAATGTTTAAGAAGATTGTAAATTGCGTAAATAGATTCTTATGTAAATTACACGAAAAATTATCCAAAGTATACGTATAATGATTATATAATAGTAATTCATTAAATTAACATATTTATTTTTATAGTATATATTCTTTAAATATTCATAAAAGAGTAACTATTTATATTTTCATATCAAAGAGTCATTAATAAATTCGGAAAATTTTTATAAAATGTAAAAATTCGATGCTAAATTAATGATTAAATATAAGCGTTATAAAATTTGACGAACGCCTTTGTTATAGAATCGCGAGTCAATTATTATAAATTTTATGATATGCTTTCCGTTAGATTTATCTATTTATGAAATCCATATCGTGCGGAACTAAATATTCTTAAAATAAATTATTAAATTATGATTGCGAAAATACCGTGTTCTTTCCGTGTTCTTTCCGTGTTCTTTCCGCGTTCTTTCCGCATTCTTTCCGCGTTCTTTTCGCATTCTTTTCACGTCCTTATAAAAGATTACCGTTTTAACAAAAGAATTTTATCGCTGTCCCTCTCGTCAGATAATACTCCTAAATATTGTTAATTAAATATAAAGAAATATCGAATAAAAGTGTGAAGATTCGATATAATAAGTCAACGATTAAATAATAACTTCACAAAATTTAACAATCACCTTCGATATTATAGAATTGCGAGTTAATTATTATGAATTTAATAATTAGTTTTTTCAGTTATATTTACGAATTTCGTATCGGAAAATATTCATAAATAAATTAATAAATTACGGTTGCGAAAACACCATGTTTTTCCCGCGTTCTTTTTGGCGTTCTTAGACGAGATTGTCGTTTTAATAAAAGAGTTACATTGCGTCATCGACTCTCCATCGTCGGTGCCGTCAACGTGTCGCGGACGGCGGCATTTCGTTACCGCATTTCCGCGTCGTAGTATTCTCGCGTCGTCGCGTTTTCGCGCTTCCGCGTTGGACTTTTCGTATAAAAATCCCAATTTCATTTATTGTCACGAGTCTCTACTTCCGATGCTAACTAACTGGGATGTTTCGAGTTTGCACACGTTGCTATGCAACGTACACTCTTGCTTCGTGCTTCGTCAAGTGATTCGGCCCGAATTAGTTAGAACTCGATCGATTGCTCGGAATGGTCGTCAATGGGTTCCTTCTCTTTGCTCGTCTACAGCCACACGCACTGCGTGTGTTAACCCTGTCGAGGAGTCGAGTGGATTCCCCTAGGCACGATTTTCGCTCGGTAAAAGGGGTTGCCTCCTCATTTTCTAAATTGCTGAATGTTGGCATTTAAAAAATGTGGGTATCCTCTTCTTTTGCCGTCTACTAGCCTGGTGTAGCATATAGCAACCGCGGGAGGCATAATATGTCCGGGCGGAGCACCTGAAATCGTGCTTAGCGGGTCCAGGTTCGATACGAGATAGAATAATTATGCGCGAAAAAGAGTTGGTGAACTTCATTTTCCTCTGTTTCCGTCAATCGTTTCGTCTTCTTTCCGGTTTGGGCTTAGTCCTTGCTCGTTGTATCGTTGCAATCCCGACCGGTTGACTCGAAGTTGATTCTCTTAAGTGAAATGGGATTTTCGCTCGTACCGAAACCGGGAGTACCGTCTAATGTATAGGTATACATATTAAGTACATACATCGCGCGATCAAATATAAAATTTTTAATACAAGTGCTTATACAAAATTATTGTTTTAACAAAAGATTTTTATCGCTGTCCCTCTCGTCAAATAATATTCCTAAATATTGCTAATTAAATATACAGAATTATCGAATAATAGTGTGAAGATTCGATGTAATAAGTCAACGATTAAATATTAGCTTCACAAAATTTAACGATCACCTTCGACATTATAGAATCACGAGTTAATTATTATGAATTTATTAATTTGTTTTTTCAGTTATATTTGTATTTACGAATTTCGTATCGGAAAATATTCATAAATAAATTAATAAATTACGGTTGCGAAATCACCGTGTTTTTCCCGCGTTCTTTTCGCATTCTTAGACGAAATTATCGTTTTAATAAAAGAGTTATCGTTGTTCCTTCCGTTAAATAAACGTTAATAAAAGTTGCGTGGCTCGTACCGCCGAGGAGTCGAAACGATTTTCATCATGGAGAATTATTTCTCACCGGTTTTTGTGAGATCCATTCGCGACGTCTAGTTCGGTGCCCTGTTAAAAATTGGGAATTTTTACTGTAAGATTGGAATTAATCCCAGGTTTTCCTGGCAATTTCCGAAAGCAATGATTTCGGTAGTAATTCAACGACGATACGCTTCTTTAACGTCGAATTAATTTAAATAATATATATTTAGATGAGAGAAATGTATCTTTCCTTTTCTTCGTTAAAAAATGTTCTTCATTATTAGGATTGGTATTATTATTGTCTATGTAATGCCAGAAAGATTTAATAGTAGATTAAATATGGATATAGCGTTGTGTATACATTTCAATTTTTTAAATAATTTCATAATTTAATTAATTTTTATTAATTTTTATGATAAAAATGATTACGAACGAATATATTTTATTAATTATTAATTAATTTGAAAAAATTATTTAAAATACATGCACAAATTAACGTATCCAAAATATTTTTATAATTTTTGTTATTATAATATATTATATATACGCGAAATTATACATGAATGTTACATAAAATGTGCGAATACTTAAAAATTTAGAGACGAATCGAATGGGTACCCTTATATCAGTAAGATATTGATTAGAAGAAAACAAAATTATTAATTTAAACGTTACAAGAATAAGAATCTAGATAATTAATCTAGAATTAATTATATATTTAAAATTATTTCATTTATTTTATTTTGAACACTATTCGAATTGAAATTTTTTAAATCTTGCTGTTATCGGGTTCGATTCGTCTCGCGCGCGCAGACGGTACCCCAAATTATGTGTTCGCACATTTAACACAAACTCCAATAATGCATGTATTTTATTATTTATAAATATAATCGTTCGTAATCACATTTCAATGACAAAGGTTATATCCATTTAATTTTCAATAAAGAAATATATTTCTTAGTAATGGAAGAACATGTTTTCTGACGTGAATATCAATTTCGTGAATTGAAAATAATGATGAGGGATAATTGTCTTTGATTTAATACTGAAATCATTGCTATCGGGAATAGTCCGGAAGATCCAGGATTCGTTCCCTCCTACGATGGAATTCCCGAAGTTCAATGGATCACTTAACTTTTCTTCGCAGATTGATCTTGCGAAATCTGATGTAGAAACAAGATGTTAATCGTTCTCCATTTTTAAGATCGCTCCTCTTTTTATCGGATATTACCGGTATGTCACTCGCGTATCTGGAATTGAATATTTTGAATATTATCGATTTATTTATTCGTCGCGTTTTATCGCGAATTTTAAATCGCGGTTTATCTTATAAAAATTCGCTAGTAAATCGGTCGGTGAATTGTATATTCGCAAACATTACAGACCTCAAATGATTGTTGAAATATTTTTGATTTTTTATACTTACGTGATAATAATTATATCGCGCTCGTGTCTATTGAGAGCTTCGATCATTATATTTATTTGTCGCGTTTTCTCGGGAATTTTAATCGCCATTTATCTTATAATTTAATCGTTGACTTATACGTCGAAACTTTGTCTATCTTTCCACGTCTTTGAATATTGTCTTTTATAGTCTTCGCTAGTAGTGCAAATATTTTTTTTTTATTATTTAAGAAGATGACCGATAATTTTATTAATGATTCATCGCGATTATTTAAATCATTATATAAATCTTATTAAACTCTACTAATACATCGATAGTTAGAGATATAGTTAGATAGTTAAATTATTAGAGAGGGATTTTGATAAAATTATTTGATTCTCTATTAAATGTGGCGAACAACGCGATTTTTTGATTATATGTTAATTATATTTAAAATTGTAAAGTCTTAAGATTCATTTTATTTCATTTAACTAATCATGCGAGAGATGTATGTATTTTCAATATGTATTTTTCAATCGCGATATTTCTATAAAATAGCGTATTAATCGCAAATAAATTCGCAAATATGACAGACCTTAAACATCTGTCGAAATATCTTTGCACTTGTGCATGATAGTAATTATATCGCGCGTGTCTATTAGGTGCTCCGATTATATTATTAAAATTATACATATCGCAATCAAATATTCCGAATATTGTCGATTTATTTATTTGTCGCGTCTTCTCGCGATTTGTAAATCGCGATTTATCTTATAACTTAATATTATCTTATAATTTAATCGTTGACTTATACATCGAAACTTTGTCTACCTTTCCACGTCTTTGAATATTGTCTTTTATAGTCTGCGCTAATAGTGCAAATATTTTTTTTACTATTTAAGAAGATGATCGATAATTTTGTTAATGATTAAAATCGCGATTATTTAAATTATTATATAAATCTTATTGAACTTTACTAATACATCGATAGTTAGAGATATAGTTAGATAGTTAAATTATTAGAGAGAGACTTTGATAAAATTATTCGATCCGTTATTATTATTCTCTATTAAACCCGTTATTCTCTATTAATTATATCACGCGTGTCTATTAGGGGCTCCGATTATATTATAAAAATTATACATATCGCAATCAAATATTCCGAATATTGTCGATTTATTTATTTGTCGCGTCTTCTCGCGAATTGTAAATCACGATTTATCTTCTAAAAATTTGTAATAAATTCTATATTCGCAAATATTATAAATCTCAAATGTCTGGAAATATCTTCGCATTTGTTTGATAATAATTATGTCGCGCGCTGTCTATTAGCGGTTTCGATTATCATATTACAAAAATTATGCATATCGTAATCAACTATTCCTAATAATCGATTTATTTATTCCTTATCGTTCTCTCGCGAAGTTTAAATTGTTATTTATCTTGTATTTTAATCATTGATTTACATCGAAGCTTGATCTATCTTTTCGCGTTTTGAATATTAATAATCTACATAAAATGCGCCAGTAATGCAAATACTTTCTTTTACAATCGGAAAAACTATCAATAATTTTATTAATGACCCTTTTGATCACTATTATTTATGTTTAAGCGTTATTTATATAAAACTAATTTCTCTCTATTCTTAAATTCTATTATTGTATGTCGATTATTAATAATAAATATCGCGTAATTCATCATCGCTAATCAGCCTTGTTTGGACCATGTAGAAATTTTTAATAAATTTTATATTATACGTATATTTTGGATACTTTTGTAATTCTTTGTAATAATTTAAAATTATTCTTAAAAAATTAAATTGAATTTATTTTTAAAAATGTTTTAAAAATGAAATTTAAATTATCAAAATTATTTTCAAGAAGATTAAACAAATTGCATAATTATAAATGTTCAAGATATATTTTAGCATGTTATATTTGATTTTAAAAATTAAAAATATATCATATAAATGTGTAAATTAATATATAGCTATAATATTAAGTCCAAATGTTAATGTTATCAATATCAAATTATTTATGTTATTAAACATTTGAATAAATCGAGTACATTTATTTGATATTGGTAACATCATAAATTATATTTTGTAAATTGTACTTTGTAATTAATAAATTGTGTTTTGTAAAGTGTAAATAGTTATAATTGTATATTAATTATAATCTAATATTGATATTTTTAATTATTGACATAGTTGTATAAAATACAATTATAACTATAATTATATTACATGAAATTGTATTTACAATTGTAAATCATATTGTGTCTATTTAAGATGTAATTTGTAAATAGTTATAATTGTATATTAATTATAATCTAATATTGATATTTTTAATTATTGACATAGTTGTATAAAATACAATTATAACTATAATTATATTACATGAAGTTGTATTTACGTGTTGTAAATTACGTGAATACATTCTTATGTAAATTACACCAAAAATTATCGAAAGTATACGTATAATGATTATACGTATATATTATATGTATATATACGATTATACGTAAGTATACGTATAATATTAATTCGTTAAATTAACATATTTGTTTCTATAGTATATATTTTTGAAATATTCGTAAAAGAATAACTGTTTATATTTTCATATCAAAGAATCATTAATGAATTCGGAAAATTTTTATATAAAATGTAAAATCGCGAGACAATTATTATAAATTTAATGATATGCTTTCCGTTAGATTTATCTATTACGAATTCCATATCGCGCGGAACTGAATATTCTTAAAATAAATTATTAAATTATGATTGCGAAAATACCGTGTTCTTTCCGCGTTCTCTTCGCGTCACCTTCGCTATTATAGGATCGCGAGTTAATTATTATGAATTTAATAATTTGCTTTTCAGTTATATTTGTATTTACGAATTTTGTATCGGAAAATATTCATAAATAAATTAATAAATTACGAAAACACCATGTTTTTCCCGCGTTCTTTTTGGCGTTCTTAGACGAGATTGTCGTTTTAATAAAAGAGTTACATTGCGTCATCGACTCTCCATCTTCGGTGCCGTCAACGTGTCGCGGACGGCGGCATTTCGTTACCGCATTTCCGCGTTGTAGTATTCTCGCGTCGTCGCGTTTTCGCGCTTCCGCGTTGGACTTTTCGTATCAAAATCCCAATTTCCTTATTGTCACGAGTCTCTACTTCCGATGCCAACTAACTGGGATGTTTCGAGTTTGCACACGTTGCTATGCAACGTACACTCTTGCTTCGTGCTTCGTCAAGTGATTCGGCCCGAATTAGTTAGAACTCGATCGATTGCTCGGAATGGTCGTCAATGGGTCCCTTCTCTTTGCTCGTCTACAGCCACACGCACTGCGTGTGTTAACCCTGTCGAGGAGTCGAGTGGATTCCCCTAGGCACGATTTTCGCTCGGTAAAAGGAGTTGCCTCCCCATTTTCTAAATTGCTGAATGTTGGCATTTAAAAAATGTGGGTATCCTCTTCTTTTGCCGTCTACTAGCCTGGTGTAGCATATAGCAACCGCGAGAGGCATAATATGTCCGGGCGGAGCACCTGAAATCGTGCTTAGCGGGTCCAGGTTCGATACGAGATAGGATAATTATGCGCGAAAAAGAGTTGGTGAACTTCATTTTCCTCTATTTCCGTCAATCGTTTCGTCTTCTTTCCGGTTTGGGCTTAGTCCTTGCTCGTTGTATCGTTGCAATCCCGACCGGTTGACTCGAAGTTGATTCTCCTAAGTGAAATGGGATTTTCTCGTACCGAAACCGGGAGTACCGTCCAATGTATAGGTATATGTACATATTAAGTATATACATCGCGCGATCAAATATAAAATTTTTAATACAAGTGCTTATACAAAATTATCGTTTTAACAAAAGATTTTTATCGCTGTCCCTCTCGTCAGATAATATTCCTAAATATTGCTAATTAAATATACAGAATTATCGAATAAGAGTGTGAAGATTCGATGTGATAAGTCAACGATTAAATATTAGCTTCATAAAATTTAACGATCACCTTCGATATTATAGAATCACGAGTTAATTATTATGAATTTATTAATTTGTTTTTTCAGTTATATTTGTATTTACGAATTTCGTATCGGAAAATATTCATAAATAAATTAATAAATTACGGTTGCGAAATCACCGTGTTTTTCCCGCGTTCTTTTCGCATTCTTAGACGAAATTATCGTTTTAATAAAAGAGTTATCGTTGTTCCTTCCGTTAAATAAACGTTAATAAAAGTTGCGTGGCTCGTACCGCCGAGGAGTCGAAACGATTTTCATCATGGAGAATTATTTCTCACCGGTTTTTGTGAGATCCATTCGCGACGTCTAGTTCGGTGCTCTGTTAAAAATTGGGAATTTTTACTGTAAGATTGGAATTAATCCCAGGTTTTCCTGGCAATTTCCGAAAGCAATGATTTCGGTAGTAATTCAACGACGATACGCTTCTTTAACGTCGAATTAATTTAAATAATATATATTTAGATGAGAGAAATGTATCTTTCCTTTTCTTCGTTAAAAAATGTTCTTCATTATTAGGATTGGTATTATTATTGTCTATGTAATGTCAGAAAGATTTAATAGTAGATTAAATATGGATATAGCGTTGTGTATAAATTTCAATTTTTTAAATAATTTCATAATTTAATTAATTTTTATTAATTTTTATGATAAAAATGATTACGAACGAATATATTTTATTAATTATTAATTAATTTGAAAAAATTATTTAAAATACATGCACAAATTAACGTATCCAAAATATTTTTATAATTTTTGTTATTATAATATATTATATATACGCGAAATTATACATGAATGTTACATAAAATGTGCGAATACTTAAAAATTTAGAGACGAATCGAATGGGTACCCTTATATCAGTAAGATATTGATTAGAAGAAAACAAAATTATTAATTTAAACGTTACAAGAATAAGAATCTAGATAATTAATCTAGAATTAATTATATATTTAAAATTATTTCATTTATTTTATTTTGAACACTATTCGAATTGAAATTTTTTAAATCTTGCTGTTATCGGGTTCGATTCGTCTCGCGCGCGCAGACGGTACCCCAAATTATGTGTTCGCACATTTAACACAAACTCCAATAATGCATGTATTTTATTATTTATAAATATAATCGTTCGTAATCACATTTCAATGACAAAGGTTATATCCATTTAATTTTCAATAAAGAAATATATTTCTTAGTAATGGAAGAACATGTTTTCTGACGTGAATATCAATTTCGTGAATTGAAAATAATGACGAGGGATAATTGTGTTTGATTTAATACTGAAATCATTGCTATTGGAAATAGTCCGGAAGATCCAGGATTCGTTCCCTCCTACAGTGAAATTCCTAACGTTCAATGGATCACTTAACTTTTCTTCGCAGATTGATCTTGCGAAATCTGATGTAGAAACAAGATGTTAATCGTTCTTTATTTTTAAGATCGCTCCTCTTTTTATCGGATATTACCGGTATGTCACTCGCGTATCTGCAATTGAATATTTTGAATATTATCGATTTATTTATTCGTCGCGTTTTATCGCGAATTTTAAATCGCGATTTATCTTATAAAAATTCACAAGTAAATCGGTTGGTGAATTGTATATTCACAAACATTACAGACCTCAAATGATTGTTGAAATATTTTTTATTTCTTATACTTACGTGATAATAATTATATCGCGCTCGTGTCTATTGAGAGCTTCGATCATTATATTTATTCGTCGCATTTTCTGGGGAATTTTAAATCGCGATTTATCTTATAATTTAATCGTTGACTTATACATTAAAGCTTTGTTTATCTTTCCACTTCTTTGAATATTGTTTTTAATAGTTCGTGCAAAATGCTGGTAGTACAAATATTTTCTTCTATAATTTAAAAGACGATCGATGACTGTATTAATGACTGTTTTAATCGTCATTCTTTACATTATTTAAATCTTATTAAACTCCACTATTATATCGATTATTAGAGGGACTTCGAAAATCATTCATTCCGTTATTTTCTATTAAACGTGGCCACGCGATTTTTAATTATATTTTAAAGCTTATAGAGCTCATTTCTTCTTATTCAGCTAATCATGCGCGAAGTAGGATATGTATTTATTCTCAATCGTGAAATTCGTATAAATTCGCGTATATATTAATCACAAATAAATCGGACAGTGAATTTTATGTTCATAAACAATACGGATCACAAATGTTTGCTAAAATATCTCCGTCTGTCAACATTTGTGTGATAATAATTATATCGCACGCGTCTATTGATTCGATTATTATATTATAAAAATTATGCGTATATCGCAATTGTGTGAATATTCGATTATTGTCGATTTATTTATTCGTCGCGTTTTCTCGCGAATTTTAAATGGCAATTTATTTTGTAATTTAATCTTTGATTTACATCAAAGCTTGTTCTATCTTTACACGTTTTAAATATTTCTTTTCATGGTCTGCACGAAATGCGTCAATAATGCAAATACTTTGTTCTATAATCGAAGAAATGATCAATAATGTTATTAATGACTCTTTTGATTATGATTATTTATGTTTATACGTTATTTATATAAAACTAATTAAATTCTATTATTCTATGTCGATTATTAATAATAAATATCGCGTAATTAATCATCACTAATCAGTCTTGTCTGGTCTATGTAAAAATTTTTAGTAAATTTTATATTATACGTATACTTTGGACACTTTCGTGTAATAAATTTTATTTTGTATTAAGTTTAAAATTATAGTTTATATTAAATTTGTATTATATTTTGTAATACATATTTCTAATGCATTGTATTTTATATATTCTGCATTAAATTTTGTAATATATATATTTGTAATGTAATTATTTTTATATTACATAATTTAATATTTTGTAATGTGTTTTTTATGTAATTGCAAATTAATTATAATTTACGTTGTATATATTATAATTATGTAATATATATTTTTTATATGTATTATATTCTCTGTTTAAACTCTATTAAAAAAAATAAAAATAAATAAAAAAATATTTCCTCCTCAATTTTTCCTCCCCTGTATCTCCGCCTTAACGAAAGCATTTGCCAGGTGAGGAGGTTTCAGTACTCTCATGAACCTGAGAGCTATGCCGGCGGTAACATACGCCGATATTCATATAATCTATTCTTATATTTAAAATCATTTGGACAACGTATGGGCGCACATACATACACATATAGGTAAGTAATTTATATAAATTAGTAATTTAATTTTTTAATTAGTAATTTATAAAAATTATTTTTATAAAAAATATTATTTATCATATTTATATATTATTTTCAAAATAATGATTTTTATACTCTGGTGCTACCGGCATTTCGTGCACATAGCACGGAACAAAACCAGAAATTGTGCACATTATGTATTACCCTCTGAGAACATTCATGGACATTGGCTTTGTAGTTCATGTCCACGTTTTCAATGTCCATAGAGGGAGTATCGCTTTCAGGGATCATCTAAAAACAGGCCATGACATCTCTCAGTCTTCTCTCTGTTAGAGGATCTCTAGCCTGAACCACCGACGAGATACTGTTAAAGACCGACAGCCCTGGGTAAATTTTCGTGACCACCAAGTGGGCCCGGTGGGCCCGAAGATAATAGAAGATTCATGATATTATCGGCCGTTTTGATTGTATTGAAGACAATTACAAGAGTTATTTAAATCATACATGTATTTTAGGTCATTCAGCTATTGTTTTATTATCGAAAATGTATAAATCTTTTATATACCTGTTTCAAAAATGACAAATTTTGTATAAAATCGTTATTTTATTATCGACAATGTAAAGATTTTGTTACCTACAGTAGCATTTTGCACGTTTTTTCCTGGTCACGCTAAGGTCCATATTCTGAATCCTCTTTTATCGATAAAAGTGCCTCTAAAAGTGGCTTATAAGCCTTCTGATTGGCTATAAGCCACTTTTAGAGGCACTTTTATCGATAAAAGAGGATTCAGAATATGGACCTAAGTCTCATAAGACCATCGGTCTTTAATAGTATCTCGTCGGTGCCTGAACCATGACGTCTGTCGTTCTTCTCTCTATATAGGCTGCATAGGCAATGCTCGTATCACTTATATATGTCTATGGGTGCGCTGCGCTCGCTGCAGTGCGCTCAAGTGCGCTGTTGATTGGCGAAGCTAGGCAAGGTCTTCGAGGGTATTCATTAAAATAGCATACGCGAACGAAAGTAACGGTTGGTATTGAGTAATATCGTATTTTCTATCATTGTTTTTTTACTGTTATTATTTGCGTCGAACGAATAAATTTGAAACTCTCCGTGAAATATTTACAGCATAACAATAGGTCGAGATGGCTGCACGTTCGGTTCTGAGATATTTGAAACCGAAGCCCGTGATGTTCCACAGTCACCGATGCGCTTCTCTGTCTAGCTTCGATATTCAGCACAAAACTCCCACCATCAAGAAGGTGATGCCCATACCTAAGGCACAGTATGGGGGTAGGCATACTGTCACCATGCTACCTGGAGCTGGTATCGGGCCAGAGTTAATGTCTTATGTCAAGGAGGTACATAAACATCACTCAAAACTTGTAGTTTATAATGATGCAAATTTAGAGATAGAAAACTGTATTAGTTTTCCACTCAAAGAACTGACATTGAAAATTTATATCTTATTTATAGATTTATCTATATACATAAAAAGTATATATATAAATCCCTCTGATATATAAATACATTTAATAAAGGTTGAAGATTTATTTAATTCTTGATGACATAAAGTATTTATATATATGATTTTGATATACAGGGTGTTTCTGGACATTTGCGACAAACTTAAAAGGATAGATCTCGATAAATGGAACAATTTTTGTTAAGCAACCCGTGTCCGGCGATGCCTCCTTAAGGCGCCACGCTGCGATGAACATTTACACAGTTTTCAAAAGTTTAGTGTATACAATCCCTGTTAATATCCGAAATGAGCTCATTAACAGGATTATGAATGCATGTAATACAATTTGCAATAATTCTGGAATTTTTCAGAGGGTGCGTCAGTCAATGCACTGTAGATGCAACATTTGTATTGAGGTTGCAGGTCGCTATTTTGAACATTTATTGTAATAAAATAAAATATAATTTAAAAAACGTATGATTTTTTAAATTTTAATTTAGCCATATAGAAATCAAACAGCATTCATCGCAGCCTGGCGCCTTAAGGACACGGATTGCTTGACAAAAATTGTTCTATTTATCGAGATCTATCACCCCTTTAAGTTTGTCGCAAATGTCCGGAAACACCCTGTATAAACAGAATGACAAAATCTATTCAAAACACGTATTAATTTAATTATAATTGCTCTCTCTAGGTTTTCAAATACGCCGGTGTGCCAGTAGACTTTGAGGACGTTGAGATTGACCCCAATGCGGATGACAATGTTGACCTGGATTATGCAATTACATCGATACGTAGGAATGGAGTGGCATTAAAGGGTAACATAGAAACACACAGCACTCAGACCGACGTTTTTTCGCGAAACGTCGCGTTACGGAACGAGTTGGATCTCTACGTGAACGTCTTGCATTGCGTGTCCTATCCGGGTGTCAACTCCCGCCAGAAGAATATCGACATAGTGATCGTCAGGCAGAACACCGAGGGCGAGTACTCCATGCTGGAGCACGAGAGCGTCGACGGCGTCGTCGAGAGCATGAAAGTCATCACGAGCTCCAACTCGGAGCGTGTCGCGCGTTACGCGTTTGATTACGCCAAGAGGAATGGCCGGAAGAAAGTTACCACGGTCCACAAGGCGAACATCATGAAGCTGTCGGACGGGCTCTTTCTGGAGACCTCGCGACGAGTCGCCAAGGATTACCCGGACATTGTCCACAACAACATGATCATCGACAACTGTTGCATGCAGCTCGTTTCGAACCCGCATCAGTTCGACGTCGTACTGACGACCAATCTCTACGGAGCCATCGTGTCGAACGTGGTGTGCGGTCTGTTGGGCGGCGCTGGTCTGTTGGCCGGCAAGAATTACGGCGATCATTACACGATCTTCGAGCCGGGAACTCGCAACACCGGCACCAGCATCGCCGGCAAGAACATAGCGAATCCCATAGCGATGCTGAACGCCGCGGTCGATATGCTGCGTCATCTGGGTCACAAACACCACGCCGTCATTATACAGAACGCGATCAACAAGACTATTAATCAGGGTGTGCACACCCGCGACCTTGGTGGCACCGCGACCAGCAGGGAAGTCGTCGATAATATACTGAAACACATTAAAATTGCAACCGCTTGAGACTGAACGTTTTTATCCTAGCTAGAAATCTCTTGTAGCAGCTGTTCGAAGAACGGCGAGAAGACAAAATACAAGAATCTTGTGTGACTTCTCTTTTTAGTGAGATAATATATAATAAACATAAGGTAGCTATGATTATTATGATAAAGCGATGTTCCGGGAATACAGCATATACAGCAACAAGAGGTTTTTATTCTTTTTACTGGCTAAAACTAGTTCAGAGTTTACTCCACATTGAAGGGAAAAAATAAACTCCAAACTAGTGCAGCCAGTTCAGTTGAAAAGAACAGACCTAAGATTTTGTCCGCCAGAAACTGCAAAATATTTCGCACAAAATCGTTACAAAATCCTTATACTTCGACTTTTAACTTTCTTGCTATCAATCATAATGTGCTATGTAATATAATAATAATCGGAATTTTATATAAAATACATATAATGTATATTATAAAAATACAGTAACAATTTCCTTCTACGGATAAATTTACCAAATATTGTGACTATTGTTACTGTGAGAATAACTTATGACAAAAGCGAGATACTCGTTTTACCTTGTAATTAAACTAATGCTCGTTTATACTTGAGCGAAAAAGATGTAGTCAATTTATTAATAATAAGCTGTGACCAGATATTCATATATATATGGCTTTAGTATAATTTTACCCTGGATAAATTAAAATTCTAACATAAAATGTAAAATAACACTTTATTAATTAAAGGTAACATTGTGAAATGTACATATATATATGCCATGTTCATATGAATAAAATGTAAATTTACATTTCTAAAAAATACTTGAATTAATTCCGTAATAATTGCAAAGCTAATTCTTCATCGGCCTGTAAATCGGTAATATTTGATACTTTCTGTCTTTTCTTTGTCTTCTTATACTCTTCTTGTGTCACTAATTTTCTTTTGGACGGTCTGTAAAACAATCATAAGGATTAGAAATCTTTGAATTTATTTACGATTTATATAAATAATGTTTTTTTTTTACCTGTGAACTACACTTTCTTTTTCAGATTCATTTTCCTCAGATTCGTTGGCGGATGATGCCTCTTCATCTGTATTTCGTTGCTTGCCATATATTTTATCTGGGTCAGGTAGCCATGAAATGTCAGGATCTTCACCAGATTCATCTTCACTGACATCATCTTCTTCATTGCCATCTACTTCTTCATTAGGCAAAGAAACATCTTTCTCCTCTTCATCATTTGCTTTCTTTTTCTCAGCTTTCAATTTCCTCTTTTCCTCTCTATGCTTTTCTCTAATCTTTTCTCTGAATCGCTTTTTATCAAATTGATCCTCCTCGCGCATGATTTGTTTAGCTATTTCAATATTAATACCAGAATCGACTTCATTTTCATACTGCTGAGCTAATGTTGACATTTTCGATTTGGTAGAATCGATTAATTCCTAAAATACAAATATTTTCATTAATTCCTACTTTTATTTGGAATAAGTTTTTTCAATTTGAGTATTTTTAGACACTCCTTTAACCTTTATTAATATGAATGTGTGTAAGTCAATTCCTAATTTATCGTAGTTTTATAAAATTGCACATAAAAATATTATATATATAATTCTTACTTGTCCCTCATCATCAAATGTAGTCTTCTTATTAGGTATGATCTTCTTTCTAAGAATCTTTTTGGCTAATGCAGCCTTCGTAATGATTTTCTTTTTATTTGCAATTTTATCATCTTTTTCTGTTATTGGTATGTCGACGAGATCTATATTCTCCCTCTTTATAGTTAATATGTCATCATCATCACTATCATCTACAAAGAAAATTAAACATGAAATTAAATGTATTTTGCAGAAATAAGTTAGTTTATATAAAACATTGTTTAATTTTCTTACCAAACTGAAGAGAAGAAAAATCTTTCTTGTCAATCTGTTTCTTTTCACTATTAGTATCGGGGATATCACTTGTGTCAAAACTGCCTTCGTCATCTTCCTGTTCACTGTCATCTGCTAAATTGGTTGGTATTTTATTTGTCTCTTCATCTTCAATCTTAATGTTATTATCAGCTGACATTTTCTTTTGCATTCTTTGCAAGAATCGGATTCTTGGAGGAATAGCTAAACCTAACGATCTATATGAAAAATCAATCGTGAAAAAAATGTTCCATGTTTATGTATACATACATATATAACAATTTATATTAGATTTTTTCAATACTTACTTGGCATACGCATCTGTGTCTAAAGCATGCACATTGAAGATCTCTTTATCTTTCATTAGGAAAACTGATTTGATATATGCTATGAAAGCTCTCTGAGCCGTTTCTTTCAAAGCTATGTTTTGCGCTAATAAAGCTTCAAGTTTACGATGTGGCGACTGTAGCTTGCTTGGATTGATTCTAAAGATAATAATGAATATGTTAGAACAAAACTCTTATATGAAAATATATATAATCTAAAAATATAAATCTCACCTTATCATATTTATTGGTATTTTACGTTGTTTAAGCTTTTCAATTATCCCCTCTTCAGATGGCAGCAAGACTAAGAGAGACTCGCCACCACTTTGAAATCTAGCAGTTCTACCTGCTCTATGTATATAGGCATTGACGTCTTCTGGACAGTCCATTTGAAGTACCCAATTTACAGCAGGAAAGTCTACAAAATTGGGATAATATATTATTCAATTTAATAATAATATAAGACTATAAGAAATTTTCATTCAATGTAGGTTTTGATGTGGCAAAGAATTCATATTGAAATTTAAAACAGTAATGTTTTAAGGTACCTAATCCACGAGCTGCAATATCAGTGGCAAATAAGACAGCATATTGCTTCTTGCAAAATGATTCATAAATACTCATTCTTCTCATTTGATGAAGTGTACCATAGAGAGCTAATAAACTGACACCAGGACGTAATCGACAAAATACCTCGTATATGTATTTCACCTGTAAAATTGATTTTAGATAAGTAAATTATTTCAATTTAAAAACTATTGATATAAAAAATAATCACCTGTTTACAGCTGGAAAAGAACACAATAATCTTTTGCTTTAGATGATTTCGTATAAAGGACCACAGCATTGCCATTTTATCTTCTAAGGTACATACAATGTAATTTTGTTGCAAATTCTCCGGTGTGGTATGCGTAGAATATTCGTGCACAGACACATATAATGGATCCTTGAGGCTTAACCTTGCTAGATCTTTTACAGATCTAATAGGAATGTAAAATATACTTGATATAACATTCTAAATTGAAATTCCTAATTCCATGTGTAATTATCTTTTAATATACATACTTTGTCTGAGTCGCCGAAAAAAGCAAAGTCTGTCGTTTAGGTGGCAAATTTGCAATAATACAATTCATGGTCTTTTCAAAGCCCATATCTAAACAACGATCTGCTTCATCTAACACTAATATCTATAATTTATCATATTTTTATTAATTTTTCTTATACTTGAGCATTAATTTATAAAATGTTATACACTTTTTTTCCCCAAGAAATTAGTATTAAAACTTTGAAAATTGACAATCATAATTAGATAATTTAAAAAAGTGAATATTCCTCTCAATTTTAGGTACCAAGAAGAATGTTAGTCATGCAATAATCATCATTCAGAAATAAATAAAAACTTTTCTATTACAGTCAATTGTGTATTTCTGTGATTTACTTTGAATTTTTAAAGATAAAAGAAGAGAGATTTTCGCTTTATAAATGTATTTATAATAATTTTTTAATATTTTTAATATTTACTTTTTTAATATTTCTTTAATATTTATTTTATTTGAATTTTATTTATATATAAATAATATATAAATAATAATATATAATATTTATATATAAATTATAAATAATAAGAATAAATTTAATAGTTAAATAAATGTGCAAAAAGAAACAAGAAAATTTAAATTACTGCAAAAATCATGAAGAAACAAATTATTATACTATATCCAACATATATAGATTCTACTATAAATTATATAGTATAGCTATTGTAGGATAAGAATTATAAAGTGTAAATTCTAACTTAAAAATATCCTATCCTTAATTAAGAATGACATTATTTAATACAAAATTACCTGCATATTTATACAATCAAATAACGGATTTTCATCCATATGCTGGAGCAACCGTCCCGGTGTGCATATAATTATATTGCATTGATCCATGCGTTTTCTTTCAAATTTCAGATCCTTTCCTCCTATAATCAGACCAGCTGAAACATCATGGTACCGACCAACTTTTCGCAGTGTCTCGTAAATTTGATAAGCCAGTTCCCTCGTTGGTGTAATAATTAATGCGCCTACACCATCCAATCTTGTCCATTGTTTGCAGTATAAAATTTCTAAAACCTACAACAAGAACTCATCAATTGTACATTGCGATAATATAAGACATGAGAGATATTGATATAGTTCATACTGGGATAAGAAAAGCCAATGTCTTGCCGCTGCCAGTCTTTGCAGCTCCTAAAATATCGTTGCCTTGCAAAGCCAGGCCAATGCTTTGCCTCTGGATGTCCGTCATATCGATATAATTATTTTCCGCCAAACCCTTGAGAGTAATTCTTGATAAGGGAAGGTCGCTGAATTTTGTCGTTTTGGTAAAATTTATCTATAAATTAGTTTGCAATTAGCTTTACACTTTTTTTTTTCATTTAAATACATCTCGTTGAATTTTACATGAAATTATATTTACAGTGTCATATTTAGAGCGTAGCTCCTCAATTATTTTACTCTCCGGTATATGTTTCCTTTTCGTATAGGCCTTCACCTTTTTCTTATTTGTCATTGTTATTTATTTTATTTTTACACTTTTTTTACTTTTAAATCGTATAACACGCAGAATTTGTGCGAATACCCATCAGAAATCAGAACACATGGTATAAACATATGATGAACATGAAAAAAATAATACTAGAGAGAAGCCTGAGATGGCACTTCCATACCTTGTACGGTGGCGCCTTTACATCATTTACACATAACTAACAATAAGAGAGAGAGAGACAGAGAGATACATACAAAATTTATTTTAAATTTAAAAAATATTTTAAAAGGGACATTATAAATTTTTTTTATTAAATTAATATTAAATTAAAAATTTGAACTACATTTTATTTTTGTAAAATTATACGTCTGACATTATTATCTACAAAATATTTACTCTTCTTTATATATTTGAAATAATAAAAATGTTTGAATTCATTTCCTTTTATTTTCGTTAGAACTATTTTATATTCTCTTTAGATAATTTCCATTGTCTTTAAAAAAAACATAAAAGTGTGAAAATATAATCAAATGTGTTTAATATGTAACATCCCTGGCGAAAATAAATATCGAAGCGTTAACGCTTCATTTACGTTTCGTTGTTTCAATTTACGTCTTCTAGAAGCTTCGTTTACATTTCTGTTACTTTTTCCTTACATTCGACTTACGCTCCGATATTTATTTTCGCCAGGGATTAAATAATACTTCGAAGAAATAACGTTAACTCTGTGTGTCTGCCTGGTAAAAAAATCTCATAGTTTCTTAGAAAATTTTAAGAATTTTTCATAATTTAAATTTATGAAGAATTCTAAAAAAATATATCAGATTTATTTATATATTAAAAATATATATTTATATTATGAATATATTTTTAATATTATTTTAGAAAATTATAGAATAAAAATTCTCAGAGTATTTAACATTTATATATATAAGAAATTATTAAAATTCATTTACGATAAAAATATGAAATATTTTTATTTCTTTTCTAAAGATTTCTGAAAAGTGCGCCAATTCATACAGAATATCTTAAAATTTTTATGAGAAATTTTGTGAAATAATTTTTACCAGGGTAAAAAATAAAAATAAAAATAAAAATCATAAGAAAAACAAAATTATTTTAGTTTGTTATAAGAACTAAAGTAAAAACAGAAAACGAATGTGAAAAAAAAAAGATAGCGAATCCAAAGATTCTTAGATTAAATCCTTATCTTGAAATTTAATTTTACATCTATCTAATTTTTACTAAAGTCCTTCAATCTCTTTTTTTTTATTTTAAAAGCCAGCGCTACTTTCTACACTATTGCTTTGAGAGAAAGAAATGGGTGAGTCGATCGAGAAATGCACATTCTGCGGGTGATATTATACGAATCAGTGTCAATAGAAGAGAGACACGAAACTATTATTGAAAAGTACAATGTATGGAACGCACGCGCGTCATTTAAGCGACAGTTGCATGTAAGCACATAGTGTGCTTACATCGCTGCAGCAGAAAATTAAGCTGAAAGAAGAACGATTTTATCGCAATAACTTAGGAATAGCGAAGGAAAGAGAAAGAGGAAAAAATTCACCCTCAAATATTGTGTATATCATTTATAAGTAGCTGTATTATATTATCTAAAAATGGGGAAGGTTGAGCGGGAAGAGGAAGAATAAAAGTAACAAGAGGACAGAAAGAAGTCAGAAGAGTAAAGGGGTGGGAAAAGAAACGGTCGGAATGATCGGAATGTAATCATCACATCGTCATTACGGGAATTTGTCATCTGACTTGACGTCAGATCTCTGGCGACTCCGATTTAGTAACTTCGATCTGACGTGCATTTCGAGAATTTAAAAGAGTATGTTTTGAGGAAGAAAAGAGAAAGAGAAGATGCAACGAAAAAATTACGTGAGAGGACAATGGAGAGTGCTTCGATCTTCGTGGATCGTGCATCTCGTGTATCTCTTGTTTCCAGGATCGCTCACGTTTGGCTTGCAGTCAAAAACGGCGGATGTCATGATGCGAGATATGGGTAAGTAAAGTTGATGTATAAAAAGAATAGATCGATATAAAATCTCTTTTCGATTATGATTATGTAGCGAAAACTTCTTTAATAAATTTGAAATCGACCCTTCTTCAGTAGAAATATTGATACTTTTTCAATGATTAAGGAATTTTTTGCATTTTATATGTATTATAATAATATTTCAATGCAAAGTATATTTTGCTACGAAATAATGTAATTAACTAATAATATATAATTAATTAATTATATATAAATAAACAATATATAATACGTATTTATACTCTGATGTGATATAAGGAGCCTCGAGTTGCACTTTTAATATTCACTTTTAAATATGTTTAAAAAATCACATAATTATTTTTTATATTATCTTATTTTAAATATGAATCATATTTTATAATTAAAACAATTTCTATAATATTATTTAAGATATTTTTGATTTTAGATATTTGAAAAAATATAGAAGAGAACATATAAGAAAAATTATATATAAATTAACATAGAATCAAAGTCATTTTATTTCTGAAACACAATAATGTTAAGTTACTTACAATCTTATTGTCTAATCGATTAACAGTAAGATAAATAATTCCAAAGATATTTCCAAAGTAGAAATTTAAGAAATAAATATTACAGTAAAAATATAAAATATAATATGATTTTTAAACTTTAGTAACAAGAATAAATATTTAATAATTAAAATAAATTCATATTTATTTATGTGTCACATCAAATAAGATATTATACATAATCTCAATTAAATAAATTCTAAAAGTAAGAATTATTATTTCATTTGTGCGTTAATAATTCTTCTTGTTATTAAATAGTTTATTATTTCTAATTTAATGCTTTTTATATATTGTTCTCTAAAATGACAAATAAATTATTTTAATATTATTCATGTTTATATGATTTATCTTAATTTATTATTATATACTCTCGAAATTGAAAGAGAAATCTTTATGTTAAAATTTTATATTAACACTTATACATTTCACAATTTAATTGGACATTTTCTAAATAAAATATGATTATATATGAGAAGAAATAGAATAGTAGAATTCTTATGAAGAGGAAAATTCTCGCTAGAGAGAATATATACTAAAGAGAATATTATTTTTAAATTTTAAACTTGTTATAAAGACATATAAAGAAATGATTATCTAATAGTTATCATGTGAAGGGGAAAAGAAAGATGAAAAAGTTCTACTTTCTTCTGGATAACGTGAGCTCATTGTCGGTAGATGCGTTTCTAACTGATCTCTATTGCATTAATTGAGATGCGTATGTGCGGCATGCAAAGTTGCATGTTGCAGTCGACTTGGAATCTTCTTAAATTGGTCTGGATGGTCGTCCCAATGACTTGAATTATAATTGGCGGGCCATGGGTTACTGGGTTTTTAGTTGTTCGTTGTGCCTATTATATTTATTTAGCATCATTTTTATCCTCTAAGTTATGCTACATCGAGAAGAAAAAGTACACACGATTTATAATTGATAAGGTCATCAGATATCGAATGACAACGTTTCCCCGAAAGAAATAAAAATCTTTTGCAGTCTAAATTAAATTTATTGAAATAAATGTATTTAAAAAAAAAAAATTTTTCTTTTCCCTTATTTTTTCCTTTTTTTTAACAATCTTGACGTGATGCCTTTTTAAACTTTGCCGCAATTTTATTTCAGCAATGAATGTGGTGGATCTAATTGAGGCCACAGGTATGCAAGGACCACTTTTCGGAGTAACAAAGACACAAAGTCGTTGTGATGATGGCGCGATCGCATACGACATTACGGAAACCGCGATATTGATAGTTCATACTAATAAGCTATTTCCATCTGGCATTCCGCAGGATTTTTCCATTTTGGTCGTTGCAAAGCCAAAAGCTAGTGAGTATAAAACTGTAGAAAACTGTAATCTATATCAGTAATTATAATTAGATTACGCATTTACTTCAATATTTCTACTTTAATCAAAGTGTTTTTAATTATATCAATATTTCTAATTACAATTTAACCAAAAATTAATTTAAAGTTCTTACTTATAAGAGAGATAATAATTTAAGGAATTTAAAATCAATATTAATTATTTTAAAGATGAAAATATATTTAATTGAAATATATTTAAGAAATATATTTAAGAAATATATTTAATAATATATTTAAGAAATATATATTTAAAATATATTTAAGAAATATATTTAATAATAAATAAATATATTTAATATTTAATTATACATTAAATTGTTGTTTCATTCATTTGTTTTTGAAAATCTAATTAAACTTTGATAGCTTGGAAAAATATTTCTTGAATTTCGAAATTATTTAAGCGAACTGTTGAATCTTGTTATTGCATGATTATATGAAAATTGCATAAAAATTATCATTTTTATTATGTAAGCAGAATTGGTTTAAAGTTGTTGACCGTAGATTACACGACGCCGATACTCTTTACCATCTATGGCGAAATCGGCGAAGAACAGCTGGTCCTTTCGTTGGGACGCAATGTCAGCCTCCTCTACAACACAAATAGGGAAGACAAGAACGTAATTTTCTTCGATGTCGATATATCCGATGGGGAATGGCATCGGTTAGGAATTAGCATCAAGGGTGACAGCGTTACGATTATTCTCGATTGTGATAGACATATCACGAGGAAGCTGGAAAGAAATCGCGAGAAAACGATCACCGGCATCTTCATGATTGGACAACAGCTTAATGGTGGTTTATATCTGGTGAGGAAAAAAATTTGCAATGATAATAATATAAGATATTGTTGATATTATGACAGAGAATCTGTCTTTTATAAAATTTTCCTTTTTGAAATGAAAAAAAAACTTTAATCGTGAAGTGGATAAAAATTAAAATTATGATATTATTGCATATATTTTATATCCTTTTAGGGAAGTCTCGAGATGCTGAAAATCGCTCCAAATCCAGACGCCGCTTATGAGATTTGCACGATATTTGCGCCAGATTGTAAACGTCAATTAAAAGACAGACTGAATTATAATAATGCATCATCGAGGAATGACGATGATTATGAAGAAGAGAACGAGAAAGATGTGGATAGAGATGATACAGTTATTCCCGTAAGAATAAATATTAAACGAATAAAATTAATATTTAAAAAGTAATGTAATAAAGAAGATAATTTATGATAATTTTACACACAATCTGAACGGATAAATTATCATTTGCAATAATGTATTTTACATATTTATATAATATTTATTGAATTATTTTTTGATAAAATAGAAATTTATAAAAAAAAGAAACAATCCATGTAAAATATTATTATAGAATCATAAAAATTTGTTAAAATTAAACTAAATTGTTACTTTTGATTATATTATAATATTAGTAATGTCCTTAATTCTGCGAAACTCTACGCAAAATTAATGTGCATAGAAAAAAATAGAAAAACAGAAAAAGATAAAGAAAGAAAAAAGATTAATATATAAGTCTAACAATAAGTTATTAATTTTATACAATACACGCACACACATGCAGAATATATGTGTTCCATTTTAAATATCCTGTAAATTCAGTAAAATATCTAGAAAATCCATGTCAAAAAAAATTCTTATACAAAATATGATTATTGGTTTTAAAGTCAATAGTTTTAAAATATTACATTATATATTTAAAATTAATGATAGAACCTTGTTTCTCATGAGTTTTCATTCACTAATGTTGAATGTTTCAGACGTCTTATGAAGCGGAAACGATTACGAATATGTATGAATCAAATAATCAACAGTATTACGGCGAGTCAACAATTGATCCTTATAACGAAGAATATATACATACTGTTTCAACGCATCCTAATAAAGTGTATTACAATGCTCGAGGTCCACCAGGTCCTCGTGGATTTCCGGGACCGCCAGGCATACCTGGATCTCCAGGCAACAAAGGCGAACCCGGCAGAAATGGATTGGCTGGATTACCAGGTGTAGTGGGTCCACCGGGTAATGTTTTCGTAATACCCTTGTTAAGTCAGGGAAACGAGAAGGGACCAGATTCCCAAGTAGAACTGATAAAGCAGATATTATCGCAACACATGCTTACAATGAGAGGTATAGAAGGTCCAATGGGACTCACGGGCATCCCAGGATCGGACGGGCCGCCTGGACCTCAGGGTGAAAAAGGAGATATTGGTGACGTTGGTGAACCCGGACCTAGAGGGGAGAGAGGTATGCAATAGCAAGTTTGATAATTTTGTAATTTTTATAAAAAGTTGGTGAGCGGTTAAATGCGGTTGATAAAAAATTATTTTGTAAAATTATTAATTTCTAATTTTTAATATTAAAGAAGAAAGAAATTAGAAAACAAAATTTTTAATTTATTCTACTTTTTCGATTTAAAAAAATCCTGATTTTTAAGATTAAAAACTTTTTAAATTAAAAATTCGATTTTATAAAGTAAATTCTTTGTTATTTTTTTTTAATCCTTTATTTTTCGCAAATATAAAAGCAATGTTTTTTCCATAGGACCTACCGGAATTTCTGGTAGAGAGGGCAGGAGGGGTCATCCTGGCAGAGATGGCGAGCGCGGTTTTACTGGCCCTCCGGGAATGAAGGGCGAGCCAGGATTGATAGGCTTACCAGGCTTACCGGGTGATAAGGGCGAACGGGGACCCTCAGGGATACCTGGAGAACCGGGTTTACCAGGTCACGAAGGGATGCAAGGCGAGGACGGTCCTCCTGGTCTACCCGGTGTACCTGGTGAACTGGTAAAATAATAATAAAATCGTTATTATAATATATTATTATAATAAATTCGAGAATTTTTCTAAAAAAAAAATATTGAGAAATAATAACGTTTAACAAAATATAAGATGTGCCAATAAATATTAGCATTTTAAGATTTTTGAAATTATATAGAAGTAAAAGAATTTATAAAGATTTTATTATTCTATTATATTTAAAACAGAATAAATCTTTTAATAATTATTTATCGAATTATTTATTTTTTGAATTTATATATTTATATTTACAAAAAAATAATCTTTAGAAAATAAAAAATAAAACTTTTATAAAATGTCTACTTGTGCAGGGTCCGAGAGGATTTATTGGATCAAGAGGTTTTCCTGGTCTACCAGGTAATCCTGGTATTCCTGGAAATGAAGGTCCGCCTGGTTCTAAAGGCAATGCTGGACCGCCCGGTCTATCTGGTGCACCAGGTCAACCAGGACCTGTAGGTGCTGTGGGACCATCTGGACCTCAAGGTTTACCAGGACCGATTGGTTTAGTCGTAAGTTAGTGTTTTTACATTTTTCAACTAGTTATTAAAATATATGTAGGAAATACAATATTTTATTTAAAAAGTAATAAAAGTGGATATTGATATTTTACCCATAATTTCTTCAGTAAGTTACTATAAGTGATTTTTAATCGTTTCATCATATACAATGTTATATTTTTATATTTACGTATTAATAACTATTGTTAAATCAAATTCAACACATGATAGAAGATCGTAGATTATTATGTATTCTAATTTTTAAAATTAATTTTTTTTTAAATAGATCCTCATAGAAAAAATTTTTATTTCACTATACATTTTTGGTTTCTAATTTTGCAAGAGAATTATTTTCATTTCGGTTGTGTTATATGTCCTTCAAATATAACATTTTATCTATTTATATTCTGACAGAAACAAATTTAATGATTTGCAGTATAAGAGTTAGTCAAACTTATTTAGGTTTTATAAAAAAATTATAATTAGTTTTTCAATGTGAAAAATATAATTATTTTTACAACTATTTTTGATTGTATTAAGATTTTCACATCTTATTATTAATGACTAGATGTACCTAATAACTAAACTTTATTAAAAGGGCCCACAAGGAAAGCCTGGAATTCCTGGTCTTTCGGGCGCTGACGGACCCCCTGGTCTTCCGGGCAATCCCGGAATTCCTGGGATGAAAGGCGAACAAGGTCCTTTGGGACCGCAAGGAACAGTAGGCTTTCCAGGCGTGCGGGGTGTGAAAGGTGATCAAGGACAACGTGGTCCGTCGGGTGAACGCGGCGAGAAAGGTGAGAGAGGATTAGAAGGTGAAAAAGGTGATACTGGTGCGAAAGGAGAGCCTGGGGCAACGGGACCGCAGGGAATTCCAGGTCTTGAAGGATTGGAAGGTCCAAAAGGCTTTGAAGGACCTCGTGGTGAAACTGGTCTTCCTGGTCTGCCCGGAGAAAAGGGGAAAATAGGTGTACCTGGATATGCTGGATTTCCAGGAAATGTTGGAGAAAAGGGAGATAAAGGACAACCAGGACCACAAGGTTCTAACGGCGATAAAGGAGAAAGAGTAACTTCTTGAAAATTCTTAAATATAAAGTTTATATAATGTTTTAATGATCTTCATAAAATTATTTGCTCTTCTTTTTTTCTTCTCAGGGAAGCAATGGAATGCAAGGGGAACGTGGTGAAACAGGGCCGAGGGTAAATTATTTTTATAAAACATTTTACTAGAGATTCTCGTGCACGCGATACAAACACAATAAAAAATATTTTGCTGCTAATAACGCTCAATGTAAAATATATCAAAACATAATATCACGTTAATTGTTTATTCGAAATTCGCTATATAAATAATTTTAGTTATTTTGTATATTATATAGGGTTTCAGAGGAACACGTGGTAGAAGAGGCGCGGAAGGATTGCCAGGACCAAAGGGCGATACTGGTCAACCAGGATCTCCTGGTGTGCCAGGTGAGATTGGCCCTCCCGGTCTTGAAGGTCCACGTGGTTTTGTGGGACCACCTGGCCCACCAGGCTTCGACGGAAAAGATGGTGTACCGGGACCACCTGGCGAACGTGGTCCAATAGGAGAATCCGGGCTTGCAGGACCTCCAGGAACTCCTGGTATTATCGGTCCTCAAGGACCAGCTGGAGAACCTGGTCAACCGGGCGAACCTGGAGCACCTGGTAGTCCGGGGGTTCCGGGAGAAGTTGGTCCGCCAGGTGAACAAGGAAAAGAAGGACCGCCGGGTCCATCTGGCTTGACAGGAATTAAAGGTCCACCAGGTCCTAGCGGATTACCAGGATTTCCCGGCGAAAGAGGATTGAACGGTCTGCCTGTTAGTTTTATTAAGAATGATGCTTATATGAGATGCAAGTTTATCAAAAGTTCTTAATATTTAATTATAATATTTAATAGATAATATGAATAACTGTCATAATAATTATAAATTTTCAAGGGAATGCCTGGTTCGAAAGGAGAAATCGGATCTATCGGAGCACCTGGTCACCCCGGCGATAAAGGTGCTCAGGGTGAACCTGGTAAAGACGGCATTCCAGGTCCAGAAGGAAAACAAGGGCCTAAAGGAAAAAGGGGACTCATCGGACTTAAAGGCGAAAAGGTAAAATTTACCTTTGAATGATTTATAACTTGCTAGCGAGGACTTAAAATAAAACTCTTTATAATTTTTATATATGTCATATTTCCTGATAAATGTATACATGTATTTATATGTATTTTGTACATATATGTATATTTTATAAATATATTTCCTATATATATATTTTTTTTTACATGATATATAAAATTATAGATAAAATTCTATCTCGAATTTTGTCACAAATTATAGATTTCTAAAATAAACTTTATTATATGTATAAGAGAGAAAATAATCTATATTCTTTTTTGTTAAAAGTTTTTTATATTTTTTTTAAGATATACACAAAATATATATATTAATTAATTTATTAAAATATATATATTTTCATCAAACTCAAATAACATAATGACAAATAATATAATGACTCAAATAATATAATACTATACTACTATATAGACAATACGATAAATATATCTTATCTATGATTAATCTAGGGTGATTCTGGGTTACCTGGACCTATAGGTCGTGACGGTTTACCAGGTCAACGAGGCTTACCTGGTTCACCTGGACCAGTTGGGCTTCCGGGTGAAGACGGTGATAAGGGAAACGTAGGTCCACCTGGTGAGAAAGGATTCAAAGGATCTCAGGGGGAAATGGTAGGTATTATATGGTAATAATTAAGTAATTAAAAAGAAAAAATATAATGAAATAAACTTTTATATTAGTATACTCTCCTTTTCAGAGATCTTGATTTTCACACATGTATGTTAGCAATATAACTCTGAGTAATCTTCAAAATATTTTAGTTTTTTTAGAAATTATGATGTAATCAATACATGTGAAAGTCAAGATCATTGGAGAAGAATACTAATGTAAGAATAATTTAAAATTCATTCTTTTAATCTTGCAATTATAATATATAGGGACTTCAAGGTCCGCAAGGAATACAAGGGCCACGTGGTGAACCTGGTTTAATTGGTCCTCCTGGAGAGAAAGGATCGCCAGGTGAGGTTGGACAGCGAGGATTAAAAGGTGAGATTGGTCCAGTCGGAGCAACAGGACCAGCTGGACCTATAGGACCGCAAGGTTTACCAGGTCCACCAGGTGTAAAAGGCGAAGTTGGAGATTCTGGGGCGGTTGGTCCCATGGGACCACCAGGTACTCCAGGAGAACGAGGTTTGAAAGGGCCGAAAGGTCTTAAAGGTGCAGAAGGACCACCAGGTTTAGAAGGCCATCAAGGTGAAAAAGGAGATAATGGGATGGCAGGACCTCCTGGAAAACCAGGAGCAGAGGGTGAACAGGTAATATAAATTGCATGTGTTTATAAAATTTATAAAAAAATAATTTACATGTTATTACTTATTTGATTATTTATGCATATAAATTTTTTGAAATATAGTAAGCAACGAAATAAAATTAATAACATAAAAATATTATTTATTACATACTTTATAATATTACAATCAATTATAAATAATTATTTAAGTCAAAGTATGTTTAAGTCAATTTATTTAAATATACATACACGTATATAATTTTTTAAGTTATCTCTTTACAATTCTAATATAATTTTTAAGTTATCTCTTTATAATTCTAATTTGGATAATTTTTAGAAAATTGTTTTTAAATAATTTTTATAAAATAACAAAAACTCAAAATAATAAACATATTTCTGTATTAAAATACTGTAATAAAATTCACTAAAATCAAAACTGCATATGCAAACAGTAGCATTTTGTTAATATGAGGATAATAGAGATAAAAATTAATTAATATAAAATCGGTAATTTTTTATGTAGAATTATCTTTTATGAAGAACCATCTTTTTATTATAATTATATGTTAACTATAATTATATATCAAATATTTTATTGCTTCATATTTGATGTGTTAAGGGAGAAAAAGGTCCTCCAGGAGCGAAAGGGGAAGAAGGCAAGGATGGATTAATTGGATCTCCTGGACCACGAGGATTAATTGGTTTCGAAGGACCAAAAGGTGATATTGGATTACCTGGCTTTCCCGGTCCACCAGGAGAACCTGGTCTCATGGGTGTAAAAGGTGAGCCTGGAAAGGATGGCGAAGATGGACCAGCAGGCGATCCAGGCGCATCAGGTGAAGCTGGACCACCTGGCAAGGAAGGATTATCAGGTCTTCCTGGAAAACCAGTATGAGAAATTTAATTTATCATTTAGGAATAAAATAATTCTCCAGGACAAAATGACTCTTCAAAAATAGCAATTATATATTTAAGAATCTAATTTTCTTGGGAAAAATAAAAGCTCTTGAAATACATAAAATATATAAAAGGTATATATTTTAATTTTAATTTAAATTATTTATTTAATTACTGCTGATTTTAGGGCCCGGAAGGTCCTGCAGGTCAGCAAGGTAATACAGGTTTACCAGGAGATAAAGGAGATATAGGCCCGTTTGGAGCGCCCGGACCTCAAGGACTTATTGGACCCCAAGGACCATCTGGTTTGCCCGGCTTTCCAGGAGAAAGAGGTTTGCCAGGAGCGGCCGGAGAAAACGGTCCTCCAGGAATGCCGGGCGCCATCGGTGCCCCTGGAATGGTTGGACCAATTGGTCCGAATGGCCCAAAAGGTGACAAAGGTCGCAGAGGCATTAAAGGTCATCGAGGAGAACCAGGACGCTTTGGTATCAAAGGCGATCAAGGAGAAACAGGAGAAAAAGGCGAACGCGGATTGCCTGGACCAGAAGGTTTCAAAGGAAATCTCGGACCTACAGGTCCAATCGGCTTCAAAGGGGAACAAGGACCTTCCGGTTTGCCAGGACCACCAGGATGGCCCGGGGCCAAAGGAAACGCAGGAAATGACGGAGTGCCAGGTATCCCAGGCTCACCAGGTCCGCCAGGCCCACCAGGACCGCCTAGTCCACCGATGGAACCCTTCAGCTTCGATGGAGTCACACCACCGCATCAATTAGCTAGAAAAAAACGCGATGCTCCAGAAGATATGTAAGTGTCTTGTAGGATTCGATGTAGAATTGAAATATATAAACGTTCTCAAGTCTTATTCACTTTTGGAATATTATACATTGTATGAAGTGATTTTATTCTGTCTTATTTTTAGAATTAGATTTGATAAAAATTTTTCACTTAACGCAGATTTAAATCTTAGAATCGTAAAGATTTTCCGTCAATTATTTTTTATCCATATTTGATCAATTACTTTGATCTATTTTAGAGATGAAGAGGAAGAGTTGGATGTGAAGTATTTAGAAATATACAGATCTATTTCTAACATACGACAAGAATTGGATCGAAGGTACAGACCAACTGGTACAAGAAATAATCCAGTAAGAACATGCAAGGATTTATTTTACGGACATCCCCATTTCAAGGATGGTAAAAAATTATCTTCCATTATTTAATTTTTAAATCAGATGATAATTAAAGTTTCTTAAATTTATAAGTAATATTGATACTATTCTTTTCATTCTTTTAAATTCCGTTAAATTCTCAAATATTATAAATTTTTTTAAAGTTTCTAATAACAGATTTATATTACATATATATGTACTCGTATATGTATATATCATTATAGAAAAATTTTATAAAACACTTTGAGAAGTTATATTTTATATAAATTTATCTTTGTAAAGTTCTTTATTTTTTATATTTATTATTAATTATAATTATGAATATTTTACAAAATCGGAAAAAATATACTAAGTATTTGTTGAGGGTTAAAAACTTTATTATATTTTATTAAACAGGTTGGTATTGGATTGATCCAAATCTGGGCATGCCTGACGATGCTATCTATGTATATTGCAACATCTCGAATATGGGCGAGACCTGCGTGTTTCCTGATATTCATAGTAGTAGTATGCCAAATATACCATGGAAGAAAGAAAACAATAAAGTTGACTGGTACTCGCGTTTACGCGGAGGATTCAGAGTAAGTTTAAGGAAGTTTAAGGAAATTCTCATTTTTACAAGTTTATGATTAATTGTTTCTATGTATTTCCTAAAGTTTCTTAATGAAAATAATTCATAAATGAAGAAAATAATACATGTTATGATATACTTCTGCATAATTATCATTTCATCGATACTCAAAATTATTGTCAAAATTAAGTTAACATCATAATTAATCTAGTTTTTCTCATTTATGTGTTTTTATTTTAGGAAAAATATGAATTTTGCTATCATATATGTATAAATTGCATTTTCATATAAACATATATACATTTATTATACAAATAAATATTTATTATACATATAAAAATTCAATTTTTTCATCGATATTTTGCTTTATTTTATAAATTCATATTTTATAAGATACAAGTTGAAAGAAGCTTAATATCAATGAAAAAAATGCATTATTTTCTTCGATAATCGATCTTGTTCATGATATATTTATTTTATTTGATATTAATTTTTTTCTTCTATTTTTCGTATATATGTTTATACATATATATATTCTTCACAATCATAATCTCTCTAAATTAATCATAAAATTGTTTTATCTTTAGCAATTTTTTTTAATAAGTATTATTAATATTATTATTACTATTGATAATAGTATCAATTAAATATTTTATGACACTTTCCTATTTATATTGCCCTAAAACATTCTTCCTATAAATAAATGCATAAATACGTAGATGAATAAAACTGCGAGAATTCTACGCGTTTAATTTTTCACCAAAATAATTTTTCACGTCTTTCTAGATAACGTACGAGACGATCGGAGTGGTACAAATGAACGTTTTGCGTCTGCTCAGTCAAGAAGCCTATCAAAACTTTACCTATACGTGCGTTAATAGCGTCGCCTGGTACAACAATAATGATCCGACTCATGGTTACGATCTTTCGCTGCGATTACTCGGCGACAACGAGGAAGAATTCTCGTACAACGTGATCAGGCCCCATATAATTACGGATGGCTGCAAGGATCGGAAGGATAAGGCCGAGACCGTGTTCTTAATTCGCACCAGAAAGCCGCAGCAATTGCCGTTGGTTGATTTTCATCCGATCGACTATGGATCGCCGAGGCAGGCCTTTGGTTTCGCGATCGGGCCGGTGTGTTTCAAGTAAGCACAATAATGATCTGATCGATTCTTTTTCTTATCTCTTTCGATATGTGTATAAATAAGTAGAGAAATATGTACATGCAATAAATATTTCTAGCCTCACAGAAAATAAGAGCTTAATGTAACTTGCTATAAGAAGATCTTAAATAATTTCTCTTCGTATTTTTATTCAATTTTTATAGAGAATAAATTCTACAACAGAGATATCGATAAATTTTTATCAGTTTATATCACTTTACATAAATTAATTCGTTTTTAAATTAATGCTTTTATGATAATTTCTTATTATAATATAATGATTTTTACCTGTTTTTATAAAACAATAGTGATAGAAACTAGAGAAATCTTTTAATAATTTTTTTTCATTTCGTATCTTATATAATGTTTTATTTTATTGTATCTTTACCTTGAATTTTACAAAAATTGATGATTTATATGTTATTATAACAAGTCACATTATGATTTTAATTTTTATTAGGCCCTGAAGGATATTTTACTGCATTTATTTATAAGTTCTTCTCTTTTCTCATACATATTTATATCCTCCAAAGCGTTAAAAAAAAACATCAACTGGTTTTTTATTGTGTTGTTTTGTTTTGCAAAATATAAATACACATATATATTATAAAATATCATAATATTTTTTAACACTAAATATAAAACATGAATAATAAGTCCTGAAATGTTAATTGATTAATAATAAAAGGTATTATTTAGAGCATAAAGTTCGATGTACTTTAATGTAATTTAGTGAATAAGAGATATGTATTTGTAACACAATTACAAATCTCATAGCATACGTTTAACACTCTTTTGTGTAATGTATGCCAACTTTTAATATAAATAAATAATAGGTTTTTAATTTTTGTATGAATGATATATTTAATATATTTCTAAATACAGAACAGCGTATTATTTATTTATTTTTGTCGTTTACTTGCTTTGTGTATGTGGATGTGTGTATATACATATTATTATATTAATATTATTACAAACTTTTTTTAATTAATGAATTGAATGAATATATTATAAATATATTCATTCGACTCATTAATTAAAAAAAGTTTGTAATAATATTAATAATAACATATATATATATGTTATTGTTAATATTATTACAAACTTTAATATACTTTAATAACTTTAACATATATATATATATATATATATATATATATATATATATATATATATTAATATTAAGTCCATTTCAATAAAATTTAAGAGGACACCTATCGTAAGGTTCCGTGGTGTAGCGGTTATCACGTCTGCTTTACACGCAGAAGGTCGCCAGTTCGATCCCGGCCGGAACCACTTCTTTTTTTTTTACTTTTCCTTAATACCTTAATACACCTCAGCTTATAAAATCTGTCAGTATAAAAAGTATATAATGTAATTATAAATATTTACTGTGTACGCGCGGTATTTAATATCATAATTATTATTTTAATATTATTATAAAAATGTAATGAATAAGTAGCCGCTCAATTTATTATTTATTACTTAATTACACAGAATGTTGTTAATATCGATTAAAAATATTTTTTGATAAAGTAATACATTTTGTAATTTTTTTTTAAGTTAATTTTTTATAGTTTAATAAAGTATAATTATACATAATATCATTGAAATAAACCGTCACAAATTTTAGAAGGATTATTAACGCATCCTCTTTGTATCCTCAAAGTATATCTCTTTTACTCATGTTTCTTTTTTGTTAGAGATAAATTAAAAGACTGCGATAAGTCATCTTGATATTATATAACAAGACACAAGAGAGATATAGAAGATGGACTTTAATAATCATTTTTAAATCTTACTACATAATATATAAATTTTTTAAAGCATTAAACTGTAGAAATGAAATAAAAAATTAAACTCGTCGATGCGAGAAAATCGAACTTTACACATGGAATGCTGCTGGTTGATGTCGCTATTTACTCTCAACGAGAGGGCGAGAGCATGAAAAGATCCGAGCGAGAGATATAAGGTGGATCGAAGGAATCTGCGAGATATGCGTGGGCGAACCGTGAGAAATCGCAGGTGACACCTTGTCATGGCGGTCGGCGGTTCGCACTTCGGACTCACACTTCGTTCTTTTTCTGGTGACAAGACAATTGAAGTAACGGTGCAGGGCCGCTTTTAGCGTAGAATTGAGAATGAAAAGCTTCAACGCTTGAAATTTCGTCGATATATTTAATGTACTGTAAATTATGTCTATATATTTTATTTATTAAAAAAAGCTTTAATAAAATACATTATATAAAAGATATTAATTAATTATATTAATTTAGTAATAATAATTGTATTAATTTAGTAATAATTAATCCACAGAATTTGAAAAAATTTCAGAAATGTTGTGGATGTATTTTTTCAAGATCACATCATAAATTAAATAAAAATTCAAATCTTTATAATCAAGATATAACTATAAAATGTATGTATATGTATTATTTGAAAAATTAATTATTTTTATTTAATTATAAATAATTTTTATTTAATTATTTTTTATTCATGGTATTTTTTTAATGTCTAGCTCTCTCAGCAAATACACTGAAATTTCGCTGATAGAGTGGCCTGTCGGAACAAATGGCCGTCCCTGTGCATTGAGCGTCTTTTAACGCGGTAGGAGGGCGATAAAAGGTTTCCTTGTTTAACAAAATATCGTCTCCGAGCCATTAGCCCGACCCGTTACCACTTCAGCGCGATTTTCTGCTCCCGCTGCCGCGTCGAGGAGGCACTCGAGGATCTGCGGGAATCCTGGGAGCTATCAAAGGCAGACCTGTCTATCTCCACCCTCCGGGACAACATCGATGTTAAATGGGAGAGTTCCGTGGTTCACCGTACTCGATAGTGTCACCGTTAATTCGACCTTTAATTTAAATCGAAATTCTCATTGCTTTTTTTATTCCTTTAATTTATATATATTTTGGGCGATGTTGAGATGAAATTGCCTGTAAAAGATTGATCCGTATCGCTAATAAAATTTTATAAAATATAAATAATTGTGTTAAATATTAGAAATTTAATTTCCGAAAAGAGAGACAGAGAAAAGAAAGAAAGAAATATATAAAATTTCTCCTAAAAATCTCTGAAATCTATAAAAAATCCTTCTTAAAAATAGATAAAAACACATATCAAATACATGAAAAAAAAATATATATATAAGCTTGTGTATCTTAATTACTAAAATATTTAATACCTATTAAATATTTAAAAAAATGCGTAAAGAAATTTTTCATGAAATTTCTACAGAAATTTTTTAATTTTAGAAGAAATAGATTTTTTCAAGTGTAATATTTATAAATATCTGTCATTAAATTTCAATTCTGAGGATCTGACATTTTACGTGCACAAGCTTAATCGAGATAATTATTAATATTAATTATTATACAGCATAATATTAATTAATTATCGTTAATTATTTTTATTATTAAGAACGTTGATATTTAATTATGAACTTACATAAAATTATACTTTATTAAAAATAAATTAAAATTATTAAAATTATTAAAATTATTAAATTATACTTTATTATTATTTTATCATATTTTATATAAAATTATATTATATAATATCCATATTGTAAATCTTTCGAAGTTAACAAAGTTTCTTCCCTTTAGTCTTATGATTACTTCAGTGAGCTCGTAAAAAATTCGCATACATGTATAGGGGTTCTAGACATTAGTGCATGAAATATCTAACGGATGAAACAATGGCCTAATCGCATATACGTATTGCGGAGATGGCGATCATTGATTTCCACGGAAATAATAAATGAAATATTCAGTAGCACCGTATGTCATTACGCTTGTCTTGCGTAACCGTAACGTCGCAGCGCCGTGAGAAACGTCCAGATGTCACAGTCACTTCCAGCTTGCGGTAACAGAAATTGTGTATTATATTCCAACAAGGTCTGTCGCACATCTTCGATTAAGGATCAATCTTTGCCGAAGTCGATCTAGAGCCTGAATTAGATTACAAATTAAAAATTACGCAGCGTAATTAAAACAGGAAAGAACGAATAATGTTAATAAATGTTCAACCCCAATTGAAAAGTACGCGTAACGCGTGTTTCAGGATTCTAGAACTTTTTAAAATAATTTCCTGACAAGAGTATAGCTTTACTTTACATGAATTGCATATGGGCAATAAAAAAAAATTTTTTTTAATAAAATTTGCACAAAAGTTTTCAAACGAAATTTTTTATACAACAATTAATAAATATATAGATACATCTTTCTTTCTTATCTTCTTTTTCTACGAATATATCAATTTTTTTCACTTATATACATTACTAGAAATGCTGAGAAAATAAGTTAAAATTTCAAAGTATAAAATAAATATTTTTTCGCTCTCTTTTTTTTCCTGTCTCTCTCTCTCTCTCTCTCTCTCTCTCTCTCTCTCTCTCTCTCTCTCTCTCTCTCCTCTCTTATATTTCTCAAGTGGTTTGCGCTCGATAACCCCAGCGGTTCTTCGCGATTAGTCGGAGAGAGGCAGCGAGAGCATCACGCGAGTTGACTTTCGCGCTCGCGAGGAGAGGAAGAGGAAGACCGTCAACCCTCAGGTTCAGGGGTTGCGCTCGTTCAACCCCCGTGAGAATCGCAGCCCCGCCTGTCGGCCAATCGTCGTCGCTCGACCGACGTCTCGCGCACGTGCTCTCGTGTCAAGGAACAGACGCGTGTTCCGCCCAGTCGCGGGAGCCCCGGGGGATGATAATCCTCGCGGTTGAAACCCTTTTGTCCTCCCCCCTTCCTCCCCCTCCCCCTCCTCGCCAACCCCTGCGGAAGCGGTCCGATTGCTGCAACGGGCAAAAATTACCGAGTTATAGATCACGCGTGTCCCGCGCAGTTTGAGTTTGACGTTTGACGTTTCACCTCGACGCGAGAAAAAGTTCCGATCGTTCCTCGAGAATGACGCGCGATTAAAAGAGACCTGGTGCGACGAGATCGACGGGGGTGTCTGTGATAATTGGACGGAACGATATACATCTCGCGCGTCTTGTGGATCGTTGTAGGAAAATTTTGATCCTTTTTCGGGGCGGGGGTGGGAGCTCTTCCCGCTGATCATGGCGCGAATCTGTGCAAAATCGTTTTGATTTTTGGGTAACGGGGAAATTCTATGTTCCACTTTGTGCGATTTATTACATTGTTTGTTGCGCTCCAACATCGATTAATTTATATTAAGATAGTTACTTTGAGAATTTTTAAAAACGAGAATATTTTGTTAAATTCAAATTGATGGATTTTGGAGTTCAGCAAAATGAAAATCAACAATTTTAAAGAGAATCAAAAGAGAGAGGAAAGATACCAAAACTGACATAGATCACTTAAATCGAGACGATTTCTTAAAAAACTTATTGTTTATTTTTATAAATAAAACAGACGATGTAATTTTATTTTCAAATCATTAAATAATTGCTCGTAATTTGCTTTTTTCCTAATTTTTATAGTTTTCATTAAGTATATTGATTTTTAAAAGACTAATCTTTTAGATTGTAATTTTCGTTTGCAAAACAATTATTTATTTAAAAGTTTAATACGATATTATCAATGTTATGATATATTCTAACGGAACACAGTTTCGAATAAATATATTTATTGTGGATATACACTTTTATTTTGAACTCTTAATTAGCGATTAGAATAAAAAAATTAAGATGTTATGTTGGTTTTGACGCTTTTTCTTTCTGAATTTTTAATTATTTATGCAGAATATTTAATGCGAATATTATTTGATTTGAGAAAAACTTATAAAATCGGTTGCATTATTTTTTATTTATTATGACAGACATAGCAGACAATAAAGCAAAGATTTTACATTGTTCTTATTATTAATAAATATAATTTATTTATTGAAAATAAACTAACACATAAGCTATAAACATAAGATTAATAATATAAATTATAAATAAAAAAAATGAATACAAAGATATAAATTAATTAAACTTCACATAATCGCAAGTAAAAATTGAGATTTATTTGTAGTATGATTTATATAAGCCATACACATTAATATACACATTTGTTACAAGTTTTGCTAATTTATGATATGATAATATATCAGTTAATTTTACATTTTAATTCATTAATATAAATCATCTAAAAATATATCATTTAGTTCAATATTAATCCTCTAAATCAGATGAAAATACATTGCTGTATTCTCTGGAGAACGCGTTTTTGAAAAGTTTCTGATACATATTTTATAATCACATTATATATCACTAGTGATACAACTGGGGGAAGGTAATGATTACATTATGTATGAAAAATAAATCGAAAATATAGAATAAATTTTTTTCATATAAAGTTTTGTTTTAAAAAATTGACTTTAAAAAAATTAGTAACATATCTATGCTTTTTTAATCTTTAATAATAATTTTATATCAAACGTCTTCAAATTCTTTTTAATTATTAATAGTATAAATAATATAAAATACAACGTTCCATTCAAGGAACAATTATAGTAATGGGCAATTTAGACTAATTTAAATTATACTAAAAAAATTGAAACGACTCGATCAATAGGCAATAATTCATCATCCTTCAATTCTCGATCCAATAGAAAATTATTTTTAATATTTCGTATTATTAGTATTTTTATTATTTAAGTATTTCATCGAGAACCTCGCGAAATATCTCGCGTTTTAATGGCATCCTAGACTTTCTTTTCGCATTCTTCTCACATTATCTTTAATTTCTAAAAAGGCTCGATTTTGAGCGAGCATTAAATCGCTCGGTGTCTTCGAACTTGAGGATAAAAAAAAAATGAAAACAAGAAATGTCGATATCGATACTTTTCTTCACAACTTTCAGACGTTTAGATGTCACATATCACGCCGAAAGTTTGAAACGACATGTTTATTTACTTATTTATCTTATTCACTTGTTATCTACTTTCTTATCACAGATGATTTATGCCTCAATTTAATTGAGACTATTTATTCACACAAATTTATTTCATATATATTTTATAGTTACACACATACACGCAATTTATCGATGTCATTTCGAGCGTTTTTTTGGAAGCAATCAATGTTATATGTATAAGAAGTAAATGCTTGCACATTATTTATATTTTTTTAAATTCTCAGCTATAAAATGACGTTATTATTAATTTATATTAATATAGACCCACTGATTATTTATATTTGTTTAAAATATTTATATTTAAAATATCCGCCAACTATATCTTTAAAAAATATTATTTGAAGGTTTTGTAAAAACATTTATATTTTTATATAAATAATTCGCAAATAATATTATAACATTTTTAAGATATAATGCTCTCTTAAATGACATCAATGTATTTGAAATCTTACGTCACTGTTTTAATCAATAATATTTTCACTGATTTAATTTAAGGCTCATAGAATATATTTTATATTTACAATTAAACATATTTCTTATCTAGACTCTTATCTTTCGATTCTTATCATTCGTTCTTCCTTTGCATGAATGCAAAAATAAATAATAAAATTGCAATTATAAAAATGCATTTTATGCATTAAAATCAACACCATTAAATAGCAGGACAGCAGAAATTTGAACAGCAATTATAAAATATATATCAGTAATTTTCTCAACTTTCTATCATTTATTATTGTAATAATTATTAATAATTGATAATAATTGATAATGTAAATAAATACGATAATATATGGAAGATATAATAAAAGATTGTTAGGAATTATTCAAGTTTAGGAAAGCGTATTGCATAAATTTTCCAATTTTTAAAAACCAATGTTATTAAAAAACACAAAATCTTATATGCGCAAGAAATATTTATTCTATATTTTTTACTTATTTTTCTCGTATAGAATAATTACTTTTTCACCAGATATAAGACATTTTATACTCCATACATACATAGAGCATATAATTGTATATATATAATACAGATGATTTTCAAGAAGATCGCAGATTTCAACCGAAGATTAACATTGCAGTGAACAGAGAAAAGCAGGTTCCTTGCAAAAAACTAGGATATTAAATAAGTAAGTATAATATTTTGTTAATAATAAAATATCAACATATTTAAAATACTAATATATATTTAATATTATATATTCGCTTATGAAATTGAAAATTTATTTTTTAATGTGAACGCATGTCTGCTATAGACATTCAAGGTTACTATCGTAAATGAATTTACACCATAAAACGAGCATATTTGCACAATATACATATCTTGTTGTACGCGTCTTGCGTGCTATTTAAAGAAAAATTAAAGAAAAAAAATTATACGTGGGAGACAAAATGAAGAAATATATCCGCTTCGCGGACGGATATTCTTGGTCAATAATAAGTAGTAGTGTAACTTTTTTTTCGAGCGGGAATCAGCGCACATTCGTGGTGGGTCGATGGTGCGATTAACGGGCGACACGTGTTACAGTCACGCTGTTTACCTCGGTGGTCACCCGTGAGTATCCGCACCTGTAAACCCGGCGTTTTCCGGCGGTCGTGCGTGCAATTATCGTGCGGCAATGCCTGTCATTACGTCAAAGTCGGCGCATATGTCAGGAGAAGGCAAACCTTGACGCGAGAAAAACACAGAGAAAGGGAGAGAGAGAGAGAGAGAGAGAGAAAGAAAATGTGTCCAGAATTTTCGCGTCCAGTCCTCTGGATGCAGCGATGCGCGGACGCTGTTATAAAGATACATATCAATTAAAGTAATGTAGGCCTCTAGAGTGCACGCGATGTTATTTCACACCTTTCCCCGGGCGTTACGTACCGTTACAAAATATAGAGCACTTCGCCTTTTATTTAACGCCTCGCGAACATTATAAATGTATACCGCATATGATATTATCTCACACGTTTCTACCACTCATGATCATCATATGTTGTCGCGCGTTAAAACTTTTCAATCTTCATTTTGGAAATATATTTTTAAATATAGATTACATATATTTTTATATATTAGAGTGTTAAGAAGATCGAAGATTAAATTAAGAGAGTTTATCACATGTTTCTGAAAATGCTTCATTAAAAAATTATAAAAGATCAACGATTCAATAGCAAAACTGTTCTTATTAGTTTTCTAAAGATGTTATGTCGATTTTAAGTCTTTAGGCGAATCAGAATTAATTCTGATTCAGAAAAATTATTTATTTTTTATAAAATTAATTATTTCACACGTTTCTATCACTCATAATCAACATATATTGTCGCGCATTAAAACTTTTCATTCTTCATTTTTAGAAATACACATATTTTTAATTATAGATTACATATATTTTTATATATTAGAGTGTTAAGAAGATCGAAGATTAAATTAAGAGAGTTTATCACATGTTTCTGAAAATGCTTTATTAAAAAATTATAAAAGATCAACGATTCAATAGCAAAACTGTTCTTGTTAGTTTTCTAAATATGTTATGTCGATTTTAAGTCTTTAGGCGAATCAGAATTAATTCTGATTCAGAAAAACTATTTATTCTTTATTATAAAATTAATCACTTATTTTTTAAAATTGTTTGTATAAAATTATGAAAGTTTTCGCTATTGAATCATTAATATCTGTATTTTAATAAGTATTTTTGAGATATGATTTCATTAAAATCTTTTCAACCTATTCTTTTAAATCGTTCTATTAAATATTTTAAATCCTTATTTTAAATCATTTTATTAAGTAGAAAAGAAATATTGTATACTTTTATATTTTATAATACATTTTTATGCGTAAAATATTTTTTCCAGATTTTAATTTCACTATATTTACATTTCTATTCTTCTTATTATATTTTAGTTCTTTTATATTTATGTATGAACAGTCGTTATTGATAATATGACAGTATATGACACAAACTTATCAGAAACTATTCCAGTTTAGGAAAACGTAAATGTATTAATATTTTTTTTTAATTTAAAATCAATCTTGTTGAAAGTAAAATTTTCTCTCTCTCTCTCTCTCTCTCTCTCTCTCTCTCTCTTTGTACGAAAAATATTTTATTCTGCATCCTTGACTTATATTTGAGCGAACTATCATCTTCGTTTCGGTTATACTACGGTTCCTGACTTACCTTGTATAGTCGAGCGTGTCACGCAATCACTGTCAAATCGTGCGAAGTGTGCACGTGCGTGCGGCTGTGTGGAACCAATCGCGCCACGGCTAATCGTAAATTAGGATCGGATGAGGAAAAAACACCCCTCATATTAACTTCGATAATTGTCGGGAATCTCCCGACACTCGATTATCCAAAATACAGTTCGGGCAAAATGATTTCAAATATCTCCTGTTCGCAAAAAGTTACGAAACAATTATTGCGTTTTATTTGCAAATTTTGGAACCTGTCATAAAATTATATAAAATAAAATAAAATTATATAAGGAATTCTAAAAGAAAGCTAGTTATTTATTTTCAATATAATTTCTTGCAATTATTTAATTCATTAAGACTTCTGTTTATTAAAAAAAAAAAGAATCGAAACATTTTCTCATTTTGTGTTCGACGTTAATATTTGCATTTTACTCCAGAGAATGAAATGGTACACACTTTTATCAAAGTGTTTAACTGCATTACGCTTTCGACGTGATTATATGTGTCGTTCTTTCATGTTCAGTCTATATTCGTAAAATATCGATACTCGCTAATTATTATAATTAATTATCTCCGAAAGAGACTTGTAATCTGTTCTGCTGCGTATGTCATTCTTGCGATAGGATCGATTATTATTTACGAGTAGTTAATTGCATTGTGACCCTCAGGTACAACAAAGTCACGTCAGGTGACTCGACGTAACGACCACGCTTACGTAGAAGCGAATCATCAAAAATTAATCGCCGTAATTTTGCGTCGTAGATGTATACGAAAAAGGGAAACCTCGAACAGTCGGATTTTCAACGAAGATTGACATATCACACGACGATGTATAGAAAAATAAACAATATATGAATTATATGAATTCCAAATTATTTCATTTTCAATACAAAAATTATCGATTCTAATTAATGTATAGTAACCAGAAAAGAAATAAACAAAAACAATAATTAATAACAATAATTAATTAGGAAATTTTTATTCAAAATAAATCTTTTAATAAATCTCTTAATATGTTTGAAAATTGAAATGTTCAACAAATTAATGATCGAGATTAATGATTCAGAGTTTCTTTAGCTGATTAAAAAAGAAGAAAGAATCCATTAAAATTGTTGTTAAAATTAATATTAGTGTATAATCATATTTAATGAATTATCAATTGATACAGTCAATATCAGTCATATTCATAAAATTTGTTAATAATAAATATTAATTACAATTTTCTATACATATACATATGTATAAAAATAAAAACTATATGAAAATATCAAATATTTTAAATATATACATATATATGTAAATTATAAAATTAAACAATGAATTTGTTTATTATAATTTACGTGTGTCGAATTGTCAAATGGGGTGTGTATATCACTATTGTAATACTAATGTAAGGATCTCGTAGGAAAGATCCAGGTGAGACTTATCCAGCAACATCATGACACGCGTCATGATGGCGGAACGGAGGATTTCTGGCACCATGTGTTTTTTTTCTCAATGGACTCTTATTGTGTATCGATTATGCGTGATATGCGTTGTGTACGGAGCTAATCAAATTAAAAAACTAATCTAGACGGAGGGATACCGGTTAATCCTGATTTCTCGACGACGTGACGGAAGAAAAATTCTTTTATCTTAGCAATAAAGAGAGAGAGAGAGAGAATTATAAAAAAAAAACAGTAGTACAAGTTCTCATTCATCTCTATTTTTATACATCTACGCGATGTTAAACATAGTTTCCCTATACCATACGATATAAAAAGGATATATGCTTGCTTATTCCGAGTTCTCAGACTTAAAGATCTTATATACAAGTTGAAAATTAAAATCGTTAACATATTAAAATCATTATTATTTTGACATGACAGCACTATTTTATACGTTTACATTTTCTGTACATCTAAGCAAGCATTTCTCACATATTTTTTCAAATTTATTGGACAATATGTTTTCTTCCCTTGATTTTTTTAAAAATGTTTATCACTGGATTTATTGCACGAGAAATTTCGCGAGCTTCGTTCGCCTCAAAATTAGGCTATTTTCGCTATATATATTATATAGATATATCGCGAGGCTATTTTCGCTATATATATTATATAGATATATCGCGCGGTCGACGATCGATCAGCATTTTTTATGCGAAAGGACGCACGTGACGTGACGCGGAAAAAAATTTGCATGCGTCCCGCCGCGCGCTGCCAACATCTTGCGACGCGTCGAAAACTATCGAAAAGTCATCGAATTGACATTAGACGTGTGTTCGCGAGCGCAAACTGCGCCGCGCTTGTCGAGCTTTGCATGATCGATGGGGACCAAATTGTCTCTCCCCGAGAGTGTAATTGATACTTAAAGAAACGTTCTCTAAACTTTCCAACAGTTTCAACTATCTCTCTATCACATTTGAAATCTAAATCTAAAATATTATTTTAAAATATTATTTCAAATATTTTTCCCTGCATCGTTGCTCGCTTTATATCTATCTGGGAAGCTGCATTAATTTTCGATTTATTTTCTATTCATTTCTTGAGAGAATTTAATAAGATTTTCAATTTAATATTTACAATTTTTATTATATTTTTTATTTTTATTTTTATTTTATTTTATCTTATAATTTTTTAATTCATCTTATTTTAATTTATTTTATTTTATAATATTTTAATTATATATTTTATTATACATATAATCATTAATTATATTTATTATACTATTATATTATTTTAATTTTAATTAAATTATATTTTATATTATTTTAATTATATTTAATTCAAACACATTGAACAATGAAATATAAAAAATAAAATAGAATAGACAGAGAAATATTTAATTTTAAAATGATTAATTTTTTCTTCTAGATATTTTCTATTATGATATATATAACTAATTTTTTCAAAGATATTACATATTTAAATTAATTAAAAAAGTATATTATTCAAGAACAACTCTGCACTTTATTTCTTCTTCGTTTTTTTTTATTCCTCGTTCTTTTTTTATCTTGTTCGAAGCTCGGGCACGCTTTTATAAAGGGCGAAAAATCTGACTGTCCGACTTACTACCCCCCGTCCTCCTCAACACGAGACTTGACGTAACGCGACATATGTTACATGCGTGCGCGAGCGACACCCGCGTTCGTGCAAACAAGGTTAAATAATACGCCCCGTGTAATTGCACACCGTGTATGGCTACAATATGCCATGAGGTGATATCATAGAGAGGGAAGAAAGACGAAAAGAATTTCCTTTGTTCCTCGTTTCTTTCTTTCGACACGTTAATTGTTCGCGATCGCTCCATGAGCTTTAATCATCTGACTTCGATCGGTGATTTTTTGTCCTTTTCCAAATTACAGCATTGAATATATTAAATATCGCGGAGAAAAAAAATGGATTTAATTAAACCGCGTTAATATTAATCTGCAAAAATATTTCTTTCCGTGAAAAATAATTTTACACCTCTAATAAAGAAGAATCGAGTCAAATCTATAGGAACGAAGAGAAAAGGAGAAGACTTACAGCCCTGATGCGCGCGCGCGCGCGCGCAAAATTGTAGCACCATCTCCTCTAAAGGACTCCTCCAGAGCTGGCGGCGGTTGCGGTGGTGGTTTCCTCGTGGGCGATGTTCCTCCACGTCGGGCGCGCTGCATTATTGAGCCTGGGAAACGGACAGGTGGCCGCACGGGCGCCTATCGAGTCCGTGACGGGTGGCCAGCGGGGGGTCGCGGGGGGCAGGGGGAAGACGGAGGCGACGGGCGGTAGCCCCGAGGGCCACGGCGGTAGGGGATGACGGCGTAAAGTCACGGAAAAGGAAGAGGGTACGCCGTCTCGTCGAGGGGTCGCCCGGAGGACACGCGACCTCCTGGCTCCTCGACTTTGTGACCGCGCGAGGACGACTCCTCTCCCCTTCCCCTTCCCCTTCCGCCCCCCCCTCAGGCTTCTTTTTTCCTCCCGGCCATTTATGCGGCGCGTCACCGTGAAATCGTAAGCTCTTCTCGTAGGAAGGAGAAGTATATCGCGATCGCCCCCGCTTTTTTCATTCTTTAATCCATTTTCCGCGCGCATCATCTTCCTTTCGATTTATTATCTTTCGATCGTAATATTTTATGAAGGAGAGAACGAGGAGTGTTCGAGTTTCTTTATTCCCTTTTCAGGTTTCAATGTAGCTCCGTTATAATTCAATATTACATTTGATATTTTAATTCTTGTATTAATAGGTGAGGGTTTTATATTTAATATAACATTTAATATTACATTTAATATTTTTTAATATTACATTTAATATTTTAATTCTTGTATTAATGGGTGAGGAAGGGGGCTTTGCTGATATTCAATCAAGATAATTTCGAATAGTCGATAATAAAGTGCATATAATTATTATATACATCTATTTTTCTATGAAAGTATGTTAAATTTATGTATATTTATGTAAATTTATATATATTTTGTTTTAATAATCTTTCTTTACTATTATTACGAATTCCTTATTTTTGAAAATCTTAAGACACAGATTCTTTAATAACAAAAGTAAAGAAAAAATAATTCTGGTAAGGATTTAAATTATTAAACTTTTGAGGATTTTCTTCACTTAAAAAGTTATAGGTTTTCTTCATTTAAAAATAACTCATATACTTTAAATTTAAATATATTAAATATATAAAATTAAATTATTAATGTGCTCGTTAAATAAAGCTTTTAATTTTTATATTAAAATGTGGATTTTATTTTATTGAATAAATCCATGAAACTTTAACTTTAAAATTTTCTTCTTTCTTTCTTTCAATCGATTTATTTCTACCAATTTTAAAACTTTAGTAGAATAAATTATAGATAATTTTTCGATAAATAATAGACTTATCATTATTGTAATTTTCATAAATATACGATTATATATATCGTATATCGAATAATCATATGTCGAAAATTACAATAAAGATAAATCTATTCAAATCAGATCAGATTCAGATTAATTATAAGAAAATACTTGATCATATTGACTACCTAGAAAATTTGATTAATATTATCAATACTTGAAATTATGAATACCTAATAATTTTTAATATATTTGAACACAAATAACATCGTACACTTATCAAATTTATTAATGTGCTCAATTAAATAAAGTTTTTAATTTTTATATTAATAAGAATTTTGACATTACATAGCTAAAGGGACGAAATTCAATCATTCAAGATTTCGAGAGAGAATAATTATTTAATGATGATTACGATCAAATTCAAATTAATATAAAACGCTTAATCACATTGACTATCAAAGAAAACTTGATCATTATTAATCCTAAAGCACATTATTAATCTTAAATAATTTTTAGTATATTTAAACATAAACAACGTCATATATTTATCAAATTTACAAATATGTTCGTTTAAGTAAAATATCAGAAATTGTATTGAATTTCTCCGCTCGACCGCTTTTAAAGCGAGGCTTTTAAACAAGGTGTCGATCACGCATAATAGAGACGGCTCATTAAAACAGCGGACGGACAACCGGCGACATGATCGATCGATCGCGTGAAATAATCGGCGAGCTTAAAGCCGTCCAATCGTAAAATTGAACAGCGACGTTTAGCGATCCTCTAGCTACCTTTGTCGCATTACGTCGTGCAATATGCAAAGATAATGAGGCGAAACGCTCGTCCTACGCGCGTAATGCACCTCTCGTCGTAACGCGATGCATAATCCAGAGACTCTCGTCGAAGTTGCTGCCCATAAGTCGGTGACTCATCGCGCAATTTGCCTCCTACTTCGATCGGCGATTCGCATCACCATCGTCACTTTAAAGCTTGAAATGCAATACTATGCATGTTCGTATTTAGGGGGATATAACTTTTCGATTTTTAGCGATCTCGAGTCTTTTCCGCTCCTCGATTAACCCTCCTCGAGAATTAAGAAGTTAAAAGTATCATTAAAAAAAAGTATAACAAATTTCGAAACAGAAAAAATACTTTTCAATATCGTATAACAATTTTTTTTAAGTAAATAATTTTCTTTTCTTTTTTTTAATAGAATAGTAGTGTATATTTTTAATAACTAAATTAAAATGAAAAGTTATCATAGATATTGAAATAGGAAAACAATAATGGCGCTTTAAATAATCGTGCTTACCTACGTGAGGCAAGATTCAGCCTCGAGAAATTATTTACAATAGAAGAATAGCTATTTTTTTTATTTCTACAGTTATCATTTTCGATTTACACGATATACTGTTTTCGAATTTCTATTTTTCTTCTCGAATTTGATAAAATTCAGCTTCTGAGTTAAGATGTCTACTTTTGCAAAGAATAGAATTTTAAAAATTCTTCTTTTATGATCTAAAAATGATAAGTATAAAATGTTTGAAAGAATGCTTGCTTTTAATTTTAAATAATTTTATTAAAGAAGCTTGATCATATTGCAAGTACGTTTTTTATTAAAAGTATATATGTTGTATATTTTTAACAAAAATAACCCGATGTTAAAAAATATATTCTACATTTGTGTTAATTTATTAAACTCCTATAATCTATTAATTCTTTTCGAGTTATATGTCTTGTTATATGTCTTAAAGAAAGTTATTGACGCGAAATTATTTGCAAAACACACGTTTGCGAAATATATTAAGTTTTTGTCTTTGTTTTATTCTCTTTTAAATAATAAAAAAATATTACATCAGAAATTTAGTTTTAACTCTCTATACATTTTACATTTTACACAATATTCTATCTTGCAATATAATAAAAATCAGTTGCAAAATAATAAAAATTAGTGTTCCATAAATAATCAAAAACATTTTATTGTCTCATGAAGTTTCATATTCGATAATTAGACTTTTCGTTTCATGTGTCTCGCAAAGAGTTAAATTCTTGATTCGATTAAATTCGAATTTAATTTATATTGAATTGTCTTCGCGTGGTTTCCAAACTTAAATCTATTAACAAACGCCAATATGTTAATATTAATATCTTAATAATGAAATAAATTTTCGCAGCAAACAGGGCGACGAAAATGGAGGAAAACGGACGTGGAGAGACGCTATGCAAGGTCTGCGGGGACAAAGCTTCCGGGAAACATTACGGCGTACCAAGCTGCGACGGATGCCGGGGTTTCTTCAAGCGGTCAATCCGCAGGTACGCGAGGTAATTAAATTCCTGCTTAATTAAGCTCGAGCTTAAATCGAAACATCAAAATGATGTTGTTATATAGATCCGCCTCTCAATTTTTCTGTCACTTATTTTCGTCGTAATTAAATATCGTTTACAATCGCACGTTTCCCTTTGCTTAATATAAGTATTTGGCTCACATATAATACTTTATTTTGATTAAAAAGTATTTAAAAATGAAAAATAATAATTAAAAAACAATAATAATTCAATAATAATAATAATTTTATTATATTAATAATTATATAAATTATTATATTAATAATTATATAATATATAATATTATTATTTTAATTAAATAATAATTAAATAAAACAAATAATCATAATTGAAAAATACAATTAAAAATGAGAAATACAACTTCTTAAATGATTATTATTAATATCTTGATTATTTGAAAAGTATCCAAAATAAAAAAAATATAAAAATAAAAATAGATATAACATAAGAAATATATTAAAATTTATACGATATTATTATTTTTACGTTATCCGTGAAATTATAGAAATATAGAAAACGTAAATTTGAGATTAGAGATTATTTTTGAGGATTGTGTGCGCAGGAATTTGGACTACGTGTGCAAAGAGAACGGACGTTGCATCGTGGACGTCTCGCGGCGCAATCAATGCCAAGCTTGTCGCTTCACAAAATGTCTTCAGGTCAACATGAAACGAGATGGTATGGCTCTGTTCTTGCGATTAATAGACTTCGGAAGTTACTGTCGAAATTTATCACAGAAGAGCATGATGGCAAAAATCATATACGTTGCATAACATTTGATATTTTTCATTTTTAATTCTTACATCGTATTGTTATTTTTGACACCTTCAAAGTGTACAAGGCTATCATTTTTATCCGACGTCTTTTTCAAAGAGTAAAAATGTTCGAAAAATGTAAAAAAAGTTCATATTTCTTTGACTCTTCTAAATAAAAGCTAGAATAATAAATTAGCGAAATAATTTGCTTTAATATATTTTTACTGCAAATATATAAAGCAAAATGCTCCAAGTGTATCGCTATGAAAACATTGGTGGAATCAAAAATGATCACATATGGAATAAAGATTAATCGCGATATATTTTAATATATTCGAGTTTTGAGCTTCTACCTTCATTTTTATTTAAATATTTGTCTATAATTATATATATAGAAAAATGTTTGTAAAAATTGAGAAAGAAGAGAAAATACCTATCTTTGGAAACATCAATTCAAAAATATATTATCTTGAAATTTTTTAAATATATTTAAAATATACGATTGTTTTTGAAAAAGTGGCATACGAAAAAAGTATAATTTTAAAGGAATTAAAATATTTTTATTGCATAATATAAAGCTATCGCATTATATAATATTTCCGACGCGATTCTTCCATTTTCAAATGAATTAATATTTCCGGAACGATTCTTTCATTTTCAAGCGAATTGATTTTCGAAATATATTAAGCAAAATTATAAAATTTGGATATTAAATGTAGAGATTAGATATTTTATCGAAGTTGAGAGGAAACAATGATTAATTAATTATCTCTTCTAAACTGAATTTTTTAATAAGACGATAAAAGTAACACAGTTCAATAAAAAGTAAATTTTTTTTAACACAAGTCACTTTCCATAACTTCTTGATCACAAAATATTCCATCACGTCACTACTTCAACAATCTTGTAATTAAGGACAAGGGAGGACTATTTTGATATATTTTGTCATATTATGATATAGAGATATGTTGGAGAAGTTTATTGCATTCAAAATTATATGAAGCAAATTTAGAACTGAAATCTAGTCTTATTTTTTTGCGTTTATTTTATTAAATTGTATAATAGATACTCTATTCGTGTCGATATCAGCTGTGTATTACGGGATGAATCTTTCGTTCTGTAGCGATATTCGGAAGATGCGACCCTTTGACGCAACTTGAAAGCTCTTTGGAGCCTGCTCCGTAAAATAAGAATACATCCACAAAGTAAAAGAGAGAGAGAGAGAGAGAGAGAGAGAAAAGGAGAGCAAAGTGTCGGATATTACAATGCATAGTGACGTTTGTTCGGCGTATGGGAAACAGTTTGGAAAAAGGGAAGCACGCACGCACACATGAACATCGCGTCCACATGAAACTCTATATTTTTGCTTACCGAACGGCAGGATCCGATAGCAAGCGGTGTCAGAAGCAGCCTGGCGTTCACAGCTTTTGTAAACACCTTCTTCCCGGTCCCCTTTCCTCGTCGAGCGATAATCCAAACACTTGATTGCTGAGATATCAATTAGCGAAGGGAGAGACGGCAGCTCTGCCGTTAAAGGGCCATTGCGCTTCTCCTTCTCTCTCGCATAAAGACGCAATTATTTGGAATCGTTAGGTGTTTTTCGAAAAAGTCTAGGATTTTCCATAGAATTTTAATCCAAATGATTCACTGAAAATTTAGAATTTTTTTTAGAAATTGTAAAAATCGTCAAAAATCTAATCGAAAGATCTTCAAAGTCCCTAAAAATAGGCAAATCTTTAAAAGATTCGGAAACTTTTATATTTTTGAAGGAATAACATATTTTAATTTATTATAATATCTTTTACGACAAAAATATATACAACAGATATATATTACTGATTCGATCAATTCGATTTGATAGACCTTCAAGATCAATTGCTAAGTGGAATTTTGATGATCCTTCTCGCTTTTAGCCGTCCAACACGAGAGAGCGCCGAGAAGCACGTCCTCTCTCGTTTCGGCGGCGAGAAGGACACCATCAGGACTTTATACAGGAATTTCTAACGTCTATCATCCTGCGGGTACCGCTTATCATCCTCTTCTGTATCCCGCACTGTTCCCTTTCAAGCCTACGGTATCAACATTCACTCCGTCAGTCGGTAAGTAATATAATAATAATTATATAAAATTGATATACGAGGGTGGTTTGAAAAGTCCGTGCAAAGTCAGAGAGATGGCATCACTGGTGTGTATCGAGGTTATTTTCAGTTAGTAGCATTTCTTGGAAGAACACACACCAAGTTTCAGCTAGATCGGTCTATTTCTTTGTGTTTGGCGTTCGTTTGAATCGAGAAAGTCGAGTGATTTCTAAAAAATGGATGAAAGAGAATTTGGCCGCAAAATTGATGGAATTAAGGTTCCAACTCGTTCCGCGTCTCCCCTATTCTCCAGATTTGGCTCCCTCGGACTACTACTTGTTCCCCAATATGAAGAAATGGCTGGGAAGGAGATTTTATTCAAACGAGGAGGTGATTGAGGAAACGAATGCCTATTTTGTAGAGTTGGACCAATCCTATTATTCGAAAGGGATCAACAAACTGGAGTAGCATTGGACGAAATGTATAAGTCTAAAAGAAGACTACGTTGAAAAATAAAAAAAGGTTTATCCCGAAAAATTAAGTAGTTTTCATTTTCGCACGGACTTTTCAAACCACCCTCGTACATATATGTGATGTTTTTTTTATAATAAAATGTCATATTGTATCGATAGCACACTTCTTACCACGGCCATCCCCGGAATCTCTGTCTATGACTACTGCCAAGGAGGATGAAGTGACCAGCTCCGAGGAAGCAGCCACTGTCGACATTAGAATCGAATCGAAAGGTGTGCGTGAATTGAATACAGCAATTTCTCTCATCAGGATATGTAACATTATGTTTTATTTATTGTAGAGGAATTAGCGAATACGCGTCTGGCGCCGCCAGTCATCACTTCCATTTCATCAGAATACATGATGCAAGGCTTATCGCTCCTGCCGACCGAAAATATCTACGAGTTCGCGGCAAAGTTACTTTTCTTCGCCGTGAGATGGGCGAGAAGTATACACTCCTTCCTGCAAGTAAGCTCCAGAAATATCCCTTCCCTTTTAGTAAAATCCTTAAACACATTTTTCTTTTATAAGGATAAAATTTTATATGATAGAAGAAAATAATATAAAATACGAAATAAATTTTTAAATAAAATAGAAAATACATAATTGTAGAGAAAATAGATTCAGAAAAAACATTACATAGTCTTTTACTTGTGATAGTAAAAAATCGTTACATCGATCTTTTCTCGCAAGCTTCCTTACAGAGATCAAACTATCCTTCTGGAGGAGTCGTGGAGCGAGTTGTTTGTACTGACAGCGGCACAGTGGAGCTTCCCTGTGGACGAGAGCACCCTGGTGCCTACGGATGTGCCGATGGAACGAAGGGAAGTTCTCCTCGACAAAGCCAGGAGACTAAGGGAGCTTTTAGCAAAATGCGCCGCGTTGAGGGTTGATCATTCAGAATACGCCTGCTTGAAGGCCATAGTCCTCTTCAAGGCGGGTGAGTAGCTTCGATTATCACGTCGATTGTCGTCTGACTCCATAACGTTGCTCTTCGCTCTTACCAGGAACGTCAAAATTTTATGAAATGCTTTGTAACTAGAATTTGCTTGGGAAAAATATATATAGCATGTAAGGTTTTTATTTCATTTTATTCTCGTTCCAAGCATCCCAGTAGAAGATTGTTGAGTCAAGATTAAATTATAATTTTATATTCACGATCATAAATAATAATTTGATTTAATTTGATTTGATGTATTTTTCTTTTTTCTCAGCTCTAGTCTTTTTTATGTTATATAATTTATATTTTTATATATTATAATTTATCTTTTTTCTAATTATATTATATTAATTATTTTTAATATAATATATTTGTATAATATATTTTAAAAATATATTTTAAAATTTATTACATTTTAAAAATAAAATATATATTATTATTATATTTCTTTATATTACATAATATTTTTTATATTACAGACATATTCGCTTTTCGACTTTAATTGCAAAATACATCAAATTTTGTAATTTCCATATCTCAAAATTTTTAATATAAATTCTGTCGATACAATAATGGCGAATCAATTTGATCTTAAAAAAAATCTAACGTATATTTTTTATCAAAACGCTCTTTAAAAAAATACCTTCTTTATCGTTTGTAGAATCGCGAAATCTCTGCGAGCCGGGACGAGTGTCGGCGTTGCAGGAGCAAACGGTGGCGGTGTTTTGCGAGAGGGATGCGCGCAGAGTGGGTCGGCTGTTGCTGCTTTTACCCCCGGCACGCGCCCTCTGTCGAGCTACCCTGCACGAGCTGCTGTTCAAACCGACGGTCGGTGACGTCAGCGTGGAACGATTGTTGGGCGACATGGTCGGCGCCCTCAGGCCATCCTAAATCAGTATTCGACCTTTATATCGCGTGTACTTTTTTAATTATCGACACTTGTCATCGATAGACACCCTATCGAGGATTCTGTCGATCCCAGTAGTAAATTTTCCCCGGAGATAATTAAGAAATTCTGATACTATCAACGTCTTGGCTGCATCGAAGACAATTACACGAATTGTTTTAATCGTATGAGGGTGTTTTAATCGATTCGTTGTTTTATTGAAAATGTACAGCCTTTTCAATAGCTGTCTCAAGAATAAAAGTGTCAGCACTTTGAGATCGACAGATATAGAAAGAAACATATGCTTACGCTGAACAAACCATATTTATTTTATTTAAAAAAGAAATACTCAAATTATTTATTTTCGAGAAATAATTAATGTCAATGCATCTCGAAAGCAAATTGAAATTTATCCCTTGATGTATAGTATTGATTATAATAGTATTAATTAATTATTGCAATTATTGATCGAAAATCACTCGAGATTGTCGAATGTCAATGTAACAATCGCGATTATTGTTATTAACATCATTATTATTGTATCACCCTATATGTCGTTAATATAGATGAACAAGTGTCTGCGGCTTTCAGGAGTCGCAGAACGACATTTTACGCGATCGATTTAGATTAAGATATTGAATCTAGTCCGATTGTAGATTTTTTGCTCCTTTCTGAGATAATAATTTTAATTATAATTAATATATATGTCTATTAATTTATTTATACAGTTAATATTATCTCTAGAAAGGAACAATCACTTAGGATCGAAATTGTGATTACGTTTAGAATATTTTAGATCCAATTAAAATGATAATTATAAGTGAAAGACTAAATAATTAACAAGAAGACAATTCTCGTTGAAATCTTACAATTAGCCTAATAACGAATAATTGTATTCGAGTCGGTAAAATATGTATACAATACAAAGAATGGAATATCGTCGATAAAATAGACGTAAGCAAAGCTCGGTCGAGACATCAATTCGAGTATTATCGAGTTTGAATATTAACTCGATTGCTTATCTGTGTATGTAACGTTATGTATAATTGCGGGCTTTGCGCAATGTAATATTTATGCACCTTAATTAGACACTCATGTATATACAATATGTATAATGTTATTTATTTTAGATGCAAACAACTCTGTCCCATCTGGCATCTCCGTCTCTTTAATATTACGCGTCGTCGAACTGGATGTAATATGTATTAAAGTGATCGGAAATCCATATTCGTGTAATTATTCTTGACTGATTTCATTTATTTCAACCTCGTTGTATCATATCTCGAGCGAAAGATCAACGCCGGCGTTACTTTTGTCGATCGATCATCTCTGTAAATTGTTCATCTTTTATACAGGAACGATCAAAAAATTATCTAATCGTCGATCAGTGAATAATTGACATTGTTTTTGAAAAATTATTCTCTTCGTGATATTTAATTTAGAATAAATTCTTAAAAAAGAGATATAAATTTAAATTTTTTTTTGAAAATAAACTTATATAACAAGTAATTAATTTATACAGTTGATAATAATGTTTTCGATAAGAATTTGTACGATGGAGAAAAAGAATCGATAAAGTAGAAAATTTGTATCTTGTGTTAGAAAAAAATGTACAATATTCCATTATTTTTAAGAAGAGATTTAAATCCGTCATAAATCAAGACATAAAAAAATCAAACCACAGTAATAAAAATGTCATTTTTATTATAAGGTTTCTATGCAAACAAATTTTCGGCAACTTTTAGAACCTTTTTTTCTATAAATTGTTAAAAAATAAATCTATAAATCTATAAATATCATGTTCAAAGAAATAAGCGAAAATGATTAACATGCTCGAAATTAACGCATTACAAGTAATTAACATCAATAATAATGGAAACGATGGCGAAGGAACGATACGAAAAAATACAAATCCTCTTTTATTAACTAGAATAATTTATTTTTCTCATGGTAGAAAAAGGAGAATGTATCTTAACTCACGAACTGCATTGTACTTATATATATACAATTACATACAATTCTCAATTGAACGTTACACATAAACTCATTACACATCGATTTCTTATTACTTCCTCGTCCTCGTGATTACATACGTTTCCGAAAGAAACAAACTGCTCGCTATGTGTATCCGAAAATACGAAATCGTCCAATTGTCGGCGCGAAGTGGGAGAAGAAAATGATTCCGAGAGAAATGGTTGTGAGTACATGTAATAGTGTCCGATATATAAATCGTTGCGCGTGAAAATTCAAAGGGGAGGGGGGGGAAACAAGGGGGTGAAGATGGTGGGAAATTAGAATTTTTCGGAAAATACGGAATAAGGATTTTTCTATTTTATGAGGGGAGTCTTCGTATCATAAATATATACGTGGTTTGTATGTGTGTCCTGTCGGATGGAAGGATTTTCGGATGGGGATGTGATTCCCTTTGACGGGAGCGTTTTGTGACAAAAGGATTTCGAGGCTCGCTCTCTCTCTCTCTCTCTCTCACTCTCTCTTTTTCACTCGCATTACATCTCGGTATCTGCCGAATTCTCTCGTTCGTGTGTGTAAACATTCTCGGACAATTAAGGTTACTGATAGCAAGCGGTAGTTGGAAGAAGAAAACGAAAATATCCGATCGAGAGCCGAACGATGGGAGCTTCGAGGGAGACTTTTTCATCGCGATTCTCGACGCGAGGAAAGTACGCACGGCTTGTATAAATATATATTTGTATAAATCGCTCGCGAGATATTTCTTTCGCGATAATATGTATATATTTCTTAAATATTACAAGACCTTTGTAAAGTATACTACGATTTCTATTATCCAAAATATTCCAAAAGTTCAAGAGTTTTCGTATAAAAAATTCATCAGGTATAAAAATTGAAGATCCTTGGAAAGTTTGGTGTTTTTCCTCGAAAATCAAAATCTCTCTCGTTCAACGTTCCCTTCATCGAGCATCTAAAATTGTCGCAATGTTATCTAATTTATCATTCAAATGTACTTCTCCTTCGCTCGGCCGTTTTGCTCGAACGTCTCTCCCATCGTTTCTAGCGTCTAAATAGATTACCTTTGTCACAAACAAACAAATAAAGAAACAAGTGGAGAGGGAAGAGGTCTCTCTCTCTCTCCACTCGCGAAATTATCTGCTTCCTTTTACCTGACCCGCCCGCGCGCGGTTGCTCTTTTTTATCATATACATATATATATTTATATATACTGTTCTCCTTAATAGCATTTTTTTAACGCGCTTACATTCAAATAGATTTTTTTATTAGAGTTACACAGAGTTAATGATTTGCGATTAATCCTGATTCACCTGCGTATGCCCGTTATTTTCTCGTTCATCCCTTACACACACTCTCTCATTCTCACTCTCTCTCTCTCTATTTTTTCTATAATAACCACAATCTTTTTTTTTTCTTTTTTTTTTGCTTACGTGAGGAATTGTTCTTCTTTTTAATATTTCGCGCTGTGCTTCGCCTCGTTCCACGATCCCATTGATATCAATTATGGAGTAATCACACATAATGGGATCAACGTGACATTTGTTGACCCTCTTCAATTTGCAAAAGTCACTGACAGATGACTATTTTAATTGTTACAAATATACCGAGTGTGATTAATCTCATCATTAGAATTTATCGTAGTGTCATATCTTTCAGCCTGATGTGGTCCAGCCGAGACAGTTCGTGCTGTGCAATTTTGACAGCGTTCCCTCTGAATTTTCTGACAAATATCCGCGTGACAGATTACATGCTTGGACACGGGATCGTCCGAGGTTCTCACAGGCGCGTTACAAAAGTTTACAAAAAGAAAAAGACGTGCGTAACATTCGTGCATTGCTGAATCTCTCTCTCTCTCTCTCTCGCTTTCTCTCTCTTCTTTTCCTGTTTTTCCTTTCCGTAAAAAAAAGAAATGAGGTAAAAAGAACAATGCAACTGCACCGCGTACCATTCCCGTTCTCCATTTCAACACACTAATATGAATAAGAACAAAAAAACTAACAGATTTCGGCGTAAATAACAAATAGCCGTGAACCGAAGGCCGGAATTCCGGGAGGGCGCAAACGAATTTCAATGAGCCCGAAATTTCGGGACATCGTCTCATCCTCGTCTATCCTTGTCTATCCGCGAACCCGGAATTCCCGAGCGAATCGGTAAACAGCGAGATATAACAGGTTGTCGGTTCGGACGATCGTCGTTACGAATTACCCGATACCCTCCTTCGATCTCGATCGCAATTCATCAGCAATATTACGTCCCCCTTCTCCGCAAAAAATCCAGAATATCATATCGCAAACCTCCATTTCTCTAGAAATAAAAAGAAAAAAAAAGTCCCGTCCTCTTCTCTTCACAAGAAAAAAGGGCTTCTCGTATCCTTCTCTCTAAAAAAAAAAAAAAAAAAAAAAAAATCGAGCAAATTTCCGAGGGATCGAAATCGCTGCGCCCGAAATAAGTGCAAAGCATTTGGCAGTGATGTCTCTCTTTATTTTGATTAGCATTGATATTAGTTAAGGGATGTTTGCATCCCTTGTACTTTCGTTTAACTCCTTCTCGGGACGCAACCCCTTCGGTCTCGGAAATATTTCTCGCAATAAAGGTGAAATTCGAAGGAGCGGAGGGGATACGAACTCCGACGATCGAGGACGTCGGAGAGCCTCGAGAAGGATACATCCGTAATTCTTCCTCTCGACGATTCCATAATATATACACTCGCGAAGGAGAGCATCCGCGGGACGTCGATGCGTCGAGGGAAGAAGAAAAAAAAAAAAAGAGGAGCTGCATCGAGTTCCCGAGTGGATGCCCCGTCCCTCCCCGACAAAGCAATAATCTATTACCTCGTTTTTATCGTCGTCGTTACATTCGTTACATCTATTCTCTATTGTATGAGGGGATGATGCTGGGGGAGGGGGTAGGAGGGGGTTGGTTTCTACCTGCGTCAATCGGCATAAACGTCGCGCGTCTCACACAAATCGCGTATATATTACTGATAAAATCCGGAGATGATAAAGCGCAGAATATCGCCGAGGATAATTATCGAGTCGGAATTAATTAATCATCCTTCCTGCTACTTTATTAATATTATAAAAATTCTTAAACAAAAAGATTTATCGTTAGAAAGATTCTTAACAAGGGGAAAAAATTCTTTGAACGGTAATACATGTGTAGAAAATTATTATAATAAAAGTATTAAAAGTGTTTACATAAAAATATGCGAGGTTGTCGTTTTACGATTGACTTATGGAATTACAATTCGATTAATTACACTTACGATTTCAAACATCGTTGTAACATTTTTTTTTATCCTTACGTCGAAAATCTTAATTCTGTTAAGAAACAAATCTCGCTTTCTCGAGAGCAAAATTCTACGCCATATCATGCCAGACGACTTATCATTCGCTCGTTTATCAGCTTCAGAATTTGCGAGGTAGTTTGCGTGTAGGTGCTTTTTCTCATTTTTATTCCCCGTTGATCTATTGTAACAACTATTGCACATATATGATTTGTATATAACATGTGTGTAGGGAAGTTTTCTGCGTGTGATATTTATCGGTCGTAATGAAAACAAAGTGGTGCGTAGAAAGACTTGGCTTTGCGGACTGCAAATATTAATTGTAGTTAATTAACATGTAATATAGGTACGTTTTAATGCCATCCGGTTTCCGTAACTCCCCTTCTCATCTTTCTTTCTTCCTCTCATTTTCTCCTTCAGACATACACATACGCACATATATTCACATACACGCACTCTAAAATCTCTCTCATATACCCTATTATCTCTGTTACGTATTGTATAGCTAAAGCAAAAGAAAAACTGAAAAAAAATATATATATATTATAGCGTATGATGTAGATATATATATATGTATTTTGTGTGTGTATATATATATATATATATATATCTCGATGTATATAATATAAATTTTTCTATGGTAAGAAAAAATCTGGCTCGTTAATAAACCTTTAAATACTTATTACAGGTGGAGAGAATCGGTCATTCTTATGTTTTCTCTTTCTCGATATCATGGGTATATATGAGATACAATGAGCCTGCATCTAAACTGGAAGAGGAAGCTTCTCGTTAAAGATATTAAAGAAGATATTTAAACGTTAAAGATATTGAAGAAGATATTTAAACACGATCTTCTCATTATCTTCACCAAGAAGATGTTAAAGAAGATATTTAAACGTTGAAGATATTAAAAAAGATATTTAAACGTTAAAGATATCCAAAGACGATCTTCTCATTATATTCATCAAGATGTTAAAGAAGATATTTAAACGTTGAAGATATTAAAGAAGATATTTAAACGTTGAAGATATTTAAACGCGATCTTCTCATTATCTTCATCAAGAAAATGTCAAAGAAGATATTTAAACGTTGAAGATATTAAAGAAGATATTTAAACGCGATCTTCTAATTATCTTCACCAAGAAGATGTTAAAGAAGATATTTAAACGTTGAAGATATTAAAGAAGATATTTAAACGTTGAAGATACCTAAACACGATCTTCTCATTATCTTCACCAAGAAGATGTTAAAGAAGATATTTAAACGTTGAAGATATTAAAGAAGATATTTAAACAAGATCTTCTCATTATCTTCACCAAGAAACTTGCTCTTTCTTTCTTTCTTCATCATCAGTTTTAGATGCTTGCATGATCGAGGGTATTTTCACGGTAAGGAACATACTTTTGTCGCGAAATATAAGTCGAATTCTCCGCTTCACCCTCGTCCTGTGGACACATATATACGTTTCTGACTCTCGCTTCGACGTCTTTCTCTTTGCTATCAGTAATACAGGGCAATTCCTCACTGTGTGTGCCTATTAAATCCGTAACTCGAAAATACTTTAGCGACTGCTCACCCTCCAGAACCGGTATCCTTGGATTCCGAAAAGAATGATTTCCACGTATATTCTTGAGCTCCGAAAAAGAATTTCCTCGATTTTTCCTCGATTAACAAGTCTCAAGTCGAAAATTTTGATTCTCTCGTTGCAGCTTTTTTTTATTATTAAATCAATCTTTTTACAAAACAAAAAATCACACACACATGTCTTCAAATCTATCAACTTTTATACAGCATGATATAAAATAAAATAAAATGTGCCTTATCGAAAGAATGAAATTTTGAAGTGGAAATGATTCTAATACAAAAGAATGCTTTTAGCTTCTCTAGGAATGAGATGATAGAAATTTAAAAGATTTGACAATCAGCTGGTATCTCGAGAGTAATTTAGCGAGAATAATCGTATCTCTTATTATATAGATGTAAGAGAAAATTGAATTTTGCATCTGGAGGAAAGCCGCTCGCTATATATATTTTTTTCTCTGCTTATGATACGTCTATATACGTTTTTTTTTTCTTTACTTCCTATGCATTTGTGTACTTAAGGATTATTCATATAGAATATGTAGTATGCAGTAAACATTATCCACTAAAAACACTACATCTTCTCTTTTTTTTTCCCTTCGATCGAAAAGTTTTATGCGCCATGTGTATGATGTTGAATTGTACTTGTACACGTGTGTGTATTGACGGCATACGTCAGTGATAAGTAGATGCTATGCGAATTTGGCGATTAGGAAAAGGCGATCGAACGTGGAGTGGAAAAAAATCAAAAGGATTATGTGAAAAGAGAAAAAAAAAACACATTAACAGCTGAAAACTTGCGTCCTGACGACGCACAAAATTTTCGCGAATTTAATTTGCGGAAAGGATACTCTTTAAAAGAAGAAACGCGCGTTCCTCTCATTCGGGGGAGAGAGAAGAAAGTATTCTCTCTCTTTCCTCTATATTCTTTCTCTATCTCTCTCTCATTCGTCTCTTATAAGTATTCACGAATATTTTAGAATTCTTTTACAAATTATTTTAAAGCACAAAAAAAGAAATTAATAATAAAGGATAATTATGTCGCCCTAAATTACTCAATGATTTGTTACGCAAGAAGAGTTCACTACAATTTAAAATTTTCAATGATCATTCCGAGTATTTCAGTCAATTGAAAATCACCTCGCATACAGTGCAAAACGCTTAAAGGAAAATTAATCCGAAAAAAATTAATGGAATCAATTTAAAGAAACTATCGTTTCGCGCTTCTTTCAAAACTTCGCTACACAAAAATCAGAAAATCAAAGAAATCGTCCAACACACAAAAATATATAGTGGCTAGTAGCACTAGTAGTAATAGTAGCAGCAATCATATAGAACTTTTTCATCTAAAGATAGAATAGTATTAGCGATTAAAATAAACTAAAAAAAGATAGACAAGAAGAATGAGAATTAATTACGGCGAAATTATATATTCGTATAATCGCGGGAGACTCGATCTATCCCCCCCTCTCTCTCTCTCTCTCTCGTCGGTCGCTGCCTCGGTTTTTTCAATTTCATGATGATAGATCCCGCCGGAAAATCGAAAAAAAAGAACGAAAAAAAAGAGGATACATCTAACGAAGCGATTGCAAACGCGAAAGTCGCCGACAATCTCGATCCTTACACGCGATGCTTGGGATATCGATACTTCGGAGCCCGAAATTGACAAAATATCCTTCGCCTCGCGAGAGGAAAAGTAATGTGTATGGGGAATGTTTTTTTTTTGTCGCGTTCCAGGACTGGTTCCGATTTGAAAATATCGATATCTGTCGAAGGAAGATGGATGAGCTGCTCCATCTCTTCTTTTCGCTTATGATCAATCATATTATCTCGAGATGTATTTATCATCAACTCTTTCTCTCTGTCCTCTCTTTTTTTCTCTCTCTTTCTCTCTTTCTTCCGTTTGTAAATACAGTGTTTCTAAGAGTGTTCCTCCCTCTCACTATTGTGCGATAGTTATTCTCGTTTCTCTTTTTCCTCGTGTATTTAATTATAATGACAGCGCGACATCGCCACGTTCACTATTATCGTCGATTAATTACTATTACTATTTATGCGCGTGGCGTCATCATTATATCATGGGGGTGTGTACGTGTGTGTGTATTTCCCTTGTTTCCTCTTCCTATCGGTGTATCTCGTGCGTATATAATAATAATAATATGTACGTATATTAAAGAGTAGAGATACATATATAAAAGTATATATATATTTATATTTATATATAATATGCGAGTGTATATTTTTTTTTGTAACATGGACATATCTCGGTATGTGTTGCATCCCTTCTAGTGCGCTAAACGAGGTTCTTTGGTCGTCCTAGCGTTGTTGCTGGATCGAACCTACTTTTTATGTCCGCTCTTTTTCAGATATATAATATATACATATATGTTGCGTGAATTTCCCTCTTTTATCCTTTATCCTTTGGGAGAAAGCTGCATTCTTGTTGGTGAGTTTTTTATCATCCAATTCTGCGCATCCACTCCGTTCGTTTCGCTTCATTCTGCATTCTTCAGCTTCTCGCTATAGCCCTGCTCTCTCTTTTGCGGCAACCGCTTCGATCTACATGCGATTAATTTAGTAATTATCTTCATTATGGCAGTTTGCGAACTCGCGACTCGATCGTCATCGAAATTCTTCGCGATGTCCGATGACGATCCTCGCTTTGCATCAATGTATTTTTCTTCTTTTTGATTATGTTGGAGTTCTTAATCTAATCCCTGATAGATAATCCTCTTTTCCGAATTTGAGATTCATTTTGGCCTCATCTCCTCCACTTTCTCACTTTGATTATCTCAGAATATTTAATTTAATTTATCTGTTAAAGCGAGATCTTCTTTCCTTTCCTGGTCCATCGAATATTTAAGGTAAAGATCGATGCTATTTTGATTATCTCGAAAGTCTCAATTTCATTTTTATTCTTCTCTTTCAATTGCAATGCACTTTTTTGCTATTCGGGATAAGATAGTGTTGCTTTGATTATCTCCTCATAACTATCATAATTTAATCAGTAAAATAGACTTCGTTGCCGAGTACAATATTTAAGAATTCGGATTTTTTTACTCCTTCTCGAGGATCGTCCTATCGATTGATATTCGTTTTATTTCATCCTCTCGTTTTTTTTCCAATCTCCAAGAGGGCTGTAGCTGTAGCTGTTCTATCGTTTCTCTCTTCGCGATTTGCTTTCTCTCTCTCTCTTTTTCTATATATGTATATAATATATTTAATTTATGCATTGCAGGACGAACGAGAAAACGAACGAAGCGATTTGTGCCGCGAGTCGAGAAGATCCTGCAAAGTTTTACATCTCGGAATCTGCGAATTATCTACGCTACGTCTCTTAAATTTCATCGATCGTGACGCGAGGGCTTCAAGTAAAATTGTGCAAGTGTCGGAAATTATAGTCGCTCACTACCAAAAAATTCCAATCATCCGATTCGCGAAGTCGATGAACGAATCGTTTGCGATTTCGAATTTAAGATTTCAAAAGACTCACAGATAAACGTCAGACGTGATGCAAAAGCGATAGGTCAAGAATGAGGTGAATTATATTATATATATTGAATTATATATTTTTTTCAATTATTAACATATATCTCTTTTTTCAATTAATGAGACGCGATAGAACTCCTGCACTTTTGATTTCGACTTAGTGGTCCCGTATAATGTGATTAATGTCAAACCTCCTCATGGATCGAAATCGTACCAAGGGTCGCAAAAGGTCACGTGGACCTCTCGCAAGGATCCTCGCGACTCGCGGCAACTTATATGTACAGAGCGTTGATTTTTTTATGTACATACATGTACATATGTACACAACGTGCGTCTCGACTTCCTGTTGACGAGCAGATATATTATTGGCCGGGGAGGGTTGATGCGACTCGATATATCGCAAGAAACGGACCGATCAACCCGGCAGTGGTAACCTGGCCGGAAACTTTCATCCCTCTTCGCCTCCCCGGGGATTCTCCCGATTCCACGTATCGTACTCGAAAATTACAGTACAACTCGTATGTGTGTGTGTTTTTTTTTTTATTGATTCGTTATTTTATTATCAAATAACATTTCCGCATGTGTTTCTGTATATAACTTAATCTAGTCTATAAATTTTTCTCGTAACGCATTTTATACTTGATGTATGCACTTCTCGATCAAGAGATTTTCTTTCTTCTTCAAACGAATACAGAGTTTTTTGCGCAGATACACACGTATGCAAAGAAATAACGATCGGAGGAATAATCAAACTATTCGGTACTATTTATTGTTGAAAATAATGGGAACATGATCTCGATATGCATTAATATATGTATATATTTATATATATAATCGCCTTATTATATTAAAAAAGAGCACCTAAGACAAATGCGTGTATGTATGTGTGTGTGTGTGTGTGTGTGTGTGTGTGTGTGTGTGTGTCGAGTGATTATATATGTGTGTGTTATATGAATATACCACTGCCGGGCTAAGAGCGGTGTCTGAGCGATTATCGGCGGTCTAGTGCTGTTTTTCTTCAAGTTTCTCTTCAGGTGCGAAACGTAGTTTACCTTCCCGGGTGGAGTTCGAAAGATCGACGTACGTGTCGTACTTTATGCTGCGTGTGTGTTCTGTGTGTGGGTTATTGTTTGCAGTTGTAATCGCGAACGGATCAACAGCACCGGCATTTTATACGAACCGCAGGAACAAAAAAAAACCAACAAGCACACATCTTACGCACGAATGTGAGAAATTCAACCGCGGGGGATAATCAAATCAAATCAAACGACGGAACACGTGACGCGAGAAACGCGAGAGTCCTGTTCTCCCTCCCTCGAATCGCGTGCCCCCCCAAGGATATACACAATTTCCTTCCGCCGATCGCTCGAGCCATAATCCTAAGACGTTGTCTTTTTAATTTTTTTTTTTTTTCGCTTGGTGCAACAAGTGAATAAACAAAAGAAGAGTAAGAAATCAAGAAAAAAAAAAATCAAGATTAAAAACATGGAAGGAAAACGCGAACAATTATTCTTTTCTCTTCTTTCTCTCTCTCTCTTTTTTTGTACGCCTGGCAGCATTTTTTTATCCTTTTTTTCGTCCTTAATTTCATAGAATTCTTTTAAAACTTATGAGGTAGCGATGGCATTACGTGAATAATTCCTTCTCTCCTCTAATCCATCCCTCGCGCGCAATCACGGAGTGTGCAAAAAGAAAAATTCGCTTTTTATATATATATACTATATATATGGACTTTGTTTCTCTTCTCCGTGTACGCGCCTTTCTCGCTTGCTCTCTCTCTCTCTCTCTCTCTCTCTCTCTCTTTCTCGAAGAAACGGCTATTTTGGGTTTTAGTATTACTAATCTCGTCTCTCGACATATGTTCTGTCCAGCGTCCGATCGGTCACCCCGTCTCAGGGTTGGCAGTGTATGGACAGCCTTGAGATAGTTATTATCGCGGAGGGACGATCGACAGAGATCGCACCTTGAATCGAACCTTGGATCGCGCGGTGGAACTCGATTCGTTCCTCTATTCTAAATCTTTTCCGTGGAAGAAAAATTGTTCTTTTTCTCAGCGATAACGCTAAAGTACAAAAATCGAATGACTGAGCAAAAAAAAAAATATAACGAGGATCAACACCTTGTCCTCGTCTATTCCTCGACACTTTCCTACCGCGCGATCCGCTCTCCACGGACGTGATATCGCTCCTTAGCGTGTATAATCAGTCGCAAAAGTTGGGTAGTAAAGTGAGACGGGGTGCACCTGCGCGGAAAACTGTCGTACAAAAGTTGTCGCTCGGTTTTTCTCCCTTCCATCTCTCTCACACATGCACACGTATATACTTTCACTCTCGCTTCATCTCTCTCGCTCTCTCTTTCGCTCACTCACTCGCTTCATTCGCCCGCTTCATTCGACGAACGGCTATTTTATTACGGGTTGCACATATAATCTGGCACGTCGACTAATCATCCGCCTCTCGTGTGTTAATTAAGTTTAAGCTTTACATATATATATAATATATATCTATGTACAACAGATGTATAGTGTGTATATGCGCTGCGTTAACTATGTATACATAGGTATATTTCTCGGGACGTATCTCGGGGAAAGGGTAAATGCAGTGTAGAGAATAAGTTATATTCCGCGCGGCTCTGTTTCATAATGCCCATTATTGGCAACAATAGGATAATAATAGATAATACACCGGAGGTCCCTTCCGGGACCTCCACCGTCGTCGTCCTATTATCTCTTTCTCCGCTTTTTCACGCCGTCTCTTCCCTAACAATCCTAACTTAGATCACCTTATGTCGATAAACGCCTTTCTCTCTCTCTGTTCCTCTCATCCTGTCCCTATCATCCGGAGGCGTATCATCATGCGCGCCTAAAAAGAGCTATATTATCTGTATTTAGCGATATCAACCTGTCACAGTAATAACAATGCCCAAGTGTGTATAATAAGGCCCTCGATTGCCGCCATGTTCCCGGTCCCAAAAGTCACCTGTTTCATCGTTTCTCTCAAGCGGTTGCGTACAAAGTATCTGGATAAAAAGAGATCGAGCTTTCGTTACAGTTCGTCTCGAACAAAGCGATCTTATTCATCGAATCTCTGAGTTGATCGCCAACCCAAAAGTTTGGGGTAACATATGTATGATATCCCAAACATATGTTTGGGATATCATGCATATATTTTTCATTGTTAATAATCAGAGATTTATCTTAGAGCTAGGCTGGCTACCATTGACAACTGTGTTGGACTATCGAGAACCTCTAATATCATCATGAGTCCTCCATCTGCAATTTATCCAGAGACTTGCGAGGTCAATCGATGTCGTTGCAGTTTCCGGGAAAGATCGCCAAGATCAACCTGAGGAACCTAATCCTTGCGATTCGATCTCGTTCTCTCGGCGAAACAAATCCGGAAGAAGCAACTGCAACTGCTCTCTCTTCCTTTCCCACCCCTTGAAATTTTTCCGGCGGCCCAACACTATCCTACATTTACTCCGATTTACTCGCACATCTATGTACTTGCTCCACAAATCAAAATCCTAATACTAAAGCCCAAAATATTTTACCACTTCTGGTCGGGATCTACTACCACTTTACATATTTCCGTCATACTGTTTTTCCTCCCTCCCCCCCAAAGAAAAAAAAAAGAATTATGACGCGAACGCGATCCTCGTGCTCGAAGAGCGCGCGCGTCGCGTATCTAACATTAAATCATTTCTTATCGCTATATTATTACTCATTAATCGTTATTATTAATTAAGAGAAGTATATCCTGCAACCTGTTTGAGTTCCGAACGGGTCGCGGTCGCGCGACCCTGGACGCGAATTGTCATTCAGCCCCAATTTATGTGTTGCTCGCGATCGTGATCGCGGTTCTGCGGCGGATCGATGAACGATCGTCCGGATTTCTACCGGAGTGCACATGCATGTATACATATTGTCGTCGGTAATGCGCGACAGTAGTCGGTCGAGAAACGATCTGGATCTCCATTTCTCTCCCCTTCCCTATTTCCGATGTAGCGGTAGTTATACTGCGTGCTTATATGTTTGCGTGTATATATTACACGCAGGGTGTTTCTTCCGCTAGAGACGCTTCCACGCGAGCTCGACGAGCATCGACAAGGTCGACAATTCACAAATTATCGATCTCTTCTTCAAGGATTCTGCCTGCGCGAGGTCGACTTTACGATTTCATCGCGTTCATCGTCGACAGTCGCGCTGAGTAATCGTGTTTAACTTTGTTGCTCTTCGGAATTTATCTCGTCGAGGTGGGGAAAAGGTCTCTAATCTTCTCTCGAAAGAACCCTGCGTTTTGCGTCGTTCTTGTCTGATGATCGGACGTCCCGTGATGGACATCCGCGATTAATGCTGCGTTCACGACTGCGGTTCTGCGATTGTTTGATCAATTAAAAACGACAGATCTTGCGCTCTCTCGATCCATCTTTCTCTCTGTCTTACCCTTTCTTTCTCCTTCGTCGTGAGTCTCTTCGTGGAAAGTCCCATGTACGATGCGAATCGCGTAGTTGTTACGCGTTAGACGCTTTCTTTCTTTTTCTTTTGTTCCCAGGCACGTTCTGCCATGTTCCGTGTACTTTCTTTTCCCTGCGATTTCATTCGTGATTTCGTGATTGAAATATTGTGCGCGTATTTATGTTGTCTACTCGTCCATCGTCACGCGAATCTCATTCGGTGAGTCTTCTGATCAGCAGCTACTGAAGCTTGGTTGCACGAATTCGATCAACCTGGCCGATTTCGATCGTATTTTTTCAGATTGTCTTGCGTTCCAATTGGCTGATAACAGTGTAACAGTGAAAGAATTTGTGTCCTCTTTCGAGGAAACAAAAATGTACAATCAATTGTTCCTGGTTCGTTTTCTTACATCATTAAAAACTGCGAAGAGAAGGAAATCTAATCATAGTTATCCGAGTTCGATGCAACCAAGCTGAAGAAGGTTTGGCGATAAATACCGATTTGTCGGTCTCGAAGATTGTGAATGTGATGAGAAAAAAAGCGGTAAAGTTGTATGCGCGAGAGTCGTTGAATATATGTTGACAATCTTTCAGATGACGTTCAAAAGAAGAGTGAAATAGTTTCCGAGGCTGGAATGATGGCTGAAGTGTCTTCTTATTTTCCATATTAATCGATTGATTCTTCCAATTTTTTTTATATAGTTTTCTTCTCGGCGGAATGGCTTTGAATTTTTTTTTAATCTTTAGCTTAATCTGCCAGGATGTACAATCTTAGCCGAGCCTAGTATAATCTTTGCTTTTCACGCGATTCTTCGACGGTAAAATACTCTAGAATACTAACATTTAGCAATAAATCGATTTTGTACATTTGTTTGTCGATATTCCTATCAGTAGATTAAGTTATATTCCTCGCCTCTAAATCGCGCGCCCTGCGCGATTAATAATTTATAACGTTAAAAAAATCTTCTCTCTCTTCTCTTTAAGTTATCATTATTATATTAATAATTTCATCTATTCTCTCTATCTCTCTCTTTCAATCATCGTTTGTTATTTTGTTTGATTTGTACATTCTCTTTCTTCCTCTCGAGCTTGCGAGCGGGTTGTCCTTTTCCTCCCTTTATTTCTTCTATTTCTCTTTTTAACGTCTTGAATATCCAGGAATCGGTCGAGCAATGAATTCTTGTCTCCTGATCAAACAATATATTTATTGTCCTTTAAATATAAGTGTCATTTCTTTTTTTTTTAATTTTAATCTTTTATTCTGATTTCTGTGATCCAAATATCTAGAATGTTATGTTTGTTTTTTTAGATTGATATTTGTGTAAAACATGGACGTAGAGATGTTCGAAGATTAATATTCGTTGAACAAAACATTAGAAATTTAAAAAGAAAAAGAATAAAAATTGTACACGCCTTATTTAGAGAATAATAAATGTATTATTCGCAGGAAACGAAAGATAGAAGAGTTCGGCTGATTCCTCGGCGTTCAAAAACGTTAAGAAGAAAAAAAAGAAAGACAAACGCGTCGCGTTTTCCCTGTCGGAATGAAAGCTTCTCTCATTTGCTCAATTTAGAAAGAGATATTCCAAAAGAGGGCGGGTTGGGTGATAATCCCCCCGTCAAAGGCCAGCTCGACGAGGCCCCTTTGGCCAGGGTCCTCTCACTGGTGACGAAGGGCGATTTCTGAAATAGGGGCGATTCACGTGTCTCGCTTTTTGCGTGTCCTGCTTCTTCTCTCTTCTGCGTTGACCGGGCTATTCTCTCCTCATCGACTCACGAAATTTTGAAGTGCGGGCCAAAAGAGGGAAAAAAGTAAAAAAAAAAACTAAAAAAGATAAATGAATTATCGAAGTAGCGTAAATGATGTCATCGATCGTGAGAATAAACGGAGGGCTCGTTCCATTTTTTTTGCTGTATCTCTTTGTGCTTTTATAACTCTGTATATATATATGGCTATTTATTCCTTTCTTGCGTTTTGTCGTTTTTTTCCCGATTGTTCTCCATTTCTGTTCAATCTATTGCTCTGTATTGTATTTATTTTGGTTTTACGCGAGCGTGTTCTCTCTTGTTTCTTGGCACTTTCTTCGCAATTTTTTTTTTCTTTACAAGCTTTAATACAAATCTCTCTCTCTCTTTCTCTCACTATTTCCCCCTCTATATCTCATCATTTAAATATTTACGCTTGATAAATAACTGCGGAATGCGGATCTGCGGGCGATACTCGTCATTATCGAGTACAATGACCGAGGTTCCTCGCATAAAACTGCGAGGTTCCCCGGGAACAGATCTCGCCAAGCGGATCCGCGATCGCCGCTTCTTCGAAATATATTATTAAATATAATATACAAATTTATACCCGACTAAAAAATCTCCCTTGCGCAATCTCCCCCCTCCCTCCCACCCACCCACCCCTCCCAAAAGCGAGCGAGCGAGCGCAGCGCAAAAAGCTGCGCAACGCGTCCTCCTGATTCGTCCCTCGATTAATTAATACCCTCCCTCTATAACGTTATAATTTATACGCGTTCTCCCATGAGAATTACTCTGCCTTTTTCCTCTCTCTCACGCTCTTAATCTTACGTTAAAAAAAAGAATCTCTCTCGCTGGTTTCTCATATCCTTAATATCGTTAAAATTTATTAAGTTGTTAAAAACATCTAACAAAAAAAAATTAATATTGAGAAAGAAAGATTCGCTTAGAACCTCCCCAACAATGTATCAAAAATAAACCTACATTCTTAGACTCGTGTTTCCCTCTTTCATTCTACCTTCTCATTCTATCCTATCTATTTTCCCCTTTATTCGTGTGCGTTTGTGCTTAAGCACATCCATCGGAGCGCGATGTAGCGGAGAAAAGGAAGACTGGCATTCTCGTAGCTTCATCTCGATCCTCGTTTAATCATCGAGCCGATTTTTGATGAGCTCCATTTTTGTAGCTACAATTTAATTTTAATCTTGATTCGATCGATTTTTATTTCTCTCAAACTCGAGGTCGAAAAATGAGACAAATATGCTCCCCCTTTCATTCTAGATTTACTTTCATAAACATAAGTTGAATTTAAACAAGGTATAATCGATTTTTCTTCAAAAAAATTCCATTTTTGAAAGGAAAAAAAAGTCATATATATGTTTTATTATTTATATAGAAATTAATCCATAATTAGCGTCCATTAATTTAGCTTACGAGAAGCTATTTCCCGAAAGATATACAAAAAAATCGAACTGTATTCAAAATTAAACACTCCGATGAAATTAGACTTTGTTTAGGATCGAAGACACTACGAGTCAAATGCACGCCTTCGCTTTCCGCTGCAAAAGTTTCGATCTTATTATAATATTCACGCGCGCGCGCATCATCGAAATTTCACATCCTCAGCTTTCCTCGAAAGAGATATAAAAAAAAAAAAAAACGCGGTTAAACACGATATTACACCTCTCTATTATATCTCCCGTACCCTGCGTCTCTCTTAAAACTCGATTAGTCTTATCCATCCTTAAACTCGTGTATCTTTGTACTAAGCGCATACCGAAAGTCGAGATTTGTAAACCGGCTGGGTCCGTGGAGGATCCAGCAGACCCAATGGGCACACCCTGTGGAGTTCCATGTGGCCGGTGCCGCTTCAATCTCGCGCCGTTAAGCTCGATCGATGGAGAAGATACGAGTCTCGAATTGTCAAACAGTTCAAACAAGTTCGAATAAGTCCGAGCAAGTTCGAATAAGTCCGAGCAAGTTCGAACAAGTCCAAACAAGTTCGAACAAGTCCGAATAAGTCCGAACAAGTCAGAGCGAGATGACACATGGATAATCGAATGATAATAATTATAAAGAGAGAATAAGTGACACGCGCCAGATTTCATTCGCGAATCAATAACGACACGTCGAGCTTGAACAACGCGAGACTGCGGGCCATGATTGGTTATTACATAATTGGTTAGTCCATTTGTGTTTGTTGAATTTTTCTTGGTCATGCTGAGTACACGACCGCTCTGTAGAGAGGCGGTTTCCTCGAATTTATTTGATTTCATAGCGTTCTTCATCTCGCACTTTCCGCCTTGATCTCCCTATCGATCCGTCCGAATCTCTCTCTCTCTCTCTCTTTCTCTTCACGTCTCTTCGGAATCTCCTCAAAACTCGAAACATACAGTGACCGCGACGTGCATCCATCGATACTCCGCTACGTTATTTCCCGTGGAAGAACATTGTCAATCTTTGACGTCGACATGAAATATCACATTTCACATCCTTCCGAATATTTATTCACAGGTTACCTTCAAAAAGGGAATCTCTCTCTCTCAGCCCTGCGTACGTAGCGGAATAATAATGGACAAGTGTACACGCTGCGAGTCACGATATCGATATGAAATCGTCGCGCTTCGCGATTCTCGTCCTCTGGCGTTTCACAATTTCAGCAAAAATTGCGAAGCTCATCAGGACGCCGCGCGAAGGCTTCGTCTCATATCGACGACCACCATCTATAACGTGGGCGGCACGTGAGACTAGCATCGGCGAAGAAAACGCCGATACTAGACTCTCCTGCCCCTCTTTTACTCTCTTAAGTCTCGATTACCCCTCTTAATTCTCTTTCGCGTTAAGCCTAAATTTAATTTTCTTTACGTCTTTCTCCTCGCCGTCTAACTCCTAATCAGTAATCAATTACTTATCGAATAATTATTATTAACACACGCACACTCACACATTATTACATTCATGATAAAAGTAAAAATCCCTGAAGTTGTATCGGTTATTCTTTTTGTCTCCCCTCCTTCGCTCTCTCTCTCTCTCTCTTTCTTTCTCTCCATCTCTCTTGCTGTTGTTCGCGTGCGTACCGACGGTCGCTTTCTTCTCAATCTCTCCTTGTGCTGGAGAAACGTTCTTCAGTAACACTCTTTAAAAATACGGCACAAATACGGCCAGTTCGTATCGTACCATACGCTAGGACTTTTGCTTCCTCTCTTACTACCTCTCTCTCTCTAGTTCCATGTTTTCGATTTTTCTTTTTTTCAGTTTTCATCGCCATCAATCATCCGTGCCAAGCGACTCGATATCTCGTCGGCGCTGTTCTCGACATCTTGATGACTGCTCGTCGATCTCTCCTCCCATCTTCATATATCTGACCCCTCTCTCTCTCTCTCTCTCTCTCTTTCTCTTTCTCTCTCTCACTCTCGCGGCTCTTGAGGAACTTGAGGTGAATAGAGCGTACACGACGCATTTCACTTCACTAATACGAAAAAACTCATAGTCGCTTCTTCTTTGGTATTACGTGGTGCGAGGAGGGGCGGGATGGGGGCGTAGGAGTCACTTTACTGTTTCTTTTCTCCTCCTGAGGCATCCTGACTTATTTTATGTCGACGACCGGGAACGAGTCGCTGTCCCACGGTGTTCACGGTCTCTATGTTACTTTTAAGTCCCATATTATTTCAATTTAACGTCTCTGGATTGTGATATATAAAAAACTGTGTATCTAGTTTGCGTTTTTGTTTCCTTCTGTTGTTGTTTTTAAGAAAAACCGCTTTCCTCCTGTAGTTCTAGTTAAGAAGTAAGTAAATAGTATATAGCGATAATAGTAGTATGTAATAATAATAGTAATAGTTGCAGTAGTAGTATGTAATAACAGGTATAACGTAATATGTAATTGTCACTTAACTTCTCTCTCTGTATATTATTAATAACTTTAATATTAGATAGACTTCTTTTTTTTTTTAGATTAATCGGATTATCCTTTCTCCCGCACGTTTCACTTTCCTCTATCGTATTAAATCTTTAACCGTAATGCAATGAGGTAATAAGGTTGTGTGTTTTTCTCCTTTTTTATTTTTTTTTTTAATGCCTTATCAGTTTGTTCTCTCAAATCATCGTATCCTATTTCATCGGCGGCGGTGGTTTCGTTATAGCGCTGCGAAATCGGGTCGTGCGCGGTCACACGTGTCGCTTTGTCGTTGTCGCAGGATGTGGACGCGACGCGTAGAGCGAAGGGGAAAACGACACGGTAATCTCTTCGTCAACGAGAGTGATCAAGTACCGGCAGTGTATCTGGCTGGACAGAGCCAGCTTAGATTAGTACGCTTTGGCGTTCTTCCGTTCGGTCGCAGCGAGTACGTCCCTCGTGTGTCCTCGCTCGATCCTTCGTTATCCTTTCAGATTTTGCGTCGGAGTCGCGCGACTGGAGAATCGCGATTTCCAGCCAATGCGATCGATTTCGTTTGCAACATTTGCGTTTCCATTGGCGACGAGACGTCCAGGACGCGGAAGATAACATCATTCGTTCACGATTAAAGTCGAGGTCGATCACGATAGACGCGCGTGTCAAACCGAACGGAGAGCCTCGTTGACTGACAGTTACATTTACATCGGGTCTTGGATTCTTCGAAATTGGAATCCTTGCTCGCGAATTCTCAGAATTAACTCTCCGCCGAGCTCGCCAGACGCTACGAATTAATTCCCGGAGAATTTTGGTCAACTTGTCTTATATTATAACTCCCGGATCACGCTCGCAAAAAGCCGAAATTCTCGGGAATTAATTCGCAGGGTCGGAGCTCGCGAATCGATCGTGGCTGATGTCGAGTTAACTCTCAGAACGTTGTCTCAACGCGTCTTCCCGTCACAATCTGCGCGTCGCGCACTCTCGTTCAAAGCCCTCCCCCGCCGGGGAGGATTTCGTGCCTCGCGAGAGGAGGAGGTGGTCGTGTTAAGCTCGGCCTCTCGACGAGAGAGAATGTCAAAGCGACGACGAGGCCACTCCGGCGAATAAAACGGATAGGCGTCGGTCCGCGTCAATGTGGATGTCATCGACGTTACTGGCTTTGCGGCGATTGTGGCGGCTGCTGCTGCTGGCTAGATGGTGAACCGCTCGATTGCTGGGGCTGCGACGTCGCACCGCCCTGAGAGGTAGCGCTGCCGTCTCTCTTGGAACGGGACGCGCCTTCCTGGCTGCTACCGCGACCGGCACGCGAGCCAGCTCCGCTGGTTCCTCCAGGGGTGCCCGATTGCAGGACCATAGCGCGGATTCTTCTCTGGGCCGACTGCGAAATAAATTATTCAAGTAAAAAAATTGTTTTTATAATTTTATCTCAATTTATATTGAGTTAATAAATAATTTTATCAATAAAATTTGTATATTTGAGTATACATTTATGCATAAAATTACTTTAAAGAGGCGCATTTATTTTACCTGAACGGAGAAGAATGGGCCAATGATATGGACGGTGGTCTCTTCTTCGGCTGAAGGAGGAGTAGCTTGTTGTTCCGACAGTTTAATGACGCTACCGGTCACGCGTTGCAGCTCTCTAACGTTTTGACCGCCTTTGCCGATGATACGACCGACCTGGGTGCTGGGCACGAGGATCTCAATGGTCAGTCTAACGTCTTCAGTGCCTGCGACATAGCCTTCCTCCCGCATCTTCTCAAAGATCAAGTACTGGGCCTGAAATCGCAATTCAATTTCAATGATGCAATCAAGATAAAGATAAATTAAAATTTTTGTCTTAAGGATCAGTAGATCGTAAGAAACTAAATGTAAAAAAAAGAAGAAAAGATGGGGAAAATAATGAAAGAGTGAAAAAAATGTTGGAGGGTCAAACGGAACCGATCCTCGCATTGGGTTCGACGAGATCGGTACGGGGCCCTTGTCTTCGATATTCCTGCTGATTCAAGTTGATGCATAGAAGACAACATCTACCCAAAATTCAGCAGGGTAACTAAAGGATATTTTTTAAGTATCATGCTGGGATTTGAACTCGCGACCCTTTGTAACGCTAGTCTGACATTATTCCTATCTGCCAATATGGCATCGAAGTTATACGAACACTAAAACGTTCATAGCGATTACAATAGATTCTTATCAATCATTACAAATCCAGGATATATTTCTACGAAATGTTATCTCTATTTAAACTTTATCATTACAAAAAAAATTGCGAGATGCAAAATTAAAGAATCATAAGATGCAAAAAGCCATCATCAAGAGATGACGATGATGTTTACCTTCCACTGAGATTCCGGGGAGCCGATGATAGTGACCTTTCTTTCGGTTTGCTGCTCGGCCGGCTTGTCCTGTTCGAGAGGCGCGATCTTGACGCTGGCTCCAGAGAACCTGATGATATTACGAATGTGGGAGCCCTTGGTGCCGATGATGGCGCCGACGCTATTGTTGGGAATGTATAGAAAGGTCGTCTCCTGAGTGTCGCTAGCGGGGACGCCCTGTTGAGTAGGTAGGCTGCTCTGGTAGGGATACGGGGCGGGTCCCGAGCCATAGAGGCCGGGTCCGCGGGAGCTGTAGCCCATTCCGGCGGTGGACATCATGGCCATCGGATGAAGACCGGGGAACATCATGCTTTGCGGCTAAACACATCGATCAATAACTTTATTACATTACGCAACGACTCATTTCGCGCCGAGCAATCTTTACGAGAGATCAAGGGCACAACAAAGTACATTTAAGCAAAAGTTTGAAGAAAGATTTTCCACTCTAAACTTTTCAATTTTTCATATTCCACGTATGAAACAAATCAGAGATTCTTAACGTCTTTAATATATTCTTTGAAAAAATTTAAAATACTGATACATGACATTTAGGATCGAAGAAGCGCGAAGGCAATAAGACTCACAGCCATAGCTTGCAGATCATTCTCGTAACTCTGGCGCAGTTTGCTGGAGATCATGGACTCGGCCTTGCTCATGTTCTCGATCGTTCCCTTAACAGTAATGATGCGCTCGAGATTAAAGCTATTGATATCGTTGATACTGCTGACGGTGATCTTGGAATCGGTGTCCTGCATAATTCTTTTAATCGTGTTACCGCCCTTCCCGATAATTCGACCGATGAGATTATTATGCGCGAGGATCTTGAGGGTGATCTCCCTGTCGACAGACAATAATATCAACATCAACGATTCGTTCGTGCACAAAGAGACATTACTTCAGTCGAGCAACATAAATTACGCAAGGATCGCACTTATCGTAAATGTAATTAAAACAAAAGTGACAAAATTCGAATACACTTGTGATACATCATCCAGATAAAAAAAATATATACGCAAAGGGAATCCATCTAAGATTAACTTATATTGTTCGACCGGTTCGACGATCACACGACGATTTTATTACGGTTCCATTTTGGGAGTATCAACGCGACTCGCGACGTCGTCGTACCCCTTATTCGTAGACGCTGCCTCCTGCTGCATGACATCCAGAATCTTCTTGCAGGCGTTCGTGCAATTCTCGGGATTGCCGTAGATGGTGATGGCCTTCTCCAGGGAGCCGACGTTGTCCTTGCGGTGCACGTCGACCCTGGCACGGGACACCTGAGTGATCTGCCGTATCGTCGAGCCCTGCCGGCCAATGATCGCGCCCACCATGTCCGACTGGACAAGGATGCGTAGCGGGAAGTCGGTCTGACGACCGGAACCCGGCAACCCGGAGAAGGCGACGCCGCCGCTACGCTGGCTGCGGCCCCTTCGTCGACCCTCCGCCGAGGACATCTCCACTTTCAGCGGATTGCCGTCGTACTCGTAGCCATTCAACTGGTTCACAGCGCTGCGAGAACAAGGAAATTGTTAAATAACAGAAAAAAAAGAAATTATTATTATTTAACAAAATTGTCGAGAGAGAGATTACAAGGAATCAATCAAGTTTACTTGCAAGTTAACTAGGGTTGCACAAGATTCGAGATAAGAGGATATTTGTAAAAATATTGTATTGGAAATTTTCGAAAACTTTAGCCTTGTCTTGGTCTTGAGTGAATCTTTTTAGAAATATAATAAAAATGTCGTCTTGTATTGTCTTGTCTCGAGTTTATTAATTTAATTTTTATCTATTTCTGAAATTGTTTAAAATAATATTTAATATAATTTTTATAACATAATATAATTTAGGATAATTTATATTATCTTAAAAAGAGAGAAGAAGATTATACATATATGTATGTTAAATATATTAATATTAATAGTATATATATATATATATATATATATATATATATATATATATATATGCAGTATTTTAATTAGTTAATCAAATAATACCAAGACTAAAATTGTCATCATCATTATTGAACTTCAATCATCAAGATTATTGATTTTTAAAAAAGCTAAAATATGTATATTTGTAAATTAGAGATAAGAAAGAATTACACTATATATATATTATACGAATTTAAAGAATTTTATTTAATAATTGAAAACATTTATATTAAGAAATAATTAAAATTTTACACAATTATTTAGCTTTCCAAAATACTATATAATATATAATAAACATATATATTATATATATATTATACGAATTTAAAGAATTTCATTCAATAATTAAATAAATTCAATTATATAATATAGTGTAATTCTGCAATCTTGACAATCTTAGTCTACTATTTTGATTAATTAATTAAAAATCTTATCTTGATCTTGTTTCTAAATTTGACACAAGACAATATTAAGATTTAGTATCTCGTGCGACCCTAATTTTAACCCTCCGTCAGGTCAGGTACCTGATCATTCATGACTTACATCTTAAGAATATTTTATGAAACCCATATAAATAATCGAATCAAATATTTCATGTATTCATGCTAAAAAAATATCAATTTTTATTTTTAATATTTTTAAATATTTAAAATAATAAATATTTCTAATATTTCTAAATATTTTTTTCCTATAGTAGTGGTATTTTACGAAAAAGAAATATTACTTATAAGTATTGATATTTACACAGTAAAAAATTGTGTGCCCATATGCTAAAATTTTCTTGTGTTACCGCGTTTTGATTAGTACTTTAATGTAAAATTAACATACAACTTATATGTTATTATTTTTTATAACGTTTTCATGCGTTACATTTATGTCAACTTCATAACTTGACACTTTGTACATGTCTCTTAGAAATGGAATATTATTTTGAGTATTTTTAACATAATCATTTTAAACAATCAACATGTCTCAAAGTCAGTTTAACATTCTAAAAAAAGTTAAAGTAAATCTTCAAATAATCTTGAACTTTAACATACAAAAATAATTAAATTTACTAAAATCAAATGTTTCTATTACAAATAATTTAAGTTAAAACAATTACTATTATATGTTAATATCCTCAACATTTCTTACGAGTTATTGTAACTATTTTTTCATGTAATTTTTAATTAATTTGTATGTTATTTTTACATTACACTTAAAGTCACAGTAACAAAAATAAATGTAAAGTATTGTGTCAATTATTTAACATTTTTAATTTGTCAATAAGTAACATACGACGAAGAATGAGTTATTTTAATTTAAAATTGAAAATGGATTTTCTGGGACATGTGAAAAATGTTATAATTAACATTTTATCTTTTTACCATGTATACTCGCAATTTTTTCTATGATAAAAGCATCGAATCCCGAGTCCGTATCACGATGATTGACATGAATTCATATATAATAAATATATATTTATATATATTATACGAATTTAAAGAATTTCATTCAATAATTAAATAAATTCAATTATATAATACAGTGTAATTCTGCAATCTTGACAATCTCAGTCTATTATTTTGATTAATTAATTAAAAATCTTATCTTGATCTTGTTTCGAAATTTGAAACAAGACAATATTAAGAGCGATCTCTTGCAAAAATGCAAGAGGAAAGAAAGAAAGAGATATCTTCTCGAGCGAGCGATTTTTTGCAAAACGCAAGAGGCAAGAAAGAAAGAGATATCTTCTGCTATCACTTACTGCTGTACTTGTTCCTGCGTCTCATAGCTGACGAGTAAGGTCTGCGTGTTTGAGTCCCGCGACGACAGCTTCTCGATGTTCTGTACCTGGCCGTAATTGGAGAACAATCCTTCGAGATCTTCTATTCGGGCGTGGGCCGGGAGGTTGCTCACCAGGACTTTGGCGACGCCGCTGCTGCTGAAATCACAGGAAAATAACACTTGGAATCAAGACCGAAGCAATTATTTCGCACCAACGGATGCCACACAAACACGTAGTAAAGCAATCGATATCAAAATAGTAAAGTAACACGTATATATATCAATGGATCCGTGAGATATTAATCCGATATCTCTCCGCATAATCGTTAGTTGTACACTGGTTACGCGATAAGGAATGAAAGATATCTCAGTACTACTGCAAGTCGTGCGGGTGTATCTGGTGGACGTATTCATCTTGTATCCATGTTGTATCCATTTTGCTATCTGGACCGAGTAGAGACTGCAAACGAAGGAAGAGCGCGGCCATGTAAGACTCTGACAGAATTACACGCTTCCCCGACGAGGAGCGAGATTCCGGCGCGATAATCGTCGAATAAACTCTGAAAGTGCCGAGTTGTAACCTACCGAGAAGTCGGTTTGTTTACATTAGGCCGTTATGTTGTTGTCTTACAACCTGACATGATATACTCGTCGATTAGCAGCGTGTTGCTATTGGAAGCACAAAATATGTTAATGTATTGTATTTATTTAATACATGTTTATATAATTTTGTATTTAATATAAATCAAATATAATTATATTTAATGTAAATTAAATATAATTATATTAAATGTAATTAGATATATAATTTTATTTATTGTAAATTACATTTAATATAAATTTTATATAATTATATTAAATATAATTATATATTTAAGTTATATTTATATTAAGTTACTATAAATATTCGAGAAAAAAATATGAGCGAAGTAAAAGGAAATTAAATAACTATTATTAATTTAGATAAAATAATTATATATATATATATATTTCTATTAGTGAATTTAAATAACATTTTTCAGAAATCAAGTAATTTTTCAAAACAATGTTTTTTGATAGATTGATGGATTATTTTTAATTTATACAAATATATTATAACAAGAACGCTTCTCGTTAAGAGTTTTTTTCTAGTTTATTTAATTTATTTGCTATTTATTAAATCTTCCTGAATATGAAAGAGTATTTCTATTTATATATTTATGCTCGCAAAAAGGTAATACTAGAGTGAAAAAAATCTTTTAATTGATCAAAAGCTCGTACACATCATATATATTCAAAAGAAGAATCGAAAAAAATACGAAAATAGAAAGTAAAATAAGTGAAATTAAATAACTCTAGTTAGAAAATATGTGTTAGTAAAATAATTTATTAACAAATTTAATTTATTTTAATTTTCTAAAAATCAAATCATTTCTTGTAACAATGTTTTTTGGAAGATTGATGGATTTTATATACATTGTTTCTCTAAATACGAATACATTGTATCAACTAATATATTTCGTTAAGGATTTCTAGAGAGTTTATGGAGTCCTTTATCAAATTTTTCTTTATATGAGAGCGTTTTTATTTATGATAAAAAAACCTCGTATAATATTCGATAGAAAAAAATCTTTTAATTTATCAAAAATTCCTACACATCATGTATCGTGCACCTTATAATGAAAAACTGACTGAATTAATAAAAATATAATAAAAGAATTGTAATAAAATATAATAAAAAAATTGACTGAATTGATTGAATTAAGAATTTCTAGACTTTATGGAGCCCTTTATCAAATCTTTCTTTATACCAGAGCGTTTCTATTTATACATATATTTATAAAAAAAATCTCGTATAATATTAGACAGAAAAAAAATCTGTTATTTCATTAAAAACTCCTACACACCATTTATCGTGCATCTTATAATGAAAAACTGACAAAAACCATAATAAAGTGTCATAAAATTATTTTTTTTTTTTTTTGAAATCCTGCATGTCCTTTACAGACCAGGTCGCATGCGCGAAAGAGTCCTGAAATCCCTTTAAATCCATCACTTTACGCGTGTGTGTGCGTTTTACGGGCATCAGATTAACTTTGTTCAGGACTGCACGAGCGTAAATTGCTGCACGTCTAGGCATCGGGCGCATCGAAGGCCACCAACGACGACGACGACATGAATGAACCAAACGGCAAGTAAGAAGAGGGAGCGCGAGGAACAAAAAGGAGGGTGGAACGACCGAGGGAACGACTCTCACTTTCGTACGTATCGATTTTTTAGTAGGCCGACCCACTCATCGCCCATCGGGAGGTTGCCATCGCGAGAGCTGCGGCGAGCTTTCGAAGCAGCGCAAACAACCTTGAGAAAGACCCGCGGCGAACGACCCGGGAGACCCGGGAGACCCAGGACCTATCGGAGGACACAGTTTCGCTTTCGCGAAACGACGGGGCGACCTACATTTTTTTTCGCGCGAGGATAGAAGGAACGCTTGGCGCCCTTAACCCCCACTTGTTAAAGTTCGAAAATTAAAACCGTGCTTTTGCGCGAGAAAAAACCTTCACCCCATTTCGCGCTACTTATCTTGATATAATTTTTCAAAATGATTTGCATGAATTTTTCCGTACAATCGATTAAAGGCGCAGCGTTATCTCTGTTTATTATCTTTTTTTTTTCAAGTTTTTTCATAATTAAATTGTCAAGCTTTTTGTACATCGTAAAAATTCGCTAAAAACGAAAATGTCCGACATCTCTAATCATGAAACGCCAAAACAAATTATATGCGATCTGATATTATTAATACAGATAAGAAAAAAAATATAATACAATACAAAATATTTAATTATCCTTTAATTATATAATTATAATTAAATAAAAGTTAATAAATAAGAATTTTTCTCTCCTTTCCTCTAATCAAAAAATTTAGAAAAAAAAGTTTTGGAAATAATATATATTGTCTTCACATATTATTAAAAAAAAATCGATACAAAATATTTAATTAGTCCTTTAATTATAATTATAATTAAATACGAATTAATAAATAAAAACTTTTCTTTTTTCCTCTAAAATTAGAAAATTTTTGGGAAATAATATATATATATATATTTTCTCCACATATTAATTGAAACAAAATTATACACACTCAACGTTTCTCTCTCTCTTTTAATTATTATCTCACGAATAATACTTTTAAATCCTGCTGCTTGAGATAAGGATCTAAGATACTAATCTTTTAGTGCATGTTATCACTTGGATATGCTTTCAAAAAATATGCGCAATTAATAAAAATATACACGAGAAACAACAACAATAATAATAATAATAAGCGCACCTTCACAAAATTAAGAATAAAAAAGACGTGGACGCGGGGAAGGGGGCGAAGAGGGAAGGGAGATGGATGGAAAAGACAAAGATGCGCTAAACGCGCGAGTGCACGCGAAGAAGAGGTACACGGGAGGGACGCGACAGGCGCGAACAACAATGCGGAGGAGACGGGGAGGGGAAAGGGTGGGGGAGGATGGCCTTTGTTTCGCGTACTTCCCTTTGGGGGATTTTCGGCGGTATCCGGCGATATATGGCGCGAGGAGTGCGTGTAAACGTGCACCTCGTCTACCTCGTGGTTGCCGCCACCCAACCGCCCACCACCGGACTTCCCCCTCCACCCCCTCTCTCCCCTTCCCTCTCCCCTTTCCCGTCCGTTCAACCCTTTTGCACGCACGTGTGACTCGTCGGCATGATTTCGTCGGGTCACCTTTAACGAAAGGCGGCGGATTTTCGCGAGGCAAGCCCGGATAAGGGAGGCGGAAGGGGGGAGGAAGGAGGGAGGGGGCGAGAGAGGGAAAGAAGGGGAGGGGAAGAGAGGGCCTTTGCGGACAGGAGTGGATCGCGGCGGGTCACCCCCGTGGAAGAGCTTTTGATGTCCCGGCCTAAGACACTTTTTTCGGACACTTTTTCTTCCGTCCGTTTCGCTCTCGTCGCCTCCCCCCTCCCTCCCTCCCCGTTCCCGCGTTTTTTTTTGCGGGTTAACGAGTCGATAGAGCGAGACGGGTGCGGAATGAACCGATCGAGAGCGCGGATGGATTGACCGAAAATTTCGTGGGTCGTCGGGTGATACAAAAAAAAAAGACGAGGATGCAAATCTCTATCGCGGGAAAATAACATGAATTTTTTATGCCGCGTTCAATTAAAAGATCTTTATATCTTAATATCTTCATATCTATTCACATTATTTCTTCACTGATAAATTAATAATATATGAATTAATAATAATATTAAAGAAAAATGCGTTTAAAAAACACACTTTATAGAGAATGCGATATAAAGGGTGAACCATTTAAATTTTTCCATTTTTGAGGCTGCAATATTTCTGATAATTATTTATCTGATACTTTGTGTGTGATATGTGTTCGATTATAAATATCATTTCTCACGAAAAGTACTGGCAGATGTGCAAGAAATTATTTCATACTTTAAGGCATAATAATTCCTAAAGTCACTAAGGATCTTCGTGAGGAACAAGGTCAACAGATCATCCAAATTGTGCCCCTTCGAATGAATAAATTTTCTCACTTTTACTTTTCGTTTCAACTTTCTTCGATAGATATACTTTTAATAAGGCTTTAATAAAGACACACAATTTTGATACTCTATTTCAAAATATTTTAATGATATTGATTAAATAATTAAACGCGTCATCCCGAATTTATTAAGATTATTATATAAAAGATTGTATAATACATCATTCATCAATTTCTTAGAATTAATAAGAAAACCTCGCGAATCCGGAAATTCTGATTTTGATGAAATTTTACACACTTGTAGGGGGAGAGGAGTAAATAGATGAATTTCGAAATTTTCAGTTGCTGCCTAAAAACGATTCCAAGGGATAAAACCATCCCTCATATGTGTAAATTTGCAGATTTTTTACTTTTCTCGATATGTCTTTGAAAATTATTCGAGATATCGAAAAATGTTTTATATAAAAATTTCACGATTAAAACACTTCTATTTAACCACGTCAATAAAATTTTGGAAAAATAATTTTTTGCAGATTTCTCAAAAATAAAATTTTAATTTCTCGAACAATTTTTTCTATTTTTTCGCGAATAATTTTCGAGATAAGTCGGAAAAGGTCGCTCTACATATGAGGAGTGGTTTCACCCCTTAGAATCGTTTTTGAGCAGCAACTGAAAATTTCTAAATTCATCCATTTATTAAGTATAAAGTTTCATCAAAATTAAAATTTCTTGATTCGCGAGGTTTTCTCGTAAGTCAAGGAAACCTAGAGGGCGATGACGTTTATAAATACAGCCCTGCTCGAGGAACCGCCGACGTCGTCGACTTGCGCCGTCGGGACGCACAGCGTCAAAATCGATCTTGAAAAGGGAAAGTGCCAGCGGCATGACTTTACACACACACACATATATACGGTCGCGAAAAAAAAATGCGTGTGCGAGCTAACAAGGACGTTCACAAGTATCAAAATCTAGGGAGTTCCTAGCTTTCTCTATCATTGTCATCGAAACGCAGACTGAAAACGACGTGAAATATCAAAGATACATCTTCATCTCTTATCCTTTATTTTCCTAGAATGTTTCTATTTCCGGGGGAGGAAGATGATGTCAACGAATTCCGTATCTTATCCACTGTCGATACGTCAAGCCATGTGTATTTCGAGTATCGTCAACGTAAATATTGCTGGAGAAGATGTATCTTATCAGTCACACCGAGAAATCAGTCACGATTTAGGTTCGATCAGGATACGTGAAATAAAGTGTTTGATTTGGTCCGTGTGTCGCTATAGTGCTGTTATCTCTCGATCGTCCTCTTTATCGTATCCATGAGTCACGGATTATGTGACATTTAAATAGAAGATCGATTTTAATTTTTATTATTGTGAATATTGTGAATGTATTAATTTATTTATATGAATAATAAATTTAAATAAGCTACCAATATTTTTATATCAAATTTAAATTTAAATTTACTATCATAATAGTTCTTCGAATAATTCTGATGCTAAAAGTTATATAATTATATTGTAATATAAATAAAAAAATACACTCTCTTATATACATATAAATATTTCTATAAATCGTGATGATTGTCATGCATAATTTTGTCTCCTTAATTTTAATAGAATTGCTGCTAAATTCTATCGATCCAAAACCTGAAGCTTCAATATGTGAGATTGATAATCAATATAAAATGTAAAATAAAATAAAATATAAAAATATAAAAAAAATATAAAATGTAAAATATGTAAAATAAATATAAAACAAAAACATAAAATAAATAAATAAACATTTTAGGGAAGACAAGCAAAAATAGAAAAACATGTTAAAAACATAAAGTCAAAATGTCTCAAAATTCTATCAGTAAACATAAAATACATATCGATAGATCAAAATTTCGTAATGAAAAAAAAATTTGATCAACGATTAATCATCCTTGATGAAAACGTATTTTTCTTTTTCACTAATCTTGTCCTGCAAACGCGATACGAGCCGAATCAGCCGGTTCTACAGTCAGCGACACGTCGAGAAATCCTTCCATTTGAACGGACCTTAAGGCTCGCTCGCATGTATATGTATGTGTACGGGAGGAAGTTAGGCGAAAAAGGGGGCGGGAGGGCACGGTCGTTGTGCGATTCGACGTCAAGGTAGGTAGATACGTACCTGCGCGACCGCGTGGCACGTGCGCCGCTTTCCAGTTACGCCTGCGTGTGCGTGACGCACGCACGTGCGCATGGCGCCAGCCGCAGTGCTCTGCCTGACAATAAGTGCGATTTCTTTTTTTTATGCAGGGACAAAATCTTATATTGTATCCAACAATCTCACGGTGGAATATATTGAATGGAAAAAGCCATTTATTATATTATTATTTCACGTTTATTCAACAGGATTGTTCTATTTATTTCATCAATAATTATATTAAATCATTTATATAGATAGGGAAATATTTATTCGATCGATTTGTGGTTTTTCATTTATTTTTTTCAATAATTTCAATAGTTATTTAATTAGAATTTTATTTAAAAGAGATGGATTAGAATTAATTTCTTAATGTTTGATAATTTTATAGATATTTTTCAAAATTATATTTCTTTTAATTCTGTGATGGTTACTGTATTTTATAATCGAATGATGTTATTAATATGATAGAATAATGTTTATGCATGGAAGTTTTGAAATTTAATAAAATAAAAATGTAGAAATTTTAATTTATAAATTAATTGTTGAAATTTATAAATCAATTGTTTTAATTACTTTAATTATTAGGAGGACTCGAATTTCTTTTTCTATTGATTATCTATGGCTGTGGCAGCCCAAACATCTGTTTCTACATTTATTCATTCATCTACATTAAGACTGACTTCAAGGATTTATTTAATATATATCTTGATTATAATAAAAATTTATAAATTATAGAAAGTTAGAGATAAATTATTATTGTATACACAATCAAACATAAAAGCATAACGTAACATATGTTGCAAACAGCGTTTCGAGATAAGATGATGTTTCTTCAAAAGATAATAAACGATTAGGCGTGTAAAAATAGAAAGGAAGAAGTTCAAAGTAAATTCGAGGTACACGTGAATTTGATGCTTTCGTGTTCAATGTGTTTCGTAAGAAGTCTATGGGAAGAATAGACGAAAAGAAAAAAAATGAGATATGATAAAAGATACCAAATTATATCAAGGTAAAACGAACAAGACGTGCACACGTGTCCCGAGGGAACTGTGAATTTTATCCAAAGTGATAAGCGATACATGGAAACCGGTGTCGTTGCGCTATCTATGGATAAGATAGATAGGTACCATGTTGACGCGCAATAGGGGTTGCTAATATTGACATTGGCAGCTAGAGTCACTCACGCTCTATTTCTACGGCGTGTATTGCGGCCAACCGAGTCAGCTGTGAATTTTCTTTTTTTGTGACAAGACGCACGAAGAAGAGTTCATACCTCGGGAAATCGACTGGACGTCGAATCAAGGATATTGTTGAAAGCACATGAGCGGGTAATAATTCTCGCAGGGAGGAGGAGAAGGGGAGAATCTCGAGAATCTCGTCGTCAGAGAGACGAAAATTCTCAGACTACACATGAAGCTGAATCTCAAATTATCTTGCTTAGACACCGCATTCTGTCCTTTTATACGTTTTACCAAGAGGAAGTGTTGATTCTCCTTCCGAGAAAATTTCTCAGTCGTTTATAGAGCAAATGTGACAGTTAAGACATTCACATTTTTGTCGAAGACTAGAACTGGAAAAAAATTACGCATTCTTCTCTTGTATTTTCGATTTCAATCTAATTTTTAATTTATTTAAATATCTTAAGCAATCGAATAATTATTATTTTAAACCCAATAATTTTTTAGATCAAATAATTATTATTTTATTAATAATAATAAAATAATAATAATAAAATGATTCCAATAAATCTACAAATATTAGAAAATTTTCATGGGCAAGGGATTCAACCTTAAAGTTTATTCGGTTTAATAGCCATTTATTTTTTATTTCAATCTAATTTTTAATTTATTTAAATATCTTAAGCAATCGAATAATTATTATTTTAAACCCAATAATTTTTTAGATCAAATAATTATTATCTTATTAATAATAATAAAATAATAATAATAATAAAATTATTCCAATAAATCCATAAATATCAGAAAATTTTCATGGGCAAGGGATTCAACCTTAAAGTTTATTCAGTTTAATAGCCATTTATTTTTTATTTCAATCTAATTTTTAATTTATTTAAATATCTTAAGCAATCGAATAATTATTATTTTAAACCTAATAATTTTTTAGATCAAATAATTATTATTTTATTAATAATAATAAAATAATAATAATAAAATGATTCCAATAAATCCACAAATATTAGAAAATTTTCGAAAAAGGGCAATCAACCTTAAAGTTTATTCGGTAGCCGTTTATTTTCGCGCACGCTTCATCGTCATTTTCTTTCAACGCGGCTTTCTCGTCTTGATGAATCAACGTCTTCGTCCAAAGCGGATGTTTTCGCGATTCGCCGAGTGCGAGACCGTTATTCAGGAGAATCTCGATACAAAGGCGGAAATTAAATAGAAGGCTTCGGAGAGAGAGAACAAAATGATGGGAATTATATTACCTAACCATTTGATCTACCATAGATGAAACATTATGAACAAATAACTTAAGAATAGCTAAGAATTAATTATTAAACAGATTTATAGTGGAGTTTATTTTTTCACATATCTCCTGTAGAAGGTAAATTTTAATTCATGTACTACATCATGTTATTATTGATATATGCATAAAAATGTATGAAAAGTTATTAATAACACAAAAAATAATTTAATTTTTTAAAATCATGTACCAATAGCAATTAAATATTAAATAAATTTAAGAGGAGGAAAGACGAGATATACTTTTGTTTCAGACTGTAATCGATAGAATTTATAGGATAAAAAAAAATGAATGAAAAATTTTGTATTTTAATATCGTAAAAATTGTATTTTTATCTTCATTTTTCCAAAAACCAAAGCATTTCGATTTTTATATATTCCTAGTGCTAATTATTGATTTTTATGTATAAGGAATTGAATTTAATAAGAATAATGAGCTGCACATCTGACTTTTAATGCTAAAGCGTAATAAAAATTATTCCGAATTATCTTTGCAGGAACGCAATGACGCAATATTGCGAAACTTACGTATATCATACATGTGCAATATCTAGAGAATTATAAAATTTAGAGGGCGGAGGATATATTATTCGCAACGTTGTATGAAATATTTAATTATTTCCGTTTTAAATTCCGATTTATGTATAATAATGGAAATTTATGGGAAAGAGAAAAGAATGCCCGCTATAAAATGTTGACTCAGTCGAGAATTTTGATAGTGGATTATGACGCGAAAATTCATTGATGTAAATTTGATAAGCGATTTTCAGTCATTAAAGAGAGAAATAATTTAGAAGTTGTTCATGTAATGTATCAAATTTATGAACGTGTGCGTTCAAGAAGAAGCAAAACAGACAATAAAATATTATATTTGTAATATTTTCTGAAACATCATTGTTGATGATTTCGATATCTCTTGGTGGATCTATTCTTTAACGTCTAATTTAATTTAAAGTATTCTGTTATTAATTTTTCCTCTTATTAATTTTTTCTCGCAACATATGTTTCCAAAAAATAAACTTTACATTTCAAATCATATTGTTACATCGTATCAAAATGTTCAACAAGAAATAATTTATTTTTTACTCGCTAAGAAAAAAAATGTCATGTAAATATGAAAATGATGGAGGCAATAAATGCATCAGGAAATCGGGGCGGAAGTTTACAAATAAAGCGTCTAGAATGGATGCATATTGAGTACATTGTAACACGATCGCGACGCATTACATGAAAAGAAAATAAAGAAAATGAAGATAGCGGATTGAAAAAAGCAATTTAAAAAAGGAATTTAAAAGATAAAATGGCAATGTCGGCGGAATCGTATCGTTTAGAAGCAAAAGTTGCAACGTTTGCGAATAATTGCCAACATCTAAGAGTGTTTATACACGAGCATCGCTGCATATCGCATTCTCGTTATCATAATTACTTATTAATGAGGCGCAATAATTTAATTTATTTTAATTTAATCCTCGAGTGGGAGGAAGGAAGAAAGGAAATATGCACGTGGCGTCCGACTTGATGCACATGAACCAGACAATGCATTTTGTAGAATGACGAGATATCGGAGCAACGTGAAGATAAAAATAGATATTATATGTATATCTAAAGCGCGTTCATAGACTCTCTTCCGCCAGCTATAAGTAGAGTTTAACGTATTTTCATCCAGAAATACGCAGTTGTACGCGCTTGTATCGTATACAGGGTGTCCCAGACTTAACCAATCAGCCGTTAATGGTAGATTCCTGAGATCATTTGGAAACGAAAATCTTAATACCAAAATGTTGAGGAAGATATAGTTTCGGCGCTACAAAAAATTAAAGATTACCAATCAGCGCGTTACGTTCTCCTGCTCAGGGACATAGCGCATTAAGGGGCCCGCGTACAGCGCGATAATATCGATATCGATAGAGGGATCAATATAAAATAAAAAATAGAATTCTGCAGTGAGCGCGATTATCTCTTCGATGCGACAGCAGTCAGTAGTTTGAACATTTTTATGAAGTCTCCCTCAACATTTTGGTATTAGAATTTTCGTCTCCGAATGATCTCAATCTGCTATTAACGACTGATTCGTCAAGTCTGGGACATCCTGTATAAATCGAGGAAGAAAATAGATAAGAGTAGATAAATAAAAAGAATGAGAGAGAGATAATTTTTCTCTCTAGGAAGTAACAATGTGCAACGGTATCTTGTGCCAGGAGATAACGATTACGGAATATCAATACAAACCATTTATTATCTAGCCAATCAATCATGGACGGATGAGGCTTCTCATCTCGTTGACGGATCACGGCAGCATTAAGCCGTATCCACAAGGATCGACGGAGAGGAGAGCGAGTGATAAAGCACGCCTAATCAATTTCTCGTCGACTTTTCTCGGAAAGTTACATCAGAATTTTATTATTCGCTGCGAGGAGATCAGGATTTTCCCGAAATGTCGCCGATTGGAAACGCACGATTCGAAAGACACGTCACGTCAGACATGTGCCACTTGAAATGTCAAAATGACTTCACGCGTCACGTGATCGCGGTGTCAGCGACCGACGTCATTCCAAATGCACCGGGCGATGACGGTGGGCGTATTTTATTGGAAACGGTGACTCAGCGTCGGAATTACTAACGGATGGCCTTACGTTCATTCAGCGCGAACGCCGCGATACTCCAAGGGCTTCCTGTCATCTCGGAGTTTACGCGAATCTTCCTTACATGCGTGGGTGAAGAGAATGGAAATGACATTTTATTTAGCTTTCCTACAAGTACGTTCGAGAAAATTGCCACTGCATTTTGAAAGATAATTTATCTATACTTGTTTAAGCTTGAATGATCTCGAGTGAGACTCTTGTGTCATATTTTTGTAAATTTATTTCAAATTCAGAAACTATTAATATAATAAATATAAAAATATATCATTAATATAACTATTAATATAAAAATTAATAGAAACTATTACTGGAATAGTAATTATTATAATAGTAATAAATTAATAGAAACTATTACTAGAATAGAAACTATTAATAGAAACTATTAATATAAAAATATAAAAATATAATATAAATTAATAGAAACTATTAATATAAAAAATATAATTTAGTAAAATGATTTGAAATCATATAAAAAGTTACCATAAATTTAATAATGTAAAAAATCAAAAGAAAAAGAAAATATGTCTGGACAAAAGTATCTAGATAAAATTTAGTTTTTCGAAGTGCATTCTTATATCTTAATAAACCCACTGCCGCAAAATTAATTCAATGATATGCAAGATTATTTTTTTGGGAAATCATTGAAGCTTAAAACAATGCAATGCACGGGAGAAAGAGTTATTTCAAGTATTTTTATATTTTAATTATGAATCATATTAACTTGTGTAAGAGAAATCATGATATTTTCACTCAATGATATTATATACGTTTTATATATTTTACAAAAAGAGAGAACATAATATTTAATTATTTAAATATTTTTCGATGCACGAAACAAATGCGTAAATTGACATTTAAGTTTATATTTTTTTACAGCTGTAAACATCCTAATGTCATCTACACAACATGTTGTGCATGAAAATGTACTTTTTACACAATATTTGTATTGTAAAATTTTTTCCATGTATGTTATTGATTTTCCAACTTTTATCGAAAATAAAGCCATGCATGACACAATTTTATTCTATATTTTTGACTTATATTTCTTTATGCAAAATCATCAACTTTTTTGTACCAATCAGTTACAGAGTACTCTGTGTGTATTTTAATCGTGCAAAGCACCATTTCAACGCTGATAAATTTCGTTTTTTTTTCTCTCTCTCTCTCTCTCTCTGTCTCTCTCATCCTTTTTCATTATTTGTATATATGCGAGAGAGCGAGATACGATCTCTCGATCGAACTCATCGATGACATTTTCCCGAGCGTCTTATCCTGTCGAGAATCATGTGAAAGAAGGAAATTAATGAAATTATAGTGATACGATAAAATAATAGTTTTTGCACCGTATTTTATCTACCGTATTGCCATTATTTTATTTGCTGATGGCTTACACGATACAAATATGTTAATTAGCGAAGCTAAATTACATCGATTTATGTAGTCGCCGCAAACGATATTTATACTCATAAATGAAAGATTATAAATCTCTAAAAGAGAAAAAAGAGAGAGAGAGAAAGAATGACTGATAATTAAAAGTTATAATTAAAATAACTGTTGCCAGGATTGCTTGAACATTTTGTTGGAAAATTACAAAAAAATTAAATATCATACGCAGTTTTCATTAAATACACTGCACGTTAACCTGTTCTATAAATTAATTAATTTTTCGCGAATAATTATAAAGCACATACGTCCATCTCATTGAATTTGAAGCAGTCCTGCTACGCAAAAACACACGTTAGAAAGCCATGAATTTATTTTCCAGCAACAAATAAATGTTCTCTGCGTAATAAACGTCAGTTTCATAAATGCATCATATTTTTTGCGAATAAAAGTAGCCAAAATGCTCGAAATGACCGCTTCATTTATTCTGGTAGGGGAAAAAAATCGCCCGAATCCCAGTTTGCGGTCGTATTATGTGTGCCATCGACCAGCCCCGATGTGAAAAGACCATCGTTAAACGGTCTCGCCTTTATTTTTAACGCGGCCTCGTGGTGGGAACAAAAGCGCGCGCTTATTTGAGCTCAATAATATCGAGCTGTCGCGAGTTCCGCGAGTCGAATCGAAGCGAATTGAATTGGACCTCCTCGTTCGCTTCTATCTGACCTAGATTTTTCCAATTTTAGGACACCAATCCTTCCCCAGACGTCCTCTCCTTCACTGATGCGCGAACATTTATGTTTCAATTCATCGACATGTTTCACAAACATTTTCTATTAAATATTAAAATTATAAATCTAGTCGTTCTATTCAGATCGAATTTTTAAAGTATTCATTTTTTTTAAGATAACTCGATGAGACATTTTTTTTGTCCTGACGAAGGAAAGGGCGCGACACAATTAATAGATAAATATAATTAAAAAAATAAATAATTAAATTATAAAATAATAAAAATAATAATAAATAATAAATTATAATTAAAAAATAAATAACGATAAAAAAAATTATCAGTCAATAATGCGAGGTTCTACAGGGTGGTATTGTGTACAAGACGATGGGGATCTTTCTCTTCGTGCCGGAAAAATTATCCTCTGAAGGATCACGCGCGGATAGATCATATTAAGGCGCGTTCTCAAACGAGCCGCGGCGGCTCTTCCCGAGAAGAGCATCGATTATATTACGAGATCATGTCATGCTACGCCAATTATGTCACGGCGATTAGACGCGTATCAAAAACATGCGTGCATACCACACATCGCGGTGGTATATCTCCCCCCTCCTCGAATGTTTACGATGTTGCATTTATATTCGCGATAGCGAGGACCTAAGGGCGCATACGCGTGCTAATTTACGTGGCCGCTGCCCGACACTGGATCTTGATTACTGACAACGCGAGACGCGATGTCAAACCATCGGAATAACGAGCCACTGAATTTCTTTCGCGATATGGGATACACACTCTTCGTTAAAAAAAAAATCCTCCATTTTATTCATATATAAAATATATTTACATAAAAAATTTATTACATATATATTAATATATTATATTGATTAATATAAATATTATATTATATTAATATAAACATATTATAAATATATATTTATATAATATAAATATATATTTGTATAAAAAAATTCGCCTTTTTATTTATATATAAAATATGAACGAAAAAATAAATTGAGGTAATAATATTTTCATAATGGAATTGTTAATTATAGCGAAATTAAATGAACTTTTATTAATAACGAGATTTTAAAAGCGGAATTTAATAGATTTCTTCCTGTTTCTCGTTTCACTTTTTTATTTTCAGCTAAGAAAAATTCATAGAAATTTGAGCAAATTTCCTAAAAAAATTAAATGAAACAAATTTTTATTATCGCATATTTTCTACATATGGCAGTTTATTTTCAAAATAAAATGTTCAGATATCGAAGATTATTAAATCTTACGTTAAAACGTTATTGAAAGGAAAGCATGATTTAAATTCCTTTTTCCTCGTCGCTAAAAATTTGTAATTTATTCTATTAAGAGATTATTGTTACTATCGAGATCGTGTAATTAAAATCGCCAACATTTCTCACTTTTATTCATGTATAATAAATTTTAACATCTCCAGTAATAAAAATAACATAAGAAATAAAATCAAGACCAGCTACAGTTTTAATGTTATATTATATTGTATATTAATTATATTATTTATTAATTTTTTCCTTATTAATTTTTTATTTCCTTATTATTTTCCATTAATATCATCTATTTTTTTTTTCCTCATTAATTTCGACGAATAACACGAGACAGTCTCACAAACAAAGATTCGACGATGCACGTTATTATCAGAATACTTAAAGAGATGCACCGCGTGCGCATTTCCGAATAACATTAGCAATGTGACGACGATTTCCGGAATGATTCGTGGAAGCCGAGCGATAAATAAAAAGAAGCAGGCGCGATGAATAAATACCGAGGAGACGTATCCGTCAATCCGTTCACGAAGCTACGCGGGCCATGTCGCGTCACGACGATGACGTAATCATTACGAAAGATTCACCTTATCAGAGGGATAACGCATTCGTTGTAATATCGTGGAGCGAGGTAGAAGCGAGGCAAGTTAACGACTTTCGAGCGACTCGTCGTCAGCTAAAAAAATTATTGGTAAATAACACGTGTAAAAAAATACATAAAGAATATGTAAAGGAAGTTTTATTTATTTTCCAATTATTTGAAATGAATGTTTCTCTTGACTTAACAGTCCGAATATGGCTCTAAAAAAATGCACAGGTTCAATGCTTTTTACACATAATCATTTTGTAAAATCGACAAAAGATGTATGTGTAAAATTGCAGGGAAAAAATACATATGTGCGAAATTGGAGCGAGATAATAACATAAGGATAATCAAAAAATATGTGCACCCCCTAAGAAAAACAGACCTCAAATTTTATGTATGTAAAATTGAATTTATAAATAATTAAAAAGTACATAAAAATAATTAATTAATTAAATAATTAATTAAATTAATAAAAATTTATTATTTAAAAGCACATGCGTTATTTTGTGCGTCAGGTCCGAGAGGATTAAGGTTGATAATCCTCGATATTTGCTCATTTTATTAAAAATGTCGCATGATGTGAAAAATGATGCGATAATAAAAGTTTGTTTCATTTAATTTTTTTTTGGAGGTTTTTTTCAAATTTCTAAGAAATTTCTTTAGCTGAAAATAAAAAATAAGACAAGAAGCAGGAAAAGATCTGTTAGAATCTCCGTTTAAAATTTTGTCGTTAATAAAAAAGTTCATTCAATTCCGCTACAATTAACAATTCCGTTTGGAAATATACACTTTTGGCGGATGTATTTTTGAACAGATACACTAATTGGTCAAAACGAGCTTTTTCAACCAACTGCGCTGATTTTTCACGACATTTCTCGAAATCCAAGAACCGGTTCGCTACCGAATTCGAGATCTTTTTTGATAAATTATCGATAAATCTTACATGGGCAAGATGTTTCAGATATGTCTCAACTCATTTATTGCTGAAAAAAAAATATCATAATAATCAGAAATTAATTGATTGTAAAATATACATAATTCCTTTAAAAAAAATGTTTTAATAGCGAATGCGATTGCAACAGCGTACGTTAGAACGCCGTCGCTAAACGTGCACTTGCAAATATAATCTGCATCGGTTGGTTAGATATATGTATATCGAATGGCGTGATGATTATGCCGTTTCTCACAATCTGAGTTATGCTGAATCATCCGCGACGCGATAGAGATGATAGAGTCGACGCCGTCAATGACTCGTGCAAGACCTCTCGAGCGACTTCTCCTTGTGTCGTGTTAATTATCTACAATGATCGTAATCACGATGATCAAGAGATGTCGTAGTTCGCGCATAAACGCCATATAAACGTGTCCTTGCGCATATTTTTGTAATTAATCGTGAATAAATCGGAATATATAATGCATTAATTAAATGCAAAAGTATGATATTATAAAATAAAAAACTCTCGTTTCAACTTTATTTCGCTTTATTGCACAAACATCTATGTATTATCAAATATATCACTGGTACTTTCTCGTTGTATTGTGTCGTAATAAATTCGGAAAGATTATTTTCTCTATTTAAATTAAATATAATTAAATTAAATTTTCTCTTCAATTTAAATTTCTCTATTTAATTAATTAAAATTAAAAGAATTAAATATTTAAAATTAAATATTAAAAGAATTGAATAAATTATTTCTTTTAATTCACGAAGAAAAGATTTGCCAATAAAGTTTAGCCAGTTTAAAAAAAATAATAGACGAAAAAATACAATAATAATAAGGAAGAAGGAATTTTTTCGATGAATTATACATGAGAATTTATCGTATAAAAAAATCATAAACTCAAAGAAAACGAAGCCACGTTTAAATATATTATACATATATGTTTATGATCCTTCTTAAATATAATAAATATATAATTATAAATATAAAATCCTTCTTAGATACTTATAAAATTATTTTTCTGTTGGGCCGACATTTCGATAGAAGCAACAAGTGTCTTACGAAATCATTTGTCAATGGAAAAGCTGGTGGCAGGGCCGGTCGATATGTGTCATCGAGTTCAACGGATCGTTATACGTGTCACGGGTAACAAGCCCGGATTGCAATCCGCATATATAAAAGCTTTATTTATTTCTCAATCCGTCATATAAGAGACATACGGCTTATACTCATCAGCATTATTTCCACTATTATAAATAATTCGCACGCTTCACGATTAACTCATATTTCTCAAGCTACAGCCAATTATACAATATTTATTTTTAATATTTATTACTTCATAAATAAAAAAAATTTAATACAAATATATAATATATTTAAAATAATTTAATAATTAAATGAGTTCATATAATTAATATATAAAATAAAATAAAATAATTAAATAAAATATAATTTAATAAAGATAATATTTGTATACAAATTACAGCAATTATTATAGGATAATTATTTAATTTAAATTAAAGATGATTAAATTAAAAATGATAAAATTTAAAAACAAGTAAGAGTTAAAATAAAATTAAAATAAAATCAAATAAAATTTATTTTAAAATAAAATTTAAATAAAAAAATGATTAAAAATATAAAATTTTCTCCTCTTAAAGGCTCCGTTAAATGGATGTAATATCGTGGAAGTGGCTCGTGCCTTTCTATCGATCAATCTAATTTTCCTTAAGCGTTCGCCAGCACAGAATGGCGGGTCGAAGTCTCGAGCTAAATGCAGGACATCGTCCCGTCCGGGTGTGAATGAGTCGCGATTACGAGTTGCGGTTGCGACGTCGACCTAAATCCCGGATACGCCGATATCTCCTCGAAGATAGCGGCATCGAATGCATCGGCGTCGACCGGCGAGCCTTGCATAACTCTTTTTTTTTGCATAACATTATCGGATGCGGCTGCGCAGTCTACGGGGTTTCCGGTTAGGCCCAATTAAAAGCGCGGGACCGCGAGAAAGGGTAAGAAAAATCGAAGGATCGCTTCAAGATTGACGTAAGAGGGACACATGTCCCTCTTGTTTCATATGGCAATTTATTTATTTAGAAATGTGAAGGACGATGCTCGCATTAGTGCATTATTCGTGAGATCCTCCGTTTATTTATATGCATATTTGTATTTGATACTTATCAATTTAGTGAAATAAAATTTAATAAATTTCAGCGAATTTTTCCAATGACTCGAGATTTAATTAACGAGACACTAATGCTCGTCGAGCGCTTGCTAGATAAAAACTATGGAAATTTGATAAAGAGGAAAGATATTAAAGTCACTATAGGTCTCCGAAATCGATTGTCTTGCGGTAATTAAATACTGCATTTTATCAGAATTCATATGAATTTAATAAAAAATGTTTAGTTAGTTTATTCATCAGAAGATCTTAATCGATGCATTCGCTTTTTCACGTTTGTTTACATAATAAACCAGTATCGAGGATTCTTAAGGCTCAACAATTATTTCCCATGATGATCTCTGGTAAATTACATAATATAAATGGCGATAATAAAAACGAAGTATTTTTTTTTCAATAATATTACGCCGTCCTATTTATTTGCTCAAGAAATGTTTGAAATAATATTGAAAAAATATGATGCAATCTGATAGAGTAGTTTCTCTTTAGTACTTATGTAAATATATTTGTGTAATTATCATTTTGAATTTTTAATAATTAAAGAGCTTTTAATTTAAGAACTTTTAATAGTTAAAGAGATAAAATTTTCGATGGTATTTTTTATCATGCATGTGTGCATTTAAATATTCTTAATATTTCTAAAATGAAAAACTAATTAAAATATTCGTCGATTATAAGTGATCAAGAAAAGATAAGTGCATATCAAAGTTTAACGGAATTTAGTCTAGTCCAATTTTATTGTATCAAAATCAAAGATCAAAAATATAGAATGCAAAGACACGTTCGAATGATTTTTATAATATTTATACATTTATATGATTTTTCTTAAACGCAATAAAATATATAATTAAATATAATCTTTTTATTCAATTTAAATTTCAAAACTATCATTAAAACTATACTCTTACAGTACAACTATATTTTGTAATACATTTTCTTTTAATATAATAAATTATATTAATATAATAAATAATTTAATATAATAAATTATTTTAATATAATAAATTCTTTTGATATAATAATTTTTTTTTAATATACCAAATGGTCAGGACAAGCGATACCAGACTTTGCGATTTTTCCTAGAGCCAGATTTACATCCAGAGAACTTTAAAAATCTTTAAATCATAGATATGAAAACTTACGGTTTCGTTCACAACAAGAAGATGCGCCAAGATATCAACGAGAGGTTCGCTGTCGTCGGCTTCTGACGGATGGTAGACCTTCTACTTCGTCTCCCTGCTCGTTAGCTCGATGTGCACATCGAAAAATGATTCTATCCATGCGAACTTTGATATTTCTCTCTCTCTTTCTCCCTTTTCTGCCACCCACTCGTGTACTGAGTCAGTTGGCAAACAAAAAGCTGCGCACCACGTGTTTCGCGCCGCGTTCCCGAGAAGAGCTCGCGAAATGTTAACGCGAAACAAGTCGGGGTTGATCCGTGAGAATGAAGAATCTAAACGTGGCGAAACGTCAGAGCGATGAAAGGAGTTCGCGCGATGACAGCCGATTTTGCGCCTTGGCATCTGTCAAATTAACCGACAAAGAGAGCTCCCGCTGCACGTATCGTTTAATAATTTTTAAGTGTTCTATCTCACTGAAAGAATTACTATGTAAATCTAACATATATATGTTAAATTTGCATTCACGTTTGCAGAATTGCAAATTGAAATGGCACGAAAAACTAGAACAAAAACAGATCAAATGAAAAATATAAATGAATATGTATAAATATATATGTGAAGAGACAGTAGGTTTACTTGTAAAATTACTTTTTGTAAAAATAAAAAGAAGATTCTTAAAACAAATCTTAAAGCAACCTTTCAATCCTTATTCCAGGGTCATTTTTGACTCTTCTCATAGCATATGTTTTAAGCATCTCGCTTCATATATTTGCAATAAAAATATATTAGAGCAAATTTATCATTCTAGCCCTTATCTAGAAGGGTCAGAGAAGGTGTATGATATTTTCCAGACATTTTAAAAAATATTTTTACTCTTTAAAAAATAAAAATCAGACAAAAATGACTCCCCTGAACGCTTTAAAAGGTGCCAAAAATAACAATACGATTAAGGATTCATTCTCCAGTAATATATATTACTTATTTCAGATCTCCTTTGTTTGATATTTATAATTACTATATCAAAAGTGGACTCTTGCCTTCTCGCTCAAAGATCTCAGATAACAAGTCAGTTGATACAAAGCACAAGGCGTAAATCTTAGAAGATCGGGTAAGTTTTATGCAGGAAAAGGGACGCGTCTCGTCTTTCTTTTCACTTGAAATCATTTATGATCCTTGGGGCTCATGATGGCGGGTTAATGACGCGCGCGTGTTAATGACGTTGGCAAACTGCGAGTGCGTCGACGAGACACAGTGAGTCAGAGAAACCGTTCTCCATCTCTTTCTGTCTCTCTCTCTCTTTCTCTCTCCCTCTCCCTCTCTCCCTCTTGGCACGAAATTGAACGTAAGTCTCGATCGGAGTCACGCGAGGAGAACTCGATAGAAGAATCTCGTACAGGCTCTGCTCGATGCACTTTGAGGATCGAAACGACCCTATGTACTTATCCACAATTGGGTGCAAGGATACACGTAAATATACAATTTTTTTTCGCCCTAGATGACGTAACAGGATGCAAGATGCGCCGAACAATTAATGTTAGAAATTGAAATCTTGACTAATCAATTGTCAATTATTAATTCTAATTCTTGTACCTTCACGACGATGAGAGATCTTGCGATGTGAAATTAGTCAATGGTCGACTACCTAACCTCGATCGATTAAGACGAACTGATAACAACTTCAAGCTGTTCAGTTTTTTTTACGCAAAAAGCGAAATCAGCTTGCGTTCTTTCGTTACAAATTAATTATGCCTGTAATTCAAGCTTCTGTAGATTGACGTTTACAATTCTTCCAGAGATAAATTCCTAAATTCCTCAATCGCGACGAGTTATAATTTTCAAGTATCTTCGCGCGGAAAATCGAAATTCGAAGGTTTCTATTCTACAGCAATAATATCGCAATAATAGTCAAATTGTCAGAAATTTCTAACAAAAATCTCGAATGACACTCGCTAGAATTTGTCATCGCGAAGAAATGTCATCAGGCGCGACGCTTGGGCGCGAGCAAAGGTCCCTCGCGGACTCTCGCGAGAGCCTGTCTTCCGCGAATTGTTTGCGCGGAAAACTACGAACACGCGCCCGCGCGCGCGCGCGCGCGGCCAATCAAACGCGCGGGATCGTCGATCGCGAGAAAACGCCGCGGAAATTGCGTCGGCGCCACGTCGTCGCTCGTCGATGTGGAAAAACGCGTCATTCGAGGAGAAAGAAGGAGAAAGAAAGAGAGAAAAAGAGAGAGAGAGAGAGAGAGAGAGAGGGAGGGAGAGAGAGAGAGAGGGAGAGAGCAATTTCCCTCCTCTCTCCTGCCCGCCTCGCCCCGTATATATCCCGGCTCTCGCCGCGCATATCCTTGTCATCACCACGTATTAGCACCACGTGTACGCGCGAATGTACACACTTCCGTCAAAAAGAAACCTACCACCTGAGAGATCGCCCGCATCCAGATCGCCGTCGATCTTCTCGATCGCCTCTTCCGTCTCGACGACGATGACGATGACAACGACGACGACGCGTCGAGAGTCGCGAAGTAAATAAGTAGAATCGAGCGCGCACCCGCGATACTCGCTATCGCTGAAAAAACCTACGGCAGACTGGCTCGCGTCTCGCCGCGTACTGCGGCCATCCGAACGACCGGTCGACTAGAGCGCCGCCTGTCGGCCGAGGAGCGCACGAAGACACCCGAGCGCGCACGAAAATGGCCGAGCCGCCGCCGCCGCCGGCGCCGGCGGCGGCGGCGCGTTTCGACGTTAAAACATGAAAAAAGATAAGAGAACGTTGGCGCACACGGGCGCCAACATGAATTTCTCCCAGGGACGCAGGTCTTGCATGCCTTCGTAATCTCCTGTCAAGATACAAAAAAAAAATCTTTTTCTCATTTAATTTAATATAATATTTAATATATGTATATAAAATTTATCACCCTCAGCAATTTATATTTATATATTTATATTTATAATATTTAATATTGAATTTAATATAATTTATATTTATAATATTTAATATTGAATTTAACATAATTTATATTTATAATATTTAATATTGAATTTAACATAATTATTGAAAAATGTAATATTATATATATATATATATATATATATATATATATATATATATATATTTTGTTATATTACATTCTTCAATATATATATATTTTTTTATACAATATATACATATTTTTTTTATTATATTTTTTAAATATATATATATGTTATATACTAAATAAATGAATATTGTAAAATACTAAATAATAAATAAATAATAAAAAAATAAATAATAAAAATTGTTAAATACTAAATAAATAAATAAATAAATGTGTATATATATTAATATATGACAGACGATAATTTTTTGCGCAGAGCAGAAATTTTTCTGTTAATTGCGTTTAACTTTGATACCAACGATAACATTATGTTGCGATTGATTTTTGTTTATGACATTACATTGGCAAGCGTAATTGAAAGAAACACGGGTTTTTCGAGAAAATAATACATCGCTCACGGTCCTTTTGCAATCGCGACCGCTGGACCTAATCGATATTCGACATCCCGCGTGTGTCGCGTTTTATTCTTTATTGATGGAAAGCTAATTAGATTTGCGATTAATCTCAATTAGAGCGGTTTAAATTTATAGTATCGCGTGTGCCTTTTAACAGAGGACTTTCCCCTCTTCTTTTCGAATTTCTACACCGACAATTGTTTATTTCTCTCGTTAGGTTTGATGAGATTTTCTTTCCTTTTCGATTATTATTTATTATTTATTATTTATTATACAAGAATCAGATTTAATTAAAGAACAAATACAAAGGGTTAATACCTCGTTCTGGATTATTTTGAGCGACCGAAAGTCAGACTCAGCGCTTCGCGCTGTTTGTCTTCGGTTAAAGACGGAGAAGCTGTCATTATGTGCTCACATTTTACTCCCGTAAAAGCACTCGAACGATCTCGACATTCCTGAATGACGGCGAGGGATTTTTCGAAAAAGTCTGAGAGAGTTTAAATTGCCGCCGAAAAGATGCCGCCGTATTTGTTCCAAACGTTCTCTCTCTTTTTTTTCTTTTTGCAAAAAACGCTCCTCCGCAAACATTCATTTCCATCCCACAAGCAAACTTTACGACGATTGCTTCTTATCGGTTCGTACAAAATAATTTTTTACATATTTACGACAGTGATAATTATTTTCGAATGCGATTGTTTCGCATGAATTTGCGATTCATATATTTAATTGATTACATTCCTTGCAAAATAGAAATCAAATTTATACGAATAAATATCAATTTTATATTTGTGATTTATAATCAACAGAAAAGAGATAATAAACTTAAATTAAAAATATCTCGGTGAAAAGTGTGTTAATTATCTTTGTATTGTATTCAATATTTATTCCGACATTGATTTTTGTATTAATTGTTACATTAATTTTCATACTAATTTTTATACTAATTTTTACATTAATTTTTATACTAATTTTTATACTAATTTTGATATTAATTTTTATAGTAATTTTGATATTAATTCTTATACTAATTTTGATATTAATTCTTATACTAATTTTTATATTAATTTTCATACTAATATTTTAATATTAGATAATTTTTATTGTTCTCTTGCTTTGATTTCGCCCAAAAATGCGTGACAAGAGGGAAAAGATGCGTTTACGTCGAGAAGGCGATTCCGCCACCGTGTATAATTGCAAGCGTGCGCGTGACTGATTGATATCGCAGCTCGAGGATCGACACGTGGCGATGCATCGATAAGAGGTGCATTTTCGCGGGCTGGAATGCCTTCTTTCTTTTTTTCCTTTTTTTTACGAACACGCGAACATTAAAAATCAGCAGCGTGCGCGAGAAAGCAATGCACCTCGCGACGCATTTTCGAACAGCTGTTGGAGGCAGCTGCCACGTGGCACGCGCCACCCATGATCGCGGAAATCCTCCGCGAGCTATTTACGATCGATATGCGACCCAGACCGTGTTATTTTTTTTTTTTATCCACGATAAGATACCTTCATACAACGTGTCCTTAACTCGAAAGCGAGCGCACTTTACTTCTCGATTAAGGGTTTTTTGCGAAGATTTGAAAATAAAGAAACGTTGACAAGCATTTCGAAAAAGCATAGATCCAGTCGCATTTTCTCCCCGAAGGAAATTTATCGAGCAAGACGCGTATCGACAGGAAGCAATTTATTTACGATCAATCGTAAAATGATATCAGCTTGAAACGATCGTGATAATAGTGTACTATCGAAACTATTATTTCAGTAAATTACATAGATCCCGTTTTCTACGAAAAGAGGGGGGGGTCGAGTCAGCTGCTACGTCTGAAATTTGACAGTCTCGATGCCGATTGCGCGAAAAAAAGGCGCTCGTTCGATTTGCCTTACGACAAACAAATCTAAATGTCGTAAATATTCATGGCCTTCTCGCAGCTGGTCGACACGGCTTTATTAGTTCGAATCGCGATGCTAATTTTCGATGCGCACGCCTCGTCAGCGATTTAATGCTCGCGTGAGGTAAGGTGAGGTGAGGTGAGGTGAGCAGGAACGCGCGAAGATAACGCGTCGCATAAAAACGCAACGCGTAATTCGCAACGCGAGCACATCCGGGTGCCAGCAGGTGGACTCGACGAAGCCCCATGATACCCCTAATTTCTTCGCATTATACGTATATACCGCAGACAGGACGTGGACTTTCACGCGCGACTTCCGAAACTTTCGCATTCCTTCTCGATCCGATATCGCCGCTTTAATTAATTATTACACGTCGTTGCCGTATTAATTATACACATCGTTGCTGTATTAAAAATTGCTCTCGCTCGAAATAGATGTACAGGGTGTCCCAGGCTTAACGAATCAGCCGTTAATAGCAGATCCCTGAGATCATTTGGAGACGAAAATTCTAATACCAAAATGTGGAAGACTTCATAAAAATGTTCAAACTACTGACTACTGTCGCATCGAAGAGATAATCGCGTTCACTGCAGAATCCTATTTTTTATTTTATATTGATCCCTCTATCGATATCGATATTATTGCGCTGTACGCGGACCCCTTGATGCGCTGTCCCTGAGCACAGGAGAACGTAACGCGCCGATTGGTAATTTTTAATCTTTTGTAGCGCCGAAACTATATCTTCCTCGACATTTTGGTATTAAGATTTTCGTTTCCAAATGATGTGAGGAATCTACCATTAACGGCTGATTCGTTAAGTCTGGGACACCCTGTATATTCATGAGTATAATATTTATCGAAGATATTAAGAGCGTAGATGCAACGTTTTATGGAATAATATATGCATAAAACGTCGCTCGCAGAATTTTATTTATTGTATATTTACATAATACAATGTTTTAGAATTAAATTCATTGATGTTTGTCTTATATAGATATATCATGAATTTTATCTTGCAAATTTATTCATTTGTATTTTTCTATTTTAATTTAGCTCTTGTGTAATAAGTTAGATTGTATTAATAATTTCGTCATAATTAGCCCTCGATGTTAATAATCCTGAATCATCGATATTAATAATCCCCGGGGTTTCTTTTTTTTGTATTCAAACCGGAGAAAAGTCGACGTCGAATTTGTCACAGAATTGTGCATCGCTGAAATTCCATCGGAACCTTACGCAACGAGTAGCCGCAGCACCCTCTTCGGAGGGTCCTGGCGACAATAGGAAGTCGAAGTTGGGGAGAATGAAGAAGGGCGACGGAGAGGAAGCAGATATACGGGAGTCGAAAGGGAAAGTAGATGGCGAAAAAGGGAGATTCAAGAAAAGAGAGAGAGAGAAAGAGACAGAGAGACTGCACAACGTGGAAAGGCAGCGTCGGTCCTGAGCCCAATTAGCAATTTAAGGCAATAAGCGAGTGCACCCCCTCGCTTCCCATCGGCTTCCCTTATTTTCCAGAAGGGAGAGAGAAGGAGACCGGCTTTATTCTTCGCATAAACATCGCGAGTTGCATACATTGCAAGGGATGCGCAGCATCCTTCCGCTCCTTCCTTCCTCTCCTTTCCTTTGTCCCTCATCCCCCATCGCCGAATATTTCGCGATCGTCCTCTTAAATTCGACTGTGTCATTCGCCGGAAAGTTTGAAAAAAAAAAAACGCGAAATACGGTAATGCGCAGCCCTTTATATATGCGTTTCATCTTTCATTTTTATTTATAACAATCGTTTCTTGAATTGTACTTTTTACACGCACACGTGTCATTGTATTAAAGACGCGCACTGTGGATTGAAAAAAAGTAGCGTCTGTTTTAGTTAAGGATTGCGATGTTTCAATTTTAATTTTTTAATTTAAAGATTTTATTAAATTGAAAATTTAATTTTAAAATGTTTTTAATTTTGATATTTTTATTTAAAAAATTAATCCAAAATTCTAATTTTAATACTGCCTAACATAACTCTTGAATGGCTTTTTAATAAAAATTTACAAACATTTAAATATAACAAGAAAATAAAAAACTTGGACTTAACTTGTATATAAATTTGAATAAAAACGATATTAAGATTATTTTCTTTAATGACAGAAACTATGGCATAGTTAATTTTGATTTCTTTCAGAAATGAATACATCGTAATATATTTTTTTTAATCCTTATTCCAGACACTAGAGAATTACAACATTTATTATCTTTGTAAATCTTAATAAAAATGTTATGTGAAAAGAGAACAATAATTCCAATCTTGTAAAAAAAATTATGAATTAAAAAGGTTTATGAAATATTAAGTTGAATACTGTTGGAACCTAATTTTTTTTAAGATTCCTCTTAAATATATTCACTTATTAAAACATAAATATATTTATATTAATATTAAATTATCTTTTAAAAATCATATTTTTATTTTCCATATCTTTATTTATGATCTAATTAGCCTATTGTATTTTTTAACATTGCACATAGACGAAATATTATTTTATGTGCTTTCAATATCTTTTTTAGCGAGAAAACACATACTCCATTACACGATTCAAGATTTGTTCGAATTCAATTTTCAGACGCGACGCAGAGATCGGAAGGTCGTAATTAACGGAATGCTTTCGTATCTTTAAGCGCTCCGCGGATGCAGATAAACGCAAAGTGCATGCATTCTTAACTCTCAGGATGAGGGGGAAACGTCGGTATACATACGGCGGGCGATAAATAAAGGAGAAGGGTGAGAGTTTACGGGGCAACGCCGCGAAGGGCTGTTTCTCTTCCCCGAAATTTGCGAATTATGTATTACGTCGAAGGGAACACAGAACTCGAATTGACATGAGCGCGGGGAAAGAGAGAGACGACATTGTCACAGAAGACAGAAATTTTGCTAAAATAAAACGATCCCCGATCTCAGACTCGTTCTTTTATATTTTTAGTACGTCGATTAATTTTTCTGACTTTCTTCTGCAAAATATGAGCCATTTAAATAATTATGTGCTTGAAATTTTTTTTATAGCTGATGTCAAAATTAAATTAAATTATATATAAAAAGGATTAAATAAACTGAACAGTTGCCTTATTGTACGTACACATGCATATAAATTGAGCTCATTGAAATACTTTTTTGAATTGATAAAATTTAAATTTAATTTCAATGAATATAAATGAAATATATTTTTAATATAATTATATTTTTTTTTCTAATATAATTATATATATATAATTTTTATATATTAGATACCTCTTTTATATTTTGATACATAATGAAAAGATTAAATTTCAACTTTATTCATAATGAAATCATAATGAAAAGATTAAATTTCAACTTTATTCAAATTAATTCAATTAATTCAAAAAAATTCTTTTATTGATTTTGATTGTATATATGTATGTATGTGTATAATATGCATAAAAATACACTACAGAAATTTATGCGACTGCATACGGATGTGCGTACACACATGCGGTCGACACATACAATTTTTTCTCCGCGAGAAAGTTACGGTGAGATTCGCGGCGTCAAAGAGAGCACGTGATTTTGCCACTTAAATAATTATGTGCCTGAGATTTTTGTGGTATCAGTACCACCTTTTCTTATTATAATCTTATTATTTATCACTAATTTAAAATAAATTATTAATAACTTAAAAAAAATTTAGAGAAATATAAATTAATAATAACATAAAATTAATTAAAATATTATTAATAATTAAATACATTAATTTTTTTATTGCTAAAGAATTTAATAGCGAGCAAGTTGACCTCGTTTCATGGTATTTTCGATGAGAAATCTTTCGCGGCCGCGCTTTATCGGGTATTGTCATCAAGTACGAAGTTCCTGGGAGGTCCGTCTAGTGCAAGTGTTTCGTTCTCCAGACACGTGTTACACGCGGAAGCGTCCCTGGTGGTCGTTCGCCACGCATTGATTTCACTATGCAAATCGTCCCGATATCGGACACGCCTAGTGTCGCGTAACAAGTCGCATAAAAGAAAGGAGAACCGAAGAAAATTGATAAGAATTTACAGGGGATAGACAAAATAATGTGAACACCTGAAAAATAAATATTATATTTGCTTATTAACAAAATATTGGGCCCCCATTTGCCTTTAATACAGCTTCAATATAGTGTATTTTGTCTACCCCCTATGAGTTCATCGCCTTCCAAATTTTTCAGGGATTCAGATTTTGTTTTCTTCTGTTCTTATTATTTTCGCATTTATGTTCTGCTATTTTTTACTGGTGAAATAACCAAAGATAAAGAGAAATTTAAGTTCTTACAATCTGCGATTCATTATAATTAATTATTAGAAGCTGCGAGAAGAGGCATGGGAAAAAAAGTGTTTCCCCTATTCTTAATTTTTCTTACTTCACTTCGATATTAAATTCAACGATCATCCTATTTATATTCCGATTTGACTTCGAACAATATCGAATCGTGAAGATTCCCCTTGCGTGACTGGAAATTGTAACACTTGTATTTGCTCGAAAAAATTCCGCAACCTCGCGGATTAGTATGACACTCGAGTCCGACTCGATTCCCGTTCGAAAGAAACAAGTACTCTTCAGTTCCCTCCGAAGGATTTACGAGGGGGCCCCGGAAGCGATCTCGCGTAGGTGCCACGAAGGAGAAGGGAATACAAGGATCGATGGTGGTTGTAGCAGCAGCAGCAGCAGCAGTAGTAGTAGTAGTAGTAGTAGCAGCAGCGGTAGCGAGTACTGAGGATAGGAAAATAAAGCGGACTCGGGAGAGGCGAGGGAGGAGAAGAGAAAAGAGGGACGGGGCGAGGAGGGGGTGGAAGGGGATGGCACCGGTCGAAGCCGGTGGTAAATCGCACGGCCCGCGAGGGGGAGGAAGAAATGGAGGTGGGTAACCTTGACCCGGGGATGAACGACCCTCCATCCCTGAGCGCGCGTGGCGAGCCCTCTCCCTTTCTCTCTCTCTCTCTCTTTCTCTCTCTGTCTCGTCGCCCTTCTAGGTGACCCTCCCTCGTGTCTTCTCCCTACTCCTTTTTCCAGGAGCCGTGGCGACGACTCCGCTGGGATACGTTCCTCCTGCTCCTTTCCACCCCTTTTCCGACTCCCCCTTCGCTGACCCCACCATCGGCCTCCCGCCCCCGTTCCTCGCCCTTTGACCACCGTCATCTCCCCAGCGTCCCCTGCCTCCACCTCTCATCCGCCTAGAGCGGCGCCCTTTCTCTTTCGTATTCTCGTCGCTGCTCATCCACCCTTTTTCCCGTCCTCTCACTCTCCCTTTCCACCCTCTTGACGCACTCTCGCTCTCTGCGCAAACTTATCGCGAGGAGGGCAACTCCGGGCCGCCTTCCAGCGTTTCTCTCGCTCGCTCGCGCAGTTTCGCGATTCTTTCCTCCCTCGTTCTTCAAACGGGGCGTTGAGGGGGATGGCGAGGCGGCCGGGATGATAGTGAGAGGGAAATTTCAAGGCCATCGTACGAGCCCGGGGATCGAGCGCGCTGGATTCGTTATCCCGGCCGGATCACGTTCTGATTTCTTTTCTGCTCCCGCGTGCGTGTCATGTATGTGTGTGTGTGTCGATTTTTATCTTACAAAGAATTCTCATGTTTTATAACAATTTTTAGGTTTCTTCAAACTCGTTCAATTTTATCAATAATCGAATCACGCGTCGTTATAATTAATGGAAGATAATCTGCGAAGTAAAATAGTCCAATTCTCGCTAATAAATGTTGTTACTTGTCAGATAAATAAGAAATTATAATATATATAATTTTATATTTTATATACATAATTTTTTTATATTATATATATAACTTTTTTCTTTAATAATTTCCCAATTTTCTAAACATCATACTGTGAACTTGTCTTGAATTATTAAAGTAAACGCCAAGTGCAAATAAAATTCCGTAATCTAATTTTTTAGTGACCTATTTTGCGTAACTGAGCGCGCAAAAGTTAATATTTTTAAATCTCTTTATATATAAAAAATTTTCATAGATATTTAAAAGTATTATTTCATGATGATAAAGTTCATTGTGATAAACACTTTAATGTAAATTATAATAAAATAATTGTAAAATTATCATATGAGAAAAAAAATTGAAAATGGTAGAATAGACCAATATATTAAAATATGCATTGTTTCTTTGGAAATATTTTCTTCGATTTAAGAAAAATACTTTAAATTCATTATTGATTAAATTTGTTATCTGAAGATTTATTCTCTCCACAAAATAAAATCACTGATAATATTGAATTAGCATAAACCGAAAAACGATATTGGCAGCCTTATTATTGGCACTTACTCTTTTATCTATACTAAAATAATGTTCTTTAATTATTTATTATTACACAATATTAATGTAAGTTTATAAATATAATTTCCTTAATGGTTGAAAATCAATTGTAATAATAATATATATAGCTTAAAAATTGGGATAAAATTCTTATCGTTATTTTTAAGACAATAATTTTTGCCCGATTTATAACGCGAACAATTACGTTGCATTTTATGACAGAAATCTAACAAATCATATTTAAACATATTTATATATCATATCTAAATATTATCATATTTAGAATCATATTTAAATATTAAGATATATTAAACTCGCAGCCTATAAAGGAATAAAACGATCGCGTGAATACACAATTCCTGCGATCATCGTTCGCTTATAATGTAACCGCAGGATTAGTCTAGAAATTGATCTCCCGACGCAAAAAGCCGGTGGATAATTTCGTCGTCATCAGGACGACCGCGAGCTCATAACTCTTGTCCCTGGACGCTTCTGAGAGCCCCGACATTTGCCTAGCGATGCACTAGACGTTAGGTCTCGCACGAAATTCGCGGATTCGTCCTGTTTGACCTATCTAAAGGAGCCGGCACGCGCGTGCGACAGGTGGGAAGCGGCGGCGTCGTCCTAGGACGCGGCTAGTCCTGAAACGACGCGGCCGAGACGTCTCGGGATCGATTAATGAATTCGCGTCCCGTTTCTTGGCCCGTTCCCGGAATAGAGTTCTTTGCAGCTGGCAGTCTCGCCGAAACGACGGCCAAAAGGCCAAAGGGCTCGGAATGACGGAGAGCAATAGTTATGCACGGATAGGTTTGCCTGGGCAGCAGCACATTTTCGAGACAAAGTGACGAGTGAGCGGTCTCTACCGAGGAATATTTTGTTAACTATATTTTTAATTAATATATTTGATAATTGTATGACTGATTGTATAAATCATCGTGTGAATTAGTCTTATGTTTGATAATATTAATTAATTTTTAATATTCATTTGTATTTATTGAAGTCTCTTTATTTATCAAGAGAATAAAAATTTCCCTCCATTCTCACTTTGGGATTCTTATTCTCAAAAATCTTGATATCAAATTTTATTAATTAGATATTACTTTCAGATACGATAGAATGATTTTTAAATACAGAAACAATATTTTAATTCGCGCAGCAATTAAGTTTTCATTCATTCATCTTATCGTCATCATATTTTAATCTCTGGCAGAAGCCAACGAAAAAATGAAAAAAGCATAAAGCTTTCAATATTGATTTAGAAAATTAAATTATATATTATGATATATTTATTGTGATGTAGAAACTGATTTAAATAACTATTTAATCAAACAATAATCAGCCAATTGTTATAAATATTAATTAAAAATTTATCTGATAAAATTTAAAAGATTAGCAACGATGATCTTTTATATTGTTAAAGAAATATAAAATCAAAGATATAAAGAAATTTTTAAGATATTATATAAATGCTATTTTAAAAAAAATTTCTGAAATAAAAATGGAATAAGAAATTTACCATAACGTCTATTGTCTACGCATGTGTTTCATAAATTATTCATAAATACTTATTCGCTTCCTGAAGAAAGTTGTACCATTATTTCTGTTTCGGCATTCGAGCAGCCTGTTTTCTCTTTATAAAGATTGTAATCGTCGAAAGATGCTTACCTGCAACAAACAAAAAAATACAAATTATAAATTTCTATCGACAAATTTTTCATATAATTTATAATTTAATTATAATTTAATTAATTTTTATATAATTTATAATTTATGTATAATAATATTATTTTATATAATTAAAATTTATGTAATATAATAATATGTATGTGGAAAACTCGGTGAAAATGAAGTTTTAATTGTATCTGCAATTATTTAAGTTTCCATTGTCGATTACAATACTTATAGGGAATTCAAGTCTGCGAAATCAAACAGTTGTTTAACCATTAATAATTTACGCAGAACTTGATGCCGCGCGCTGATTAAAAACTCAACACATATTCCGCGTGTTCGAATAATTAATATATTATTTATTAATTCGACATGTACAATTCTCCATCATTACTAGATTTGCATTCGTTATTAATCGTATGATATATCTATTTACCATTTCTCTTAGCGTGATATAATTCTGAAATTAAATCGTACGGCGTTTATATTACGGTGATGTCATGCGATAAATATCAAATATAAAAATGGGCAGTTTTTAAGGAGTTTCATATTTTGAAAACTCAAAAGATTAAATTTTGTCATGCATACAACAGAGAAAATAATAAAATAATAAAATAAAAATTATTTGAAGATTTTTAAAAATATTATATAAATATTTTATATAAATAGTATATATATTAATTATACTATAAAATATACTATAAAATATTACTATAAAATATATATTTATATAATATATATTTTACATAAATATTATATATTATACAAATGTTATATGATTTTTTTCTGGATGATAGATCTCATATTATGTATTGTTAGAATGCATCGTGCGCAAAACTTGGAATTTATATAATTTTGAGAGGAAAAAATTTTTTAATTCAGTAAAATATATATAATTGCGATATTTTACTAAACTAAGGGAGAGAAAGAAAAATAAATATTTCTCCAAAAGTTCGAAATCGATATTTTTTCGTAGTAACACAATCTTTTTTTTTTCTCTCTCAAGGCAACCCTGAGATCTCTCTCTCTTCCCGAGAGCTCGGCCGCCCCCATCTTTTGGTCTCATCGCGCTTTAAGATGCGCCGATTCGGAGGCACGCGCGTGCATCGAATCCGCCGTCGTCGAAATCCGCCAGGGTGGTTTCTCTCGCCAGGGAAACGACCGAACGAACGCGGATCGATTCGGCGAGACTCGGAAAGTTCTCCTACCGCCTAAAGTGATTGCACACACAGCAGTCGGCCGATTCGCGCCTACGAAAATTGACGGGGCGCGCGCTGATAACGAAGATGGGCCCGTCATTTCGCGTGCCATTCCGCTCGCCTGCTTTCGCGGCTCTATTTTCGGGAACGGCCCGACCACCGTCGAGCTATCGCTCGCGGCAATCGATCGGACATTCCGCCCCCGCAATCTTCCGTTAATCGGCTTCGATCTCGAAGTTACGCGCAACGCGATCGAATCGACAGACGAGCTAAGATTCACTTAATTTGTCCGAATAAAACTGCTCCTTTCGTCGCGAAAGCTACTTGTCGAAAAGTATACTTTAACGTTGTTGTTTTCAGATTAATTTATGCTTTTAAATATTTTTATTCGACTGTAATTTAATTAAATAAAAATACTTTTATCGCGTTTTAGGGCGATAATATTATAAAAATGTGTAGGGCAATATATATAAATATATATTGTAAAAATATCAGGATATAAATATTTTATAATATTTTATATATTTTTTATAATATTATAAATATTTTATAAATATTTTATAAATATTTTATAAATATTTTATAATATTATTATATTATTATATTATAAAAATATTATATATAAAAATATTACATATCATTAAATATTATAATATTATTATATTATAAAAATATAGAATGACATAAGAATAATAAAACAATAGAAAAGTTATACGTGGAAAATTGATGAAAATACGAATAACAATAAAAATGATGGGGAAAGGAAAGTTGCCTCTTGTTTTTATCGAGACAAAGAGGGGTTAATTTTCACGTATTCGAAAGAGGGTTGACACATGTACCGATGAGATAATCGATGCGGCTCGGTCGAAGCTACATGACCGGGTCACTATCTTCGAAATCCTCGAAAAACTGTTCTTTTCTTACGGCATTAATTAAGAATTGATAAACGAGCCGCTTTATTTAAGGTCTCGAATATTAACTATTTTTGCCAGCGTCAAAATACGCACCGATAAAGACCAAAGTTTTCGCTCGTCGACGAATTTCTCTCGAATTTCGCATTCGAGCTTAGCGTAAATTTAAACACGTGTAATTTGACAGAATCAATTCTCTAAAGATCTGGGTCACAAGTAGAAACGTCGATCGACCACCGTGGAATCCTCTTATATATCGCGGGTCAAGCGACGTCGCTAAAGATACTCGCGGCAATATTTGCCGATTTCGCGATTTGCGTTTCCCGATTTTGCGCTGCTTAAATGATGAATGGCAGTCGATGACACAGATACTGAATCTGGCACGATCGGGTTAATAATGAATCGGGGTCGTTATCGGAAATAACGCAAGTATTTTACGCGATGCAATTTCGTCGGCGCGAAGAGAAATCCTCTTCGAAATTTATCGCAACCTACATCGAAAATGTAAATTAGACTCTTTATATGTAAAATTCTAATGTTAAACCGAAAAGAAAAATCCAATTGAAAAATATAATAATTAAATAATAGAATAATTAAAGATAATATATAATAAGAATAATTAATATAGAATAATTAAATAATAGAATAATTAAAGATGAAATGATTAAAGATGGAATAATTTTAAAAATTCTTCTGTGAAGCATTTCAAGCTATTTATTACAAGATCGCGATATAGCCTCCAGTTTGTGTTTTGATCAGATAAGTATAGAGGAAAATATCTTGCTTATAGTAAAAGATTGTCACAATTGCTGTCTATTTTGTGTGAAAAAAAAGCAAAATTTCGTTATCATTTTTGTTATTATCATAAATATACACATGTATATTTCGTGAATTAAAAGTAAAATTATTTTTATTAAGTAAAACTTCTGAGTCTCCAAGTTTTTTCGTCATCTGTATAATAATTGAGAAGTTCCTTGATTTTTTACAATGATACATCAATGTTATTGACGCGTAATTTCATTTTTCTGTGCTTGCGAAATACATTAATTTTACGTTTCGATTTAAAATGTGTGACCAATCTTTGATTTTAAATATTGTTGAAAAATTGCTTTGTGAGAGATTAGTTTCTCAAGGCAATCAACGTTAAATTGTCTCTCGAAAGAGATGTCGTGTACCACAAGAACAAATCCAACTTTCTTTTCATCTGAGTGACTCATTTAACTGATAATTCTGCCCCGAATATTTAACGAAGAAAACGAGATGGTCGTTGAAATTTTCCAGCAGGCCTTAAGTCGAGATAGAAGAATCACGTTTCGCGATAGATGACCACCTTGGCTTTAGCTGAAGAAATAAAAGGACGAGGGAGTAAGAACGAATGTATACATAGCGTCGGTCGATGAAAAAACCAACATAATAAAAGAAAGTATATATGAATGTAAGAGAGAGAGAGAAAAAGAGAAATATAAATAAATAAGAGTTACTTTTAATCCATAAGATACCTTTTCTGTGAATTATTAGAAAACAAATTTGCAATTTTTTATATAAAATGTTAATGAAATTAGAAAAAGAAATTTAAATGATTATGAAAAATAGCAAAATATAAAAATATTATTATATAAAGAATTATATTATATAAAATATTATTACATGTAAAAAAATAACTCTCTATATGAAAATGTAATTAAGAAAATATGTGCAAAATAAGAAAACTGATAATTTTAACTGATAATTTTAACAATTTTAATAAAAAAACACACTAATAAAATAATGAAAATATAATAATAATAATAATGTCTAAAAAATAAAATAAAAAAATATTGTATATTATATATTTTTACTACTAATAATAATACAGCTTTGTAATTAATAAAAGTGACTTTATATAAATAAATGTTAAACAATAAAATATTAAATTTAGTTAAAACTACGTGTGAGCTATATTCGAAGAACCATATTCAAAGTATTTCTTATATCTGTGATAAGAATGCTATATAATAATTGATTATACTATAAAATTGGGATCAAACTAATTTTTCCCGATTGTATTTTATGTATGTTCTGTAAAATATATACAAATACTAATAAATAAATACTAATAATACTAATAATATATATTAAAAAATAATACTAATAATACTAATAAATAATACTAATAAATACTAATAAATAATAATAATAATACTAATAATATATACTATAAAATACAAAGAATAAACACTAAAAGAAAAATACTAATTGGTGGAGTAATAAATTCGGAATTAGCGCAACAAATTAGCAATAAATTAGCACTTAATTATGCCATACAATTAAGTTGCTTCCAAGTTTGATTTCCTGTAGCGATCTGATACTGGATTAACGGAAGTTACGTGTACTTGCACAAAACGATCATAAAACGTCTAAATTTAAATATAGAAATAATGACGACGAGAATAGAATTGTGTAAGAGAACAAGACCGAGCGTATGTGGGGAGGGGGGTGGAGGAGAGGGGGAAGGGGAGGAATGGAAGATGTTGCGAGAAAGAGAAAGTGCGCATCACTTCCCTTCTGTCTCCTCCGCCATCTCATCCTTCTCCTCTGCTCCTCTTCTCCTACCCTTCATTCGCGTCCCTACCTTCCCACAGGCGGAAAGTAATCAATACTTTGGGAAGGTGCGTGGGCGAAGCACACACGCCTGTGGGTCGCGGCATCGCCGGTGTACTTTGCGCAAATTTAACCGTACGGCTCTTCTTTCGGAGACTCGTGTACTTGGAAGAGAGCACCGCGCCCAGGCCCTTTGCTTTTAGGACGGCGAAAGGAGAGGTCTTGAAAATTCCTTCGTGTAGCTGTCAACCAGGAAGCACGTGGCAGGATAAGCCGCGACTGGAATTCGCAAGCGCGGGAAAAAGATAGGAAGCGAGAGATTTTATTTGTGCACAATAATCTCTCTTTTTTTAAATATATCTTCTCTATATATTTTATTTTTTATGTTAATAAATTGTATTAATTATTTGTATAGTAATATTTATATTAATAATTTATATTAATAATTTATATTAATTTTTATATTAATAATTTCTATTAATTTTTATATTAATAATTTATATTAATAATTTATATTAATTTTTATATTAATAATTTCTATTAATTTTTATATTAATAATTTATAATACGCTAGAAAATATAAAGGAAATACAATAAAGGTAGAAAAGAATATTGTTGATTTGATTTGAAAAATAAAAAAAAATTGAAAATTTCCTTTATATTTTCTGGCGTAATATAAATTCAGAATTTCCTCTAGTCCTATAAAATTCGGCAAAAATCCAAGACATGCCTTGTTGAATTATAACATATTCATTTGATATCGAAAGCGAATTAAACACTATCCATTAGCATTAAAAATATACATAAGAAGATAAATAATAAGTAAATAAATTCGTCGAAATTCTTTAAAGTGAATCTTGTAAATTACAGATTGGCTTCACTTTTGCTCTGAATGTTTCCTTTTTCCCTCGTATTATTTTTAGAATCGTTGCTCAACATCCACATTAATTCTGATTCGATGTTAACACGCGATAACATCAATAATAATATCTTCTATATCGATACTATTAATTTTCCAAATTTTTTTCATTTAAAGTTCGATCTGCCAATACCTAATATTTCTATTCTTGCCACGCCATATTATTAATTTTTACTGTCAAATTTTCATTAATAAATTTTATTTAAAATGCGCAAAATATCGGTTGCTTCGACGAGACGCAATTTTTAAAATATCCACTAGATGAGTTGCTCGCTCATCCTCTCCTGATCAAAAATATGCCCGTCGTTTATCGTTCATCAAGGTAATCCCGGCTGCGATGCGTGCCTTAAGGACGCCAGGAAGCGGCTGTCCCGTTGCGGCGCGTCGATTCTAGTTTTTAATCGAATTTAGGCGGCTGTTTAACCGCGCGGGTAAAAAAAAAAATAGAAAATAAACAGGGACGAGAGAGAGAGAGAGAGAGAGAGAGAGAGAGAGTCATCGGGGGGGGGGGGAATTAATTAAATGCAACGCGCTGCCGCCGTCGCGCGTTGCATTCATCTCGCGATGAAAAAAGAGAGGAAGAAGCGAAAGGGTGAGAGGGGGAGGGGGAGGGGGAGAGGGGGCGAGAAACGAAAAGTGCGACAAAGGCTTAAGTTCCCGGCCGCGTTACACATACAATGCTCGAGACAGCGTCGTCTCCAGATTATGAAAATTTAATTAAAATTTTGTTAGGACCCGCGCGAGCCCCCCTCCCCCTCCCCTCCCCCGATCCCACGCACTCGCCACCCCTCCGGAATACCACCGACCGTCCTCTTTTTCTTTTGTTTTTTCCCCTCTCCCTCCGCCCTCCCCCTCTTGCGTTTCGATCGTTTCGCGTCTCTCTGTTTTCTCTCGCTTCGCGTTTCGTTTAGATCATTTCCGCCCGGGGTTTTACACGCGCGATACATCTCGAGAATGTAAACGCGACGAATGCAGAAACGCGCCGCGAGAGTTTAATTATCAAGTTGCAACGCGAGCGCGATAATTGTTGGCGTAATGCGAGGATTTATATTAATTCAGACGACTCGATAATCTTTGTTCGAACCAATTTTTTTTTACAAAAAATTGCATATTAAAATTTGCAACAAGCAAAGAAAGCAGCAAGACCCTCGACTGTGTTATAAATCTTAATTTAATTTTCATATCTTAATTAATTAATTTTAATATTTTAATATTTTTATTAATTTTAATATTTTAATATTTTTATTAATTTTAATATTTTGATATTTTAATTTAATTTTAATATGTTAACGTTTCGCAAATATTTATAAATAATATTGCAAAAAATATTTAAAATAGTGTCAAAAGTCCGTCAACCTTGCGTGATAAATAACAAATAAATTATCGATATAAAACATCCCATATATTAATTCCTAATCCAAATAGTAAATTGATGAGCATCTCGTTACGATATTAATAAAACGAGCAAAATTTTAACGAAGAGAGCAAAAGAGAAGAAACGTAAAAAGTATAATAAATTTCAAAGAGCATTTTTAAGGCGCCCGAAAACCTTCCCTTCATCTGAATTTTCTCTCTCGCATTTTATTTGTAGTCCTTCTTCAGTCCTGACGTCGCGGACTTGAAGGCTCGACGGAAAGCTCAAAGTGGGACGAGGCTGTTGAATAAATAATAGCCTTCGGCTTGGCTCGATCGCGAAAACCAGATACGTGCCTTTTTACGTAAGCTCGCGTGACCTCGGTTAGTTCACGACCGACCGGAAAGACCCCCCTCGTTTACAAGCCATTACACGTAGTCATTGGAAAGAAGAGAAAGAGCACGGTAATCAGTACGCAATCATATGACAATTTAATTAATTTTTTTCCAATGTCATAACGCGAGAGAGTGATTAAAATCATGCTTTTGTTCTACATGACTTTCTTTTCTATATCATTTTTGTTTCTCTTAAGGATTCTTTTGTTTGCGCGCGAAATTATGGTCAAACACAGGATTAACGAGATAGAGAAATATATCTCTTAAAAAAACACGCGAATATAGTGGTAGATATTTTTGCTTTTCGTCAGCGAATCAATGTCATTATACGAATACAAGTTTCTCTTATATAAATGATTGTTTTTCGATAAAGAATAATAATTTGTATCAAGTGCAATCGTATGTTTTTTAAATTCGATTTATATCCCGTTTGCATAATTTATTTGTTACATTTGATAGGAATGTTCACAGATCAATAATAAATTTGCGTAAATTTACTTGAGTTATAATTTCGGAATTAAAAGTAATATTCTCTTTATATTTTTAAGTGTACAGAGAGAGATTTTAAAAATATACTAAACTAAAATTGATAATTTATGCATGCGATAGACAAGACTATCATATATATCTCTTGCTTATGAGTAAAAATTATTTTCGATTATTTATACATTTCAATTTTTTGCCAAAACTATAACTCTCAAATAAATAATAACAATAATAAATTTATACAAATAATAAATTTATACAAATTTATTATTATGATCTGCAAAACACTCAAACTGGATGAGACTGTCATGTGTCTTCTCAGTGTCCCAAAAAAAAGAAAGATAAATTGTAATCGCGGGCTGTGCGATTACAATTTTTATTCTCGAGAAAGAAGATGGAGATGAAATTTCGCGAGAGGAGCGAGAAGGCCAAGTAGATGTTACAGTGTGCTTACGAGGTTCTGATAAGACACATTAATCAATGTTACAGAGAAACCAGCGCGGCTCCGTTGCATTTCTGGGAACGCATCCTTACGAGGGACACGGGAGACGAAAGACTACTCGGCGAGCGTCTCGTCTATCCTCCTCGGCCACAAGGTGGAAACGAAATCGACCGCGGGTGCATTGATCGTCGGGAGCGACAAAGAGAGTGCAAGGAACTTCGCGATCGAGCTGACTAGAGAAAATTCCGCGACTATCGCGCGAGCTTTAATATCGCGCGCTTGAAACGTCCCGATGCACTTTTTAGCGGCGCGACTCGCAACGTGCAAGAAACTAAGAGAATTTCTTCGGCGATTCCTATCACTCTTTTTAATATTATTTAATAATATATTTATTAGTGTGTTATTTTTATTCTCACTTTTTTCACGATATTTTTCCCTAATTTATTTCGGTAACTGCGAAATTTAATTAATTTATTTATTATTAGATTTTAGAATTTATGAAAAAATATACGCGTTTTATTTTGTAATTAATATATATTAATATAATTATAATTAATAAAATTATTATATAATATAATTAATATATATATATTAATTTTAATGTATAATGTATTATATTATAATATTTATTATATTATATTAATTGTAATATATTATATTATATTATATATGTATGTTGTAATATATAATAAAAAAATACATATTTAAATTATCACGTTCATGCAGAGAAAATAGTAAAAATTACAACATAATTTATGTAGCTACAGATTATGCTAACATAATTATTTTCCTAATCAATAAAATATTACATATAAGTCTTATATTTTACAAAAAAATATTTTCATTACTTTAATATTTAAATTTGTTGATGCACAAACAAATATGCATAATCAATAATGATAAAACAAATGCACAATTCATAATTTTTATAATAATAAATATTTTAATGTCACATTATATTTCGATTATATAAATGTTGCAAAAAGAAATGTATTTTTTATGTAATTTCTACCGTAGAATATTTTCTCTGTTGTATATAATTACGTAATATGTTACAAAATAAATTAATATTGCAATGCAAATCTGTTATAAAATAATATCCGTAAAATAAAATTTTCATCATAATATCATGTGACTTACGATATAATTTATGCAACACGCTTATAATATTTTAATTTTTGAGCCATTTACTTATTCGTTTACAAGAGGATATAGTGAAAAAGAAAAAAAATACATATAAAAATAACTCGCGCTTGTTGAAAATTTGGATTAATTGGAAAATTCTTATTATTGTTTTATTGATTTTATTATTTTGATTTATTATTCGCAGATAAGCCGCGGAATAAGACTTGGTGCTGTAACTCGGATATCAACTTGTACACTAATCGGTGAGCATCGGAAGCCGGTTTGCAAATGGCGGTTGCCATCTTGAGTGTTGGCGCCATTTTTACGCTCTCAAGATATTTCTCTCGAAAAGGGACTCAAACATAAAAAAAAAATTAATATTTATCAAAATTTCTTCTGATATTGTCAGTAAAATTCCGAAGAAAAAACCCATATTTTTCAAATTATCTCTAAAGCTAGATCCCTGCTGACATGAAAATCTTGACATTTTCCTTTCAATCTTATACGGTCAATCTTTAACGGTCAGTAAAAAAGGATATAACTAACTTCACATAAAGCTTAACATGAAATATTATCAGTCTCGGCAAGATTTGAAAAGGCTTTGTGGAAAAATAACGTAGGATAAAGGAAAAAGTAAAAAAAGAAAAAATGTCTATCGCAGGAAACAGATATAAAAAAGGAATGTTTATTCTTAACGACTCACCGCATTTTTCTAAAAAATTCGCTCAAAAATCTGAGACAAGATGGGAAAAAAGTTTTAACACAATCCTAATGGAAATGCTCGTAAGAAAGATAGGTAGTTTCTCTTTGTTCCTCGTATTTGCACAAAGATATTTTACAGATTAGATATTTTCGATTTCAATGGTCAGGCAAAAAAGAATAGGTCAGATAAAAAAATAGAAGCCGGCAAAAGGACCTTCCTAGAAACTCGCCCGTAGCGCTTAAAGGACCATTAAATAAAACATGCCTAAAAATCTACCTGGCTTCTTTATCCGACAAGATTTCCCAAGAGAAACTTTGACGGCGGTTGTGTCGGGATTGACAGGCGGACAAAAAAAAATGTCGTTTTCTCGATACAGGCAGCAACGGAAAAATTTGAGCGAGGAAAGAAAACGGTTCTTTTCTTTCAAACATTAGGCATATGAAGTCAGCATGTTTTTTTATCTTTTCCGCGATAAAATGTACAAAAGGAAAAACGCAGCGGGTTTCTTTCCGTTTTTCTATTTTTTTTTAAATTGTAAAAAGATCGTAAACTGTAAAAAAACATTAAATTGTTCACAATTAAACTGTTTTTCTCATTTCTTTTAACGATCCTACATTAATTTAGTATTGCTTATTTTTTTATTGTAAGGATTTGAAATTATTTTGGTGTGCATGAAAGTTTCGAATATCTTCTAAATATCCTCTATTAATTTAATGTACTTATCTTCTTTATTATAAGGATTTGAAATTGTTCTTATTCTTTGGTAAATGTGCATAAAAGCTTCAAATGGATAAATAGCAGATATTTTTCTAGATTGATTTTTCTTAATCAAGAGTAGATTTTACGTTGACAGAATTTTTTCATTTAAGCCTTGGAATAACCGAGACGCTTAGCGTTCGAAAACTGAAAATTTAAAAAAACTTTTATTTCTTCTACTGAATTTTGCAATATTCGAACGATACTCTATATGCATTATTAGACACAGATTTTAGTATCTTATGCAAAATGGATTCTCTGAACGTGACTGGACTTTAATGTTAAGGAAGAAGAGTCAATCAAATATCTTCGGTCGTTCTGAATCGCTGGGACACGTGGAAAAAGGATTTCCCGCGATGACAATGCATGCGTTCTCTCTTTCTTTCTCTTTTTCTCGTAGATATCTGTGTTACCGACGCGAAAAAAGGAGCGATGCGCGTTTTCACTGGAAGATAGAGCCACGAACAACGCCACGTAGAGACGCTCTATCTGGCCGACACGCGTGACACGTGACACGTATTCCATCGTATCTCATCACCGTATATATCGTATAATATCGACGAAAATTAATAACAAAATATTCCACTAAAATATGACCTCTTCTCTTTCCAATCTGTCATTCTTCGCGCTCTAAGCATCCTTAGCTTCATCTATCGCGCATCTTATTCCCATACAGCACAGAACATTGTTGTTACATTGCAGCAATATTACAATGTTGCTGCAATATTGCTGCAATGTAACAACAATGGTTTTTGTGCTGTATGGGTTCCCTCTCCCTCTCTTTTTCGTGATTAAGAGATGCTATAAATTGACTGTCAGCTCTATCCTCGCGCTGCGTTAACAGAAAATGGCAGCTCGAACGTAGTTACCTCGTTGCCAAAATACAGCAAGAAGGCCCCTCGGCCTTAGATTCCCAGCAAATACAGAATATTGCAGCAATATTGCAGCAATATTACAACATTGCAGCAATGTTGCAGCAATATTACAGCAATATTACAACATTGCAGCAATATTACAACATTGCAGCAATATTTCATGTTGCTGCAATATTTTGTGTTGGGTGGGATCGTTTCAATTTCTCGGAATTCTCCCCCGCGCGGGTTCTTCGCCATTTGCGTTATTATTATTCGCGAATTGTTATTTTACGAACACACGTCGAACCGTCTCGCATACGTCCGGACACACGCACGCTGTCAGTTTCAAATTTTAAGTCACGCACGTTTTGTTCCGCTACGCAGCGTCTCTCTCTCTCTCTCTCTCTCTCTCTCTCTCTCTCTCTCTCTCTCTCTCGTGCCACGAATTCGCGGTCCCGGCTCTTCTCCGCCACTTAAGTTTATTATAGTTATTCGTCGTGAATTGTTTGTCGTTATAAAATGAGATACATGGCGCCGCGATCGCACGCTCCAAGTCGTATCGTGCGACTCACCCGCTGTATTTTTATATATTTTTTTTTCAAAGAAAATGGCAGCCTCGCCGAAGAAACATTGAATCTCATTTCATACATTTTTTAATTTTTTTTTTTTTAAGATCGAGAATATAACGCGTTCGAATCTGATAAAAAATGTAGAATATTTTTCTAAATTTTCGACGGCTTCGAATCAAAACTCGCGAATTTCGACCGCGTTGCGTTTGCTTTATTAAGGTTTCGTCTCGTGATGATTCCGCCATTTCTCACATTTTTACTCTCTTCTTTGCGTTATAATATTTCGTAAAATTAGAACAGATAATTAACTTTTTTTCCTATTCAATTAGACACTTATTTTAGCAGGAATTTTTATTTTTTTCTTGCGAAAATCTATCATTTTCGATGCGCATTTAGCGTTGATTACGATCCATGCCCGGAGCCATGTTTCGTTTGTTTGATACAAAGAGAGCGGTAATACTGGCACGCAGTACGTAGTATGCGTGCGAGGCGATGATGACGATCGCTATTAGGAGATTTAGAAGTGAAGGAGACGAGAGGAGACGAGAGCGGGGTCGCTTCATGTGGAAAGTTTTGGCTGGAAGCGCACCACATCGTATGACTTTGTGACTAATTTATATAATTGACGGGAAAGATGGAAAAAAAATACAGACACTCCTTTAATTTTCCGCATTTAATGAAATCAATCAAATCTGACTTGATTCTTCGCAAATTTCTCCTACCTTAATGCGAAAGGTGCACGAAAGAAAGCGGAAATAACTTCTTTTCTTCATATTCCATATTTTTCATATATGATAAAATTTTGTAGATCGACTTAAATTAATAAATTAAAAAAAAATAAAAAATTATAGATTTATATATCACGCAATTTATATTAATTATAGATTTATACAGGGTGTTCTAAAAAGGTATGTCAAAAATTTAAAGAGATATTCCTCACACCTGAAGGATGAAAAAATGTTATATGGACATAGGTGCGGAAATGCTTATTTCAGGAGTTATGTTGAAAATACTGTTAGCTGTATTACTTACACAAGGAAAAATTTAGGATTAATTATTGTAGACGACAATCGTTTAATTAGACTTATTTACATTTGGTTTTAATGTGACCTTGAGTATGTTACAATAAATGTTGAAAATGTTCACCATTTTCCTGAACGTGTCCCACGCACACGTTCAAAAATGCCTGGCATACAGCGGATTGTCTCGTAACCTGCAGTGATACGGTCACGAAGATCTTGAATATCACGCACTGGTGGCATTTTTGAAGGTGTCCGTGAATCGATGCGTCGACGTGTCACTGCTTGTATTCAGGAAAATGGTGAACATTTTCAACATTTATTGTAACATACTCAAGGTCACATTAAAACCAAATGTAAATAAGCCTAATTAAACGATTGTCGTCTACAATAATTAATCCTAAATTTTTCCTTGTGTAAGTAATACAGCTAACAGTATTTTCAACATAACTCCTGAAATAAGCATTTCCGCACCTATGTCCATATAATCCACCTATGTCCATTTTTTCATCCTTCAGGTGTGAGGAATATCTCCTTAAATTTTTGACATACCTTTTTAGAACACCCTGTATATCACGTAATACCATCTGCGCTTTTCTTGGTCTTAAATAAGCCTTCCTTAATATTATTATTGATTTATCATTTGGACCATTTACGTATATTGTGTTAATTTAATTAAAATTTTTTTGATCCTTTGAAAAAAAAATAACCTAGTCGATTTAAATTAATAAATTTTTTAAATGTCTATCTTAATTATATATATCTAATTTTATACATCTTATCATCGCGAAATACCCTTTCTATTTTTACACCCGTATTTATTTATCGTAATGTCATCGGCGCATCACTAGCTATCGTCGGCAAATGAATACGGAATCGTAACACGTCGAATTTGTTTGAACTCCCCCCTCGCTGCGATATATTTGACCATATGATTATTTTTCTCGATCTGAAAGAACGCGAATCGCGAGTTTAATCGCACGCGCGCGCGCGCTTTCTTGTGAAATGAAAGAATTCTCGACGTATAATTGTGTGCGCGAGTGTCGTCACGCGTTTACGTAATGGAAAATTACGTAAGCAGGCATGCTTAGAAAAATATTACGCAGCAGCCGAGACAAATTTCGCGCCACGTCAGGTTAGCGCTCCATTTTCTCCATCGGTTACGCGGGAAGCGAATTTCCCTCGTCCACATGTGACGAGTAAATCTCAAAAGACGAATCTTTCACAGCCTCGATCGCTCCGACTTTGCCAGAATCACATCGAGCTGCTTTTCTCTCTCCCTCGATTTTTTTATCGCGATTATTTTTCACACTTTATTATTTTTTTCAATCATCGCGACGGTCTTTTTTTCATGGGATTCGTGAAATTTCCTCGCGAAGATGCTAACTAGTTTTCTTGCGAATTTCGTTGTAATAATCATTTTTCAAGCTGTCATTTGACACTTTATTTTCCAACCGATTTACATATTAATTTTATCTTTTATATTTTCGATATTTTCGACGCGTATTCCTTATGAAAACTGACGCTGAGCCCTGTTTTTCCGGATAGAGAGCGCTAATACGTTTCTCTCGCCCTCGCTTTTGCCGCCCATTTATTTATCGCCGGTTTCCGGTGCCGACTTTGTCGCACATAACGAACCGTACGTATATGGTACTATTTTCCCGTGTTATTTTTAAGCGGCTTTGCAGGGTACGCGCTGCGCTGCACTATTTCTGATCCCTTAATGCATCCACAAACGTGTACCTGACGCGTGGGCGTCGCCAGGATTCATCGTTACATATGCATCTTCTCTTTTATTTCTCTTAACTTTATGAATTTTTAAGCTTCACTTTTCATTATACTTTATATAAAAACAGTCCCATTCCAATGGCTTACATTTTTCACGGTTAATAGATGGAATTTTAGATAATAAAATTAGCGAATTTCTTCTCTTCATAAATTTAAAAAATACATTCCTTATTTTTAATCGATACGATTTAGTAATATTTTTTACGAGGTACACACTGAAAATAAAAAATTGTAAACCTGACTAAATATTTTCAATTAATTATTATTTTTTAAATGAAATATTTAAGCATTTAAATTAAATATGACATATTAAATCCATGACACTTAAATACTTAAATTCATTTCAATTAAAAAAATAATAATTAGTTGAAAATATTCAGTCAAGTTCGCAATTTTTTTTCTTCAGTGTAAAAATTGATTCTCTAAATTGGCCAACGGAATAAGCGTTACTAAAATTAAGGTCGACGATTTTAGGATACGACACATAAATGTAAATGCGTGAGTGTACTCCGTTATATTTATAGCGGGAGAAAGTCTTGCCCGGACCTTGCTCTCTATTATCCCACCTTCTCGAATGAGTCACGCTGCGTTTTTTGTTTTACGGGGTGTCATTCTTGAAGTCACGTACGCGATATGTCACCCTCGCACCGTCGCCGCCATTTTCGGTACATTTTTACCATCGCAAATACGACGAGATCGAATTGCACATATGTAAAGAGGTTTCAATATTTTCTTGCCGTAACAAAATTTTGATCCTTTTTATCTTGATACTTTCTTATCCTATAAAAAGCATACAAAAATCTATTTATTTTATATACTGAATATATTTAAAAATTCTTAAAAATTATCGTAGAAGATTTCAAAGTTCAAAGTTTGTGAGGAGAGTAATTTTTGCGTGACATTAAATTTAAAATTCTTTTACTAAATTTCTTTTAGTTATTTTAATTTAAAATTCTTTATTTCCTTCTTCGAAAATGGAATTTTTTAAGCGAAAAGAATCATAAAATAAAGAGATACACGTAACGCTTCCGCGTTTCTCTCGACAAATTTCTTCTCGAAAGGATATTTCAAAGCGTCAGGCGCAGAGTTAACTCTTCTCAATTTACTTTTACACAATTTTTCGGTCGGTGTCTGTTCGATTTTTCCACGATCAAAGAATTCTGATGAGTAAATATTGTGCGTACACGATAAATTCTATGTCGAAAAGAGTTTCCCATCCGTGTGACGTCCATCAATGCCGATGGCGACACCGTTTCAGGAACGACCATGAAATCATGCCACGCGCAACATTGAGATCAGGGCCGACTTTAGGCAACGAGGAAACTGGCTCTCGTCAAGGATCAGAATTAGAATTGTCTCCTTTTCATCGATCGTGTCCTTAGAAATTTTCACGATCAAATTTCTCTATTCAAAAAATATCAAAAAGCTAATTATATTTAAATTAATTACATAAAGTCTCTAATCAAATATCTTGATAACGAAATCTCAATTTGATTTCTTTCTTTGCACGTCAAATTATAATTATAAGCACTTAAATTTGAAATAAATAATATCAAAAAATAATATAAATAAAATAAATAATATTAAAAGAATAAAATAAATAATATAAATAAAATAAAAATAAATAAAATAAAAATAATATTAAAATAATGTACAAAAAAACAATAATGAAACAAAGATAAAAAATAAAAATCAAATTACTACTTTATCTCGGCGCATTTGTCAGTTGCGTTGTAGCGGTTTTAATTTTTTTTTATATGTTATTTATTTCGAGAGATATGTTAGAAAATACGATGTGACGAAAAAATAAGAAACATATTCGCAATCAATCCTTGCCTGTGATTATGAAGAAAAGATCATCGTACGAGGCATTCAATCTCTTATCTCCGAGTGATGGAACGACATTGGCCACTCTCTATTGGAAGCTATTAACCTTTTCGTTATGACAAAAATCGAGCGAACGAAAAGCACTATCGCGTTGTTACAGTGTCGGCAAGACTTTAGGGGACATTCTTGAGGGATCTCTTCCCGAATAGAAATCAACGATCGAACCGTCTTGTAATCTTATCGAACCAAGTGACACATTCGTACAAATTCTCGTAAATGGACTACGAATGACCGCTTAATATTCGGTGACTGAACGCGATGAGTCACTGCAACTTGTCCAAAGACCTAACCGAAATTTTCGGCCCCTGACCCAACCCTTCGTCAAAGTTACTAATAACCGAGGAAGGACTTATTTCAATCAACGCTATCCGGACATGTTTCCTTAATTAACGTCTTATCATTCTCTCACGAAAATTCCTCGACGATTTTTAATCATTCGTCCGACGCCATTGCTTGATAACGACATCTGGACGCGATCTCTCGTTATTTTTCCAAGCTGAGAGATCGGTGAGACGAGAGAGAGCGCGCAATCGCCGTCGCGTAACGCACATGCGAATTGTGCGTAATGAGCAGGAACGACGCGCCTGCGCGCGCGCGCGCGCACGCGTGCGTGCGTAATTTGATTTACGTTATCGGCGATATTTATCGAGGAGGTTGTTGACTCTGCGTATGTAATTCTCGCTGGCCGTGAGATTAGGTGTCGCTCGATCGAGACGGAATCGCAATATCGCTTCTTACATCGCCGACTGCCATTATATTTGACACGCGACGCGTAAAGAGTCAGGTAAATTCGAGACGAATTTTAATCGATTCTTCATCGATCCCTTTCTCATCCAACAGTCATATATCAACAATGTAAAAATGACGCAATCTACAAATTTACAAAATTCAAAAAATTAATATTAATATTGATGATTTAAAAAAATTAAATAATATTGAAAATTTTAAAAATTCAATAATTCAAAAAATTTACATTAATATTAATATTAATAAATTCAGTAAAAAAATTAATATTAATATTAATAAGTTTAGTATAAAAAAATTAATATTAATGTTAATAAATTCAGTAAAAAATTAAATATAAAATTTGAAAATATATAGAGAAATTATACGCCGATAATATTTTGAATTTTTTGTACACGCTAGAAAAATATCAGCTATTTATTGAAAAATAATTTATCGGAGGAATACATCTTGTTTCGCGCAGATTTGTTCGATATAAATCATTCTGTCGATGCAATCAAGTAAACACGAGAATCATTTGCTGTGTATTTTTAAACTTAAAAATATCATACACGTTCTTTTATAAAAAGTGCTAAAGGAGGATTGGAGGCTTGAGATGCGCCGAGAGCGGAAGTAAACGACATCCGGAAATCGCTCGCTCGCGCGCTGTATTTATTACATAATCGCAGACGGCTTAAAAAAAAAAGGAAAAAAATTTGAATTCGCAAACAATCGCGCGTGACGCAATCGACAAATTGGAGATATCTAGCCTCGATCGATCGCGGAGATACGGAATGTAATCCTTCTCGCGCTCACTTCAGGCCAATCGAGGCTTCCCGCGTTATTAAGGGAGCCTCGCGTTTCTCTCTCGAGATCCCCGCTGAAATTTGCGACTCCAGCCAAATATTTTATAAATATAAATATAAATTTTATAAATATAAAATTATAAATATATGTACATTAAATAATAATGAAATAAATCGCGCGCGAAATTATATCGAGTCGCTTACAAACGAGAGTCGATTACTTTTGAATGACCTCGCTCGCACATCGTTTGTTGTTGCCTACTTCTCACAAGTTCTCCAAGTTGTTGATATTTATTTTGCGATGTGTCTAAATCGTATCGAGGAGTCGGATCGAAAATATTGAGTTCGGGAAAATAATATTGCATCAAACTAATCATTTCTCTCTCTGTTCCATTCTTTCTCTCTCTCTCTTCATCGAACCTTATCAGTTCTCTAAAGCGCGTTCTCTCGTTTATTTTTTATTTTACCCTTATACAAATTTTCGTGAAACGAGAAAACAATATATTTTTTCAATCATCTCCTTTAATAATATTTTTCTAATGTGCAAAAAATTCAGTCATCAACGTATAACTTCAAATTCCGCATTTAATTTTTGAAATCGAATTTATCGTTGAACTTTTTGACATTTAAGATACTTTCTGACACGCGGAGAAACATATCGACGATAATTCTATAGAGTAAATAGCTCAATAATCCGTGAGATATATTGGATGTAAGAGAGAGATAACGCTTAGTAATTTTTTTTTGTCTTTACCTTTGACTATCGCCGTTCTTCTCCTCGATCTCCAGACGCTCCATCTCCTTCTGCAGCATCCCGCCTTCCGCGAACTTATCCAGAGACATGTTTACGTTAATAACTTTGCTCTCTTGTAGGTAGAACTCGCGCACAAAACGTAAAGGCTCACTCTGTAGCTCCTCTTCTCTCTCTCTCTTCTTCTAATATATATATTTAATTTATATAAATATATATATACGTATTAATTTCTCTCTCTTTCTCTCTCTCTCTCTCTCTCTCCGTTAAATAATTCTTCTTAAACTGCTTTATCGCAAGCCGCCGACTCTCTTGAGGTAGACTTTAAACACTGGCACTAAAAACACTGGCTGAGCTCTCGCATCACCGGGGCGGAGAGAGGAGGAGGGAAGACGAGCGGTAAAAAGGGGTACACTTTCTCGCCCTCGTCCCGGAGCGACACGTTCATCAATGTCGAGGCGACCCAACGATATCCCGGAATGTTGCAGACGAGATCTCTCAAGACGTCTCAAGACTCTCCTCTCTCTCTCTCTCTCTCGTCTATTACGACGCACGCACTTCCTCGCACTCTCTCTCTCTCTTTCTCTTCTCTCTTTGGTTCTCTTCCGTCCCGCGTTTTGCTCCCTCCTTCGAGCACGCCGCTCCCTCCTTCTATGACGACACCAACGATTACACGTCACGAGGTGATGACGATTTTCCAAAGCAAATCGACGACGAGGGATAGACTATGACGACGAGCTACAACCGTCTACTGGCTACGACTAGTCCACTCGCACTCGGAGAAGGAAGAAAAGACGCCGCGTGTCGCTTCGGACGACTGTCGAAGGGAAACTCGTGCGGGTGGTGAAGAGCTCTAGCTTTCCCCGTCGCCTCCCGATACCTAGCTTTCTAGCGAGTCGCCTCCCCTCCCCTACCCTTCGGGCTTCTCTATCTGCCTCTCCCTCCGTCTCCTTTCTCCGCGCGTCCGCTTCCTGCGTCTTTCTCTCTCTAGGTGGCTACCCTCCCTCCCTATCCGTATATCGCTCTTTCTCCCTCCGTCTCTCTCTCTTCCTCTCTCCCTTTCTCCCAACGCTCCGGGCCGCGACGTAGGAATTCCCCTCGACGTATCGGAGCAGCTCGCGGCTTTTTTACCAACCGAGCGGAGTAGACCGGCCCGAACGCGATTGGCTCGCTCGCCGGGACGATTCCGGAACGATTCCGAGTACGCGTTGTCTAATCACCGGACTCGGCTATGATGGACGTCCTCGTCGTCGTTGGAATCGACGGGCTTTATCGGCGAGCACACATACAGGCGCGTTCCTATGCCTCCTAACACGTGGATCAATCGCGGGGAGGGAGAGAGAGGGGGAGATGGACAGCCTGTCAAACTCGCGGTACCACCAGTTACACCGATACGAGTGACATCGTTATTCCGGTGTCTGACATCCGGCTCAGGTGTCCGCGCTGTCAATGGCGCCGTGGCGTCGTTACTTGAGGATATACCCCCCTAACCTCTCGTCCGAAAACTAGATTCGATCGCGAATCGCTTCGATCGGCGGAGGCTCTGCTCTTTCCGATGTATCGCGCGTGCAACGAGGGGGCCAGGGGATGGGGGAGGCGAAGGTCCGCACGTCCAGAGCAGCGATATCGGCTATCGAGGATATCTCAGCGAGAAGGCGCGCTAGGTACACTGATATTATTTTTATAACACGCGCTGTGCGCGCGATGCCGTCGTAGGCCGCGCCCAGTCTACCCTCACCACTCGCCGCGCCGGTTCCCCCACCAAGCGCCGGGGATCCCCCACTCCGCGCGCCTCCACCGCGCATGCGCGCGGCTCGCGTTGAGGAGGCGGCTTACGACGCGTGCGCGAAGGAAGGATACACTTTCTCGAGGGTTCTCTCCGCGGAAAAGCGCGGGTATATTTTCGTATATTTCTCTCTTCTCGAATTTTCTCTTTCGACTATTTGTTTTTTTTTGTTAAAGGAGGCGGGGAGTGTTTCGCGAGGATACATTGGAATTTTTCGAGGATTTGTATTTCAAGTGTCTTTTATTTTAAGTTATTTAAAATTTGAATTTTATCGATTTTTTCCTGTTTACCTGATGAAGTTTGCTTTTAATTTCGTTGGGAATTTTGTATGTAAATTCTCGCGTCGCACGCGTCTTTTGGCGCCAAGGACGAGGCGATATGGGTCTGTCGGAGAGTAATCGGGGTCGATACGCGTCATGCCGGATAATGCGTAGATGCCAAAAGACCGCGTCATTGACCGTGAGCGGAGGCGCCGCTCGGTGGACACTGGTAGGTACTAAGATTAGGCATACATCGTACTATGCCATTAAGAGTCGCTCTCAACAATAAAACGTCAACCGCTCATTCAACGATCGCTTATCGCGTCCGTCAAACGACAGTCTTCGACACGGTTTTTGGGGGTAAAAGTTTCTCGATTGTTCGTCGAACATGAATTGTCGCAATTCGTGTTCGTGATAAATGTCGAAAATTCGACTTGAAAGTTTTCTAAGAACAGGGGAAACTTTTGTCCTCTTCAAGAATCACGAGTGATTCGAAACTTGAAATATAAAAGAATTTTATTTTTCCTCTTCGAAGGGTCGTAAAGTTCCCTTTTTTGAAAATGAATAAATTGAAATGAATTATTGCGTTGCATTTTTATCATTTTGAAGCAATTTTAGAGCGTCCACAAGTTACGACATCAGTCCTCCGACCGGTTCAACGCTTTTTCGAAAATCGAAGCTCCTGCTTCATCGTTTCTCCTTCTCGCCCGAATCGACGACCTCCCTTTCCGTCGGAGCAATTTGAATTTTGATTTGCCGAATCTACTCGGGGAACACATAATATTGCGCTTCTTTGATCGTCGGCCGCGCTGAAGGGTTCTTGGCCGATCAAACCGGCAGGGGGTCGTGTCGCGCGGTCCTATACCGGGTGACTCGTGAAGCACTGTCATCCATTGTTCTCCACGAAATGGATGTTCGACTCATTAATGCCGAAACTGCTGTTAGCGGCAAACTACAGTCGGGCGACCCAGAGATGGTAGATCGGCGCACGGTTTCGAAATCGGCTCTCGGCGAGAACCGGGATTACCGTGGAAGGGTCGCCGAGGGTTGATTCCGTTACGGGGTCTCTCTTTGTTCGTCCAGGTAGAGGAAAGGACGGATTCTCGGTCCTCTCTTTTGTTCGCGCGCCCGCAGGTATATGGCTGCACTATTCCTGTCGTTCCTGCCGATCCGCCGGTCATTATCTCCGCCAATGACGAGGGTGTTATCCTTGAAGTAGATTTATCATTCACAGTAGCGCGTGACGCGCCCGAAACGAGCGTATTTTGTTACTTCCTATGCTTAATCTCTTCGAATACCTTCCGTCTCCTTCTCGCGATAATGAGACCACGTCGTGGAAAAAGTGCGTCGTAGATTTGCAAGTCTTTATTGCAGCGAGATGGTCCAGCAAAAACGGGTGCAATATAAATCGTAACTTTTGACAATATTGTTTTCTTTTCTCTTAATATGCAGTTCAAGAAAAAGAAACACAAAAAAGAGAATTTTCGAATTTTTTTTACGCCAGATGCAATTCCAGTTTTCAAAATTGCTCTACCATAAATTTGCGGACAAAACTGCAAAAAAGGCTTGCTATTTTAATTATATTTTATAGAGTGTTGTAGAGCTATGATACGTATTATTGATATGTAAAAAAAATTTTGTTGCGCTCGAAATTAAATATCTCTTATCAAAATTTTCAATGAATTTATTATTAATTATAATTAAGATAATTATGAATATGGATTCTATTGAGAGAAAATCATTAGTAAGCTATTGAGAATTTTTCAAATATTTTTCAATCATATTTATTCAAATTTAAAACTTCTTTTACAAGTCGTTGAATTTGATGTTTCATCAAAATTGATAAATTGAACATGGTAAATTTAATTTAACGATTAATAAAATTATATTTTTTTATTAATTTCGTCGATTTTGACATTAGATTCATATTCAGTGTCGTGAAAAATCTTTAAGTTTGATTAAATATAATAAAGAGAAAAATATCTAATATCTGAGTTCTTAGTGATTCAATTTGAAACTTTCCTACAGTAGATTCCACTTGACTCGGTCATCTTATTAATCATACTTGAAATGATAAATTAATCATACTTGATTCATACATTATTTTTTCTTAATATATCTTTATTTACTATTTACTTTAAAAAATTTAATTTTTCAAACTTATTTATTTATAGATATAAATTTCAAGAAAACAATTGTATTCTTCATTTTAATAAATTAATATTTAGTAATATTTTAAATTTATATGAATATCCTTCAAACAATATAACAATTCCATCAATATTCTATTTACTTTTTTCGCTTTTCTCCATTATTAAAGTTTGTTCTACAAAATCTTTATCTTTACGAAAAATTAATTATATATAATTTAATTTATGAATAAAAATATCTTAACTTTTTTTAATAAGTTTTTAATTAAACTTTCATCTCCTATTAATATTTCATGTTGATGAACATGACAAATTTCTTTAGAGAATCAAGAATTAAGAATCTTAACAATATATTTAATTTTAATTGAAACAAAACTCCTTTAACTCTTTACATATATGCAAAAAATATTTCATATAAATACTAAATATAAATTACATAATAAATATATATAATAAAATGTAATTGTAGAGAAATGTGTAATATTTCTATTACTTATTGTGTAATTTTGTATTAATTATTTTATACAATGTAATCGGACATTTCTTAAAATTATTTATAATAATTGTATAAAATAATTTGACAGCTAAAATTTGATTTGCATTAAAAAGACAGATATAATCTTCCTCTTTCATATTTTAAAAAATATTTTATCTTTAATTTATCTTTTCATTATTAATCTTTTGTCTTTCAAATTGCATTAACCTATACAATAAATATAACACTGGACAATATTTTATCGATATTATTATGTGCGTTCCATCAGAAGATGAATCGGATCCGAGTCTCTCCGAGATTTTGTTTAAAGAAGGGAAACGGAGAAACGCAAAACGAGGATATATTCTTAGCATCCTTTCTCTCCCTTGTTCCATGAGTCTCTGTATCAACGTGTCGGCGAGCGTATATACGTCTGTACCGTATATTATCGATCACCTTGTCCCGATCGACTAATTCCGTTGAACGGCCAATCGATTATCCTCTCGGTCGAGCGTGAATCTACGACGGCTCCCTTCCCAGAAAATAAGTGTCTTCCGCCGTTTTTGCGGAACTTCTTTCCGTTTTAGCTTCACTTTAGAAAATTGTACCACGAAAATCCCCTCTCCGTGTGATATTAAATGTAATCACATTTAATCATATAATGCAAATTGCGTCGATCGTTTGCGCGAAATCGGAGGGAATAAGATTGAGAGAGCGGACACGTGGATGACGTCGCGAGTGAAGTTTCTCTTTGGCGTCGCTTACCGGGAAATGCATCATCGGCTCCTTTGTTCCCCGGTGGTAATTTGAACGCGGTTGGGGTAGGTTCAGGTAACGTTTAAGGATAATTAATAGTTACATGGTTCGTAAATGCCGCTATCATGTGGCCCAAGTGCGCGTGGGATCGGCAAATGGTTTCCGGGCGCATAAAAATTAATGGACTCCCGGCTGGCCTTCGGCAGGACTCTTCGATTTCGATAGGACCGCTCAAGGCCGATCGTCCGGCCGATATAAACGAAAGGGAAACGCGTGCGCGTCCTTCGTTCAATTATTTTCCTTATTTCTCTCGGATTTTAAAATATTCGATTGCATTCATTTAGTCATTTTTTTTCGGAAAAATATGATGTGATGATAGATAATTGTTTTTCGAGCGAAGTAATCAAGGACATCAAGAAATTGCAGGGATCCATTTTGTGGAAATCTTTTATTAAGCTTTAATGAAAAGCTCGACAAGTGTGATCTTTTTACAAATGCATTTATTATTTCGTGTAATTATTCTCATTAACGGTGCAAATAATTTGTTAAATAAGTACGTTGGAGTTTAAGAAGGTTTTCAAATTTTCAAGAATTTTTTTTTACACTGATTGCTTTCAAACTATAGGAATGTCAATCTTTAGAGTATCTTTTGTGAAGAGACCCTGCTGCACTGGAATGTATGTAAAAAATATTCTAAAAAGTTTCTTTAAAATTTTCTCTAAAGGTTTGAGGCATTTCGACAGTCAATTTCGACCCTGCTGCGCTGGAATGTATGTAAAAAGTATTGTAGAAAGTTCCTCTAAAATTTTCCTTAAAGGTTTGAGGCAAGGTTTCGACGGTCAATTGCTTTTCACGTGCACACGATTTAATATTATAATGCCAAATATTGATAACGCTTATTTAGCGAATCATATTGCTTTCATCTTGACATCGTGAATGCAAAATTCTCGATATGGTTCCGCTTTCGGAATTAATCCCACTCAAGCTCGGTGATTGAATTTCCGGTAGGATTTGACGCCGTCTCCAGAATAGTGATTTTGCGATAGCGTACTTTAATAATTGGAACGCGGAAATTGTGCGGGTAGTTTTAACCCCTTCGGGGTAGAAGCGACCTGGACACTTCAGGTTCGCGGAAGAGAAACAGCGCGGGAGACGGAAGAGACAGAGCTGTTAGAAGGACGAGGGAGAGACACGACGAGGAGAGGAGGCAACGAGAGAGATGCTTGTAGCAGGGGGAAGAAAGGGGGTGGGAGGAGGAAGAGAGAGGATGCGTAAGAGCGGCAACAGCCTCCGGAATCAATAGCTACCACGCACCCTTGGAGAATTTTCGCACTGGGAGATAGGACCGAAGGATGGCTTCTCAGGGAAGGCACCTTCATTCAGGCCATTCTAGCAAACCTCGAGGCTCAGTCCTACTTTTCAATGCGACTTCTCGTATTTGATTCGAGTCGGTTTATTTCGCTTGATTAATACTTAATATTATTGCTTTGCACTTGGTGAAAATTTTCAAACGAACACTTTACGTTCTCCCACAATTTTTTAATATTTTAGATTAAGAAAATATTTTTTCACATGAGTCGTCAATTGAAAATCTGCCTTAAAGCGCGGTTTAATTGAAATTAATCCGTACTCTTAAAATTAATTATAAGAACCGCTCGCCTTTAAGTTATTAATCTCTTTAAGGCTATTGAATAACGTACATTCTTTTTACTTTGACAGTTAATTTTGTCCCAAAAGGAACGCTTGTTATCATCGTTCCAGCGATATAATCGTTGTTATTTTCTACGTGTTGAATTGTTTTCGCATTTTTTTTCTACACAAATGTGACGAGAGGCGAGGAAAGGTGGAGGAAGAAAGATAAGTCGAGCGGGAGAGAAAGGGAAGAGAAATCACTCACCTCCATCTGTTGCCGACCTGGTCGACTGGAGATTCTGGTAGGGCGGTGCCGCTATTCCTGCAAGCAGGAAAAGACATTCTGTAGGATACAAAAGGATGAGGGATGAGGTTAGAGCTGAAGGATGAGGCTAGTCGCATTTTCCGCGATATTTTTCTCACTGCTTCACGCATAGATACCCTTTAAATTGCGAGGAAAACGTAACATTTATACGAATAGCAATTAAAAATATGAATAATCATAAATATACTACATATGTTTATATAAATATAGCATTAATTAGTTAATATTAATATAGCATTAATTTTAATATAGCATTTATATAACATTTATATAACATTTTATATAACATTTATATAACATTTATATAGTATTATATAGTATTTATGTAGCATTAATTTTTACAGATTTTTATTCGAATTAGAGAATAATCGCTTTAAATAATAATTGGTCAAAAATACTTATTTTAAATTACGAGCAGATGCATGAACAGATAAATATGAAGCAAGGGTAGAAAATTATAGCATTAATTAATAATTGTAAATATAATAATTGTTAATTATATTATTATTAATAATTCACGAGTGAGTTTATCGTAAACAACGACTTTCCTCCCCTCAATCCTGCGAGGTGCGTTTCCGCCAAATATGTGTAATATAATGTACATAATATACGTAGCGATATAATTCAGCTAAATAAATATGGAACCGATGAGCCGCGAGGACAGAAGTTGCCGAGTCAGGCTGAATTTCGCGATAGGAAAGGAGAAAAAAGCCCTCGCTCGCTTCTTCAATTAACCAAACCTCTCGCGACGTGCATATTAATCGCGACGACGATGACGAGAGAGAGAGAGAGAGAGAGAGAGAGAGAGGGAAAGAAAGAGGGGGCGGGAGGAGGGATGGAATTAAAAAACGAGAGAATTAATAATAACCACGTCGGTTCTCGAGATACGGATCTCTCTCTCGGCCAGGTCGCTCGACCAGGTGCAACCGCCGTCGCGTCGCGTTGTCGTCTCTTCCGTGATACTCCCGGGGCCTCCTCCGTCGTCCGGACGGTCCCTTTACGCCGGTCACGGCAATTAAGAGGTATCACCGTTAAAATCGCCCTCGAGCACGCGCCAGGGAAGAGGGAATCCTGTTTGATCTCGCGCGAGTTTTCGCTTTCGCTCGCGCGAATACGAGTACTTATGGTCGCGATTAAAGCGGTCACCTTTAAAGGTAATGATGGTCCGGACAGAGTTATACCTATATTAAAATTTGCATAAACAGATTTTCTTGGTTTCATAGACATTAAGAGAGATACAGAGTAATTTTTAATCGTCTCTGATGATTTTTGAGATATAAAGATAAATATAAGAATGATTTTACATGTATGTATGAATGAGAAATTGTCGCTATTTTTTTTTCTCTACTTTACATAAATATTTCATTAAGTGAAATTGTGAGAGAGTCGCAAATCATGTAAAGATTCGTAAATTTCATTGAAAAAATTACCGTTATAAATGCGAAACTTGTAAACTCGATTATTTTATTAATTGGAAAATAATTAGAAAATGGCAGACGTAATTAGAAAATAATTAAGAATTTATTTCGATCAAGAGTACGACGATATTTGTAAGTAAATAAGTTTTTTAATGCCGCGTAAATAATTTACAGAAGCTCCAGATCTCTTTTAGATTAAGAGCGTTCGGGAGTGTAACATAGTTTCGACGTAAAAATATTACATCCGGTGTAATTATCGTAATAACGTGACATTCTTCGATATTCCACGGCGGGATTTAAATTCGAGGAGATCGCATCATCGACACGATTTTACGATCGCGTCAAAGCGGAACAATCGGGATTCGCGAGGGCATCTGACGAAAGGCGGCTTAAGGAAGAAGGGGTAGGAAGGGGTGAGGGGGCGACGCGTGACAATTATTGCACGTCAGCGTGCCTTTATTTCGGAATAATTAAGCCGGGGCCCTTTTACACCTGCGGACCACGCGTATCCATGAAATCCGGCGTCCACCCGTGACCGGACACGGGGCCCGATCCGGGGCCCCGATAAGAGATCGATAAGCGGAGGGTAACCGCCTCCGCTTCTTCTCGGTAAGATAAGACGGGAGAAAAAAACAGCCGACGTCACGACGTGCAGCGCATTATGCAACGCGGCGAATCTGTAATTAAGATTTTCGCCGTCCTTCGCGGCTCTTCCCTCTCTCTCTCTCTCTCTTTCTCTCGGAGAGGGGGTACGCGCTGTTATTAATTATTAATAAAGGGAATTGCGCGTGGTCATCGCCCAGGTATTTCCAAACAAAAGAGATTTAAAGCGTAAGACGCCTGGCGCATACAAGCCTGCGGCGAATCAAGGTTTAAAGAAAAAGAAAGAGGAAATTCATCTGCTCGCAATATTTTCAGATCAAACGATTTTTTTTTTTGATTTGAAAATGATTTTTAATTTCGTGAAAAATTTGACTTCTAATCTTACGAAGAATCTTTTTACGCGATGCTTTCGCTCTTATTTGCCACATTTTATTTCCTTTTTTTATTGTTCATTAAAGTTTTATTGGATTTAATATTGTTTCAGGCTGGAGCAAATTTAACGAAGATAATAAACTTTACACGAAAATTATCTGATAATATAATAATTAGATTTTTTGCGATATTATACGAATATTTTGATGTTTTAATTTTAACTTTAACAATATCTAATTATATTTATATATAGTAATTTTTTTGATAATATAATTTAATAAAACTCCAAGATTTTTGAAATAATAATTGATATAATTTTATTTTATATGTAATTTATTAAATTTCTTTAAAAATGGCAAATTTACAAAATAAAAAAATTACTTTGTAATGCAATATTTAATATATGATGTGACACAAATATATTTTCAGATTTTAATTTAATAATATATTTCACATGATATGACATTTTTTTGATAACTTAAGTTAATAAAATTGTAAAATTTCTATTTTGACGTGATTTTATATATTTTGCCCGAAATCTATTAAATCCGACAGAAATTTTTTTTTATCTTCTTTCTTTCACAAGTAATATATTTGCACAATAGTGATGTTATACAAATATCTCGAGATTTTAATTTAGTAATATTTCATATAATATGACACTTTTTTTTATTCAATTTAATTTAATAAAATTGTATTTATACTTTGACATGATTTTATATATTTTGCCCGAAATCTATTAAATTCGACAGAAATTTTTTTTTATCTTCTTTCTCTCACAAGTAATATATTTGCATAATAGTGATGTTATACAAATATCTCGAGATTTTAATTTAGTAATATTTCATATAATATGACACTTTTTTATTCGATTTAATTTAATAAAATTGTATTTATACTTTGACATGATTTTATATATTTTGCCCGAAATCTATTAAATTCGACAGAAAATTTTTTTGCCCTCTTTCTCACAAGTAATACATTTGCATTGGATTCAATGAGTCGGCGCGAACGATGCGCCTCGTTTACACCTTATTCCGGCTATTAATGCAAAATTGCAGACTCGCCCAGGCTCGTTACTGCAGGGCAAAAGAATCATTAAGGGACGAGACTTGAGCGCAAATCTTCAGGCTTCGCTTCACTTGGGTCTCAGTGACGGTAATCGCGTTTTCGCCGTGTTACTTAAGAGCGCAAATTACATTGTGCCCCGCAGCATCCAATCGGTAATTCCGATCGAAACTGCCGGGATAAGGCTTAAAGACGCGTTATAAGGCTTAAAGACGCCCCCACGTAGACTTCAGACTTTCATTTCGCGCTCTCTTGCGACTTCGCTACCATCGCCGTATCGTTAATTAATTTTTAATAATAATACCCGAGTGTTTCTCAAGTAAAAAAAAATACGTTTAGCGATAAAAGGTGCTCCAGTATCATCTTTATAAAAAAAATAAGTATCGAAAGAAAGAGAGAGAAGGACCGAGGTAAACAAATTTCGCCGCAACTGAGCAAACACGGATTCCACAGGTGCTCCGAATTATATTTAAAGCGCTTATTTGTCGAGAGAGTATCACTGACACGATATCTGACCGAGACAAAAAGCAATTACGAGGTGGCTATAAAATATGCCGTTAAAAGCAACGGCTAATGTAATTCAATATTCCCGATGTAGATAAAGATAACGCGCGATATCCTCCGAGGTTTGTCGTCGTTAGCATAAATCGAGCATCGCATGCGTGTCGTTTGCACGCGTATCCTCCTTCGGATCCATCAATCCGAAAATCGAAATCCTGACTAATTACGCGCGTAATTGGCGATTCGTTAAACGTCACGGATGTTGTCGCTGACGTGGCGAAAAAAAAGCGCACGTGGACGCAGCTGCACCTCTCTCGGAACAGGGTGCTCTATCCTCCTGCATCGGGAGGACTCCTCCTCTCGTCGGAAGGGAACCTCTCCGACGTCCCTCGAGGCTCGTTGGAAGATATATTCTGAGCAAACATGTCGGAAGGAAATATCCTACCGGGCGTGCCTATCATTTTATCGCATCGCCGTTGCACTTTGCGCGAATCTGTTGCGCCTTGAGAGAGAAAGAGAGACAAGGGAAGACGCTTTTATTGTTCTACGGTAGAGGGAAGAATCTACGAATGCAAATTTCGTTATTATTGCTAAGCTTCATCGGAAAATCTCGCGGAAAAGTTTCTAAAATTCAGAGATGGTTTCTTGTAAGGATTTTTGTACGCAAATAATCTGCTAAAGAGGACAGAGTGTGTGATTTCATTAATTTTATATGTATAAATATATTTGTATAAATATATAAATAAATTCATTTATTATAAATAAATTCATTTGTTATAAATAAATTCATTTATTATAAATAAATTCATTTATTTATTTATTATCACATATATTTAAATTATTTCATAGATTAGTTATAGTCTATAACGTATTCTCATGATTTCAGTTGTACTCCCGAATTATTTGCTTAGTTGCTAAGTGTCATATGTGAAAAAATTAAAAATAAGAAAAATAAGAAAGAAACATTTTTAAAACTTTTAATATTTCAATTAATAATAATAAATAATACATACAAGGGAAGACACTTTTATAGTAGAGGTTCTATAGTAGAGGGAAGAATCTACGAATGCAAATTTCGTTATTGTTGCTAAGCTTCATCGGAAAATTTCGCGGAAAAGTTTCTAAAATTTAGAGATGGTTTCTTGTAAGGATTTTTGTACGCAAATAATCTGCTAAAAAGGACAGACTGATCTCATTAATTTTATATGTATAAATATATAAATAAATTCATTTTTTATAGATAAATTCATTTATTTATATTTATTATCACATATATTTAAATTATTTCATAGATTAATTACAGTCTATAACGTATTCTCATGATTTCAGTTATATCCCCGAATTATTTGCTTAATTGCTAAGTGTCATATGTGAAAAAATTAAAAATAAGGAATTAAAGAAACATTTTTAAAACTTTTAATATTTCAATTAATAATAATAATTAATACATTAATAATATGAAAGTATGCGTAACTGTGTATTATAGATAGATACAAGTAGGTAATAAATTTGTCTGGTCGTTATTTTCTTATAGAAAAACATGTAAAATATATCTTTAAAAATGCAATAAAAAAATTGCATTTAGATAAATACACATCTAACTTATGTAAGGTCATATAGATAGATTTTTTAGCATATAATCTAAAACAATAAATTGTATATATCTATGTTTATTCTAATAAATATAATAGCCTATAAATTTTTTTAAAAAATTACTTTATTTCCCAAAGCTAAAAAAATGTTCTTTTTAAATGTTTTTTTTTTATATGTGACTGCGATTTTGACAATATCATCAATATCCTCTCGCAGCACGATACATTACATAAAAAAAGAAGAAACAATTTTATTAAATTTCTCAAGATAAAAGAAAGATAAATAAATAAACGCGATGAGAAATAATTGAAAACAGTAGCAATATCGGCGGATGAGGTTAGAGATGCCGAAGTGATCGAGAAACTTGCGATGATAAAGGAGGAAAGATTAGCGAGAGAGCCGGGTGCGTTCGTTGGGCGCAACAAGTGCATGTAGGATGCATTTAGAATCGACGGGCGAGGAGATGGGGTGAGTCGAAAGGGGTGAAGAGAGACGAGGAGAGAGAAGCGGCGGAATTAAATGCACGAGGCGAGGGAGGGGGTACAGCAGGCGGGAGGGGGCACGAGGTCGGCACGCGCCGAGTGCAACGATTCACTCCTCGGGAAAGAGGGAGAGACATGGAGGGGCGGGGGAGGGAGAGGAGGGAGGAAAAGGGCGAAGGAAGAGGAGAGAAATCGACCGAGATGCATCGTAAAGAGGGCGAGAGGTGTCGTCTCGTGCTCTCCCTCCTCCTCCACTTCCTCGCGCTCTTTTTATTTCACGTGCTCACGATCGAATTTACAGGCACGAGTCCATTCGAACGATGTCGCAGTTGCAGTTGCAGGCGACGTCAACGAGCAAAGTGCATTCGGGGACTTACCCGACTGCACCGGCCGCGGCTGCAGGGGGCCCGGCTACTCCCCTTTCCTCATCTCCCCCCTCTGGCGTATGTACGTATGCATATGTACGCATATCGTACAACCTGCCGACCTCATACGTCGCGAGGTGCAGCGCGGCCTTGTCATGCAAATGAGAAAAGTGCAGTCGAGTGCGCGCGCGCGCACGTCCGCACCCCGTCCGATGTTATGCGGAAATGCAAGCGGCGCCGCAAGCGTGCTTTCACAATCGTACCTCTATGTAACGACCGGTACATGCTCGAATGACTCCTTTAAAGCGCTCGGTGCAATGTTCTTTGGGGTGAACTTGCCACTTGTTCAAGATGAATTATCGACACATGTGAATGGGGATTAATAATTTTGACATTACGAGCAAAAATAATCTTTAATCTTTTGTAGCGCCGAAACTACGTCTTTCTCAACATTTTGGTATTAAGATTTTCGTCTCCAAATTATCTCAGGAATCTGCTATTAACGGCTGATTCGTTAAGTCTGGGACACCCTGTATATATACATACGTATGTGTGTGTATAATTTTCTCTAGCGCTGTACAGAGTGTTTCGAAATCACCGGGCATTTTTTTTTACTTAGAAAAAGAATATACTATTCAATTAATTTCAGATGAAATTTATTTTAGAATAATTCTAATAATTTCGAAGCCTATTTATTTATTTTTTTTTTATTATTGCAAAGAAACATGATAGGAAAAAATTAATTTCAAATTGGCTAGAAAATCTGCTGTTAAAAGAACGTTCAACGATTTTGGGATATCTTACACATAAACCAACGATCTACAATATTTCCTGTAAAAGCAACAAAAATAAGCTAAACAAAAATGCGGTAATTCTGATAAAAGTGAGATTTAATTAATAAGAAGAGAGAGATAAAAGTGAATTCGTCCAGTGTCGACTGATAGTTTCGTCAGTATTTCCAAGCTGTCATTCGGTCGGCCACTGTCTGACGCGGTGAATGGAATGACGTGAACGCGCACGTGATAAATGCACATTGCACGTGCTTGCATTGTGGATGCGCCGCAAGGCATCGAGCGTGCCTGTTCGCGGCGAGTCTTGCGGTTTCGCGAGACAGACAATTCGTTCGACATATGCGCGAATGATACGTGAAACGATTGGCACCACGTGCCGATGACATGAGGAATCGTAACGTGCGGTTGTCAATGCGCACGATACGCATGTGTCGACAGGCCGCAAGCGCACGAATTTCGGAGAAACCGTCTCGTGTTGACGCGAGAATTTTGAGGATCGAAATGTCGAGGAGAAACGAATTATTTTCGAATTATTTTATCGAGCGAATATCGATCAACCAAATTGATCCCAGTATAAATTATATTAAATTGAATATATAATTATATTAAATTTGATTTGGAATCTAATAATTTGATGATTGAAAAAAGATGCTTAATTTGACGATTTGAATTTTATTTAATTTTATCACGATTTAATCTTTCACCCCCGATTGGATGTAATAATTGCAAAAATATTAATTTAAATACTAGAATAAAATACTAGAATTAATCAAACGCTATAATAATTCTCTTAAGTAAGCCATTTAAAATTTTAATTGATACTAAAGTATAACGAGACTAAAATAATGAAGAATAACACGATCGTTCGTTACTCGATCAATTCAATATTCGCGTGATTACGCGCCATGAAAGAGGGACGGGGCACGTCTACGATATTCTCGCGATACATATTTATCTCTTATTATAATTTATCGAGGCAATTAAGAATCTAACGCAGGAATAAGACACGAATAAATAAATCCGATCGTACTCGATTAAATTCAGCGCGCGAAGGGGTTGAAGGTCCGCGAGCTTCAGGCAGTCCGATCGGTTCTCACACTCGCGGGGGCTACTTACGGGCGTAGAAGAGGAGAGAGAGAGGGAAAGAGGAGACCGGTGTACGTATGTGTGTGTATGGCAGGCCGGAGCCAGTTAAAGTGGAATCGGGAGCATGGTGGATCCCATGGAGGGCATTGTCGAGGGTCTCGGGGCCCCGAGGAGGGTCGACGGGAGACAACCCGCGGGCTCAAACTAGTTTCCCCGCTTGTACCAGTTCGCGGGCCCTACCCCTCCCCCTCCCCCTCGCCGCCCCGTTCCTTTCGCGCGCGCGCGCGAATGTCGCTTTACATTTGAAACATATCGGCTTATATGGAAATGAATGTTTAGCCATGCATCGGCTCCTAAACATCGGAGGAACGAAAAGCGTGCGAGCCTCGCCGCTGGAAGCCGCGTGTTCCTCGGCGGTTCCTTACGCGCGCAAGACGACTCGGAAGTGATACCCGTTTCCCTCTCCCCCCCTTTCCCCCCGTTTCCCCTTTTTCATTATAGGGAGTATATAATAAACTGCCGCTACTACTTATACACACATACACACACACACACACACGCACACACACATATACACTTTCGCATCTTCCTCTCGCGAGGAAGCTCCATTCTCGGGCAACGATCTCTCACGGCGCCGGTGGGTAGGTAGGTAGGTATAAACATGCGATTCTCCCGAAAGCGAGCGATCGTGCAGAAGATCGTTGCGTTATCTCCGCTTTTCATATTGAGATTCGAGGCGGCCGAGATCCTCGAGACGGGACGCGATGCTCCTTTAATTTACACTCGTGCGCATCTATAGTCGTTATAGAGCCGGTGTTCCGCTCTCGGATAATCTCGAAGTCATCTAGATGCGGATGAGATTAAATGCATGTAAATATATCTTGGATAAAAGCGCGATGTGGGGTTCCGCCTCAAATTTATCTGGGTGAAAAGTGACATTATTAAGACGTTTTATTTAGATATCCAGAGGGAATAATTTTTCAAGCGATACACATGCTCGCATACATTTATATTTATTTGATTAGATTTTTATTAAGTTTGTATTTAATTATATTTATATATTAAGTTTTTTTTAAAGGTAGAATTTCCTAAAAGCTAGAATTTTTTAAACGTTCGTTTCGCAGACGATTTCTGTCCATGGTCCATCTATCGCGATTAATACATATATTTACTATCCTTGCAAATAGATAGATCCTGTTAAAGCAAAATAACGGATGTTTAAGAATCGGATTTTTAAGAATTTAAATATTTAAGAAACGGATATTTTTAAAAATTTAATATTTTGTATATAAATGTGACATTTAAAACCGTAAAAGTATATCGATCTAAATTTTAAATTAGGTGAATATTATTTTATTAAGTTAATAATAAGTTAAACTAGTTGAACATTATTTTATTAAATTAATAATAAATTAAATTAGTTAAATATTATTTTATTAAATAATGTTCAAGTAGTTTAATTTACATCAATAAATAAATTTTAACAAAAAAAGATAACTTGACAAAAATGGCACTTCTCTTTTTATTTAAGATAACAATATATATTTTAATAATTTAAGTTTAAAAACAAAACGAAGCAATTATTTTTATATAGATGATCACTGCATATTTCTATCCAGATAACAGGAAACATTGATCCTTACTAGAGGTAGAAGTAACCTGACATGTAAATGTAAGATAAAATATTGCACTCGCGTTTTAAGATAATTTTTAATCGCTCCTGTCACTTTTTGATTGACGAAAGGAAAATAATGATTATCTTTTCTGCTCGAATACCACGTCAAGAGCCTAAGCCTAGTAATCTACATTAAAATCCAACAATATAATTAACTTAAAATATTTTTAATTGCAAAGATAAATATATCCTTCGCTTTCTTTCAGACAGAAGGTACAAAAGGAATAATCTCTCTCGTTCCCATTAATAAATACATGAGAAAAGGTGTAACGTTCCCCCCCCCCTGACAGAGCTAGATACACACATTGTCCATTACGTTCGGCTATTCATCATCCGCGCTTGGTTTCCTTTCTTTAATTGGCATTATCTTCAGTCGGGTATATTGAATCTGGCCGAATCCTCGCCTCATGCGACGGCACGTTTCCGAGGCATCGATAAGACCGTTTTAAGCCGGACGGGGGGAGGGGGAGGGGGAGGGGGAGGAGGCTGGCGGCGCGCAAGGGATGAAGAGAGAGAAACGGGATCGAGAGAGAAACGGAAAGAGAGAGGAGAGGATGGTGAAATAACAGATTGCAGTTGTGGCACGAGCGAGAGAGCGCAGCCTGCGGAGGCAGGTGCCACATTTTTTTTTTTTTTTTTTCTTATTCCCGAATCGCCCGCCGTCTCGGGAAAGAGGCTGCTGCAGAGGCTCCCAAACTTGGCCAAAGCAAAAACGTGTCGCGCCTCTCGAGTATTTGGGTTAATATTCCTTCCGGTGTCTTTATTTATTTATCGAGAGGGAAGGAGCGTTTCTGCAGCGTTATTTTGCAGATTTTCTCGAGAAATTTTTACGAGTGTCGTTCTACTCTTGTGTGAAGAAAAAAGAGGTATAAGTAAGTGGAAAATTTTTTTTTATTTAGATAGTTTAATAAAGTTGCCTCTCGATAATTTAGGGGAAATGAATTATACAGAGTTTAATCGGATTGAAAAAAAAATAATATTATGGATTTTTGCGTTCACAGCAGTTATATCCAAATTTTTTAAATCCTAAAATCTAGATATATAGTGCTTTAATTTCATATTTATAAATTAATTATAAATATGTTTGTATATAAATTATATATTAAATATAGTAAATTTTATTATATGTTTTCAATTATATTATTGACATATTATATACTATATATTATAAATTTTATAAAATATATAAAAATGATACAAATTATCCTACAAGATATTCAATAGAAAAGAACGCAAACGGATTATATTGATAATTATTGACCTATTAACAAGCAATTTATCTCATAAAATGTGAAAACTCGTCATTCATGACACATGAAAACGCTAACTGTTTTATAATAATGGACGATGTGATATCACTACTCGACGTTATCAGCCCGATGCACGTGAAATCCTGCTGCTATTTACAATAGAAGATACGTACCATCGATCCGTGTATACGTGAGCATGTAAAGAGAGAACAAGTGAAATGTATATAAATATTGCTCCAATTTATATAATATTTTTATATAATATTTATATAATATTTATATAATATTTATATAATATTTATATATTTTTCTTTTTTTCTCATGCATAATATAATAACACGAGCACACAATGCTAGGAAAAGCTGGCGCACACACATGGATTTTAATCGCTTGATTAAAAAATTATCAACTTCGAGGGTTCATAATCTTCAATATGTGATGACGAAAGATCTTTAAACTCTATTTCAATAGTAAATTAGATATTAATTACATAGAATTTTTTCTATTTTGCTGAAAGATATAAATTCCTGTATAAATATAATGATTTTGACAATTAAAATACACTTTGCAAAAATCTCTAAATAATCTTCCAAATATTTATAATTACTTGGAAAATTATTTGGAAACTTTTGCAACGTGTATTTTAACTGTCAAATTCCTTATATCTATATAGGAATTTATATATTTGATTAAAACAGAAAAAAATTCCATTAAAAATTCCTCCAAATATTTGCCTTTGTTAAAGAAGGCTTTTCCTTTTTTTCAATCCTTGCCGATCGACAATCAATTTAGACACTAATGATATTAAAAGGCTCTAAGGAAGCAAGACACAGTTACATTTGATATATCTTTCTCTCTCCTCGCCATCCCTCTCTCTCTCTCTCTCTCTCTCTCTCTCTCTTCGAGAAAATTTCGAATAAAAGAAACAAATCTACGAGAGCGAGTCTCCCGATCGGACTCGAGCAAAGATGACGCACGCGGCGCGGAATGAGTTCCACTGCGGGCGATTTAATCCACGGGGATTTTTGCCAGGGCACGTTCGCTCACGCTCGAGAGTCGAAACTCTCTCGCATTTATTCGCGTGCGGCCAATTATGCACCTTGTTACGCGCGGTATTACGCGCGCCTGCCCGAATCTCTCTTGCGATCGGGCCGATGCGACGAGGCCCCGGGGTTAACGAACCTTTTGAAGTTTCGTGCGCGCAAAAGGAAGAAAAAAGAGAGAGAGAGAGAGAGATAAATGAAATTAAATCAAATGCGAGAGCATGCATATTAGCGAGAACGCAAGGAGATCGAGTATTATTCCGAAATAAAATCGCGCGAAATTTACGGTCATCAGTTAAGTGGCCGGCGATTTAGCGACTTTATTAATTCGACCGAGTGCAAGCAACGATACGTATCACACTCGTCAAAGCGCACGCGATCCAAATTTTTCGTTGCCACACGCAAATTCGTGCCATCAGCGGATTTTTAAAAGAGAGAGAGAGAGAGAGGGGAGCGAACAAGAAGCATTGATGAAATAAAATAAAATAGTAGTAATCTACCATAATAATTTTCATTCGCGAATTTATAAAGAAATAGACAAGAAATTTTCATTCCTCTCGTGATATCCATAGAAATATATGATAAGCTTATTTTTTGAATTTTTTGAAATGGAGTCAACCTGTGAACGGCTCATATTATCGATCGCCTTAATTTTAATTTTAATTTAATTTCAATTTAATCGGCAGAGTAATTGTATGCGATGTGATTATTATTTTCTATTTTTTTTCTGCAAAAAAAAATTGTGGAAATATCCTGAAAAATCAGATCTTGTATCTTTTGTGTTCAAATCTATTATAATATCACTCAAAAGCCATGCTTTCTCTTTTTTCTCCGCATGCTTTTTTAAGAAAGAAATTTTTCTGACTTACCGTTTCTTCGCTGAACTGGCTACGGACGGTTCTACGACGAGCGAGGATCCGAGATAGGTATATCCTGCAACGAAAAAAAACCAAGGATCAAGTTTTTAGGCGCGCCTTTAAAGTGGTGCGGGAAATTCGAGTAACAAACACGGTGACCGATAAATAGAGCGATTATACCAATCTCGCGGACCGGACCCTTGTTACATTGTAACGCAGTGTGTACCTTTTCGCCTATTCATGCACTAGGAGCCAAATCGAGAAAGGTTAACGGTTTAGTTTCTTTGTAATGGTATGAATAGAATGGCACGAAATAATTCCTCACGCACAGCGAATATTAATAATAATATCTGTGATTTTATTCTTCTTATTGTGTGCAAAGATTACGAATAATCTTATTATTAAAATTTTCCGAAGTAATTTCTTCTTCGCAAACACTTGTCAACTTGTCAATACCTATCTTAATAATATTAATATTATTTTTTATTATAATATTAATTTTTATTAATATTAATTCTAATATTATTTTAATAATATTAATTATAATATTATTTTTATTCTCTCTAAGACTATTCAGAAAACAATGTTTTTTTCTGAATCTTGTTATCTAATAATTCTGTTTTAATTTAAATTTATAACGATTGGATTTTCAATTTCCATGCAACGCTGCTTCATTATATCGCAATGAAGATATGTCCCATCTTGTTTTCAATTCTCCAACTACATTTTTGTCGCGCATGAAGGTTCCGGGAGATGGGGACCGCGGAAATATTTTCGCCGCAATTTTCTCATGCGTGTCTCGAGTCGAACGGCAGAGAATTGGATCATTGGGTCAGCGTACAACCTGTTTGAGCCGCGACCTCTGACCCCGGGGGAGACGAAAGACGGAGGACGAGGAGGCTTTTCCCATGGAAAAGCACGCTGGCCGGACGCCGCACCGGTTCCGCGCCGGCCGCTTCCGGGTTCCGGTATCGCACGTGTGCGATACCTAACGGCGCAAAAATCGCCGGAGAATCGAGCCGACCGAAAAGCTATATCGCCGGCTACGACCTCACTCATATTCTAATCAGGATCAAAAGGTTATGTGAACCGTCGGACATTTTGGACGCTCGCGACAAAGATGGAGACGGGGAAGAGATAGTTGGCAGAGAAATAGAGGCAGAAAGAGAGAGAGAGAGAGAGAGAGAGAGAGAGAGGGGGGGGAGAGCGCACACGTATTTCCTTTCGTTTCTTACGTGCCAGGTGTCGTTTACCGGTCAAGCCCATCTAATTTCTCATGACCGGTTCTTGGCCGCGCGAATCGCGAGCAGAATAGAATTCGCGAATCATTCTCGCGCATTCGAGCGGCCGTTCGACTTCGTAAGCGCTCGTTAAGTGGGATCTCTTGAGGAACGTCAGGCATGTTGGACCTCTTGCGATTTCAATTGTCTCGTCAAAATCGAACCGATCGTTTCCCCCGTCCCTCTTGGCATTCACGTCCTCGTAGCATCGATTAATTGTATAATTGCATCGTTAATTATCCATAATTATAATTCCCCTTTTTCGAATACGATTTGTTTATAAGCAATTAATTAATCCTTATTCTTCGTATAATTCCCCTTTTTCGAATACGATTTGTTTATAAGCAATTAATTAATCCTTATTCTTCGTATGATTCCCCTTTTTCGAATACGATTTGTTTATAAGCAATTAATTAATCCTTATTCTCCGAATTCTTTTTTAATCCTATCAATGATAGCGATGTACCTGAGCATTTCGCTTTTCATACATTTGTAAAAAATATATTGGAGCAAATTATTTTGCAAATTTATTACTCTAGACTTATTTAAAAGGATCAAAGAAGGCGTATGAATTTTTTCAAATTTTTTTGAATATTTTTACTCGAACAAAAATAATCCCTTTGTGCACTTTAAAGGTGCCAAAAGTAGCAATATAGTGTAAGGATTAATTGATCAGACTATAAGAGCGATATGTAAGATATACAAAGATATTTTTAAAATTACAAGTACTTGACATTAGATTTTTTATTAGATTGTATCTAATAAAACGTATTTTTTAATCACAAACTAACAAATTCCGGTTTAAGTAAATAGATGAGCTATCCCAATTTTAAACGCGTTGTCCTTTCGAAATGAAATTTTACTAGTTGTAAATAAAGATTAGATTTTTTTTGCGGTACAAGAGCGTGGATCGAGTGGAACTAGAGTTTATTAGCTGCTGCGCTCAATACACATGCACATCCACATGTACGCAATGAAATATGTATACGTACAACGCGGCTGGACGAGCTGGCTTGGGAATGCGAATGAATCAAAAGTACGAATATGAAATGGAACAAGGAGAATGAGGTAGCAGAAAAATGGCGCGTTCGCGTGTCCCTCTCCCTCTCGTCAGCGTGATAGATAAAGAGAGATGGATGGACGGGAGGAAAAAGAGGAGTAGCATCTAAATAGCTACTTAGTATGTTTCGCGTCAGGTCTCTCCCCTCGTCAGATTTGACCAGCAGTAATAATATTCGTAAGTGTACCTATCTAGAGACGAGTGTGCTCGAGAGACCGCGTAGCCAACAGGTTTCATGCGAAAGCCAATTCGGAGGTAGGCGAGAGAAAAAGAAAGAGAGAGAGAGAGAGAGAGCCAGGATACCAGGATCTCCTGACGAGGCTTTAATTCGATTCTTATGCCGCGTTAAATACGCCGCGTATTTTACGCCCGATTTCACGTGCCGTGAAGATGGGACGAGATTGCACTGGCGGGGTTAACTTTGTCATCATAAAAGCTGGCCAACGCGGGGCTTGACGATGCTACAAAGTGATCGGCGACAATAATAACAACACTAATTACAATAATAATAGAGAGGATAATAAAATGGGAATTTTTATTTCTACTTTTGACGGAGGAGAAATAAAATATTGGTGACACACCTGAATCACATGTAATTGATAGAGCATTGATAGATTATTTATCACAGGTTTTATAGAGTTGTCGATATTCAAATCTCTAAATTAAGAATGTTGCAATGTTAAATGCGATATTATATTCCTTGGATCTTGTGTTACTTTTCACTTGAAGATATTTACTAGATGAAATATATTATTAGATATGTGAAATTATTATTAAAAAAATTTATTAAAATTTATTAGTATAGCTCTTGTTAAGTTTTTCTAGAGTTCAATTCTCAAAAAAAAAAAAAAATATAAATAGCGTGTCGACTCAGTATATTGATTATTCTTTTAATGACACGACATTTTACCTGATCAAAATTTCTGGAAAGATAGTAAATATTTTTTTTACATATATTTCGTGTGTAAATTTATTTCTTCGAATGTTTTGATCCGAAGAACTTATGATGCATATTTCAATATCTGAGTGAATTGATTAGGCGTACGGAGGATTTTTTTCAACAATCTTCGCGAACTTCCGGGAAAACTCCGGCGCTCCTCGTTTCGGGCAACGGGACACCCGTTATACGCTTAAAATATACCGGCATCTTGTATGGGGCGCGTTGCGAAGAAATGCAGAAACAGCAGTTGCTATGCTAGATGGTACTACTCCCTCCAAAATACACGCGTACATAAACACACACACATGTATACATTCTCTCTTTCTCCCTCTTTTTTCCTGCGCGCGTGTTAATAGAGTAGGTGCAAGAGAGTAGAAGAGAGAAGGAGGGAGAAAAAGCGAGGAAAAAGCGAGATGAAGAAAGAGAGTATCAGCTGAAGAGACTAAGATAGGAATGAGAAACACTATGAACATAGAGAAGGGGCGAGTGACGAAGGCAGAGTGTATTTGGAAAAGGGCAGAGAGAAGAAAAAAAGACGGGGAGAGAGAAGCGGGGGAAGGATACTGAGAGACGAGGAGGGAGTGAAAACGAGATCGCGAAGGCAGCGAGCGAGCACGGGGGATACGAGAAGATGATGACGAGTGAAAGAAGGAGCGAAGGGAGGGCGAGGGGGAAAGCGAGAAGGGGGGCGCGGGGGCCCCCGTAGAGCTCGCGTGGTCCGGGGTCTGAAAGCGGGTTTCGGAGTCGAGCCTCGCGAGCCGGTGTATGTATTGTACAAATGCGGTGAGCACAAAGAGGAAGAGAGAGAAAGAGAGAAGGGGGGGCCAGGAGAGTGGTAGTAGTAGGTTAGCAGGCGCTCCACTCCCGAGGGAGAGGTTGTTAGCGGCACATCTTGACGAATGAGGAGGATGGCAAGTGCCTTTATAGTGGGTCAGCACTAGACCTGGGCACCCGGCCAGCAGCCTTCAAGGTCTCCTTAGAGTGCGCGCCCTCCCTTCACCCTCTTGCCCTATACCTCCCCTCCTCCTGCTTCTCCGCCAGCCCTTTTTTTCCCTACAACGAGCGGGGCCGCCAGGTAGGTGAGCCCGCTTCTTCTTCTTTTTCGTCCTCCTCTTGCCGGTTAGGGTTGGGTTAGATTAGAATGAACTAGCGGCGAACTTGGGCTCTGTCTCTCTCTCTCTCTTTCTCTCTATGCGGATGTAGTAGAAATGCCGCGCAACCTACCTAATATATATTCATTCGTTTTCTCTTTCTTTTCCTCTTTTTTTTTCAACCTTCCTTATCGCCCTCGTACCTTGCGAGCGAACGAGCCCTCTGAAGTACGGAACGAAGTTCCTGACGCTTTAGATTTTTTTACGCGTTCTACCTTGTCTCGGGAGATGCGCGAAGATAAATTTTTCGAGGCTTGTTAAAAATTTTGGAACTTGCTAGATTTTTTTTTTTCAAATGCGAGATCGGTCATGTTGGATTATTTTTTTAAATAAAAAGAAAATAATTTATAAAAACGTGCACGTATGAAAAAAGTTTTTTTCAAAAATATACGAAGTTAAATGTCGAAAATGAATATTTCTCGAAATATAAAAAAGAGTTTCTCAATTTTTACCGTCACTTTTTTTTCGCGCGCCAAATCGAACCCATTTATCAAATCTGTCAATAATATGCGCGAGGCGACATTTTTCTAAAACATCGCCGGGGATGACAATGTTATGTCTACAGTCGAAAACATGGGTGTAGAATGACAAACAAGGGGGCACGACGTAACCATGATATTAAATAACAGCTATTAAGCACCGTTTCTTATTTGTCGGTTATTTTCAGGGCAAACGATTCTTAATACTCGAGGGAGAGAGAGAGAGAGAGAGATATTGCTCGGTCGACGGATGTGAATCCCGACTGACGGGGCATCCGATGTGCAACGTTAGCGGTTTCCTATCTTGTCTGATGGCGATACGGGGCGTGAAGCTGCTTCTGGTAGTCGCTCGTCTCTACGTGACTAACTTCCCGTTTTTCATTCATCTCACTTCCAAATAAAAAAATTAGGGCTGTTATTTTTGATAATTTCGCAGCTTCGAAAAATATATTCTTGCAAATTCATGTAAGAAATGTTGAAAATATTGTAAATAAAAGTGAAAATTAATTAATATATGTACGCACAAAATTATTTAAAAAATAAGTTATTAAAAAATTATTAAGAAATTATTAAAAATTATTAAAACATTTTTAGACATTTTTTAATTTAGCAACGTAATTACAACGTTTTATCAGATTTTATCATATAATTTTATAAATGTATATTTATCGCGGTGATATAACCTTCAAAGCTTCGAAACTTTGAAATTTCGATCTTTAAAAATTTTAATATCGAAGCCTTCGAATCTAATCACCAGTCCTATTCCAAATTGGCTTTACCTTCTTGAAAAAGGAAAAGAATTTTTTTAGTAATTTTCGATATTAAATAGCGATATATCCTCAATATTTAAATATTTTTACGATTCAATATATATTTGCTGCACGCAAATCGCGGACGTCATCGTGATAACACGATATCGACAATGTTGAGGAAGAGGCAAGAAGGTATCTTAGGCAAAAAGAGGCGAAGAGAATCCAAAGTACATCGGCTGCCACGGGTAAGTAATGAAATATTTGGGTAGCGCTGTGCGCCTCGGGAACTAGAATGGGAATGGGAATGAGAACAGGTTCCTGTTGCGCATTCTCTCTCTCTGTTTAGGTCGATGTTGAATACCGATGCCGTGGACACGGCGGTTGGCACGGTTAGGTACATAAATTACTATTGGGTTACCGCTCGCTGCCTCCTCAGTCTCACGGAAATCCACCTTTTGCGATCCGTGACTCACACGAAGAGTTCTGAGGTCTCGAATTGATAAGAACGGCGTTGTATCGGGAAAACGCGGGAAGAACGGAAATGACGATTTACTTTCGAAGATACGATAGGAAATTTTGAAATTTTTCCTCGTTTCTAAAAATAGCCGTTAATATGATTTTCGCTCTATTAAGGTGATTTGTTTCTCACTCGAGACGTCTCGATGTGCTTGCAAATAAAAAAATAATCATTCTGAATTAACTGATTAATATTGAGAAATGTTTCATAAATTAAAATAGATTTTAAGTAAGATTTTATATAGATTTTATAAAGATTTTTTATATAAATAATAGATTTTATATTTTAAATAAACGAGATTTTTTTTTAGATTTTAAATGAGATTTTTTTAGATCTTATATAATAATAGATTTTATACAGATTCTTTTATATAAATAATAGATTTTATATAAATAATTTTGAGGTTTCTTTTTATAAAACACGCGTGAATATTTAAAATATTTAAAAGCAAAAATTTGCTTAAACTATTATCTTCTTAAAATACTTATATCGGGAATATTTTTAAATGAGAGAGAAGCTTTGAATATTCATAAATAGAATTCACTGACAGATTTTTAGATAATATAATATATTTTCTCGAAAATACAAAATTTCTCGAAATAAAAATATTATTATAATACATGAAACTATATAAATATAATTTCTGCACGAAAATTCCGATTCTTGCAATACAATTTTCATAAAATTATTTTCGACAATATTACGCTTGATATTGTTTATTCGCATCAATAAAATACCTAGTTATTAGTATTTCCGAATTATCAGTTTTTATAGGTTTATTTTATTCGAAGTTTTCCAAAAATGTTCCTAAATAAGTTTTCCTAAATTATCTTGTAACGAACCATAGTTTCTAAAAAAAAAGCACCATGAATTTATCGTCTAAAAATCTTTACATTTCAATTCTTTCTACCATAAAAGTACCTTTCCCTTTTCAAATGTTATCTTCACTTTGTGAAGCCTTGAAAGGAGATATTTGGAAGAATCGACGCATTGTTTGACCACTCGTAAAGCTACGGGACAGACGGACATGTCGGTGCGATAATTGATGTAAAAAAAGACGACGGCGAGAAGGAATAGAGCAATTAAGTCGAAGGTAGCCTTTAAGATCGAGACGCGGAGACGCGATTCGAAACGAGGATTATTCGAGGATGAGGTTTTGTACGATTGTGCGGTCGCGTGATTCCAGGTAATATATCTTACCGAGGCCATGTGTCGCTATCGGTGAGGAATATCGGTGAAGCTCTTCCCTTTTAGTGCAACAAAAGTCATCAGAGATACAGTCGAAACATCTACGAGCTACAATGGCAGATTTTGGTAAAAAAAAAAGATACACATGGCCTGCATTTATTGCATTATTTTACCCAAGTTCTTATTGGCATTATTTGCGAATAATTTTGCTCTTAAATCTGTTCATTTTTTGTGTATTATTTTTTTTTTTTTTAATTATTTATTATTATATATTATTATCATCATTATTACATTTATTTTTTTTAGATTATCATTATCATTATTAAATTAAAAAAAAAAGAACTGAGTCGCAGAATTGAAATGTTGCTATTTGTATGACTAAAAAATATTGATAAAAAGGATTTTAATTAAAATTGTATAAAAGGTGATAAAAAAGCTCGAGTTAAAATTGTAATTAACTTCTTAAAATTAATTAATCATCTATTATGCTTCGAAAAGTTGAAGTTTGGGTTTGAGAAGAGAATATCGCGAGTTCGTGTCTCCTCTCGACGAATGATCTCGGGTTAAATAAAACTGTACCAGTTAGTCAATCCGACGTTGATCTCGTCGCGGTAAAAACGTAAGGCAACAGGAATCGTTTAGGACTCGGTTGGCCTTGTGGCCTCCTCTTTCTCGTTTCTTCAATCCCGCCTTCTTCCTCTCTATCCCCCGCATCCTCGCGCCTTCTCTCTCACTCTTTATCTTTTCCTTCCTCCCTCTCTCTCTCTCTCGCCCTCTCTCTCTTTCTCTCTTTGGCCGATCCCTCGGCGTGAGAGCGGCCACACAAAGAGAGCACGAGAAGCACAATGGATTACTTAGACGGGTAGGTTAGTTTGCCGAATGAAGCGAGCCGGGCCCACGCACGTTAAGATAGGTCCTGACTGGGAATCCGGCGAGAAAGCGCGCCAAACGCGAGAAGCTTCGTCCTCGACAGCAGGACTAATTACTCCGGAACGATCCTCCACTCCGTTGTATATAATACTAATGAATTATATATTTATATACAGGGTGTTCCAGATTTAACGAATCAGCCGTTAATAGCAGATTCCCGAGATCATTTGGAGACGAAAATTCTAATACCAAAATGTTGTGGAAGACTTCATAAAAAATGTTCAAACTACCGACTATTATCGCATCGAAGACACAATCGCGCTCACTGCAGAATCATACTTTTTATTTTATATTGATCCTTCTATTGATATCGATATTATCGCGCCTTACGCGAGCTTCTTGATGCGCTATGTCGCTGAACAGGAGAACGTAACGCGCCGATTGGCAATCTTTAATCTTTTGTAGCGCCGACACTACATCTTCCTCATCATTTTGGTATTAAGATTTTCGTTTCCAAATGATCTCAGGAATCTACCATTAACGGTTGACTCGTTAAGTCTGGGACACCTTGTATATATGTGCTGATTTGTTAAGTCTGGGACACCCTGTATATATATGTGTGTGTATATTATACGCATATGTGTGTAAGTCTTCAGTTACCTCATTAAATGAATTTTTATGGCTGTTTAACTCGAAGCGCAACAATCTGTCAAAATAATTGTCGAGATATTTAAATATTATTTTCGATTGCTCCTAATATTTTCAATTTGTGACTTAATCGCTCATTTTTTAAAAATTACATTATTCATGTTAGGAACCTTCTGTCCGTTAGTTGGGACGAGAATAGTTGTATCCGAATAAACGTAAGCTGGCATTTATATGTTTGATATGAAACGTGAAATACATGGATACGCTGTGGTCTACTAAGCCAATTATATTCTGCTTTCGACTAATTACTTCCTCTTCCGTAGCATGTAGGGTTGCACCCCTCCACGTTTTTTATTTTTTTCTTATCTCATTCAAGATTACATATATAACATATGATTCATTGCAATACATAAATTTTTATATTCCAATCCGCTGATTATGATATAGGATGGAATATGAATCAAGAGGTAATTCATTAATTACTTGATGTTGTATTGGTCAACAGCACGTAATTTGGAAATACGTGTAAATAAAGGATCATAAAAAATTGGGAGATTCTCGAATGAATTTAGTCGTTGAAGAAAAAGAGTTGAACGAATCTCTAGCGCGCTCGAAGCGAACTTAGGATGTTCTAAACGTGCGACCTGACGACGGGTCGTCCTTGGTTCTATCGATCAAAAACGAGCTGCATCCGGCTCACACGAGCAGCGAAAGCATTATCGAACTTATATGTTTCGGATACTCCGGTTTCACGCTCAATGTATTGAATTATTAGCGCACGATTCGACGTTGTCTTAATTATGTCGTTTAAATTGGAAACAAAATCTGATTTTTCCTTGGCCGATCTCTTCATGCCTTTTTTTAAGTGTTTACAATGAAGCTGAATCAGTTAAAATCAGTTATATAAAATCAATTAAAATCAGTTATATAAAATCAGTTAAAATCAGTTATATTTAATTATGCTTTTTTGAATTATAAGAGGGATAATAATCGATATTAAATATCTGAAATTAAAAAAAGATGCTATTAACAAAAATTCCTAAGAATTGTATAATTCGTTAAATGAAAGATCCAAGTACATAAAATTATTTTGATATTTAAGAAGAAAAAAATTAGAATTAAATAATTTGTTTTATTTTAAATTATTTTAGAAATGAAATAAAATTATTCATTTTATTTTAAATTATTTTAAAATTGGAATTACACTATTATGTTATTGTAAATTATTTTAAAATTAAAATTAAATTATTGGAATTACATTATTATTTTATTGTAAATTATTTTAAAATTAAAATTAAATTATTCATTTTATTTTAAATTATTTTAAAATTAAAATTACATTATTTATTTTATTATAAATTATTTTAAAATTCGAATTAAATTATTTATTTTATTTTAAATTATATGTTTTAATTTTTTTACCAAAAATATGTGAAGCTAAGAACAATAATATCCAATATTTAAATTACAATAATTTTTCCGAATGTTTAATGTTTGGATGTCGCGTATCCCTCGTGAAAAGTTGCTCTTAAAACAGGGAAGGAAAGTCCGATTAATATAAGTCACTTTTTACGCCATGCACTTTTCTAATCGAATGATGCTAAAGTATCATTCAAAGTGCGACAATCGAGGATGATACTTTTGTAAACGATTAGTTTCGACGAAATTAAAAGCGGTGTTGCATCATGCGATAAATCACGCCGTAACACGAAGAACACTGCATCGATGCTTGCCATATTGCGAATTGCATTGATCGGAAACGACACGTTACTCCTTGATGGAACTAGAATGCATTGCATTCGAGAAAAATAAAAACAAAACGTTCCGTCGATCGTAATCCAATCATCGTTTGTGCCAGATTCTCGTAATCGTCTTTATGCTATTTTTAGCTCTTCATTTCGAGGAAATAAAAAGAAACTTTATCACATGTTGTTACATATCACGTATTAAAATTTAACGTTTGATTTTATTTGGATATTAAAGTTCGTATATTGGAGTTTTATTGTATTTACTCAAAGTGAGTAATAATTTCAAGTGTTACATTTTTGCCTCTAATTTTATGAACAGAAATAATTTTTTTCAGAAAAATTTTATATATATTTATAAAATTTCTTTTGTGTCACAAAAGTAGAACAATTTCTTAATAAAGTAAAAAAATATTGAAATTATCATTTTCTTAATTATTCCATTAATTGCATCTACATTTATTGTCACAAATGACAGTGGAATAATTAAGAAAATAATAATTTTAATATTTTTTATCAAATATCGGGAATTAATGCGCATTTTTAGAATTAAATAATTTGTTATATTTTAAATTATTTTAAAAATGAAATAAAATTATTCATTTCATTTTAAATTACTTTAAAATTAGAATTACATTATTTATTTTACTATAAATTATTTTAAAATTAGAATTACATTATTTATTTTATTATAAATAATTTAAAAATTAGAATCAAATTATTTATTTTATTTTCCTCCAGATCCGCTCGCGACTTTCAAAGCGCGTTTGTCGATGAAAACTGGCGCGGAGGAGCAGAGATAACGGCCATTATGCGTATCTGTGAACGGCGTACAAAGTTCAGAGATTCGGGCCGGACCGCGTATACGTTTCACGGCCGAACTGCGTAAAGAATGAAGGAGAAAAGTTGATTAATAAAAAAAAAAAATTTAAACTTTATCACCGAGCAATATTCCCCGACACACATCGCGTACATCCTGGAAAGATCCTTAATAACCCAGAGAGAAAGCTCTCGTATCTCGCGACTTTTCCCGAGAAGCGGCTGCGAACACGCGGTGGCCACCGTCGCAAATTCGGCAAGCAAAAACGAATCTCGTGACGAGGGGACGAGACGGGAAGAGGAGAGGAGTGGAGGAAGAGCGCACAGAGCGAGAGAGAGGTCCAGGGTCGCGCTGCGCTCGTTCGTAGATTAAATCACTCGGTCACTTTTCTTTCTAGCCAGCCGGCTGGGACAAAGGCCGGCGTTTCTGGGAAGAGACTTGAGGCCCGAGAGACTTGAGAATTAAAATAATATCCGCTCGTTCGGAGATTAATGGCGGTGCGCCGATGTAATTTTTCTCGACGGCGTCCTCCTCCCTCGCATCCAAGAGAGAGAGAGAGAGAGAGAGAGAGAGAGAGAGAGAGAGAGAGAGAGAGAGAGAGAGATAGAGAGGAATGGAGGAATTTCCCACTCACACTCAGCATCGCCTCTCGATACTGCGATGATTCGTGAGCGCGAGATAAATCGATTCCTCGATCTTTATCGCGGATTACGACGACGCCAAGTTACGTATCTTCGATCTCGAATCAGGCGAGTAACGAATACCGCGAAATTTTCAACGCTTATCTGCGAGATACGAGGTTACGCAATGATTTTCCATGATTATGGTGGCTGACGCTTTCATTTATATTTTTTTAATACGAGTTCGAGATTATTATTATTCAGATTCGCTTCGTTATCGTTGTTTTAATGATTATAAAATTGGGAATCGCGTTATCTTTCGCAAATATTTTATCTAAGATTCCTTCGGAGGCGATATACCGAGCGTATCGTATCGATTATATAATAAATTACCGGGACATAATATAAACATCACGCATGATTCGAAAAAAATTTACATAAATCGTGTCGTTTGATTTTTGTCGATTATTCTTCCCGAACCCTCTATAATTCTTATTTTCGTGTGTTTCTTAGGGCACGAAGTGCTCGTTTTCTTATCGTTAACTGGGGATTGAGTTACGATTCGATAAAGTCTACGTGACTCACGTTCGATTCGAGACGATCGAGACTCAAATCGTTTTTGCTTTCATCATCGATATCATAATCATGCTAAAGAAAATTGTCCTCGTTGTATTTTCCCTTTTTAGAATCTCGTATTAATATAAAATGCGTTTTAATTTCTTAGGGAGAAATTGATTTCATGTCAAATATTATGTCAAATTTACAAAATTTACAAATTGCTCTTAAGTACTTGGCTAATAATAATATTATTGATTTCATATTTAATTTTGATATTTTATATTGTAATATTTTTTTAGGAAAATTATTTGTTTTGTTTTTGAAAAAATGATTTTGTGAGGAAATTTACTGTAAATTATTTTTAAGGACTTCTTTATTAAACATTTTGTTGCATACAAGGTAGTATATTTTTTACTTGGCGTATTTTTTTACCTTTGTAAGGTTTTTTTAGAGGGTTTTTTTTCTTTTTTAGAATCTCGTATTAATAAATTAATAGCGAGATGAAATTTCCTATTTAATATAAACGCGATATAAACGTGAAATAATGTATGTGAACGGAAATAGGAACGAATCAATAAGGATGTAAAATATATACGTGTCAATTAAATGTCATTTATAATTCTAAATATTTGAAATATTTATTTCATTCTTTTTTTTCTTCTGTGAGAATTTTCAATACGTATATATTATTTATTCTAGCATTCTAAATTTATAGCCTGTTGCGATCAATAATTATATATTTCAAGTAAATTGCAAAAAAAGGAAAATAATATTATACAAAAGCGTATTTTTGATTTGACATTTAGAAATGCGCAAGTCACTCCGAAATAATGCTATATATAATATAAGATTAGCATGATTTATATATTATATATTATATAATTATATATTATATATATTTTATATTATAATAATATAAATATAATAATAAAGTTTATATTATAATAATACAAATATAATAATAAAGTTATATTATAATAATATAATTTATATATAATAATATATTACATGTATAATAATTATGCACTATAATAAAATATGCGGCAATTATTGTGACTTTTATATATCCTTTCTATTTGAATAAGATATATTTTTGGGAAAGAACGAGCATGTCTAATTACTACGATTTCCTCGGTTCACAGTGGGGAAGGGTCCATTTTACGCTCGAGACTCGTAGATTTTCTGAAATCGTAATTTTCCCGAATACAAATCGGTCACGGGAGATAATTCTTACTCTCCTCCTCTTCCTCTTTCCGTGAAATCACAAAATACACGTGAAGGACCAGCGTAGCTTTGATTATGCATGCAAGTTTCCCTTTAGCCTTTGCAATATGAATGAACGTCTGTTATAGACGACTGAAACATCGATCGGCATTTCTCTCTTGCAAATCTATTAAATATATAATTTTTTCATACTTTATATTCTTATATGTCATAAGTTTATTATATTTTTTTATATATATGCTTTATTATTAAATAATTTATATTATAATAATTTATATATAATTTATATAATTTATATAATTATATGTTTTTATAGAGATTACTAATAAATGTGTTCTTCACAACATTTTATGTAAAAGATTTATTTAAAATATTTAATTTTCTATCTAATTAATTTCTGTTATAATTAATTTCTATATACATAATTTGTTTACAATTCTTTTACGTTATTTTTTCCCCTTTGAAGAAAGAGTCTTATAAGTCTCTTTTATATTTTGCATTTTTTATCTATTTCAGCCTCGAACGTTTTAATTTTCTTTCTTTCTCTCTCTCTCTCTCTCTCTCTCTCTCTCTCTCTCTCTTTTGCAGAAAATTGGGTCTTTTTGGAAGCGTATTCGGTGACACGTTCGCCTGCTCGCGAGCTACAAAATCACCGTAAGTTCGGCTCGTACAACCGACAGGCAGGTGCGAACGCGCGAGCTTCGCTCGTATTTTTCTTTTTTTTTTTCTTTTTCATTCTCCCCCTCCACTTCGAGGCTCGATCGCCACCTCTTCGTCGCTTATCCTCGACGATGGATACGTCGTTGACCGGTTCATTGACACCTGTCGAAAGACTTGGGTTTCCTCCGCGTGTACCTGACAATTACGCGCACGTGGGCCGGTTCTCCGCCTTTTTCTCTTTCTCTCTCCTTCTTTTTCCTTCGCCCTTAACCTTCTCGTAAGTCTTATCATTTATCGCGGTCTTTCAATGCCTTTCAATACCGCGGCCATTAAATCTTAAATGAAATTTCTGTCAAACTGATGTCTGCACAATTAGGGTCAATCAAGCAACGAGATCTCTTTTTTTCTTTGTACACTTATTTTCTCAAAGATCGCTTCGTCTTTCTTAGCGCTTTGAAGAAAGTCTAATGTGTCGGAAATTTCTCTCGACATTTTTAAATTAAAAAAAAAACAATAGATCTCAAATTTTGCAGGAAAACATTTATTTGAGGAGGGTAAAAAAAGAAAATGCTGGCTGGATTCCTAGTCTCAATTTTACAAATCTGTTCGCTCCGAATTCATTGAGACTACTCTGAATGCTAATCGACTGATTTTGTCGTCGATGAGCGGCAATTAAGAGTTAACGGGACATTCGAAATGGCCGGAATGCTATCTCGATTTCTTAATAATTTCGCAAAACCTCGTTCGAAATTCGCGACGACACTTGGACGAAATTCACACATTCTCGGCTCATGTTTAAAATTCTCTTACATTGACTATTTGACACATTATTTTTTACGCTACTTATATTTATGTATCCAAAATAAATAGTGCAATTGAATTATTGAGGGAATAAGAAAAATGGTATAAACATAATTAAATGACATAATGTGTGCTATAATAATAAAATTAATAAATAGTTAATAACCATGAAAAATAGAAAACTTTTTTAGATCTGTTTCTGATTAAATTGATACAAAGACACCTTGTTTTCTTCGATTTATTGGATCGGGTAAAATTGCACATTCTAGCTATTTTTAGAAATAATTTATTCTTTTACGAGGAATTTTTCAATTATTTATTTACTGATAATATGACAAACTATTTTTTGCACTAAAGGAATCCTTTCTTCCGCATTCATAATATATAAATAAATAATAATAATAATAAATTTTATTGAGAAAAATTATTCAAAATGTTGAAATATTTTCTTATTTAATATTTTTTGTTTTATGATAATTAAAAATGATTATTTTATCTTTAGGAATTTTAAATCAAAATTAAATCAAAATTGTGGTTCTTATGTCAATTTTGATTTAATTTTTATATAAAATAACTAATTTAAAATAACTAATAAATTTTAAAATTATTTAAATTAATAAATTATTTCAAATAACTAATTTTTATTTAAAATAAAATGCCTTTTTCTAAAATTATTTATTTTCGATTGATAAATATACTGTTTAATTTCACTGATATCAAGCAACTGATATCGTGTATATAAAATTCAGAGCGTTACCGAAAAAGCAGATTGGGAGGGCGAGGTTCAATGAAACTCGCTTCATTGAAAAGTCTCTTCTCTTACTTAAAACTCGCGGAATCGGACGCCACAAATGTGGACCGTACAAATGACGAATAGAAACACACGGAGCAGACGAGAAGCGACTTGAGGCGCTTTCGTTATGTCGAAAATTCCGGCGCGCTGTTTGTCGAGAAGTCAATGGCCGGGTATCTAAAACAAACACGTGTCTCTCCGAGCAGAGCTGGATGGAGGTCACGATAGACAAAGATGTGTCCTCTTTCCAAAGAGAGAGAAAGAGAGAGAGCGCGAGAGAAATGTATATTTTAAGAAAAAGTTTTCCAAGAAATAAAAAATGTGATAAGAGGTAAAAGCAGAAAATATAACAAGATACGTAAAAAAAAAAATAAATAAATAGAATTACTTCTGAAGATAACGAGAGGAGATTAGAACGTCGGAAGTGTGCATTAAACGAGACAAATTTTAAGATAATAAAAAGGAAGAGAAAATCCTGAAGATATTTATTTATTTCGGTGCGAGTCATATCTAGATTATGCAAACGCAACGTGTCGCTCGAGCTTAACGCAACAAGCGATACTCCGAGGTTAAAGCTAAATTTCCATAAAGTAATCGCGAGCAAGTTCCTAAAATAAATGCGATAAGAACGGGAGGTTGAGGGCGACAAATAGAGAGCGAACTGTTGAGATCGAACATCTGGAGCGCGAGTTTCTGAAGAGAGAAAGCGAGCGTATTTATTGCAATTTTCTCGTAAACCTTTCTTTAACCGAAGACAAACTTAAGACGCTGCTAAATAATAATCAATAATAATCGATAATAATTCTCTATCGGCTTCCGCGCGGTTCTCGTCAAGCAAAATCGCTTTGTAATTTGCTAGAAAATCATGAAGAAGAAGACGAGTAAAGACAGAGAAAGAAAGAGAGAGAGAGAGAGACACACATATATTACTGCGGTCTCTCTTCGTGGCGCTAAAGATAGCGACTTCCTTCCTCTTCACAAACGCATCGGCGTTTCTTTCAAACCCTCCTCGCGTCGATTCTGCTCCGTTTCTTTAATTCCGAGACGCTATAGTGTATAACTCTCTGCTGAATAATTAAATAAAATTAAATAAAAAATTTAATTAAATAAAAAATACCGCTCTTTCTTTTCCAACAAATTCCTCGACGTGGAAAGTTAATATCGTTCAACGATCTCGAAGTGCCTTTCGTATATATTACGCGTTTCCGGAGCATTATATCGGAGCACGATATAAAGACGTGCCGAGAACGTGATTCAGAGAGTTTACAGAAATATATCGCCATTTGGGATCGCACACGAGGAGCAACAAGTACGACAGCTCTATTCAACATCAGTGATATAATTGACTGGCATTAGTTAATATTACAGTCGATATCGCGGGACAGTTCCAGATGACAGCTCGGTTGCTTCGGACCTCGATACGAAAACGCGAATGGCTGTAGAAATAATGGACACGGGGCAAAGTCTTGTTCGAGGAACGCGATAAGCAAGGTAAGGTTTTTCGCGAACCCGAGAAGCGTCTGAAATTAAAAGAGCCGAGACGATCGTCGCAAAATATCCGCCTCGCTTGAATTTCGTTCATTCAAGAAGATAAAACGAGGAGGGAGATTGAATTTCTCGAGAAGAAAAAAATCAAATCACGCAGAAAAAGGAGAATATTTTAACGCTAATCATCTAAATACGTGGCATTTAGGCGGAGCTGAAAAAAGCGCCGAGCTTGAGGAGGAATTTTCATACCTCTCCGGGTATATAATATAAATGATACGCATCAATCAGGTGCGGTGGATTATAACGGTTGATAATAATGATCGCGTTCGTCGTCCGCTGGAAAACCATTATAATAATTAACGCTTTCTCTCTCCCTCCGTCTCTGTCTCTCTTTCCCTCTCCTGTCCTCGTCTCTCTCTTTCTCGGCTCATGTCGCGGAAAGAGCATCGAGGATTGGCAGGCCCGAGAATTGCCCGGCCGCCCGGGGCCTGTGCGAGGAGGAGAGGCGAATCGTAAGGTCCCATCAGTGTCGGTTACCTGGTGTACTGTTAACAGGTAACTTTTTTCGGGGGCAGGTGGTCCCCCCGAGCGGCGGGCACGCGACAAATCAAGCCGGGGCCGGGGCAGCGATTGCAAAAAGAAGGAAGAAATTGCGCGCGCGGACATGTTTATTCGGACCAACTTGAGGACCAACGTCCGGGGGGAGGGGGAGGCAAGAGGGAAAGGTGCGAGAGAAATAATACCGAGTCATTGCACCTTTTTTTGCCGAGCCTTCCTCCTGCTTTCGAGGTGCGTCGAATTACAAAGTACCCGGGTTACCGGGAATCATGCGGGGCTTTTTGCGCGAAATTTTTTTTTCGAAAATTAAGCGCGGGACACGGGTACAAACAGATCGGCGCGACGCGATCCGTCTCAATCGACGTAGCTTCGAAGAAAGACGCGCGAAAATGAGCGACTCGTTCGAACGAATAGATTCTTTTTTTTTACTTTACGGAATATTTTTTTAGGGAATAATTTTTATAATTTTCTTTCAAACGCTCTTTATATTTATTATATTTTTTCTAACCTTCCAACTTTTATGAGAAGGGCGTGAAAAAATTGTAACGTGCACGTCTGAAGTGATCGGACGGCCGTTTAAACTGTATTTCGGGAGAGAGAAAAGGAAACGTGAAACATCTCGAGCAAATGGGACGCCTCTTCAAGACGTTTAAAAAAGAAGTATATCGAGCACGCAGGCAGTTTCGGATGTGAATAATGTATTCCTAGGAGCATCTGCTCGCTCTAGCTCTACATCGGTGGATGCAAATTCTCGCATTACATAGTATCGGAATAGAAAGAGATATGCATGTGTATTTTATACTATAATTATTATGTGTATATACGGTGTATATAATTATATAAATATTAAATTATATGTTATATATATTAAATTTAATATAAATTATTTAATTATAAATTCAGTTTTGAACAATTTAAAAATTTCTATATCTGTAATTAAGCAAGAATATATATTATATAATACAATTAAATATAATTATATTTAATTGTATTATATAATATATATTCTTGCTTAATTACAGATATAGAAATTTTTAAATTGTTTAAAACTGAATTTATAATTTTTTCCAATAAATATAATATAATATGTTCATTCATAAACATATTATATTAAATAAACATTCAATGTAAGAATTTAAATAGAAAAATATTTATGACAGAGTGGAGAATATTATATATTATTTGGAAATAAGCTTAAGGTCCCTTAAGAAATATTTACCTAAAATCCTAAAAGAGAAGATAATTTTGCCTCTCTTGAGAAATATCTAAAACCAACTATAAAATCTCAAAAAAAAAGGTTTCTTTTATTGCTCGCAAGGATCAAAGGAGAAAAATTTCCGAATAAATTTAGAATAAATAGTTATCTTGTGAACAAACAGTTATCTAGTACCCTTGGGATTATTTGAGCTTTGAATATTTTTGAGTCTCGTGCCTACTCCCGATAAATGACAAATCTCGAGGGTTTTAGAAGATAACGGTTGATCGATTCGGCGCAAGCCAGCGTGCTACAAGGAAAGAAGAAAGTGCTAGAGGAGGCGGCGAGAATGGAAGAATGTGGCAGCTTCCTGTTGGCGTCTCTGGCTCCGACTTTCGGCTCGGCTTCGGGATCGTGCTGAGCAGAATGGCGTGCACGAACGCCGGCTGTGAAAGAGGAAGACGCATGCTGTGCACGCACATGCAGGCCACGACATAGCTTTATGGCGTGGCCTGCGGCCGGCGTACAATTTGGGAAAAATCTTTTGAGAAAATCCTCGAAAATGTTTTCGTACGTTGCAGGAAAAAAGAGATTCGAAGGAAGAATAACGGATTTCCGTTGCTTGAGATATTAAATATTTTCGAGTAGTAAATTATAAACAATATCGAGATATATATATACAAAAAGCGCAATAATTTATTTATATATACTGCTATAAAAATTTATCATAAATAATTTTGAAGAATAATTATTAGTTTTGAGAGAAAAGATATTTTGAATATATATAATTTAGAATTTATTAGAATTAATATAATTATTTATAATATAATAATTATTTCTAATATATTAATATGATTATTTTGCATTTTTAATTATAATTATTATATATGATATATTGAAAGTTTTGTTTCAAAATTAAATATGTTGTGTTAGACTTTTTGAGACTCAAAGTTGTTGTATCTTAATTATATTATTATTAAGATTTTTAGTCCTCAAAATAAATTTGATTAATATGATTAAATATATTTATATGATTAAATATGAGTCTATTGTGGGAATTTGTAAATTATATCATTGAAAATCTACTAATCTACAAATCTAAAAATACCTATCAGATTTTTCAATATGTTTATTTAAACGTAAAATTTCTTAGATGATTAAATACGAATCTGATATAAAAATTCTGATATAAAAATAATGTTCTCATTATTTTAATGTCATATAATTATAATTATTCTTCAAAGAATCCGAAAAGAATTAATTTTTTTACGGCATCTTTTTAGAATAAAATACCAGATATCGATAGAATGACGCGGGCACTAACAAAATACGAATCCCAGGTAGCTGGATACTTTGTTCCGGTACTGGCGACTGCTCTAAAACGATGCGAACACAGGGCTCGCTCGTTCGCTAGACAGTGCGAGCCGCCTAAAGCCCGATTAGACGAACCGCGCGCTCTTGGCTCTTTGGCAGAGTTCTCTTCTAAAACCTAACTCAACAACCCACCAAACTAGTTCTAGCCTCGGCTCGTCGCTAACGTTCCTCGCGCGGCATTGTATCCGAGGATCGGCCCTTACGCTGCAGAAGCAACGACCGTATTGCTAACGAAACGTAGGGGGAGAGGAAGCGTTCGCTCCAGAGAGAGAGAGAGAGAGAGAGAGAGAGAGAGAGAGAGAGGCTCGGGGTCCTGGCTCTCCTTCCTGTAGCTCACTTCTAAGCAGCCCTTTCGCGCTCGCTCGATATATCGGCCAAGAGAATACAATTACGTATATGGGAGACATTTTAAGAGGAGACTTTCTCTGGGGAAATTTTCTCTACATTTTTTTTCCCTTGAAATGTAACTCGACGCGCTAAATTTAAAATAGACCGCAGCAGACGCCATATTTAATCATGAATGTCATATTAATCGTAATCAAGACAAGAAATATTTATTTTAAGGACCAAAAGTCCTAACGGTATTATAATTAAAATACAAGAAATTTGAGGATCAGAGACCTTAATAAAACATATTTAATTTAATTTCGAAACAAAACTTTCCACGTCATATATAATCCTTATAATTAAAAAAATATATAAAGTATAAAATTAAATTAAAATTAAATTTAAAAAATATAAAACAACTATATTAATAATAATAATTATATAATAGATTATACATATATAATATTTTTAAAATTCTAATAATTACTCTTCAAGATCGTTTTATTGCCGGAATTAAGAAAAATATAAAGGAATCCTTGAATAAAAATTCCACGATATTATAAAAGCGTTTCATAATCGCGAATAAATGTCGTATCCAAAATTTTGTCGGGCAATAATAATTATAATTGATCGAAGAATAATAATCTCCCGTTCTTCCTATGATCCTACGTCAAGTATACAAGGTGTTGGTTTCGAAAAAGCACGTGTTTCCGAATCGAATCTCGAGAGCGTCCGAAGAAGTTTAAGAGTGAGACGCGCGTGCATCGACGTTTTACGTTTATGGACAGTCGTCAATGGAATTTACGAGCCGAATACCGCCGAGAGAGAGAGAGAGAGAGAGAGAAAGAGATAGATAGAGAGAGAGAGAGAGAGAGAGAGAGAGAGAGGCATGGCCGCGGAACGTGACGAGTAGTCGCGACTAGTCGATTTTTCGGCGGCGACGAGGCGGAGGAGATGAGGTCGGCGGCTATTCGCGATGTAAATTTCAACCTCGGAGAAGACGACGATGGCGGCGACGGCGGAGGCGGCAGAGAGGAGGGGAGAGCGGGGGAGGACGGCGGGAGCTTCATACGTCAAATGGGCGCGCGCGCGCGCTCGCCGCCATTCGCGACCTTGACCACATTTCTTCTCTTCGGGAGACCGATTACTACTAGTCGGCGGGCGTGACTCCTCTCGTGGTGTCGGCTCGAAATTCTCACGATCGACGGGATAAGTCGGCAGTGTTTTTAGATAGAAATTAGGTTAGGTTAGGAAATTAGGTTATCGAGTTAACGAAATATGAAGCGCGAGCTGTACGATGTCTATTTAATTTTTTCTCTTTGAGATTAAAAATTCTTTAGGGGGGAAATATCTGCTCTTTCTTCTGCTTATATTTATTTTTACCGTTTTATGGATGGATTTCTCGATAATATTTCGGATAAGCAGAAGAGTGTAAGAGTTTCTCGCTGGAACTTTGGGTTCTTTTTTCTTCAATGATTCTCGACGAGCGTTTTATATATCGAGTTATACGATATACGTGTCGTGTTTAAGATTCAAACGAATGCGAGATTGGTAGAGTAGCAGCCCCGACTAATGTTATTGTCGACAATCTAACGATTAACGCGTTCAGCCGCCTAACGTCTCGTCACGCGTAGTTAAGTTCCATTTGGCTGATGATTTTTGCGCGCGTCATATGCGTAGAGAAGCACTTCGCTGGACAAGAGTTAAAGTCTCTTTCCAAAAAGTTGACTTGACCAATTTGAAAATTCGTTCTTACACTTTCAGTGTCTCCTGATCTCTTTTGAAAATTCGCAGAAGTAAAAAGCAAGACACTTCGAAGACCCAAAGACAAAGATTTAAGTTAGGATTTTTTCAAGCTCGCATATTTTTAGCAAAATCTCTTTCTTTAGGTATGCAACTAGCATCCTAGTATTGTTAGAAGACAGATGGAGGGAAATTGCCTGCTGAGGAGCAATTGTTGGAAATTTGTGAGAAATTTATGAGAAGAGAAACTTGTCGGCGGGTGTCCGTTCGAGTATTTTGCTCCTGGCAAGGACCATCTTTTTTATCGTCCGCGTCAAATTCCTCGAAAATTCGGCGTGCTTGGTTTTGGCGGGAAGAAGCCAGAGCCTCGTAATCGAGGCGATCGAGACGACGGCACGACTCGCGTCATTATCAGCAGCTTATCGCACACAGACGCGATCTTGTCGAGGCTGGCGCCATTTTATCGTCATTTTTAGCGCCTCCGTCTCGTGGATGAGTTTTCCGCGCGAGTCGAGCGAACGGAAGTGCCTCTCGTTTCCGGGAAACTCGGCGAGACGCTCCTTTCAATAGACCTCGACTAGACCCCAAGTTAAAGCCGAAGAAAAAATATACATAAAGAAGAAAAAAATTCTTCCAAAAATATCTGTAATCTTATAACGAGATTATTCCATGTCTTTGGCATCCTTGAATCACCGGATGTTCCACAGTTATCGTACATTTTCTTTCGAAACGTTTGTGTTTCCAGCGACTTTTGAAACAATGTTATCGCTGATAATTGCAATTTGATTTCCCGGTAGGTTTCGAAATGAGATAAGATATCGTCGCGTATTTTATCGATGTATAGTGGACCTTCCCGAAATACACATGGCAAGGTTAGAATGAATTTCATCGTAAACACCGAACAAGAGGCCGTTTTTTTTTCGACGAAAGTCTAAATCGGAGATTCTCGCAAAATAATCGTAATCTCACTCGCACACTGAATCGAATTCTCGAGCCTAGGAAGTGCGATAAGGCTCGAGATATAACGTTAATTATGCGCGTATCTGCGCGATTTTGGGACATCCTAATTTCTCATTCAACTTGCGTCTCTCTTAATCTGACAACTTAATCGAAACTGAAAAAGTTCAAACACAATATCGAATAAATACATTATTTGTCTATTTTATTTTATCTTATTTTATTATTATCAGTATGATCGAACGCGTAAGCCATTTTAATTGCAAGTATTTTGCATTAATTACATTTATACATTTATATGTGTGTGTATAAAGTCTGTTGTATTATTATAAATTTTTTTATAGAAAATTATAGAGATGAAAATATTGTATATAAGTGTTTTGTAAAATTGTAACACTGAGGGAATTAAATTTTGCATTGCTAATAAAAATCAATTCGATGAGAGGCTATTTTTACAAACAGCTGTCAAGTGTCATTTCAATGTTTCATTCTCAATTGTTTATGCGCCGAATAATTTATATCACACTTGGATGATTTAATATAATATTTTTATAATACTTTTACCTGAGCAACTAGAATTCTGCAATTATTTAAATATACTTTTTTATCTAATAAATTAATATATTTTTATCATCACAACTAGAGCTGAATTATTTCAAACACACACGAGGTATCTTAGATAATATTGACAATTGATAACATTGATAATTGATAATATTGAATATTGATAATATTGATAATTTGACAGTTTCGTTGTTCCATCGAGTCATTATTTTATGCAAACCGGAAGAGGCGTCTCTCGCGAACGTCATCCAATTTCACGTCAAAGCTTGCGTTTATCGAGAGGAGAAAGGAAAAAAAAACAACGGGCGGTCAACTATCGATGTGACAAACGCAACGTGACATTTCGAGGAGAATCTTTCGAGAGATATTTCGTCGCTTCTCAACAAAATACTCGCTCTAGCGATTCAGAAACATGCCGTACGCAAATCTTTACGTCCACTCGACGTTCTTACAATCTAGCAAGAAGCGGTTTAAGCAAAGCTCGGAGATGAAGGTTCATTTTCAATGCAATTATTCACTCTGTCACATTTTAACGCGAATGCAAAGCAGACGAGTATCAGGCAAGATTGTTAGATATAACAAGATCTTGTATAAACAGCAGATGATTAGATAAGAGTGAGAAAATAATAATAAAAAAATATTAAGGATAATCTAAAGCAAACATTCCTCAGGAATGTGATTAGAATCTTTATCTCCGTCTACAATTCTCGCATTGGCTACTTATATCTATGGGAAAGGTTCTTGCAAGCTCAACAACAACTGGCATAAGCTTGGGAGAGAGCAGTAGCGTAGGTGGCAAAGCGTTAAAAGCGTTTTATTAGCATACAAGTGATCAGCGAAGCAAGCGCTCGTTCCTCCAGGATCTTCTTCTCCCGCCTCTCTTCATCCTTGTCGTCGTCGTCGTCGTTGTCGGGATGAAAAGCAACGATAAAAAGCATTATAAAAGCATCAAGAGGCTTGATTCAGCTCATAAGCAACGACTCACCGTTCAGCTTGTCGATCGCCCGATCGGCCGTGGACTGATCGGCGCAGTCGACGAAGGCGTAGCCGCCGCGCTTCACCAGGATCGTGGTGCAGGCCAGGCTGTGCTCCTGGAAGAGCTGCCTCAGGGCGCTCTCGTTGCAATCTGACGGCAGATTGCCCACGTAGAGCTTGGACATGGTGGCTGGCTGATCGCTTCTCGACGCTATGATGCCGGCTTCCACCGAGCGCGGTCACGTGCGTATCGGTGCCTCGATGACGGGCCTGGATGGACGACGGTGCGCGTGCGCCCGGCTCCGAGTACTGACCTCGTCGTAGACACGGGGGCCACCGTCTGGACTACGTGGACCCGGCGCGGGAAAGAGAGAGAGAGCGCGCGCGGACGCGAGCGAGAGGAGGACGATGATGATGATGATGATGAGTGGGATGACGGGGGTCGGGTTATGAATCGCGAGGGCGAGATCCGCTGTTTCCTTCTTCTTCCTTCCCGCAGGACGAGACGAGGTTTATCTATCCGCGGCCGAGGAGCGATGATGGATCGCGGCGGATGGATCCTGGCGACGGGGCTCCCAGATGGACGACACAGGACACGGCGAGATCGATCGCGGATCGCGCGCACACAAAAAACGCGGAGATAAATGGGGCGAGGAAGCACACGAGGTTCTTCTTGGATGACTTGCGACGACGACGAGATCGATCCTCGACTTGGGCTCTCTTGGTGGCACCTTCTTTTGTTTTCCGCTGCTAGCTTCCTCACGCCTCGACTGGCCGACTGCGAGCCGCTCGATCCGCGGGTAGGCGACGACTGTGCGTGCGGTCTCTCTCTCTCTCTCTTTCTCTCTCTCTCTTTCTCTCTCTCTTTCGTTTTTCGTCTGCCTCGCAAACGCGGCGCTGTTGCGCGAATCTGACGCGCTTCCGGTGGCTGTCCGTCAGCAGCTCGATCGCAGAAACCGACGACGACGATGGAGACCGGCCGGCGTGTCCTCGCAGAAATGGCTCGCCCCGATTGCTCCGAGTTTTAAGGGACGCGCGCGTTCGCCAGGATCGTCTCTCTCTCTCTCTTCCTCGCGGCGACTCGCGGCGTGTCCAAGAAATTGTCCCCCTCCCCTCTGTGTCTCTCTCTCTCTTTCTCTTTCGGCGACAACGACGCACCTTCCTTCTACAGGCTCTCCTCTCTTTGGCTAGACCGCAACGCGACGGGATTCTAAGGGGCTCTCTCGTTCGGCACATCGTGCCCCTCTTTCACCCCTTTGCCTCGCAGAAGACGAGGAAGGGGAGAGGAATCGAGACTCGATGCAAACTCGTCTCTCTTCCTCTCTTTCCAGCTAGCCCTCTCGTTCTCTCTCTCTCTCTCTTTCATTCGCGAATTCGTCGCTCACGCGTGCACTCTTGTGCTTCCATCTCTCTCTATCCTTCTCTTTCTCTCTCGCGCGCGAATACAAACGCAGCGCGCCGAGCGGGAAACCGACTCGAGATACGCCGGCGATTGGCGCGCCGATTGGCCGCTCGCGGACCACGTGGGTGACCCCACCGACTCCCACCCTTGCTCGCGATTGGCCGCTTTTCGCACGCCGGTTTTCGCAGCCTCTTCGCGCGCGTCTGCGTGCGTGCGTGCGTGCACGCGCGAGTATGCATGCGTGCACGCTCGTTTCTTCTCCCGCTCGTCTTTTCTCAATCCTCTTCTCTCTTTCTTCCCTCTTTCTCTCGGTTTATCTCGCGCCAATTGCGCGCGCACCACGAACGCACGTTGCATAGACGCGTGTATGCGTGCGAGTTCTATTCGCGCCTCCGCGCTAGGTTTGCAGAAATCTACCGGGTGTTTTTGGAGAACGGTATACGCCGCGAGGTCATGTCACTCGACGCGAAAGGCTTCCAGATCATTACATGCTCGTTCAACGAGTTTCCTGTAAAATTCCACTATTCTATTATTGTTCTATTATTGTTTTATGATTTTCTCATGCGGAAGAATAGAGATAAAAATTTTTATTTACCAATGTATTTAAGTAGAAGCTTTTTGTAATAATTTCTCTAAAAACTCAAATTCTCTAATTACTCAAATTTTATAATTATTTACCAATTTTTATTTACCAATGTATTTAAGTAGAAGCTTATTGTAATAATTTCTCTAAAAACATTACTCAAATTTTATAATAATTTTAATTATTTACACCCTATCTTATATCTATATGAATTTCATTAATATTTCACGCGTAGAATATTGCCAAAAGAAAATTTGTAAAATGTTAATATTACAAATATATTGCACGTGAAGTATTTTATTACAGAACAAACTTTACGAACAGACTTTCTATTTGTGGTTATGTCTTTGTTGATTGTCTTTTAATGCTTATTGGCTCGACAAAATTATTCAATAATATATATAATTTCGGGTTCTACAACTGCAAAGGCTTTTCATAAAAATATTATATTTAAATATTATATTAATTTTATTAATATATTATTTTTAAATATTAATATTAATATATTATTTTTAAATATTATATTAATATTAGTTTTAAATATTATATTATTTTTTTAATGTTTATCTTCTAATTTATTGCAAGCATGAATCAATTTATGGAATAGTAAGTGTCAAATTTTACGATAAAATGAGTTTTTTTATTTTCCATTTTTCTTCACAAATACTTTTTTCTTCTATTTTTTTCAAGAAATATTAGGCGAATTAATTTGTGCGCAAAAATATTATAGAAATTGCGAGAAAGCTACATGTTTTTTTCCAGATTCAATCGAGCATCGCATTATGTGATACGCGCGATACTCGTCAACGTCCTTAAAAAAACGCTCGCCGCAAGGAGGAAACGCGAAGGATAATAATATTCAGAGCCGTGCGAGCTACAATGTAGGACGAATTACAATATGAAACGCCGTATGTCGGTATTCCATTAAAATTAGGCTGCCGAGGAGAGCATGCTAATTATTCCGCGGGTTCTCTACAAAAGTTCCTTCGCCCTGGTTCTCTCGCCCGACGATCCCGTCGTCCTCTCTCTCTCTCCCTCTCTTTTTCTTCACCTCTCCTTCCCTCCCTCTCTCTTTCTCTCTCTTTCCTTCTGCGATACGTAGGGATAGACAAATCCTACTCTTAGAGTAGTGTGTGCACCTCTCACAAAAGGGGTGGAGTGAGACAGCTGGCCGTGTGCCCAGGGTCAGGGTGCTGCGGAGCCATGGAAGAGGGCGAAAAAAAAGGAAGAAACCGCGCCCATGTTGTTTCTATTCACCTGCCCGTGTTCGAGCGACGCCGAGCGAAGACGTTGTTAATAAATTACGATTAATTAGCGGGGAGCGAGGCCGCCAACGAGCGCGTTTAATTACAGCGACACCAACATCCAACGTTATACAATTCGCGCGCGTCATTATTTCGTCGACGCGTTCGCGGGTATCCGAGGAGGTTAAAAGGGCGGCGCATTATCTATTGAGAATTATGTTTAATACAAGATGAAGCATTTTTGTACGAATTATGACCTCGTTGTGAATTGAAGACACATCTGAATTTAATTACCGCGCCATAAATTAATTTTTCAAATGCTTACCCTCTGTTATTCTCTTTACTATTTGTTTGCAGAGTATCAAATATTTAACTTAGCAAGCAAAGTTTATAAATATATATCGTCAGGAATTGTATGGAAATTTAATTTATATCGTTTTGCTTAAATGTTTATTAATTATAATTATATCAATATAATTATAATATAATATTAAATATATAATCGTATTAATTTTTTACTTACATTAATTTGTATTTGTTTCTGTTTTCTTTAAAATACGATAGAAATAAATGTTGCAATTATCGACTTTTTCATGTGCGTGGAAGTAATTATATATGTACAAAATTACTAATATGAAATAATTATGATTAAAAATAAAATTTCTCTTTTAGTAAAAATAATTTAAACGCGAACTATTGGAATATAAATGTACTTTATTTTAGAAGCTTCCAGTGAAAATTACATCCACAGATATTTGAAAAAGTCCACACACTTATACTGTATGTTTTATATTTTCGTGAATAGAAACCACTGCGCTTTATCAAGTTCAAATCTACTTTGCTTGCGGTGATTTTTTTCATAAATCGAGAATCTCGCTTTTGATTAGCTTAATTAAAATTTTTGATGGTTGTAGCTTTACGCGCAAAGTTTGCGATTTAATTTTCTTCCATCAAAAGAGGTTTAGCACAAATTTTTATAATTTATCGTTTCATTTTTCCTTGAATTTTTCCTTCAATGAATATCTTAATGATTTTCACAAGAAATTTCATCCAACTGTGTATGACAGATTTAAATCTAATGTTAATCGATTATTTTCTTTTTATTTGTTTCTGTCTTTGTGTTGTTTATTATTCTTCGCTTCTTATTGTTTTATTACTTTTTTATATAATGTTACTACTGTTGTAACCACAAAGGGAGTTTTCCCATAAATAAATTTATCTTTATATTTTTATTTTATAATAATATTTTGTATAATAAAATTGTAAACATTTAATAGCGATAAGTTACAAAATATATTTATACATCGGTAAAGAATATCGATTGCAATATATTATATATCTACTTATTCAACTGACATAGTGTATGCATATGTCTTTCAAAAATACTTGGCCACTCTCTCTTTTTTTCCAGTCATTTTCGATTTCCCCGACCTTTTTCCTCTCTTCACAGTTTTTGCGATTTTGCAATAGCCCCATATGCCTTGTAGACGTGACGTGGCGTGACGAATTCGTTCGATTCCTCGTACTTCGATTTTCGCAGACCGTAATCGCTCCGTCTCTTTTGAACCGCACCGATCGGATGAAAGGGACGCGAGGGAAAATCCAGTCGACGGAAAATGGATTGGAAACAGGCAACGCGGTCTCGTGGGTCCGCAGCTGCGTCATGTGGCGAATGTTTCCAGCCAGGGTCTGTCGAAGAGTGCAATCTGCCCCCACGATGGGTCGGCAGGATGCAACCAGAGAGGCGACTATTTCCCATGGGACTCGGAAAAGAGAGAAAATTCGGCAAATGGCAGTCTCTAATAATTACTCGAGCAGCATTCGTACGAAAGTATTGATTCCGATCGCGTTTTCTTCTCACAAAACCGAGCATTTTCTTGTTAAAGAGATAGATAGATTCTCTTATCATGTTTCTTAACGAGACCATTTTTAATTGTGTACAAATATTTATTATTTTATACTGTAATCGATGTATAAATATTTTGTAACTTACAAGTCGTTACTAAATGTTTAGAATTTTTATTGAAAGATCATATAATATAAAGATAAATTTATTTGCGGGAAAATTTCCTTTGGTTAAATAGTAATAACATTATTACAAAAAATAATAAAAAAAAAGAATATATAAGAAGAATGATAAACAAATATTTATATTGTTTAAAATTTCAAAAGAATGCACGTGTATACAAAACAATACATTTCATACGTTAAATTATTCTTGGATATATTAATCATTTTTATTGAAAGAGAATAATTTAAAAGAAACTGTTTTTTGTGCGTGCATTCTTATCGCATTCAATTTTTTTTAATTAAAAAAATTTACTTACAAATAACATTTTTTAAAAATATGGGGAGAAAATAATAATATTGTTAATTTTGAGTAGTTAACGAAATTAAGCTTTCTACTTGTCATAATTAATGTACCGACCGGTAAAATGAATTAACTTTACAATATTTTTTTTATAATTTTAACATTTGTTAATTTTTGGATTAATCTTTAACTTATTAAAAGCGCTTAAAATTGTTTAAAGATAAACTTATTGTGATTCATTTTGTTGATACGCAAAAGGATAGCTCGAATGAATGATACTGTCATTATTGTGGCATCATCACAATTATATTGAAGCTGAAATTTCGTGGATAAAATAAATAATTGCATTCTCTTCAGAAAAATTCTGAATTTTTCATTTTCTCACGTCCTTTAATTTTCATACTTTGGAATGAATTACCAGCGTGTCTTGGTCGATTGGTAAATCAGGATTTAGGAGATTTCTGACTTGCCAGCGAAGCAGCTGCCTCTTTTACAGTAGCTTCCAGCGCGAGAACCCAATTTTGCCTCGCATCTGTCGCTAGATGCTTTTTTAGCACGAGAGCTTTGCGCTCGCATTAATTCGCGCATTTAGGATGCGAATGAATTCCTTAAAATAGATTCTCCCTGATTTTCGCCTAATCATGACGCTTGATTCACGATATCGAGCGAATCAAATCTAATTAAAGGAACGCATAGTTTGTTTTCGTTGTAAAAAATACTATTGGTGATCTGTGTTTTATTGTTAATGTTAAAAATATCACCTTTAATCGCAATAAAAATCGAAGCTGTCCACGTTTCTTTTTCTGAAATTACTCCACAAACTCATGCAAAATTTATTCGCAATACATGGGTCAATTTTTATATAAAAATTATCTCTCAACAATCATCCTCCCTCTACGTGTGATGCGCAGATAAATGTTTACTTAGATAAAAAGTTGTCTCCTCAGTCGTTTCTCGCTCGTCAATATATATTTGTTCAATTATCTAAATTAAATACATCTATCATTCATATCTATCTAAATTAAATACATCTGTCAATTGATAGCAAACCTCTCACTTCCCTATAATTGTTGAGAAATTCTTATACATTTTTTCTAAGATCCTTGCTTTAGAAAGAACGAGTGAATTGAAAATTGTTCAAACATTCTGTCGATGCGGTGAACCCTAATCGGTTCTAGGGGACAATTTTCATTTACTTTATACAGCAACCGCAAATGCATTGAGGGACGATCTTCGTCCCTTCAGTTTCACCACAAAGTGGCCCGGTTCGCGGGCGTTTCTACGACTTTCGAGCTTGAACTTTTGGGCACAAACGACGCTGTTTCAGGGACAATTTGGAACAGCCTGTACCAACAGACTAATGAACAGTTGGCTCCTATCGATAGTAGGCGCCTGCGCTTAGTCCTCTCGTTATGTTATAGTAGCGCAGCTGGCATTGCTGGATTTCCTTCTCTCTTTCTCTCTCTCTCTCTCTCTCTCTCTCTCTCTCTCTCTCTCTCTTGCTCTCTTTTGCCCCCTTTTTCGAAACGATCATCATGCCTCCCTGCCTATTCCTCTAGCGGCTCTAGCCCTAGAAAAATATGTCATAGCACGCACGTGCGATGCGTTTCCTTACGCAGGAGTCGGTCGGCGTTATTTACGACAGAAATTGCCTCGTGTATTTCTTTTTTCATTTTTATTATTTTATTAGGTTTTACAGAAATTGAAACATACAATTTGCCGGTGATGCAAGATTCAATCGTGCATAATTTTTTTTTAAAGTTGTCGCAAGTTTATATCCGGATTTTATGACATAATAATTATCTGATTTATACGGATGCTTTGCGACGATTGATTAATTAAATTAGATTAAATTAAATAGATTATTACATTAATAAATTTATTACATTAAATAGATTATCTGACGGTTTATAAATAAGAGCGTAATTAATTATAAGCAAGAAGATTATTAAGGCAAGCAATGGAAAAGGAATTATCGTGAAAGAGTGAATTTTGAAGTTTGTTAATTCTCGCACAACTATCTTTCTGCTTTTCTATTTCGAGCTAAAGAGTAAATACTAAGAGCGAAAATTTTCCTATAAAATAAATTTATTTATTTATTACATTAATTAATTAAAAAAATTTATTACACTTAATTTATTATATTAAAATTAATCTTATTAATTTATCTACATTTTTTCTTATAATTAATTACTTATACTTTTAAAGTTTCTAAATTTTTCATAGAGTAAGGAGATGTAAAGAAACAATTAAATCGCATACTTTGTTGTCGAATTTTAATAAAATATTTAATTTTCTCGGGGCAAGAAAGACGACTCGTGAAAATCGACGAATTTTATGCAAAATACTCGATCAATTTCGCGATTAAAATTTTTATGAATTTTATTGCAGTGAGTTCAGGAAATAAACTTCTTTGAAGAAAGACGCAAAGTACGGACAACTGCAATTCTCTTCGTTACGAGGGATTCAATGTACGTAACGAATATTAATGCGTACTCGTCAATGCCAATATTTTTTATACACAATAAATTAATAGATACATGGTAGAGAATTTATATATATATATATATATATATATATATATATATATATATATATATATCGCGTTCTAGCGAGGCAGCTGCGGCCGTTACGAATGCCGTGGTAACGAGCGCATCCAAAGGATCGGGGAATCCATTATGCCGCCGTGAAATCGGAAGAAAAAAGTTGGCGGTGCACAAAAGGAGCGGATCTCACGGATGGATCCCGCGATGACAATATTCAGAGAGGCTGCCGGGAGTTCCCTTTTTGAAGGACCTCCTGTCTCCTTCTCTCTCGCTCTCTCCCCTTTACGCTCCTTAGCCCTCTCTCTCTCTTTCTCTCTCTCTCTCTTTTCTCCTTCCTTTTTCTCTTTTCATTTCGTTCTTTTCTACGAGCGAAGGTACCGCCACCTTGTCTTCGACTACCGTGAAGGCACTCGATGAGGAAGGACCCGCGAAAATATACTATCTTCCAGGTTTTATTAGAGTTTTATTGGACGGTCTCTCTCTCTCATCGTACCCTTCGAATGCCTATTTTTTTTTCTTCTTCATTTTCTTAATCAATGATTGCAACATTTTGATAGTATTTGACGGAGATATAAAGAATCTAATTTCACATTCGACAAAAATTGACAAAATGATTTTAAAGCGACTTTATAAAAGATAATTAAAAAATTATCTTTTATAAAAAATTATCCTTTATGAAGTCTATAATAATTGATGTGAATTTCTTTCGTTATTATATTATAATAATTTTTTTTTATAACAGGGATAAGATTTTGATAATAACAAACATATTCATAATCAGGAAAATTATTATCAGGAATTTTATATATATTGATGTATAAATATGCGTGTGACATTTAATAATATTCTTAACTGTTTTTCATATCAAACAAAATTTTTATATCTTTTGGATAATCAGCATCTTCTATCATTCTTATTTGGGCTTTGAGTAAATTACATTCAATATTCTGTAACAATTATTGTGGCGATAGATTGCTGTTATTATTTATATAATAAGCCGTAATATGTGAAAATATATGATAGTGTAAATTTTAAATAATTTTCATTTCAAACTGCAGGTGTTTAATTTTTCTGTCTTTAAAGAAACAGCGCCGCAATATTTTATTACATATTTTTTATTTATTTTTTATTTTGATAAGGAAGCAGTCTTATTATTAATTATAATCCTTGTCTTAAAAAATTTAATTATTATTCGTACGCGCGAGGAATACGCACAAGGCGGAAGGAAGGTTTCGATTTATCGACGACGCTTCCGTCTTCCCGACGGTTGACCTTTTTTTTCCATCTCTCGCGTGTGCGTCACTAATACCTCTTAATTCGAACTTTTATTGCGTCCATTTAAAACTCTTCCTGGGATTGCGACCGTTGCGACCGCTGCTCGTAGCCACTTTTCGTCCTATAGATGTCCTATACCAGATGGAGAATGGCTAGACTTTCATAATCTATTCTGCGGTCGCGCCGCGTTAAAATGAATATAATCACATGATAGGGGCAATTTGTGATCTTGACGGTTAACGTTTCGCAAATCTGCATCGGGAGCGAAAAATCGAATCGATATTTCAAATAAATGGACGAGCGTAGCTCAAGATATTGAGGATATAAGGAAGCGTTTCTTTGCTAAAAATGCACATTTCAAAAAGTATTCTAAGTCTTTGCGAGTTTTTCTAGTATTTTTTCTCTCTTTCTTTTTTTTTTTGAAGAAAGAACTTTGACAAATTATGTATTTAAGCCATGCAAGTTAAATTGGCGATTTGCAGAGAATAATATTTTATTGATCTTGATCTGTGCATTTTTAACGTGTTTCTTTTTATGTGATCGACATATTAATTTTGTCAAAACCAAGCCAATTTGTTTTAAATATATGTATAAAAATTGTATATTGTAGTGTATGTAGATATTTTTTATAAAAAGAATTTATGAGAGAAAATATATGCATATGATTTTAAATCCAAAAAATTAAAATTTGTAAAGGCAATTTTAAAATGGCATGCACTGCAAACATGGCGATATGCTGTTCGCCGATTTCGATGTGAGTACATACACATGTATACGCTTTATATACATATGGCAGGCAGAGGGGCAGAGAAGAGTTGGGGCGTCCAGTTATGGCAAATGAATACAGCGTACGAATGGCGGTCTAAAATTCGCAATCGCGTATCTGACATTTTGCGAAACTTTAATTCTTGCTAAAGAGACTCTAATATTAGCTTGTAAAATATGAAAAAATTAAATAGAGACAAATTAAATATCCCAAAATTGCTACAGTTGGATATATTTAATAAATTTCTATTCGTTTATTTGCGATTTTAGTTTGCTTTTTGTATATGATATAATCTGTGAGTACACGATAAATATATGTCGATGTTTTAGAAAAGAGAAAAAAGAAAAAATGTAAAAAAATAAAAGTGAGAAAATTATTACGAGAAAATATGCATAAATATAAAATAATTCATGCAAATTGCCATATAAATGATTTTTTTATCAAGAGAAAGTTATTTTAACTCGATAAGAATTGTGTAAAAGATAAAACTAAATTTTCTAGTCGGCCGAAAAGATTTCCTATACCATATAAAATGATTTTTAAAACTACACCTCAATTTTGCCAAGTTTTGAGATATTTTTTTATGATTATTGTGTCAGAGAGAAGTGTTTTTTTATGATTATTATGTTTCTGCGCTGCATGATGTCTTGACAGAAACACTTATATAAGAATAATAAAATAATAAAATAAAGAATAAAATGATGTTAAAGAATATTATTATTCTAAACACAATATTAAAGAATAAAAATATTTTCTAAAACACTACACACATATAAAATTATATTACGTGTTATTAAAGGTAGTTTAGTCAGTTTTATTATAAAACGTTTTATAAAGCTTTTCTTTTTCTTCAGAATTGTACAGTTTATATATATATATATATATATATATATATATATATATATATATGATATTATTAAATTATTTTGTTCACTAAGTTTCATGTAAAACAAAATTTTGTAGAGTTAAAAGTATTTCTGTATTAAAAGTAAATTTAAAATTTTCGGGTATGATATGTATTTTTCTAAAGATTGTTATTTCATTTCATGAAATTATTTCTCAAAATGTAATAATTTATAATGTTTAATAATTTATAAATGTTTAATTATTTATAATAATTTATAATGTTAAATTTAGTTTATATAAACCCAATAATTATAGAATTTTCCTGAAATAAATAATCAAATTTTAGAGGCGTATTCATTTGAAGAAAAAAAAAGAGTCATTTGATGGATTTATAAAAATATTCAAGTAAACCTTTACATTAATGTATCTTCTTTCAAAGACCTTGATCTTTATCTTATGTGTGTGTTGCCAAGATCATGACTCTAATCATCTTAGTACTCGAGTAATCTTTAAAAGATAGTAGCCGTCTCATTGCATTAAAAAGTTATTAATAGATAAAAGACTTTTTTCTGTAGTAAAAGTAAAAATGAAGAAACTGATCTTTATAATTCTTTAATAAATATGAAAATAAAAACGAAATACTTATAATTGTACTGTAGGTTCTATATGTTTGTATTCACACAAAGCAAGATTCATCTCATACCATTCGATGCTTTCAGTTTGAAACAAAGTTTATAATTATATAGGTTCATATTATTATGGATTTTCAACTTTCGACGCGAAACGAGATCCATTCCATGTCATTCTGAAAGTCATTCTTTTTTTTACTTCTACTTAATTTTGGACTTGAAAGCATTCGAGCATTTCGGACAAAAAGTTGCAAACTCACGTGAAATCGTACAATTATAAATTTCATTTTACATCGAAAACATGGAGCGATAATGGACTTTTCTTCGCACAAAAATTTGCAAATCCCCGTACAATCATAGGTCTCATTTTGCATTAGTAATAATGCAAAAGTTGAATTTTCACCCGAAAAATTAAAAACTCATGTGGAGCTTTTATGGATCTGTTGATATTCATTTCCTAGAATTTCCTTTCAATAACTTTTAAACTTCTAGATAGAATCTAATTTAATATATAAGTTAAATGTTAAGATATAAATTTTTGATGAACTATACTCCTGGATAAAATTAACGCAAAATTTTTTTTTACTTTTTCTTTAAAATTAAAATATCAGCTTTTAAGGAAAAAGTGAAAAAAAATTATGCCTTAATTTTGTCCAGGAGTATAATAATAACTTCGTATCAGTTCTGGCAAGAATCTCCTTCTCCCTCTCTCTCTCTCTCTCTCTCAAGTAGAAATAGAGGTATATCAATGTTTTAGGAGATCCTCTATAATAATATAACTGAATATATCACGAAAAACCGTCTATTTTTATCATCACACGCAATAATTTTTTTCGTAAAAAAATAAATAATAAAAAGAGCAGAGTTATATATTATAAACTTTCTTCTTGTAAAAATATCTTTCTTACTTCCGGTGCCGCCCCGGGAAATATCTAAAGAAAAAAGAAAAAATAAATAAATCGCTTTGCGCTCCTTGTAATGCGTGAACGTCAGCCGGCTCCGATCGACCAATGGCGTCCGTAAAAGCGCATCTCGGATGCAACGACACGCGATGCACACGCACACCGCGTGCGTCCGTGTCGTCGGATTGGTGGAAACCGCGACGCCAAGAGACGGACGTTAAATCCACCAATCTCCCCGGAAGTCGTTCGACGATTCGCTTCGAAAGGGGGAGAGCGAGTAGGGGAGACGCCATTTCGCGGGGTCCCCCTTCCTGTCCTGCGAATCGACGTGCATCGGTGCATCGCTCTTCGCATGCAACTCGTCGCGAGGAGAGCCAACAAGCACATCGCACAGCACTGGTGGTGGTGGTATCGTTGGAGGGGAACTGATGCGCTCGGCTGTGGAAGGGATGGAAGAGGGATAATGCACTTTGCGACGATGCACGCGGACTCCGATCTATCGTTATTCAAAGATTCGTTGGCAGAAAATGAAGATATTTACGTAAAAGCTACTTCTCCTAATTATATTTAAATTATAATTATAATTAAATTAAATTATATTAATTATATATTAGCCTATTAATTATATTATATAATTAAACTAAATTATATTGAATGTGTGAAAAATAAAAAATGGCCTATTTATTCATGAATTTATTTTATAACGAAAATCCTACTTGTGTGCAATATTTACGAAATATTACAGTTTGTCAAAAAAATAATCACAATTAATCTCTTACAATTAATATCGATTAATTCATATTTATATAGAAATAATATTTGTTTGATGAGAAAAATCATGCGAATCCGAATAGTAGAGGTAATCGTATGGAGCCTTTATTTTTTGCCGCTTACTCGCTGTCTCCGCGCTATTGGTGGATGTACGATGATGGAGAGGGGTGGGTGGGGAGTGGAAATGCAGCGCACAATCGCGTACGTTGCATAGGTGCATCGTGTGGAACAAGCCGGATTGGTGAGATATTGTTCCGCTATGGGGCAATCCCGCCTTGCTCGAGGGATAATGCGTTTCACGCATGATGCACTCGGGGAGTGCAACCGTCACTTTTATAAAATTCTTCTTTTTTATCTTTTTTATCTTTTATCTTTCTTATTCGCGCGATATTTACGTAACGTAAGCACAGGAGAAATCAGATCATCCTCTTTTCTTGCTTTTCTGCTATTTTTTTCCCCGAAAAAAAATTCGCGCCTCACTCGAAAAAATGTTTCGCCGACGTAGAGGTAGATTTCCAAGTGTCGCAAAAATAAGTTCACCGCTATTTTTTGCATCTGCCAGGACATCGCTTGTAACATGTAGAATTTAGAGCGATAAAAAGATTCTAGTATATTTATAATATTATAATATATAATATTTTATATGTTATTTAATATTATAATTAAAATCAGATTCCCATGATTATTAATCTCATCAAACAAATATTATTTCTATATAAATATGAATAAATCGATATTAATTGTGATAGAAAAGCATTTTACATTTATATAGATTCCATCTAATTAGATATTTATAATTGAAAGCGTCGATTTTATAATATTTTTTTTATTTTAAATTTCAATTTCAATTCCATTGCCAAGTATTAATTTATCATTGCACCATTGCATTGGACAAATATGAGTTTCTATACTATAACTGAAGTGATCATTGTAAAAAATAATTTTTCTGTGTACCACAGTCAAACTTGATAACAATTATAATTAGCTTCAACATAGATAGGCCACAAGAAAAACTTTCTCTTTAAATTTCACTAACAATTCAAGTATAAATTTTGTCTGTAAATTGATTGATCAAAACATATGCGATATCGTAATATTTGCTAATTATTTGCCTATCTCAGTTAATTTTTTGGCCCTAAAAAATTGTTGCTGTAGTTGCAAGATCATTTTTTTTTATGTTTATATGGTGCTTGCCATTTAAAATACAGTCGTAATTTTAACGTGCTTTCTGTTGTTTCGTTAAATAATATTTCTAATATATTTATCAATTTTTTTAATATCTAAAAAACTTTACACATAATATAAAATACATAATAATTCTAACATTTAAATTACGTTTTTATCGTCATACGTATGTGTTGTACGCATTATATTAATATTTTTATCTATATAGCAATAAACAAAAAATTAATAAATAAGTTTTGAAAATTGAACATCTTTTTAAAATTAAAATAAAAAATTGGCTCAAATAATAATTTTTTAATTGAATATCTTTTGATTTATATGTTGTTCTTGTTATTTTATTTGCTTTAGCACGATATATGTTTAGCAAAGATTTTAATTTAAAAAAAAATAGAAACGACGTAAGCAACGAGGAAATCGTACTTTATTAATTAATTAATCGGGAGAGCTGTCTCTGTGAAATTAGAATCGCGAAAATTAAGGGGCGAAAATGAAAGGAAAATATACTGCTCTTCTCCGTGGAAACTCGGAATTGTTGCGGCAGAAATCGGTGGCTAAGCCAGCCCTGCGCTTCTAATCCTATATCCATATGCTACAGGAAAACGGCGAGGGAAAGTTGTTCCGGGTATCTCCGACCCTCTCTTCACTTTCCCTTGCTATCCCGGTCGCGTTTCGAGGGTGGTGGCGATCGTGAAAGTCTCAGAAAGCGAGAGCGTCAATGGAGAGTTGCGGGGGAGGAAGAAGGAAGGAAGGCTCGAGCGAGAACTAGACGAGGAACAAGGATAACGAAGGAGGCACCGACAGAGAAAAGGGAATGCGCTGAATCATGGGTGAAAGTGTTCAAAGTATCCGAGAAAGTCGAATGCCACAACGCGATCAAATAAAAGAATGATCGAAGGAAACTAAAAAAAAAGAGGAAAAGTGAACAAATAAAAAAAAATGAGAATAGGATGTAAAATAAAAATCATGAACGAAAGAAGGAAATTCGAAAGAATGATAAATGATGATACAGGAAATATCTTTAGCCGCCAAATAATAAAAAATGCGACATTGTAATAAAAGTCTCAACTTTTCCACATAACATGTGTCATATATTTTAATGTACTATCTTTGTTTGCGAGATTTGTGCTAAAAAATTGTGTTTGGAGTCATTTAAAATTCCAAATGTATTTTTAAAATTGCAACCGTAAAATTTTGCGATTAGAATATAATATATAAAATAATTGAAGAGACGGAGATAAGAGGATTTTATAGTAAAAATAAATATAAAATATAGATAATAAATTGTTTCGCCAATTTTACCGTCAATTCTGGGATCATAATTTAATTACGAAAAAAAAAAAAACGACACGCGAAACACATAATCAAATAAAATTAAAATACGAAATAAACTGAAAATAGATTGGAGCGTGCTAAAAAGACGGATAAAGATAAATGTCGGTTAAACAGGGTTCGGGACCGAGAAGGGAAAGGAACAAGAGCGTGGAAAAGAAGAGGGTGTGATTCGGAAAAGGGCTTGGAGATAGGAGAGATAGGGACGGAGCGAGAGGGCAATAGGAGCAAGAGGGGGTTGCTGGTCGACCGAGGCATAGGCTTTTCGGCGAGCGGGGTGACTCACCCCGCATTAACCGGCCGGTTACGCCCATTCGAAAGATGGCCGCCCGCCGATCGACCAATTAGATCCCGCGAAGTGGCTCGTGCCGAAAAAGCGCGGGCCAACGCACCCTTCGTCCGACCACCCCGTCGACGAACGTCAACGAGGAGTGGTTTTATTTTATTTCTCCTTTTTCTCCCAAACTTCAACCCTCCTCCCTCCCTCTCGCACGCCCTTTCCCCCTTCTGTGATCCTCTCCCCTTGCCCCGCAACGTTCCACCAAATTGTGAAAAAAATTTTTCCCGCTCCCAGATACCCTTGCGCGACCCCTCTTTGCGTGTCGTCCTTCTCTTTTCCTCCCATCGGCACCCCACGTTTATTTTTCCCCCCTCACGAAAACTCGGCGCGGGAAACGCGAGCTCGTTCGTTTCCGGTAGCATAAGCCTGATCATGGGGCAGTAATAGATGTGAGATAACTTGTGTATGTTTTTATATATATATAATTTAATGTAATTATTTTATATTTTATTAATACAATTATATTATATATTATTAATATACAATTACGTATTTATTAGTTTTAATATAATAATATAATATAAATATAATTTAATATACAGAGTGTCCCAGGTATCTTCCGTCCAAAAAAAAAGGCAGATTCTCTGGCCAATAAAAACGATTTTTCCTCAGCGAAAATGTCGAGGGAGATCATTATTTTTTGTATATTCCCAATTTTTGTCATCATGTATCTTTCTAACTAAGCCTTAAATTAAAATTCTATTAAAGTAAACTCTACCTAAAATTAACTAAAGAATGTGACTTTATTAATATTTTATTCCCATAAGCCTTAGTTTGCGAAAAACCCTTTATTTTCAATCGTTTATAACTCGAAAACTATTAGTGCCGCGACATTTTCGCTGAGGAAAATTCATAAATAAATTTTTAAGTATTTTTTTTATTATTTTACTTGTGATACAACTAATAAATTTATATACCGTTACTTAGAAAATTTATATATTTATTAAAAAATTTTTAAAAGATATTATAAATCATACAAAATATAGTAATATTTAAATGATTCTTAAATTAGCATTTTACTTCAAGAATTATGATTTAAATCACAATAAACATCTAATCTAATACATTCTCAAGTCTATAAATTTGTGATATATGAAAAAATTATCTAATATGCAAAAACTGAACTAGAAAATAATAAGGAAATATTAGCTTTATAAAATATAAAATATATAAAAAACTGCTTAAAATATATAAAATATGAATATGAAAATATTCACAATATTTGCAAATAATATACATAATATGCAATTAAGTATGTATTTTTTGGAATTCAATATAAAACATATATTGATTTTACTTTCAATCTGCTTCAATCTGCTTGAAAAAAATTCAATTACGTAAAAATCTGTTGTCTAATTATATTATATATGGAACAAAGCGTATAACTTGTGTGTGTGTGGTATAGTGATACTCTCTTATATATATTTTTATACTTATCTTTTTCACTTTGAAACGCTTTGAAAGGACCCCGCGGAATTCTTATGGAAAATGGCTTTCGGTCAAATGTTTCGAAACTTTGCAAAAAGATAGTTTTCAACATGTAGATTAAAAGTGTTCATGGGCATGAAGCTCTAAAAATTCGAGATTTTCAGCTACAGCCATCCAAAGTGGTAGATTTTTGAATTTCTGCAGCATATTCCGAAGTTCGGCAACGGTAACTTATCTTAGTTGGGTGAGATTTTACAAAAAAGTAGTAAATACAAAAGTTTTGTAGAAACAAAAAAAGCAAAAAAAAAAACAAAAAAGTAACTGTCATTGGCAGTTCCAAGCCTATATTTAAAAAGAGGAGGATAAAATAACAAATACATGTATATATTTTCAATTTGTCACACACACACACACACACACACACACACACACACAATTAAGGCAGTCTACTTAGCACAAAAAATCATAAATCAGATAGTTTTGATAATTCTCATGCTTCCTACATGCCTATGTTTCTTAAACTTTGAGGACTTATAACTTTCACTTTCCCCAACGTAAAAAGCTTTTCATAGGGTGTTTTGGAAAGCTCTCGACCGCAACTATACAAATATGCAATCAAAAAAGTGCGAAGCTCTGGCCCAAAAATCAACCTTACTGGTTCAAACTCCTTCAAAAATCTACCACTTTGGATGGCTGTAGCTGAAAATCTCGAATTTTTAGAGCTTCATGCCCATGGACACTTTTAATCTACATGTTGAGAATTATCTTTTTGCAAAGTTTCGAAACATTTGACCGAAAGTCATTTTCCATAAGGATTCCGCGGGGTCCTGTAATTCCATATTTCTTCTTAACAAGTTAACAAAGAAATTTAAGAGAAATACAGAATAAAATTCTTAAAAATTCTTCTAATTAAATTCCATTAAATTTTAATTACTAAAAATTTCAATTAAGGATATCATCAGGAATTTTAAATAATTTCTAAAATTACTTGCTACTCGATTTGATAAGCATTCAATTTATCGAATTTGCTTTAGAAAATGCTTTCAAAATCTTAAAATAATTTCATAAAAGCTACTCTTATAATAATTGTCATCATTTTTATTCCTAGTTTCTTAGCATTACGCATTATTTAGCGTTGAAAGAAATGTACATGTTATACAATTCCAGCAATAAGTCAATTGTTTCCTCTGATTTCACAATGATTTCCGAGAAAAATCGGAAAGATCGTTTTTCTAGGTCTAGCCTAGAGCTAATCCTACGCCTATGAATTCCTAGAAGACGACACGCTTTGGGATTGGACGGACGTGCGTATGCTTCGTACGCACGTATGCGTGTGTTGAGCCTTTAAATTAACAGCACTTTAGGGTAGTATTGTAGATATGCGCCGTTTCGGGACTGAGTTTCCGAGCCTATCGCCAGATCACACAATGAGTGGAATTTTCTAATGCTGTTTACCTTGAGGCTTTTCTCTCGACAAGGTAACCTTCCGCTACCTGAGCGATTTATTTGTTAGCAGATACAACGAAATTTTTCGTGGCATCGCGTGTATCTCGAAGCTCGAAAGACTCGAGGAGAAAAACTGATGTGATACAAAATATTCTTTGAGAGAAAAATGTGACTGGCGATAAACGCAGGTAAAATATTCGATGATAAAATCATAAAATAAAAATGGCGCGAAAAAGTATGAAAAATAGTTGCGATTTGTGACTAGAAATTTTGAATCTCTCTTACGAATAATCCGGATTAAAATATTTTTCAAAATTGAATCGATATTTCCTTTATTTTTCTCCATGTTCGATTATATTTTCTTATATGTATTATTTTTTTTTCCAAAGAAAAGAGAGAACAAAATTCAATTCCTCATATATTCTATACTAAAATGTACGTTGTACTTTATGATGCTTTATTATTTGCGCTCTATAAAGGAAATTGAAAGAAGATTATTCCAATTGCTCTTATAAATAATTTAAAATAGTTGATAAAAGAGAATAAAAAAATCCAATACGAATTAGATATATTTTTTAAGCTAATTTTTTGATTTGGAAATTCAAGAAAAATTTAATTTTACAAAAGAGTTTTTCTTTATCTATATATTTCTTAGAAAAATGCAGCAAGTTTGCAGTTTACGATTTCACACGAAAACAGAAAGCAATTGAATTAGAAAGTGGACGGTTATTTTTCTCTCTCAACGGTTCGGCAAATTAGTTTCCAACCCGGAAGTACTCTCTATGAGGAACCTTCTCGCGGAGGTTTGGTGAGGGGGATGAATGGGCGTGCCAGGTACAACTGAATGGCTAACGAGATCTTCTCTCGTTTCACAGGCACGTATTCTCCTACGTGTGTGTCTAACCTGCGTGCACGCGATATTATACCTTTGTACTGAACTCTCTTTACGACGTTCGGAAACAGGAATTTGTATTCGAGTTACCCGATAAAAATTCAGTGGAAACCAACGTCATGGAAATTTAATAAAAAAAAAAATTACTACTAATTCGAGTTATCGATTTTCATTTCCCTCTGTATATCTTAATAATACTCGATTGTCGTGTATTCAGCAAAATTACCCGAAATTGTTCCCATTGAGTGTGATTAATATCGAGTCACGTGATGGACTAAAGCTCCCTGGCCTCCCCCATTGCGAGAAAATAATAGCGTTCTACGGGAGATACAAGTCTCTCGAGAGAAATCTGCGTATTCGTGTACAATCGAGTAAATTTTTCTCGTCATCTACGACGCTACAAGGCTAAGCGTCCTCGGGATGGCGACCTAAATCCGAAAAGGGGGTAACGACCCGGTGAACAGAGAGGGGAATCGCTCGCGTAGATCCGTTTGTTCCTTTTCTTCTTCTTCTTTCTTTTTTTTCCGCGATCGCAAATGGCGTGCCTTCTCTTTGAGATCTCGACTCCGATGGAAACCGGGCCGATGTCCTTCCTGAACCGTCTCGGAGCACGTGCAACACCTTCCTCTACTTTTACCCGCTGCTTATCCGTCTCGCACACACGCGTGTCGAGCAGAAGCATCGTATCGATTATTTTATTAGATTCGATGATATTGACGAATTATATTTACGATAGAAAAACAACGATCTAAGTAAAAGAATGTTAATAATAATTAATTTTGAAGCTAGAGGAGCGAGAAGCAAATATGAATTTCTGATTTTATTCTCTAAATATATTTCTCTAGAGATTAATTATTATTATTATTATATTATTATGTACTATCATTGCAAGAAAAAAATTTCACTCGAGATCTGTTTTGCTAAAAAAAGGGGTGAGAAAAGATTTAAGAAAGATACCGAAGATTTCTCTCTTGTGCTTCTTGTTCCAATTGTGATTTTTATGACTACGTTTACGCGCGTATCGCGTGGAAAACTCGCGAGACACATTAAAGCTTTTCGGGGGAGTGTTTAGTTCCCCCTCTCCCCCTCCCCCCCCTATTCGATATCGACCCCGCTCGTATTTTCCCGACCCGATGCGAGGGGTCGATGGCTGCCCCTCTTTGCTGCTCCCGGAAATCGTGGCTTGTGTCTCTCAGAAGCGGTCATTCAACAATGGATTTTATTTCCTCAAAAGTTTCTGGGTGTTTCTCTCTTTTTACTTCCGTTGGAGGAATATTAAAAATTTGCATCGTAAAATTTTCGAGAGATACTTATCGCACACGCGTTACATATGTGTCGAAAAATTCAGGAAAAATGTATTGGAAATTTTTGATTGAAGTGAAATTCAATCATGAATTTATTTTTGTCTCAGTTTGTGATTTAATTTTCTCAACAGACTTGCTTGTTGGATGAATCTGATACTTTCAAATATATTATACTAAAAGAAGAAGGATATTAAAATATTAATTAATTTAAGATAATAATTATCATGTTTAAAATAATAATTAATCTTATTGAACCACAAAATTAAAAATTTAAAATATACACACATTTGTAAAAGCACACAACGAATACACGAGTCTGATATTTTCAAATATACTAATGGAAGAAAGATATAAAAATATTAATTAATTTAATAAGATTATCATATCAAAATAATAATTAATCTTATTGGAGCACAAAATTAAATTAAAATTTAAGATGTGCACACATTTGTAAAAGAGAGAGCATACACACATACACGTGTACATTTGCAGAGGCATTTTCGATGCGGTAGTAGCGGGAAAAAAAATGAGAAGAGATTTCCGCCAGCGCGATACTTCGATAGCGATTTTCATACGATGTCGATCCTTCTTAATAAGCTCGCTCAATAACTGGGCCGATCGCGGCAAGAAATTCCTGGCGAGTTTCTTCGAAAGGAGATCAGGAGGGTGTTCCGCAATTTTATCGGTTGCCAGTGGCAACGCCTTGAACGAAACCTTTGCCGCGTGCCAGCTTTTCCGGAGAGACCCGTCGTAGCAGGAAGAAAGGGAAAAGGGAGCTCGAGGAGAGGGATCGACCTTCCTGCGGATGATGTAGAGAGACGAGAGAAAGAGAGAGTTCGACACTTTCCCTCTCCTTCGCTTAAAGTCGAGAGGAAACTACGCTGCCGGAGACGTTTAATCCCGAAAACTCGCGTGTACGCCTCATGAGATATACGTTTATTCCTCGAATTGTGTTATCGCGATAGTTATGGAAGACGTCGAGGATGTTTTCGCTTCCGGACGCGGCATTCTCCTCAGATTTTATTCACGCATCGTGACTAGTGGTTTCGAATTAGCGATGTTATTCATTGAAGTAAGATAAATAGTTACATTTTTTAAATATATTTTAATATAAAAATAATTAATATACGAAAATAATTAATATAAAAATATCTTACACACACACTTTACTTTTAATGTATTATTTCTCCGCTTCTCCGATTATATTTGTGTGTAATTTTTTTCTTTATAGGACTTAATGATGAGATTCTCCGATATCTGTTTGCTTCTTAAATTTGTGTTAATAAAATTATTTTATGCTTAATCAATATTAATTATTACTGATTAAAATAAAAATGATTAAATGATATTTAATTTAACTGATTAAAATAAAAATGACTAAATATTATTTAATTTAACTGATTAAAATAAAAATGACTAAATAATATTTAATTTAAGATTAAATGATTAAATAAAACTGATTAAAATAAAAAAATGCGATGAAATTTATTGTCCATTGATTAATATATTTCACGTAGATTTATAATATTGTTTTTATTTTTAGCTATCTTATCTCGTTCAATCGCTCTATCTACCTCTTATCAGCAGTGTACTTTATACTCTCGATTAGTTTTCATTACTTGCATATCTTTTTCGAACGATCCGGAATTATGCTCGATGCATTATTACTTGTAATCGAAATATAATTTTTCTCCCATGTTATTTCAACGATCTATTCTGATAGTAAATTAAATCATTCGATAATGATACAAATTATACAATTATTAGACAATTGAGAGAAGTAAATAATAATTAATTGTAAAATAAATAATAATTAATCTTGTAAAAAGTAGATAATAATTGATTAGGTGAGTAAATAATAATAATTAAATATGAGTTTTTTTAATTTTATAAGTCGGTGAGGAGATCTTTTCTAATGTATCAATAATAAGAGGCAAATCATAAGAGATGTGACATTTAATTACCCTGAAATAAAGTTATGATGACATCATTCTTAAGTGAATTTTTTTTTATCTTATGCACATCCTATAAAAAACAACTTCGATCTGTAGATTTGATAATAATATCAAAAGGAGAAAAATAAAAATCGTTTAATGTGACATACTAACGTAGTGATTTGTTTAATATAATTAATTCATTTCCATCGACACTTTTTATCATATGATTATTTTCTCTGAAAATTGTGAGATTACTCTTTCACTAGTCAAAAGCCTGTCGCATCTCGAATTATTTCGAGACGGACTTCAATCGTTGCTGAAAAATGCTTGTAGATGAATGAATAAGAAATAAATGGAGGAACGAAATATTGCTGACAGTATATTTCACGTAATCATGCTTTACGTTGGGCTCGTTAAAGTCGTGCTTTGGAAAATGCGTTCTCTCTCGCGAAAAGACCTCTTTGAATTTTTCATAAGTAACGATGGCATTTTTTTGCCTGGTGCTCTAATATTACATCAGGAAACATTATTGTATAATGTTTCGAGGGATATTCCTTCTTTCTCTTATCGTAAAAAAAGTTACAATATTTTATAAAATTTCTCTTATAATAAAAAAAGTTACAATATTTTATAAAGTATCCTACGCTCTCCTCTTCTTAATTCTTAATATATATTTTTTTTCGATAGATGCAACTTTATTCTCAATCAAATAACAAAGATCGTATTGAGCTCCTTCGGGTCTCAGTCTATTCTAGACGCGACAGACAGATTTTTTTTTTTCATTTAACGCGGGCGTCAAGTCCGATCGGCGTTTTCACGTATTATAGCTCGCAGGTCGTAAACGTTAACGGTCGACCTTAGTTATGAGACTTGACTGATCGTCGAGAGGAGCCGAGGGAGCCTTAAGAATAACTCCAGCATCTTTCTGCCTGCGGACGGTCTCTGATAATTGAAGACCGAGAACCCTCGTTTAACCTTTACGGCCAGCAGAATTATACTATTTCCGCGAAATAGTCGCTCGGCGGGCGCTGGAGTCCCCTAGAATTCGGACCCGGGCCCCGCATGAATATTCCCGGGGACCGCTCTTATGGCCGCCGCAATATTCTGCGATATTTCGAAGCCGATACCACGCTAACGCTTGACCCTGCTTAGATATGCAATAAGAATCCTCCAATTAAAATTTATTTAAAAATAAAATTGAAGATTTAGAAATGAAGTTTCTTTATTAAAGTGACTTATTTCTTTTTTACCTTTTCTGTTCTTTTTTTTTTCTGAAAAGTGTAGTGTTATTATTACTCGTTATCCATTTTAAAAAGTAACTTGTGTTGCTGTTGTTTAAAAAGTAATTAATTGTTACAATTTTTTGATATTTTTTTTTTACGATATTACGAGGCCAAATTAAATACACACATGAAATTTTTTTTACATTTCTTAATATTAAAATATAATAGAAACTATATCATTTCCATATTGATGTCGCTATTAATATAAAATATGTGATTTTGATACTAATTTTTTTTAATGTCTTATATAATATCTTATATAATATCAGACATTTTTCAAAGAAAAAATTTCAAAAAAATATTTTCTTGTAATTTTCAACTTTCAATCTTCTATAGTATAAATAAAAAGAATGTTTTTAGTTTGTCTTTTCAATAGATTTGTAAATATGGGCAAAATTGTGTTCTTTTACTTTATGCAATTTCGAGATCTTGATGAGATACACTAAAAATTGACAAGTTAAATTCATTTTCATATGCAAAATCTGATAAAAATTATATTATGTGCTTTAAAATAAAATTTATCGAAATTGTTTATTATTAATTTTTATTTTAAAAGAATTTAATGCTCTTTATCTATGTTTCTTCGGAAAATCAGCTGCGTGTATTTCCAAAGTAATGATAAAAGTAACAGATAAATTCGATACATATTTGTTTTATTAAAGTTGTAGATAGTAATACCGTTATAGTTAGATAGTAATACCGTTTACCTTTAGTTATCGAAAAAAAGGTAACGATAACGGTATTACTTTTCAATCTTGCTTAGGAATTTAGTGTAGTTTAATGCTTTGAAAGATAGAAAATATGAAAAAACGTTGGTGGAGCTTGCTCTTTATAATAAAAGTCTTTTTTTAATTTACCTAATAAAACAATTAGAATATTTATATAATAAATATTTTATTAATTGTTTATTAATTGTTTTATATAACGTGAAAAAATAATAATTAATTAATATTATACAATTCGATACTTCAAGATGTGTTTTTTTTTTCGTTTAGCGTTGAAAATTATTCCTTTTAAGACAAGAATATATATAATTAAATTAAAATAATTGAATTAAACAATATTAACGGGAAGAAAAATGAAAAATAGAGGTATAAAACATTTGTGAAGATTGAAATTTGTAAAATTGCAATTGCAAAAAATGCTATTGAATTCCAATGCTTAAAATATTACATACTTTACGTAATTAATATGAAAATAAGTGTATAATAAAAAAATGTTAATATTTAATAATTAATAATCAATTCTTACACTTTATAAAAGAATTTGAATCGGATATCAGACGTATATATGTTAAATTGACATTGTAATATCAAGTTTATATGATATATTATTCTCAATCAAGATTAATTTTAAACGCAAAACGAAAGAGAATAAGATTTTTAGTATAAAACCGTTTTTTAATGTAAAACTCTTAATTAAATAATTGCATAAATGTATGTGTGGTGTGTGATTGTCCATTGAAGCGCAAATAATAAGCGCAATATGTAACACTGAGAAAATGGTAGCGAGAATGGCAATCTTGCGAACTGCAGGCGGCGCCACCAATTGGGACAAAGAAATCGCAAAATCTAATTTTGTTACATTATGTAAGATCGAATATATGTAATTAATTATTATATACGTGTTAATGAATAAAATTTGTTGTTAATACAATCGTATTTGGCGATAATAATTATATTGATTCATTCGCGATTTTGATTTTTACTTTACTTGTATTAAACAAATTGCTGTAAAAAATTATCAAAATTATGTTTTATTCTTCCTTTTTTCCCTCTGTAATAAGATACATTATAAAAATAAAAGACGTTGACAAATCTTTCACTTATACATTGCAATTAATCTTCCAAAAAAAATTACAGTATACATATGTATATATATTTTATATATGTAATTCAACAATTTTTATTAAAATATTTACATTAAATTATTAAACTGTTTAAAAGGAAAACAAATGGAATAATTTCCTGTTTATTTTTTATTATAGAATAAAAATAGGAATAAAATAATTTAAAGGAGAGAGAGAGAGAGAGACATCTCAAGATATTAATAAAAATAATAAATTCTTGACTAATTGATTATAATATTGCAACTATATTTCATAAACTGAAAAGATAAATAATTTTTAGTTTGTTTTTACAATTTTAAAATACAGAGCGGAAATTATAAACCATAAATATTTTTAAAAATTAATTGATTCTCCTGAAAATGCTCTATTGTTGTTATTAAAAGAGATCTGAATATTCATGAAAAAAATTCAAACGATTTGCATAACATATATTTTTTGAAGATATAACTCTTAAAATAAGAAAAATCATTATTATATACAAATAATTAACACAAAATGTTTAGCTTTTCTGCATACATGAAAAGTGCAACACAATTTTTATTCTTTGGGCAATTTTAAAATTACTTTTAATCTAAATTATAAAAATATCGAAATTATATCTAATATGTTTTTAAACTACTTATAGTTTACAGATATAATAATTAGGATATTTTTTCATATTTTTTTAAACGTTTTGTTTCGTTTAAAAAATTTTCTTTTAGATATGTATAAAATTGTAAAGTCATATATGTCGATCTCATATCAATGATTTTTATATACCTTTCGAATAAGCCAAATACATAATTTTAAAATATTAACAGTATTTTCTACATTTCTTATAATTTCAGAAATTCTGATAAACATATAAAATTTTCATTATAATTTTATTTCTATCGAATATACGTATAAAATTCAAAGCCCGTTTTGTTTGAAATTCTGATAAGTAAACTAGTTGAATTCATATTAATTTGGATAAAATTCGGTATTTATTGGCTGAAAAATGGCAATATATCATGAGATCTCCAATTTAGTATATCTTTCTATTTTTTAAAAAATAATTAAATATATTTCCATTCTAAATATGAAATTTATAAGAGCTGTTCTTATACCGACATTGGATTTTAAAATCAAAAGGCGCTATATGATAGTATACGATTTTTTTTAACATTCTTTTTACGTTTTTTAAAATTTTACTACAATTTCGACAAATTGTAAAACTAAAACACATTTTTATGAAAAAGTTATATTAATTTAATGCAACATACATGTGTAATATTTGATTATCAAATGGTTAATTTTTTTATATTTTATAAAAACAATCAATATAATTAATGCTTTCGTAATCTGACATTTCGTATATAAAAATTCGATATTATTAAAATATATAGCAAATTCTCTGTGCACTTTCTTTGTTTTCACGTTTTATCTTGTATAGCCCGAATTATGGAATTTGTTGGAAACCTAATTTTCATTAATATATATAAAATCTCATATATATTAATAATCATTTTCATATAAAATTAATAAATTAAATTGTTTGCAATTATCTGAGAATTTTTTTATCATGGTACCTTGTTTTCTGTTTTACAAAATGGCGCATCTAGATTCGGACGGCATTGTGGCATTCTCCACCCCCTTTACGAAGGGTGAAACCTCCATTCCGCGAACCACAAAGCCACCCTTCATGTAGGGTCAGCTCTCGATCCCTCCGTGCGCTGAATACGAAAGTAACCTACAGAGTACGAGACGAAGGGGGAGGGTTCGAGCCAAAGGGTCTCGCGGGAAATCTCCGGAAAATATTTCCACGCTACGATTATATTCCTAGCACCATCTACCAAGTTTCTCCAGCAGTCATGTTAATTTAGAATACTGCGTTGTTAAAGTAGAGTTAAGTCAGAAACTCTGGCAATCGATAGATGGTACTTTGCATCAATACTTATTTATCTCAGAGAGAAGAATGAGAGGTATCATGGCCAGCTTTTAGGTGATCCCTGAAAGCGATACGTCCTCTGTGAACATTAAAAATGGACTACGAAGCCAATGTCCACGAATGTTCACAGAGGATAACATGTAATGTGCACAATTGCCATTTTTATTCTTGCAAAAAGATTTATCATCACAATAAAAAAATTTCATATCGTTTATCACAAGTTTAAATTAAATTTAAAAGTATATTATTGCCTCTTTTCGGCGATGATGATTGATTATTTCATTGTATCTATTTCGTGAATAGCTATCATTGCAGAGATCGCGTATAATTTGATAATTCAATAAAATTAATAATAAAATTCCAATAAAATTAAATACATTTGTTTATAATTAATTTTTTTTCTACGTTGACAAAGGTTCTTTGTTTCTTTTAAAATATATTAAAGATTCTTTTATAATTAAATTTTACGAAATATGTAACTATCAAATTTATAGTATTTAATATTTAGAAATAAATAGATAATTAGAATATTTTGTGTTTTATATTTTATTTTTATATAGATTAATTATACGATATTATTTATTAAAGGATTAATATATCTTTTATGGAGCTTTTTGTTAAGTTAATTATTTAGATCGACGATTGATTTATTGCGCGTCCTCAATTCGAATTATATTTAAATGATTGAAAAATAGAATGATAAAAAAATAATAAGCAATATATCTATTTTAAAAATAATATATATAAATAATAAATAATTTTTATAAATTACTCATATATCTGTCTGGCTGCTTCAGGCCCTCTCACTCTGGCTGTCCGACTTTTCCAGATGTCCTTCTCCTTTCTTCTTTATTCTTTGGTGTTTCCTCGTGGCACTTACTCATATTCACTCGCGCACAAATAATTAATTATATTTCAGTCATATATAGAAACGATCGCGAGACACTTTGCACGACACTTCCGATCGCAAAATAATCATACGAGTACGTATTTTATTATATTATAAGAGAGGAATACGAAATATAATTCGCTCGATATTTAAACTAAAATCATGCACCATTCGATTCTTACAATAATTAATTATTTTTATTTGTTGATGTATAATATATGCACAATAACGCGAATAATAAGATTGAAATATTAAAGTAATGTAAAGTGATGATACAGCAATCGTTTAATTAATATAATATATATGCTAGCGTTTTAGGAAAGTTTAAAACATCGGGCGAAATCGAATTTGATTCTATGCAATGTCAGAGAAACAATTATTATCCGTAAAAAGTTCGATAACACTGGAGAGTATTATATCAAAAAATTTGTAATTTTTGCCCCTTTCGTTTCAATGTTTATTTGCAATAATGAAGGATCGCGTTTCGTTGGATTTATAATTATTAGTTATTTATAATTTTGATTCCTGTATCGTATAATCGAGTATTTCGAATTATGTGGAAAGAGCAATGGTCAAATCAACTATTTATTAGTAATAAAATTGTAACTCACAAATGTATTCTATTTATTCCGCACGTTAATATTGCGACAACAATATATGAATAAACTTTAAAAAAAAATCAGTATATTGAAACAGTTTTGCCAATTACTGATACGAAAACTGGTCAATTGACTAGTTGGTCAAACCGTTTCAATATATTGGTTTTTTTCTTAAAGGAACTGTTATATGGCGTGCATCGTATATTATGTTTACGCGCGTCACGTGTTCGAAATAACTTTGACATTCTCGCGGGAAGACTCGAGTCGAGTAGATCGTGTCATTCGGTGTCGTTTGTCGAGATCCTTCAAAACGCGATTGTTCTTTATAATTTTTGTAATTAGTGATTATTAATTTGTACGATTTTTATTTATGGAGCGAGTGGCGCGTTATTTTGATCCCAATTAATGCCGAGTGAGTCATAGCTTTTTGAGATTTATTGCATTATTGTCGCATAGCAAAATAACAAAAGGCCTGGTAGAACGTCGCGAGTGTTGTACAAAGCGTCACGTAAATTGCCATATGATCGTATGCTGATGCGTAATTACTTTTTTCGTAAATGAATATCAAGTGAGTGCCATGAAGGAGCAGGAAAAAAACGATGGCGAAGAGCAATCGTGAGTAATTTATTACCTATTTTATTTTATTATATTTTATTTTATATTTATTTATGAAATTTTCTATTTATTATATTTATTTGTGAAATTAATTAATTGCTTTTATCTTTAATAATAATTTATTTATATGATCAATGTGAAATATTATAATACTCTATATGTATTGTATATATATAAACTTTACTTAAATTATATAAAATATTAAATGATATTAATATACATAAATATAAATAAATATACATGCATATATATATTTTAATATTATTTAAAATTAATAATTAAAATGACAAATAGATTATCGTTTAGTTCCATAAAAGCATATATTTAAAAAAGAATTTAATTGCATGCAATTTTTCTAAATCTTAATTATTTGTTTTATTATCACTTTGTGTACGACTTGAGTTTATTTCTATTTAATTACATTTACTGAATACTATAATTCTGCTGTTCCGCGTCGTACCAGTAAGAATTAATTTATTTTTATTTCATAAAAACTTTAAGTATCTTATCGTATTTTTATCGTTAATATATACATGCAACCATTCCTGCACAAATCCATTTAGTATCTCGGATTGAATTAAAAATTTTTTCTCCTCTTTAATAATAATACTTTAAACTTCATTAAAAGGATATTTTTACATTTCTGTTGGCATGTTAATTCGATATTAGAGTCAAACGTCACTTTTTCAATATTATAAATAATATTATAGACACAAAATTTACATGTATTTTGTCTGGACAGAGCTTTTTATCGATGCACAATGCATCGAAACGGATTGAATTTAAAAATAGAGAATATGAAATAGAGAGAAAATAGTATCTCCTATTGATACACATATAGTATATTAACATAAATTATAAGATTAAAAAATTAATCTAATTCAAAGCCACGATATAGTGTAATCATTTAATTTATAATTAATTTATAGGAATATTTTAGGAAAATTAAAAATACCGGAACAAAATATATTTGATTTTGTACGTAAATTGTTAGATAAATAATTATTAGAGATTGGGAATCGAAGGATTGTAACGAAATTTACACCATTTTATTATTGTTTTCATTTTTTTCACTTGTAATTATGGATGATCATGCTTTAATAAAGATTATCGTCACAATAAGTTTCGCATCTAAAAGTTTAGGTTTAGAAGTTTAGTAATTGTTAATTATAATAATATCATAGCTGATTAAATAATTATTATTCGTAAAGATCGATAATCGAAAGATCGTAATAAAACTTATAATTTTTATTCCTGCCATTTTGATTTTTACTCATAATAATGAATAATCGCTTTAATTTACATTTATCGTTATAATATAGTGTCATATCGTTCATCATAAATTTAGTAATCCTTAATTCTAATAATCGACGTTCGGTTTTTGCGACATACAGCGCGTCATGTTTACGCACCTTGAATTATTATTCACGCGACAAACACGAGCAGGAAAGTAGTGGTAGTGGAAACTGCGCCGAATTCCTTTCCTAAACATCGCGACTAGTATCAGAAAATTATTTGTTATAATAATATGACTAATGATTAAATAATATATAACTAAATATATCGCGAAGATGATATCTCGACTGCTTATTTCGTATAATTTATTCATTAATCAAGAATTGAAGTATGTATATCTGATAAGAATCCAAATTATAAATTATTGTTTTGTTACGATTTTTATAATTATTTCTTTAATAATAATTTATTATTTTAGATTTCTTGTGCTCCAATTACCGCGCCTTTTACTGGTTCTTGATTGTTAATTCTTTAATTAATTTTTAATTATTATTTGAGCCAATTTTTTATTTTAATTTTAATATTTATAGTATTTAATATTTAGAAATAAACCAGGATATTTTTTGTGTTATAATTTATTTTCAATAATAAATCGTTGTGATAAAAATTATACTAAATTACGTAGTAATATGGCGATGGTGGGGGTGATGGATGATCTCTGATTATTATATAATAATATCGGATAATATATTTTAATAACGAATTATACTTACTATAGATGGAAAGAGAGACCACAAAACTTATTTATTTATATTAGAAATTATTTATTTATATAGGATTAGTATATATTATATTATTATTATATATTATAATATTTATAAGAATTATTTATTTATATAGAAATATTATTTATTAGAAATTTATTTAATATATACAAATGTTTTGCATCACAACACTTGTGTTATCGACATTTCGTGCACGTAGCATGGAACACAACCCGAAATTGTGTATTACCCACTGGAAACGTAGTTCATGTTCACGTTTTTATCTTTATAGAGGATGTATCGCTTTCAGGGATCACCTAAAAGCGGGCCATGACATCTCTCGTTTTTCTCTCTGTTTATTTAAAGAAACATCGTGCAAGAAAAATCTATCGATAGACTAGAAATTGTCTAAAAATGATAATATTTGCTGTAATAATAATTGACTAAAAATGAAATAGAAAGGGAGATTTTTAATACAAGATTGGTCCAAGTTTAGGCATCCGCGGGTCGAATAATTCAATTTATTCATAATCACATTTACTATTTATTGCATTATTTATTGATTATTACATTATTATTTATTATAGGTGCAAAGTATCTAATATTTTAATCGTTAAATAATGCTTTTACAATGCGACACAATACATAATATTAATAATTAAAATAGGTAAAAATGCATATAAAAGATTAGTAGTGCAAACCATTAATTATTATAGCAAGTCATAAAATATCGATAAAAATTAAGCTGTTGAAAACGACATCGCAAGTACTCGATTGTATTTAGACACGATTATATTCGTTGTACACAGAGAAAAATGTATACTGTATTCAAGTAAATATTATTTATTTTAAGTATATCATAAGTCTGTTTATCCGCAAATATATCACATAAGTTCATCACAAGCATTAAATTTAATATATTTTGAAATTTAGTAAGTGCAGTATTTTAGTTAAGAGTATTAAATTAAAACAAAAATTTGGTTTGCTTATTGCATAGAGTTGGCGTAAAGTAACTTTGATTTTTCTTTGATACAATTTTACAATATTTTTGAAGAGAAGATAAATTCTTCTTTTGAGTACATGATAATGAGATTTTCTAACACTTGTGAAGAGTATGTTTTAAGACTATTATCAAGAATATCTTTTTTGTTGAGAAGAAAACTATTACTTAAAAAAAGAAAAATAAACTGAGTAATCGCTTTTCTTGGCAGTAGAATGATATTTTCCTCTGTGTATAACTGCAGATTTTTGCGATATCAAAGAATACTTCCTGTTTACTTTAGATTAATATACACACATACATATATAAAAAATTCTCAATGTTAGATACAATTATAGCTCCAGTAATTCTCTTATTCTTCTAGCAGAAAGTTTTACGCCTTCCATCGCTTCTTTCGAAATCTACAAATGACAGAGACCAATGATAATGAAATAAGGCTATGCGTGATAATTCATTCATGTAAAATAAATAATAGAAATAAATAATAGAAATAATAGAAATAAATAATAGAAATAAATAATAGAAATAAATAATAGAAATAAAAAATAGAAAAAGTTTTACACGTGAGAAATAGAAAAAACCATGTGGCAAATCCGGCAATATATCCAGCGTAACTTTGTTACCAAGCGAGCGAAGCTTCCTCGCAAACATAACGCAATCATCGAGACAGGGATCAAGCTCTAATGCCTAAAAGCAACTGTTATGCATGAGACGTCTCGAAATATTCAATCTTATTGTTAATAGTAATTAAAACGCCGCACTTTACATCATTAAAAAAATAAAATAAAATAAAATAAAAATTTAACAAAAAATACAGTAAATATGTAATAAAGGAATACCAATATCTTTATGGGCGGTAAGTGGGCCAACATATCATCCGATGCAATATAAGGACTCAGGAATGGATCCTTTGATATCAAGACAATTTCTTCCGAAAGTGTTTTTGCATTTTTTTCATCAAGTTGATTGCCTTTTTTATTATTTCTTCGGCGGAAGAATTTTAACCGAGAACACAATTTGTCATTTTGTCCTGAAACGTTACTACTTCTGTTGACACTCAAATAGTGGAATTTTTGCATACATTTAAAAATGTTCTGATATATTCTCAATGTTTTTGTATACATTTCAATATTTGGACTACTTAAAATTTAATTTAATTTAATTTTATACATTTAAAAAAATTCTGAAATATATTCACTTTGCATGCGCTTTTGGATTTTAAATATTTGTTAAAAGATCTTTAAAATATATATTTAAAAGAAAAATAAGTAGAATATATTAACAAATAAAATTGTGGGAGAATTTACTGGTCAAATGGGAGAATTTACTCGTTATATATACTATACCATTGACTTCTAAGCTTTCGACAGAATTTAACGTCGAATCGGATGTTGGAGATGTCAATTTTATCGAACGATTAGATACACTGTCTTCGTTTGGAATTAATGCTGCAAGATCATTTTTGCTCACTTCCGCAGGAGATTCTATATTTGATATAGCGCATTTTTTATCTTCATGTTCCCTGCATTTAATCAATTTTATTATAATCATTTTTATATCACAATGAGATACATGTGCGATTAATCAAATACAACCATCATGTATAAACGATTACACAGTAAAAAATTGTGCGTCCATATGTTAAAATTTTCTTGTGTTACCACGTTTTGATTAATATTTCAATGTAAAATTAACATACAACCTGTATGTTATTATTTTTAAAACGTTTTCATGTGTTACATTTATGTCACCTTCATAACTTAACACTTTGTATACGTCTCTTAGAAATGGAATATTATTTTGAGTATTTTTAACATAATCATTTTAAACAATCAACATGTCTCAAAATCAGTTCAACATTCTAAGAAAAGTTAAAGTGAATCTTCAAATAATCTTGAACTTTGACATACAAAAATAATCAAATTTACTAAAATCAAATGTTTCTATTACAAATAATTTAAGTTAAAATAATTACTATTATATGTTAATGTCCTCAACATTCCTTACGAGTTATTGTAATTATTTTTTCATATAATTTTTAATTAATTTGTATGTTATTTTTACATTACATTTAAAGTCACAATAATAAAAATAAATGTAAAGTATTGTGTCAATTATTTAACATTTTTAGTTTGTCAATAAGTGACATACAACGAATGAGTTATTTTAACTTAAAATTTAGAGTGGACTTTCTGGGACATGTGAAAAATGTTATAATTAACATTTTATTTTTTACTGTGTAATCTTCATTTTTGATATATTTTTTTTCTCAAGCTTCTATAAAACACACTTCGACTTTCATCAGATAAAAATACTGCGATTAAAAAAATATTATAATAATTTTAACCAAAATTTCGTACTTTGCAAGTGTTTCGTTATCAGATCCTACATACGCCTTTAAGCATCGTACTACAATACCCAACAGTAACAGCGTATCGATGGAAAAGAGCATATGAGACGGCGACAGAATGTAATTGACGAACATCGGTGCGTAAGCTATGAAACTACCATCTGGTTTCTTGATATTTAACTGTAAGCACTTTAAGATGGCTCCTAAATTTAAAATACCTCCCGCAGAGTCACCTGTTAAAGTACGAATTTATAAAATTCTCACATTTTTATTGAAGTCAAAAATAATCAAGTCTATTATACTTATTATTAGGTATCGTAAAATTTATTTTTTTCTTACCGGCAAATACCACTTTTTTCGCTGTACTTCCGAGTAATGTACTCGCGTGCTTCAACGCCCACGCGTAAGCGTACACTATTTCTTCGAGCGCGCGTGGATAAGGAGCTTGCGGGGCTAAATTGTAATCTATGCTCAAGATTGGTACATCGAGCATCGTAGCCCACTTCTGTAAGTACATTAGATGCGATTGCGACGTCTGTGCGATGAATGCGCCTCCGTGAATATGAATAATCAGATTGTCGCATAAATCATGCAATTCTCCTCTTGTACCCTCGCATCCGATCTTGATGGAATGTTGCGTCAACGAATAATATTATTATTTGCTTTAGCTAAATATTTTTTATCTCTATTCTATAAATTCTATAATTTATATTGCAGATATTTATTATATGTTAATATTATAATATATTAATTTCTAAATTTTTGAATTAAAATATATATATTAGAAAATGTAGTAAGTGTATATATGAAAATCTTGGACAGATTTTTATCATTCATTGTTTGTTAATAAAAAATTATTTATTACTAAAGATTTATTTATTAACGAAAAATATCGATAAGGTTAAATGTGATAGAATATTTGAGTTTTATGAAATATAAGTTTTATAAAAAAATCATAAATTTTAATTGTTAATTTATAAAAGCAGGAAGAAAAGTTGTTTAGATTTTATTATTATATCTTTTATAAAAATATTTTAAAGAGGTTAATTAATTTAGAAAATAATATTTATTGGAATAAAAAAATAAACTAAAATACTGAGATAATTGCTTTCATAATATTACTTTCATTATATAATTAATTTAAATAATTAATTCTATAACCTATATTAATATCAAGATGGTCCATGCTATAAGTTTTTTTTTTTTGAATTATTATTTATGATATAATTAGATTAATATTATAATTAGAATCATATAATATCTCATATATACATATACATATATTCAAATTAAAATAGTTTACCATTCCTAGACGTCGTTTGGAACTCAGCAATCTAACCTGAATCGGTTTCTTCCCAATGTGACTATTTGGTATTGGAATGGAAACAGTTCCACCATCGAGAGTAGGCAAGATTAATTCCTCAGGTGGAACAGATATTATTTGATTGATAGTTAACGAGGGAGTTAGTATGGAGAATATTTCTAAAATACAGATATAACATACACACACACACACATATATATATATATATATATATATATATATATATATATATATTTCATTATTTAAATAAAAATAAAATAAAAGTAAAAATAAAAATATAAGCACAATTAAGAAAATAGTTGTCTAAATGTGTGATCGACATCTATTACAAATATTAACAGATTAACCTTCTTTTCAGACACAAGACATTTATATTTATATATACATAATATGCATCAATATATTAAATATATTTGTTTGCAAGCATTATATATATTTTTGAACTTTTAATTAATAAAATTTGTCATCTTTTAATTTCTTATTTCTCTTACTCCGTTCAGACAGGGACCAGAATGCTTGAGCAAAGAGAATATCAGTGAACCGAGATATGCTAACAATACGACGTGCTTTCGCTTCAGGGTCCAAAAAATAGTTGATACAATTAGCACATCGTTCGAATATCGTACCATTGTTATAATATTTTTCGCTATAAAATGTCATAATAAGTGTTAGCATTTTTAATGTCCTTTTTAAACTACTAGAAAACTGAAAAATATAACACATTAGATAAAAACTTGCTCCGAAGAATATTATACATTATTCCCAAATACCTGGAATCCAAAGCATCTGCCATAAAAACAATGTTGATCAATGTTTTCTAACAGGTTGAGAACATTTTGAGCGCTATAATCCATTATGAATAGTGACAATTTCCCATCGCTCATTACTTCTTTGCTCCATGTGTAAAATACTTTTAAATATTTCAAAAATACGTGCATTGTCACCAACAGTTGACAGCATGCTTCTATTTTTCTGGGGACGAAACGTACATATTCGGAGCGTTAGATATTAAACGAAAATAAGATATTTATAGTTTTGCTATAGTTTCTATAATTACTTCATGTGACGGCTCCTTCGGAAAAACATAAAGTTCCTCTGACGATACATCCTTCGGCAGACCTTTTCACAATGCATAATGCACTTGTCGACTATCGAGAGGAAACTTCTGTATCCATTTCCCGGAGTCTTCTCGTCGAAGTCGAAATGCGATGCGAATTTGGCTATTTCATCGTACAGCGGCTCCAATTCGTCCAGCTGGTCCAGGATCACTAGTAGGGCGTGCTTGAGCTCCACATTATTTTCGTTTCGACGAGACGTGAAGTATTCCACGCTGTCATGGCACAATTTTCGTAAAGTATCCCATTGCGATTCAGTATTTTCAGATGGTCCATCAAAATCACTATTCACGTTCATCGACATTTTAACGATCCTGGCGAACGTGCGCACTGACTGATGTGAAGCTCCCTTTCTCGGTGTTTAATCTCTCCAAGACTAATTATAAAATTATTGAACAGGCGGTAAAATTAATTGTAGACTAAGCAGAGTGTAGATGTATCGTAAACTACTGATCGTTGACTGTCGAACTAGACTTTCAAATATGCTGTCTCACAAGAAGACGCTATTTAATAGTTGAAATTACATAATGATTGTATCATCAATAAATTATTAATACTGGTGATTTCGATCAAGTTCTAGGCTATTTTATAATATACATATACATACATATATATATATATATATATATATATATATATATATATATATATACATACATACATATATATATATATATATATATATATATATATATATGTATATATGTATGTATATGTATATGTATATTATAAAATAGCCTAGAACTTGATCGAAATCACCAGTATTAATAATTTATTCATTGATGATACAATCATTATGTACTTTCAACTATTAAATAGCCTCTTCTTGTGAGACAGCATATTTCAAAGTCTAGTTCGAAGGTCAACGATCAGTAGTTTACGATACATCTACACTCTGCTTAGTCTACAATTAATTTTACCGCCTGTTCAATAATTATATATATATATATATATATATATATATATATATATATAGGGTGTTCCAGATCACCCGTACACCCCATTTAAAATGAAAATAAATGGCTTTTATCAAAAATCGCGAACAATTTTTAAATAAATCGGGTACGCTCTATCAAAAAATTGACTTTGAAAGTAACTGTGATGAAATAATGAACTTCAAATTTTAAGATTGACAGAGGCACTTTCAGAAAAAACGTTTGATACAAAAGTTTCTTATTTTTTCACGTACAATTCGAATCTGTAATAAAAAGTACCATGTTCCCCTAAAAAAATTCAACTTCCGATCCGGATGGCGTATTTCCGGTCGGAATTAAAAGTTGAAAATATCACCATTTGATAGAGCGTATCTGATTTACTTAAAAGTTTTTCGCGATTTTTGATAAAAGCCATTTATTTTCATTTTAAAAGGAGTGTACAAGTGATCTGGGACACCCTGTATACAGGGTGACCCATTTTAACTTAGGCAGCCAAATAACTCGAAAAATAAGCAAGATAGAGAAAAATGTTTTAGACAAAAGTTGTATGGTTTCGAGGGGGCCATAAGATGGTATCATTGGTTTGACCTTGAAGAGTCATTTGAAGGTCACGTGAAGGTCACTTCAATTTTTTTAAATGGAACATCCTATATATTTTTGTACATTCTTGTAGCTCATCTCGAGAGCTTTACAAAACACTATAATTAAGTACATTTTCGTTAAGTACTTTTTGAGTTATGAGGCTTGAAATAATTTCTTAATTTTACATAAACCGTAAAATATCTTGTAAAATATTCATTTTTCGATTACCTTACCTTAATAGTTTTATGTACAAAATAATGAGAGGAATCAATTGGTGTAAAGAAAACACATAGTTGTTTCGAAGAAAAAATATGTAATTTGCAATTAACAATTCCATATTTTTTCTTAAAAACAACTATGTGTTTTCTTTACACCAATTGATTCCTCTCATTATTTTGTACATAAAAGTATTAAGGTAAGATAATCGAAAAATGAATATTTTACAAGATATTTTACGGTTTATGTAAAATTAAGAAATTATTTCAAGCATCATAACTCAAAAAGTACTTAACGGAAAGGTACTTAATTATAGTGTTTTGGAAAGCTCTCGAAATAAGCTACAAGAATGTACAAAAATATATAGGGTATTCCATTTAAAAAAATTGAAGTGACCTTCACGTGACCTTCAAATGACTCTTCAAGGTCAAACCAATGATACCATCTTATGGCCCCCTCGAAACCATACAACTTTTGTCTAAAACATTTTTCTCTATCTTGCTTATTTTTCGAGTTATTTGGCTGCCTAAGTTAAAATGGGTCACCCTGTATATAGAATTTCACTCGACTTACACTGTTCGATGAAAAAATTTTATGGACAATAACAAAAGAAATGTACAATTTGTAAAATTTTATCGAAACTAAGATTGCAACAATTAATTACACAATTATTTTAATATAGTGATCCTCTTACGTAAAATAAAACTCCACTTACACAGCGTGTTTGAAAGTTCGGTCAGTCAATTGGCAGGCAATTCAATAGTTACTTTATGCATAGAATTTTACCTTGACACTGTTCTGGTAAAACAAGAAACTATGAGATCGCAACACCAACATCAATTACACAATTATTTTAATGTAAGCGTCCTTTTACATAAACTGAAACTCCACTTGACATTTGACACTTTCCAAATCGAAATTTTTCTCTTACTTTCGATTTCAATATTTTCAATCTGCTGTAATATTTTAAACCAGTGCTCGGAATTAGTTGCCGTTTTCAAGCCGATTTCTGAGGCAAGGCCTACGATTCCCCCACTACCGTCCGAGGCTCGACGGCCGAGCCGCCGATCGTGATCATTTTAGCGTAACGCTATGCTTCAGGAGCGTCCGCCAAGCCGTTTCACCAAATCGTCATTAAAATTTTCTTTGGTAAATAATTTTTCTTTTTATAAATAATTAAATATTAAAATTTTTATTATTATAATATATTATAGTATATACAGGGTGAGTTTTATTTCGTGTGTCAATCTTTTTATCATGCGAGAGATTATCGACTGCATAATAAATTGATCGGTACATAAATGTCAATTATTTGGATCGATCGTATCAAAGGCTCGAATATAATGTATAAAATTAAAGCAAATTAAAAGCTGAACTTATGTAATATGGATTTATTATTATTATTATTATTAAAGCTACGTATTTATTATTATTATTATTATTATTGTACACATTATATTCGAACCTTCGATACGGTCGATCAAAAAAATTGACATTTATGGACCGATCAATTTATTATGCAGTCGATAATCTCCCGCATGATAAAAAGATTGACACACGAAATAAAACTCACCCTGTATACAATTTGTTATACATACATATTATCAGGGTTGGGAAGTAACGCGTTACTTGTAACGCCGTTACCGTTATAGTTACTTTTTTTTGGTAACGGACTGGTAACGGCGTTACATTTTTTTTTCTGTAACTGTAACGATAACGTAGTTACATTTTTTTAGTAACGATAACGAATTTAACAGTTACTTTTACCGTTACTTTTCATATTTTGAAAATACTTATGACATCGTATTTCTGTCATACAATTTGTCATTCAATTTTTAGTCATCGACCGACATTCATATAAAATTCGATAATATTTCGGATGAAATTTATTGCTCTGAGAGGTGTCTGTGAAGCTGATACGACAATCTACGAATTTCAAAAAAATACTAAGAGTTCTGATAGCACTTTTCATAGTTCTACAGTTCCTGATAAAAATTAAAGAGTTCCGCATTCCTTATATTGAAAAGTCGAAATCGAAAAAATGTCGTGCTAACTTTGCGAATCTAGCACGACACTCTTCCCTCTAAAGAACCAAAACGCGTTGAATATTATTATTTTTAGCAAGAGTTCCCAATCATTCTGCTATAGTTCAGCCTATATATGCAATTTCAGACCGATATTTCAATAATTAATAATTTTTTATGAATTTTTAATGTCCTCGACCAGCACGACACTTAGTAAAAATGTGTCGTGCTGATGATTTTCGGTAGTTTTAACGGCAGTTCTGGACAGTTCTATAAAAGTTCTATTCTTTGGAAACATTTTTCAAGCAGAGATTTTTTAAATAATTATAAAATAGTAAACGGTCGGAATGGTCTAAATGTCATGCTGATCTAAATGTCATACTGGTCAAGAACATTAAAATTCGTAGATTGTCGTGCCAGCTTCACAGCCACCTCTGGAGCGATTAATAACATCATTGGTCAATCACAGTTATTTCAGTCGTCTGAGGAATGGATGTGATTGACCAGCTTTTAAGTTTGACGTAATATCGGACGAGAGCACAAAAAGAATGCAAATTTAGCTGTATTTATAAATTTAATGAAAATTAAAATTTTTTTATTTACATGTGAAGTTACATGTTAAGTGCTTTAAAATCTATATCCCTTTAAATTTTTTACGGTTTTGTAAATTTAAAATAAAGAATTTTGCTTTTATATTAATATTTTAATAAAAAATATTACCAAAGTAAATTTTTTATTTAATTCTATCTTGTTTTAACATTAAAAGTAACGGGAAAAGTAACGAATCGTTATTTTTGAAGTAACGGTAACGCTAACTAGTTACTTTTAAAAATAAGTAACTAATAACGGTAACGAGTTACTTTTTTTACTTGGTAACGAGTAACGGTAACGAGTTACTTTTAAAAAGTAACTTTCCCATCCCTGCATATTATACATACATGTATGCTATAATAATATATTTTAAAGTTTAAAATATATTATTATACGCCATTCGGATCGGAAGTTGAATTTTTTTATATATAGTTGGCTTGAAAAGGGCAACTAATTTCGAGCACTGTTTTAAGCGATCAGATTATCTTTTGAATCAAATCTTCTTTTGAATCTATTTAAGTTATAGTTTTGTCAAAAACTAAATTTCTTTTTTAAATTTCAAGTAAATAAAGAAACTGTTTATTGTTTACTTGAAGTATAAAATCGACACTCAATTGTTATATAAATTAAATGTATTGAACATTTTTATAATATTCACAAGTAAAAAAACTTATGAGAGAATTAAAGATTAAAAATAACGGCTTAAGATCGAAAGTAAAATTTTGTCTCGAGTTTATGAGCTACTTCCCGTCGTCGCGTCCGTACTTACAATGTCATGTTTCATAATATAAAATGAGAAAACGCTTCTATAGAAAGATTATATCTATTTCTAGTAAGATTATATGTTTTTTAAAATGATTGTATCAATCTTTTTTTGACAAGTAATTCAGGGGAGCAATTTGGGAGATCGACTAACAATATTGGCGTATATGCAGATACAATAAAAACATGATTTGTACTCAATATTTATATGCAAGTTTCTTTCATCTCATTTGATCTACTTGTCGAAGATATTATCGTATACAATAATATAATATAATCAATGAAGATAGATTTAAATGTTTTGATAAATATGATAAAATTGCTCTTGAAAATAATTTAATGTAGTGATTATCTGGAAGTAATTTATAATAAAAGTTAATACGTTATGTAAAGGATATATTTTGAAATAAATTAAATCTATTATGTAATAAAATTATAGAAAAAATTATATAAAGTGATAATTTCATGTACGCAGATAATACATTAGAGAATTTCGATATCAAAAATCAACATTATGTTAACATTATGTTATGCTGTTATGAATTATCAATATTGAAATTTTTGATTTACATAAAAATGTGCACCGAAACCAAAATGGTTAACATTATGTTATAATTCTTATGGATAATTATTTTATAAAAAAATAAATAAACCTTCACAATTTATTATTCAATTAGGCCTTTCTTTGTCATAATTTTTGTAAATTTGTTTCTCTATTTTCTTCTCACATAAAACGATATTTTAGAGATCGAAATTATGTACGAAAATTTAGCGTGATTAGAGCTCCACATTAAAAAAAATTGTATATATATATTTTTTTTTGCAGATCTGTTTTCATTCTTCAGTTTGCTTTATATGAGAACTAAAAGAATCCGAGCTTATTTACTTCAAATATAAATTAATTACTTGCTTGCTTAAATATGCGCATTAATTTTATAAATGTTTCTAGATAGATTTTAATTTTTAAGGATACAGTATTTAATAGTATATTTTTTAATAAAATTTAAAAACATGATTTTAAATCGTAGTTTTAAGTTTTCATATCCTATAAAAAGCCTTATTAGTATCTTACATAATATAATAAAAATTCTAAAACTTTTACTTTTACTTTGAGGAATAAAATAGCTTTAACTTCTATCAAAGATCAATGAAATAGAAAAATATCTTTCGTTGCCGATTAATTATATTCGTCAGTGTGTAAGTGTAATTTATGCTTAGTTACAATAATAATACATAATGATCATTTGTTGCCTTAATATAACTTTGTTTTAGTTAACACAATGCCAATATCAATTTATCAATCAAAAGTATTGTCGATTGAAATTTTTGTATAATATTACTTAGAATACAATTTATATAATAGTTTTATATAATAAAATAAAATATAATTAAATAATTTAATTTTTATAATTAAATAAATATAAAAATAATTAAACATTTACTTGGACATTTTTCACTATACTTCTACAAGAATCTTTTTTTTACAAGAATTTAATTTTTTCTTTAATTTTGTTAAATTTGCATTTGTAATATATTTTTTAGAATGGATATTGAAAAAATTTATTATAAATTTTATGTGATTCAATTTCCCACACAGCATCAAGTCGTCTAAAAGTACTACTAAAACTGGACATTTTTTGTCACAGACATCTTTTACTGACATCGTTAAGTCGACGGAAAGATGGCTGAAAGTCGTCTCATGACCCGAATTCAGTGACTTTTTAGTCTTGTCCATATGATGACTAAAAGATGACTTGATTAATTCTATATAGATTATCGACACTCGGTAGTAGGAATACTTCAATACACGCAATGGGCTATTTCTCCCATTTATCCGCCTAATTTCTAATAATCTGTTTAATATTCTGAATCCCAACAAGGAATCCAGATTATTAAATAAATTATTTTAAATTCAATTTGTCAGAAATTAAATTGATAAACAGTAATGTCAGAAAAGAGATGCAACTCACACGCATACAATCATTCTGCGTAGCACATGTATGTGGCTCTCTCTGATTGATGCGTGCGAGCAGTATCCTCTTTTTGGCATTACTGCTCGTAAAAGGCAAAAATATGCTTCAGATCTTATATTACTAATTCTTTATATACATTTCGTGATAAATATTAAATACGAGATAAGTTAAGAGTGGCTCGCCGCGTAGCGACAAGCGAAGAAATACGTGCCACATACTATTATGTCTTTTTTATGTCATCTTTTTCGACAAAGCGAAAAGATGTCTTTATAGACATCTTTTCGTTTTGTCGAAAAGATAACTTAAAAAAGACATCTTTTCGTTATCTTTTAGTATAATGTGCTGTGTGGGTTGTTTTAGATAACCAATTTATTTTAAGATAACGGATCTGCCTACAATTTATACCTACAATTTCTATAAATCCAGCATCATCTCAACATTAAACAAAAGTTTATCACTCACCGACATTGATGCGCAATAGGAGTTGTTAATATTGAATGTTGTCTGTAACATACAAGAATAAAATCCAAATTATAGTATTGCCCAAAAAATATAATTAATATTTCAAAAAATTATTTCCACATGTGCCGAATTTTATGTCTAAAATAAAAACCGATGAGATCAATACTATTAGCCAAGTACAATAAATTATGTGATATTAATTCGTAATCGATACTAAATGAGTTAAGATTACTTTAATTCCTAAAGCATTTTTTATATGATGTATATAATTTAAAAAAGTTTTGCACAAATTCTAAATCGCATAAATGACCTTCAGGTCGAAGTAAGATATAAGAACTTGGCGTGCCCCGTATTTAAATCATATAGTTTAAAACAGGAAAAAGCTAGATTTTTGATGGGCCCAATGTAAAATTTAAAATTACACTACGGACCGCGCACGCGCGTAGCTAAATTTCGAATTATATATCTTGTCTCCTCTGTATTACCTGGAAATCATCACATAGAGATTAGGCAAAGTGAAATCTCTTTTTTTATGAGTTTCTTTATTTTCTCTGCAAGTAAAGCTTAATTGTTGTAAGTCGGATTGAAAAGCTTCGCAGGTCGTTTCTGACCCACAGGCTGCCTGTTGCACATTCGTAGTCTAAAGCTTATTTTATAAAAATGTAAATTGTACTTACTAAATGAAAGGATTAACAAATATATATTGTATATATGTATATTGTATAATCAAATTTTTTATTTTATTCAAGATATGTAAACGACGGAGTGGGAGGGGGGGCACGCCAAGTTTTCATACCTTACTTCGACCTGAAGGTCATTTATGCGATTTAGAATTTGTGTAAAACTTTTTTAAATTATATACATCATATAAAAAATGTTTTAGGAATTAAAGTAATCTTAACTCATTTAGTATCGATTACGAATTAATATCACATAATTTATTGTACTTGGCTAATAGTATTGATCTCATATCGGTTTTTAAATATTTTATTTTTATCATTCTTTTAGATTTTTTGATGTTTTTATGTACTTGGCGTATTTTTTTACCTTTATAAGGTTTTTTTTAGGGGATCTCACTGCTTTTTGTAAAAATTTATATTATTTCTACAGAAAATATATGTTAGATTTTTTAAAGATATTTTTTTATATACTTGACGTATTTTATTTTACCGTTACAAGGTTGTTTCTAGAGGGATATCACCACCTTTTTGTAAAAATTTATATTATTTCTGCAAAAAATATATACACATTTAAAAAAATCTTTACTAAGGGTAAGTCGCGTATTTTTACAAGGTTTCATTTTCTAGGTATTAGAGTTCACTCCCAAGGAGTGGTTTTTGAATATTATTATAATACGATAAATTAGTCTCCTTAGAAGTCTTATCTAACGGCACAGTTTTTATATTTTTATGATACCGTTTTCGAGATAGATTAGATTTTATCCCCAAGAAGTTTTTGAAAATTGTTATGCGATAAATTAATCTCTCACACGTATACACACACATATACACATATCACACGTATGCACACACATGTACATAAATGGTTTTGTTTCTTAAAGCATTTTTGCACACTAAAGCAAATAATCATATATGCGCGGTATGAACGCAGCTTGAGGGACAAAATCGCTTTGAATGTGTGCGTGCGAAGATACGTTCATGAGTCTGAACCTTATGAATGAAAATGAAAAATGTCACAATTCTGACATGCGATTATCATTTCTCGGGATTGACTGCACCGATTTTATTCAAACTGGTTACAATCGAAAGCTTGTATTCACATTATATAAGAAAAATGCCGTTAGATTTTTAATTACGGCTTTAGTTTCTGAAATATTTCAATTGAAAGTTTATGTGACGTCATTTAACGTAAAATTCCGGATAAGCTACTTGGTACTCTTGATAGCGCCGCATCGAGAACAGTGACTCTCAATGCTCGGATCCAATTTTTTATCAGTTTTTTATGTACTTGGCGTCGCGACGCTACCGCGTCGCTTGATATATATATATATGTATATAAATGGATGAGTTTTATTTTGTGCATCAATCTTTTTATCATGCGGGAGATTACCGACTGCAAATGTAATAAATTGATCGGTACAAATGTCAATTTTATATACATTCGCGCCTTCGATACGGTCGATCCAAATAATTAACATCTATACCGATCAATTTATTATGCAGTCGGTAATCTCCCGCATGATAAAAAGATTGATACACGAAATAAAACTCACCCTTTATATATATATATATATATATATATATATATATATATATATATATACAGGGTGAATTTTAATGGTTGTGTCAATCTTTTTATCATGCGGGAGATTACCGACCGCAATTGTAATAAATTGATCGGTACATAGATGTCAGATAATTAGATCGGCCGTATGGAAGGCCGGGATATAATGTGTACAATTAAAGCAAGTTAAAAGCTGAAATTATGTGTGTAGTATGGATTTATTTTTATTATTAAAGCTACGTATTTATTATTATTATTATTATTATTATTAAAGCTACGTATACATATTCGATATATTAAAGCAGTAAGAATACATATTTAAAAATTTAGTTCAAATTTAACACTTTAATGTTTCATGTAAAACTTTATTTCAAATTCCGCATTTATTTTTATGATAAATTTTTATTATTGTTTCATACGCTAAAGATATGTAGCATTTCTTCCTTCTTGAAATAAAATTACGCAACTGTTCCATGAGAAATACATTCTTATGAAACAATTGCGTAATTTTAATTTAAGAAGAAAGAAAATTTTTTGCTGCGTATTTTTAGCATATAAACAATAATAAAAATTTACCATAAAAATAATTGCGGAATTTGAAATAAAGTTTTACATGTAACATTAGTGTTAAATTTGAACTAAATTTTTAAATATGTATTCTTACTGCTTTAATATATCGAATATGTATACGTAGCTTTAATAATAATAATAATAACAATAATAATAACAATAATAACAATAATAACAACAACAACAACAACAACAATAATAATAATAATAATAATAATAATAATAATAATAAATACGTAGCTTTAATAATAAAAATAAATCCATACTACACATATAATTTCAGCTTTTAACTTACTTTAATCGTACACATTATATCCCGGCCTTCGATACGGCCGATCCAATTATCTGACATCTATGTACCGATCAATTTATTACAATTGCGGTCGATAATCTTCCGCATGATAAAAAGATTGACACAACCATTAAAATTCACCCTGTATATATATATATATATATATATATATATATATATATATATATATATATAATATATTTATATTATATATATTTGATTTCATATTATTTGAATTAATTAAATAATAAGAAATTATATATAGAAAGAAAGATTTTTATATAAATCAAAGTTTATCAAAATTCCTATTTAGTATACATATGTATTGTATATGTATAAACTGACCGGTGTCAAACTTGCGTGTCTGACTTACGAATGACCACTTTTGTAATCTTTTATTTTGTACTCACTTCCGATTGATTGAGTCCTCGTATATCCAACAACTGGGTCAAGTCGATTAATTGAATTGCTTGCGAAGCTGTTTGCATTTTCGCAATTTGAGCAACTCACTGTCATTTGCGCTCCGCTTATTTATTTTCGCAACGGATATATTATAACATATGGCTTTTCGAGTCATAACAAGTAAAACAGTAAATGTTTTATTCCTCCGCGCGGATCAGAAATACAGATCAGAAAATTCGGGATATCATTGATATATTATGAGACGTCACGCGGATATTTCTCATCACAAACGTAAAGGGCAAAACACAAATTAAGGGCAATACAATATAAATAATAAATATTTTTACAAATTTTATATGAAGCATCAAAAATATAACTGATTTTCTAAAATTAATTATTGAGCGATCAATTCTTTATTTGTCTAGATATGTAATACTGTAAATTACGTAATTACTAAAAAAATTTTTTTGAATATGAACTTTTGATATAAATATGATCACACACCCAATAAAAAAAATTTTAATTCTTATATAATATATAAAATATCTAAGGAAATGTATTATTATAAAATATTTTATAAAAGACTAAAATATGTACGTATAAAAATATTAATTAATATAAAAATGTTTGATTATAAATATTTTAAATAATTGCAATTAAAATTTGAAATATTTTTTATATATGCATCATCTTATACGATAATTTATAATAAATCACTATCATTACTGAAAATGAAAAAATAACGTGCAATATGTTTATTTTGAAAATAATATAAATGATGAAATAATTTATAAATTACTTATCGCATATCGTTGCTCCTAATATCGCTTGATGTTTTTGCTTCTTGATGATTTCTCTTTTTCTTTTTATTCAGCCTTTACTGTGTTTTCGTGGCACTCACATTCACTCGCTAAAACACGATTAATTATATTAAATCGATTAATTATGTTATACCCAACGATCGCGAAACACTTTGCACTCGGCACTCTCGAGCGCGGAAAATGTCGAAGTGCACACTTTACTGGATTATAAGAGAGTAAAAATACGCTCGATGTTTGTATGAGGCCGAAATCGGTCATTATTTATTATGTCAATGCTATCTTTCTTGTTGATAAATATGTAGTATACGGATAATAAGAACATAAGAGTGAAGGTTTAAAGTTAATAATTAATATATACTCACATTTTAGGAAAATTTAACACATCGTGTGAAATTAGAGAGATAAATTAGTAAATAAATAATTATTAATTGATTAATTAATAATAAATAAATAATTGAAGAATTTAATTAGATATATAATTATTATCCGTATCGATAATAGAAGGATAGTAATAAAATCTATTTTTTACTTGATATCATTTTCGTATTAATTATTGAATAACGAAGGATTCCGCTTCGATAGATTTCACGATACAATTTCATGTCATTTATGAAAAGTTAATTAATTGTTAATTTTTAAATGTGATAATACAGCGAGTTATATTTCGATACTTACCACGATCGCGTTTAGGAAAAAACTGGAACAATATTTGAACCGCTTTCCACTCGAGTGTCATCGTGTGAATGATAATAAGGTCGTGCCACGTATGTATGTACATATGTATGTATGTACATACATAATACCGCGTTATTGTTTACGTTACTGTCCCTAAGGCCAAACACCATATTGTTGATAATTCACTGCCGAAATATTTTACGTACTATGACATATATATATATACATATATGCTGAATATTAAATTGTACATTGTATTTTTTTGAATTGTAGATTAATTATTTATCAAAAGATCTCTCTCATGCTTTTTATCATACTAATTATTCGATCTTGAAATTCGATTTTATTGCGTGTTGTCAACTTGAATTAATTTTAAATTATCGAAAAATCATATAAAGCATCAAACAAATATTTTTATCTCTAAGTATCGATATTAAAGTAATTATTACTCTTAATATCGTAATAAAACTAATTTATAATTAAATTATAATATATATAATTATAATATATATAGTTACAAATTATTAATAAAAGATTAATTATTAATCATAAAATGATGATACATCTTCAATCCTTCCCTCCCTCCCAAGCGATCATAAAAAAATCATAAAAAAATTATTTAATGCTGCTAATGATTAAAACTCTTTATAAAATAAAAGAATATTGTTCAAACTAGGAAAACTGTAATGTAATAGATCTCGATAAAAGTTCTCGAAGCGCATATTTCGCGTAATTTATTCATTTAATAAAATAAGAATCGTAGAAACAGAAATCTAAACTAATAAATTATAATTTCGATATAACATCGATTTTTACAAGCAAAAATTATTACTTTAATGATATTTATAGAATCAAATATAATTCGACCGCGACGCTTTATCTCGTTCTATTTTTCAATTATTTAAATATAATTTAGATTCAAAACGCACAGCAAAACAATCGAATCGTATATATATATTACTTATATTAGATTTATATATATCATTTATATATATTATTTATATTCAGATCATATTATATATTGCTTGTCCTTTTTCCATTTTCTCGATAACGATTTCTCTCTCTCTCTCTCTCTCTCTCTCTCATTCTAAATTATTTAAATTATTTAAATTTTTAAATTATATTAGTATAACATATACATATATAAATATATATAAATATATATAACATATATATAAATATTTTGGATTTTATTTTAATATACTTAAAATATGTATCTATAATAAAATGTTCTCGTATTAATTAATACTTTTATATATAGATAGTAATATTTTACAAACTGCTTCGCAAAAATATATTATTTAGATATTTTATGTATAAAGAATTAGAATTTTTTTATTTTCACAAGTTTATATTAAAAAATGAATTTGGTAATTATTTACATTAATGGACACAACTCGCTGAGCTTTGATATGTTGTATAAGTGAGGATGCTGATTAATTTTTCTCTTTGTTTTATTTGGCCGTCTTTTATAGTTTTTGAAATATTTAATGAAAAATGTTTAGTGATTAAAACGTAATTTTTGTTGATATATCTTATCTAAAAAAGACATATATCTCCTTTGATCATTTGACGAAATTCAAATATAATTTTGATGCAGTGAAAAAATTGAATCGTAAGATTAATATAATAAAAAATTTTATGACACATATAATTATATAATTAATAAATAAACAAATAGTTATATATATTTATATAAAATCTGACATTATATCTTGTGCCGAGCGATGATATGTTTATGGAAAAATTAATTAATGCTGCTAATTTCCGATCTTTAGAGATCAAAAAATTACGATTAGAATTATAGAAAAAAAATTATTATAGAATAGATATTTATTCCGGAAATTGAACAGCGTTTTGAAAAGATAAATGACCTTCAATTGGTCGATAAGAGATGATAATAAAACATATTAAACATATAAAACATATTAAACTGCTAGTAATTAAAAGTATCTTCTTTAGAAATCGAAAAAATATGGCTAAAACCGTAGGAAAATTATAATTGAATAGACTGTGCGAAAATCGAGCAGCATTTCGAAAAAATACGTTTTGATTTTCTGTGTCATCTTCCTATGAATATATTTAGATTAATTAAATTTATATTGCAATAATGGACAATTATAGGGCCAATATTACGAGCAAATTAAAAGGATCTAAATAAAATAAACTACAAATAATAATGAGTTCGTTTAATTAAATAATCACAAACGTTTCGACTTTACTTAGTCTTCCTCAGTATGATATGAAACAAAATACAATAAGCATAGTGAAAAAATCCGTATTCATTTACCAATAATCTTTGTATGTCGCATAATATAATTCCAAACTTAATCAATGTGAAATAAATAAATCACTCGTTATTGAAATAAATAAATCACTCGCCGGTTTTAAGTCAAAAACTTTTCGCTTCCCAACGGAGAGGTTGATTTGAATAGGACGTTTGACGTTGCTCAGGGTTACTCATTTTTTTTGTTGTTCGGAACATATTGCTTTGTGTGATTGTTTGTTGGCTTCTTATTGTTTTTTCATCGCGCTTTAACGAGTGATTTATTTATTTCACATTGATTAAATTTTTTATATTATGCGACATACAAAGATTATTGGTAAATGAATACGGATTTTTTCACTATGCTTATTGTATTTTGTTTCATATCATACTGAGGAAGACTAAGTAAAATCGAAACGTTTGTGATTATTTAATTAAACGAACTCATTATTATTTATAGTTTATTTTATTTAGATCCTTTTAATTTGCTCGTAATATTGGTCCTATAATTGTCCATTATTGCATTGCAACACACGAGCAGTATTAATGTTATCATATCTTTTGTATTTTTTATTAAATTTATATTAATTATATATGTATCTTTTTTTCTACATAACTTATATTTAATATAAATTTAAAGGAGAAAATTGAGACCAATAATTTTCTTTCTTTATTTCTTATATTTCTTATTCTTCTTTAATTTTTTATATTTCATTAATTAATTATAATTAATTTATATTAACAATAATTGATTTGAATTTTTATATTAATTACGATATAAAGTAAAATGTACAAATTTCACATGTTTATACGTCGCATTTGCGTCATATCCACGATATCAATCAGCATAATCCATAAAGACACGATCAATGAACAGGAATCTGTCAAGATATGTAAATCATCAAATTAGAAAAAATAATATACCCGAAAGATTCGCGTGTTTGTGTTTCTCGTAAGAGAGTGTGACGTCGATTACTATCAGCGATAATAACCCAACGAACGACTCTCTCCCGCTCCAGTCTTGATCTTACCTTCGCCAAACGAACACGAGCGTTCTTCCTACACCTACGAAACCGCACATTACTCTCGTTATACTGGCTCATTTACGGTCCAACGCTATCATAGAGATTCCAGTGAGATATTGAGTAATTTTTATAATTCGTCGATATACACGTTATGTTGATGCAATAACAAATCTTTTCTTCGTGTCGAATGTCCAGATAAATTGGTGAATAGTGAAAGTATTTGATTAAAAAAATATAATTAATTTTTTGTCACACATAAGATCAGAGAGAAACTTTCTCGTCGAACGTTCTTTATAACTTGTTTATTTTGCAATGTGTATATAACTTGGATTTAAATAATAATCTTTTCGGAAATTTCTTATGTTTCTGGAAAAATAATTAATTTTTATAATGAATCGAATCAGTGACAGAAAATTATGGGAGTAATTCTTTCTTATTATCTTTTGTCATTAACTTGATATTTTTTATTTTTAATAAATAAAAACCTCAAAATTTTTGTTTTATATTTTCTACATTACAAGCTACATCTAAAGATTTATGAATAAATAATTGACTAAATTTTGTATATTCATCAAATTAAAATTTTAATTAATTTAATCGTTTACGATTAAATAGTGTCTTTTGTTAATGTAGAATTATTAATTAAGATATCAGTTAAGATATCAATTAAGAGAGAATTATAAATTTTTGTTGTTTGTGACATTCATGGAAAATAAAATTTAGATTTATCAAACGATAAATTATGTAGAAATTTTGCTACAGGCAGTTTTCCAGATGAATTAATCGCCGCTCAAATGACAATTGAAGTGGGCCTTAAAAATTATTTAATATAATATAATATAAAATATATATTATAAAATATATATTAATATAAAATATATATTAAATATGCTTGTGTGTGTGTGTGTGTGTGTTGCTTATCAATTCCAATTTACAATTCTAAATTAAAGAAAGAAGGGAAATTTATTATTTATCAGAAGAATATTTTTTTTTAAATAGCAGCAAGCTTTGGAAGTTTCGAAGCTTTAACAGAACGAAAAAAACAAAATTAAAAAATGCAGAAATATTCTATTTAACTTTTAAATATTTATACTTATTAACTTGTTCTTATTTATTTTACATTAATAATAATAATGCTAGCATTTATACAGATTGTTTTCTCTTCTTATTTCATAACTCTTCATTCATGTATCATTGATCTTGAAATTTTTTTCCTTCACATAACACTGTTATTACTTTGTATGTTCGCTTTGAAACCAGTTTTTCTAGGACGTGTTGTAGTTTGATCGTAGTTCATAGAATCGTAATTGAAATCGATTGTTTGGTGATGCAATATAAACACACAAATAATTTCTCTATAATTATGTAATTTGGTGTCATAAGTCGAATTTAATATAAATATGATTAATTTTACTATAGAAATTTATAACTGTAATTTATATTATATTTTACGTCTATTCGTATTAATTTATATTATTGTTTAACAATGTTTATACAGGTCGCAAAATCCGAGGCTGAACGATACTTCAGAACTTTGTCACAGAAATGTGGAGAGTCCGAGATAACATATCGATCCAATTAGGCTTCATTTGCCTCTTTATACTTAACCTACATACCGTCTGTAGTTTATCGTTAACAACGGTACGAAATGGCACGTTGATAGGTGCGACAATGCGTACTAGACTCGGAAGAGACATTCATGCATTCTTGGGAATTCCCTATGCTGCACCGCCGATTGGAGAACTCAGATTCAAGGTAAGATTATCTTGTTTATACTGCGAGAAATTAAGTCTCTAGAAATAGAATAATCCTGAAATAGTCGGTCAAAAACCTGTAAACTTTTTAGTTTCGATTAATTCCTAATTGATTCGGAGGATATCTCTTCGAGTGAAAACGAGAATATCGATATATTAATAAACAATTGGAATAAAAGTAGTTTCAAAGTAATATTTATAATAAAGATCTTTTATTTCTTTAATTTTAAGCAATTATTAATTCACTAGAATTTTTTATTTAAAGACTTAACAAAGAGTTATGAAATTTTTATTGTAGCAAATTAAAATTAAAAAAATATTTGACATATATCTCGCTCTAAAATATTCAAATTAAAAACGATTTATAATACATTATCTTCTAAATAATTTCTACTCGAGGCTCACAATCATTTTCAAACATATTTAGCGTATTAACGATACTTACCGAGGTTTATCATAATTTAAAAATGATTGCGTAAACTCGTACGAACTGACCTAACTAGAAAGATTATGGTTTATAATTGCAAAAAAAAAGAAATATAAGATTAGAGTGAGACAGAGTTAATTAACTAAACCTGCCTGCTGTAGCCTTAATGATCCTTAATGGATTTCTCGCGCAATCAGCAGCGTCAGGGACTTTCACACGACAATCACGTGCGGCACGATCATATAGTAATATCGTAATAATAATAAAAACGCCGGAATTCTTTCCTCTCCGAGTTTACGCATCGTCAGTTCTTTTTTTCTTCACAATTAATACCGCCGCTGTTGCAACTAATTTGTGCCGCGACTTCGCACTTTCCTAAGCCGATTCTGAATAATATTCTACGTGGCGCGCTCGGTCTTTCCGCGGAAAAAATTACGTTGCGATCGGATGAACGCGATGAATTTTTCCGAGCACGAGCCTGTTGTAGAAAAAAAAGAACCTCAGTCTCGACAAATCTCTATAGGATATTTCGACATCGCATTTTATCGTCTCTTTATATTCACTCGACATTCTGCAGTTCGTCGTAAATGCAACTTGTGCATCGCCTAGCTTTGCATACATTATGGACGATTGCTAATATTATTACATTTCTAGTTAATCTAAATTAGCAATTCCGTTGCTTCCGTTGTGGAATTAGCAATTCCAATGTTTGTTCCATGTATATATAACTCCCTCTTATCATTAATATATTATAAAATACGAAAGAAGCAAAGAATCATATAAAGAGATTCTTTAAAAATATAATCCCTTGAAAATATTATTATTTATAAATTAATTATAAATATTATATAAGTGTCTTTTGAATATATAAATACAAAGTTAATATGAAATATATAAATATAAAATTAAAAATGTAAAATTAGGAAGAATTAAAATATAAAAAATTATAAATATGAAGCTATATAATTTAATTTATTATAATTTCTAATTATAAAAGGAAAAGAAGGGCCAACCTGGGCGCAATAAATGGTGCGTAAAAATTAATAGAATTTCAAATGTATGAAAAAATATAATTAATCAAACGTTTCGATCCTCTGTGGATCCTTCTCAATAGTGACAAAGGAACATTGAATTAAATTAAAGGAACAAAAATAAATGATTCGAGAATACATAAATCACTGGCTGGTATAAACAAAATAAAGGTCATATCAAAGATAACAAACATAAATTTAAAATCAAATGATAAAAAGAAGTTAGAATAAAAATAGACTTAGGTCACATAAAAAATGCATTATTCTTACAAATGCGTCTTTTATCTAACATAAGTCTATTTTTATACTAATTTTTTTATCATTCGATTTTAAATTTATGTTTGTTATCTATGTATGACCTTTATTTTGTTTATACCGACCAGCGATTTATGTATTCTCGAATTCATTTATTTATTTTTTTATTTAATTCAATGTTTCTTTGAGAAGAATCCGCAGAGGATCGAAACGTTTGATTAATTATCTGTTTTTTCACACATTTAAAATTCTATTAATTTTATGCACATTTATTACGTTCAGGCTGTAATGGCCTTTCTTTTCCTTTTTATGAGTTATTTTTATGAGCTTTGTTTTTTATCTTTTGAATATTTTATTACAATTTAATTTATTATAATACAGATTGTTAAAAATTTAAAGCATATTCAAATCAGAACATTTATTACATGTTTATGATTTTTGGAAAATGTAAATTTAAAACTACTTCGCGATTGATGCGTACTCGCAATACGTACATATTATTGCGATGATTTATGATGTAAACACAATTGCAATGATTGATGAGATGTGAAAGACGCAAGATAGCCCTATCAAGGCTCTTGCAGATATTTATAATAATGCAAGATGCAGTACATCTTGTATACTTGAACAAGATTGCGGAAGTGACAGTCATTGAAATTCAATCGTCAATCTAAGCGAGGAACATCATGGAAATCATGCTAATAATATTTTGTTTGCATATTCTATTGGATATTCTATTGATCGTTTGCTTTCGTCATTTAACGAGCAACGAAGATTGCTCCTTGTATTTTACCCTTGCTCATTTCGTAACATCACAGGTATCCAATGATGTCAATATAATATGTGATATACAGATATAAGAGAGAAAGAGAGAGAGATTATTTGATATTAACTTTGAATTCAGGAAGTTTAGAAATTTATCATTAATAAATATAAACTGTAATAATAGCGGAAATGCAATTGAGATATGTTGACATAATTATTATTTTGTTGTGTAACAACTTTTGATGTAAATTACATAGAATATTAATCTTAAACTTGTGGCAACGTATTTTTTAATTTTTTCTGGAATTTTCATTTATTTTAACTTTATTTACTTAATTTTCTCTACTTACTGTTACAATGAAAATTAAAAATATAAAAATAAAAATAAAATAAGAATTTAAAACATTTTTAAAAATTTTTAACGTATTTATTTTGACAGGCCATTTCATTGTTATTTATTTTATTTACTATCGTGCTTATATATCGTGAAATATGAGTGCTTACTGTTTTCTTTAAATTAAATCTTTTGCAGTTAAATTTTTCACATACATAGAAATCTCTTAACAAGTAAAGAAAAAAATATCTCGCTCTTGATCATTCAATTAATATTACATAATATGAGATAATAGCGAAACATAATTCTTCTGATGTAAGATTATCGAGCTATCTTGAATGAAAAAAGATATTATTCATGCAAGCATAACAAGCGGTCATGCAACAACACACTATGATTTTTTTATTGCTGCAAGTCTTGTATTGAAAAATTTTATATTTAAAAGGACATTTTATATTTAATTGCAATTAACATCACAAATAACATGTCAAATTAAAATCTAAATCAAGTGTTCAATTCAAGATCAAGGCTTGAATTTGTATCAAGAGTTGTATTAAAAATATAACAATCAATAAAAATCTTTTCACATAAAGATCTTTAATATCTTGTCAACGTAATTTCAATTTAATTGTAAGAAATAAATGCAAGTTTGATAAGCAAGTTTATTTAATGTATCGCCGTAATGTTGTTCTGCATCAGCAATGTCACAATTTTACTTACATAAGCATAAATCGGTCACAAAACAAGCATTAATTAATTACAAAAAATAATTCTTTGAACAATAACGTAAAATATACATATACAGGGCTATCTGCTGCCGAAAAAGCTCTTGTAGCTTACCTCGAGAGCTTTTCAAAACACTATAATAAAATATTTTTTTATCGAGTACTTTTCGAATTATGAGGCTTGAAATAATTTCTTAATTTTTACATAAATCATAAAATATCTAGTAAAATATTCATTTTTCGATTATCTTACCCTAATACTTTTATGTACAAAATAATGAGAGGAATCAATTGGTGTAAAGAAAACACATAATTGTTTCGGAAAAAAAAAAATATGTAACTGTTAATTGCAAATTACATATTTTTTCTATTCACTCTGATTGTGAATCTCCATCGATCTCTTGAAAATGCCTCATTTGTCGGGATCGTGAAGTCTTTGCTCGCGATAAGTTCCGTTTCGACGCAAATGCACAGAAATGAGTCAAAGTCATGACGAATTAATGACGGTGTGTTTTTTCCTTAAAGCCGCCGCAACCCACAGCCGCCTGGAGTGGTGTTCGAGCGGCTGTGGAAAACGCCGAGATATGCACGCAACGGAATATCTACACGTATCAGGAGGAGATCGTTGGCAGCGAGGATTGCCTTTACCTAAACGTCTACACGCCGCGGCTTCCGTACTTTGAAGCGCCATTGTCCATCGATTCCTATCGATACCCGGTCATGATCTGGTTCCACGGTGGCGGATGGGTCACCGGAGCCGGTCATTCCGAATTTTACGGGCCCAAGTTTCTGCTGGATCACGATCTCGTCCTCGTCACCGTGAACTTCCGGTGAAGTTCCGATCTCGATTCCTTGATCGCGATTGAATTAATTTCTTACGCGCGGAATTGTGATCTTGTATTAGAAAAAAATTATATTACGTAACTATGCAAAATTATTACATAATTATTGCAAATTATTATTACATAATTATGCAAAAAAATATTACCCACAGATGATATGGTGATGACGAACGATATTTTTTTAGTTAGTTTGTTTTTTGTAATTAAAGGGGGAGGAGTTATCACAAAAAAGTTATCACACAGTTTTGTAATTTTAGAAAATTAATTTTTAATTACATAAGTATTGGAAGCGATAAAAACGTGTAGACTTTTTGCATTAGACTGGGACCATTGGGTTTCCTAAGCACGGAGGATCTCGAGTGCCCGGGGAATTTTGGATTGAAGGATCAGCAGCAAGCCATGCGATGGGTGCAGGAGAATATCGTTTCCTTCGGTGGTGATCCGAACAGAGTGACTCTTTTCGGCGAAAGCGCGGGAGGCGCGAGTGTTCACTATCATATGGTCAGCCCTCTCTCAAAAGGTAAGATCTCTGGCAAAATCTTCGTATAATAAATTACATTAATATCTGTATAAAATTTATAAGTCATCTATATCGATAAAATACATTTTTTTTACTCCCTTTCTCTCCTGCTTCTTTATTCTTTTTAATTTTTCTCTAATGTTTAAGTAATATTTATCTTTTAATATATTATATATTCTTTTTTTAATTACATAATATGCTTCACATTTTAACTTTTTTGTAAAATTTATCTTTAATACATTATTTTTATATTTTATATTTTATGTATTTTATGTTTTATATTTTTTATATTTTTTTTAATTAGATATAATAAACTACACACACACATACATATATATAATTTAATAAATATAAAAATTTATAAAAAGAAATATATATAACTTGAATATCATGATGAGATAAGAAAGATTGGGAGATGAAATCAAAGTATTAGCATGCACTTTAAATGAATAAAAGGAGGGAATAGATAATTAATTACAGTTCTTGCATACCATATTAATTAGCTTAATTTGCGTTATTTACTTCGAAAAACACCTCGATTGAGGCGTGAAAATTTTTTCTCATATAACATAACAACATATACAGGGTGTGTCATTTTAAGTGATGCAGCTGAATATCTCTTAAAGTAAAAGAGATTGGGAAAAATATTTCAGACAATAGTTGTTTGGTTTCGAGGGGGACATAAGACGGTGCCATTAGTTTGACCTTGAAGAGTCAGCTGAAGATCACGTGAAGGTCACCTCCAACTTTTTAAATGGGACATCCTATTTTTCGATTATCTTACCTTAATACTTTTATGTTCAAAATAATGAGAAGAATCAATTGGTGTAAAGAAAACACATAGTTATTTTTAAGAAAAAAAATGTAATTGTTAATTGCAAATTACATTCTTTTTTTTCAAAACAATTATGTGTTTTCTTTATACCAATTGATTCCTCTCATTATTTTGTACATAAAAGTATTAAGGTAAGATAATCGAAAAATGAATATTTTACAAGATATTTTACAGTTTATGTAAAATTAAGAAATGATTTCAAGCCTCATAACTCGGAAAGTACTTAATGAAAACTAACTTAATTATCATGTTTTGGAAAGCTCTCGAAATGAGCTACAAGAATTTGCAAAAGCATATAGGGTGTCCCATTTACGAAGTTGGAGGTGACCTTCAGCTGACTCTTCAAGGTCAAACTAATGGCACCGTCTTATATCCCCCTCGAAACCATACAACTATTGTCTGAAACATTTTTCGCAATCTCTTTTACTTTAAGAGATATTCAGCTGCATCACTTAAAATGACACACCCTGTATACATATAATGTATTGATACAATCTTATTGCGAAAATTGATTTCCGATTCTGCATTTTATCAGGCGCGACTTCGTCGTTAAATTATTCTTAATATCGTTGTCACATGAATACTATTTCGATTTATAGCATGACTCGAGATCGCATTTTTTCCAAGAATATATGAGGAAATATCATATTTTATACTTGCGCTTTTTTCTTACAAGTCGTCAATATTGCTTAACATTAGCATCAACATTGCTTGACATTAACAAACCACAAATCTCGAACCGGTTTCAAGGTCGATTACGTTACATCATCGTTTTTTTCTATTTATCGCAGGAAACAAAAAAGATATTTAACGCAAATTAAAAAACTTTATATTGTATAATATTTGTATGTAAAAATATTATTAATATGTTATTGTTATTACACATTTTTCCAATAGCATTATTGAAAACTATTAATGTTGAAAGAAAGTATGCGTTTTATGAATCCAAAGGTGATTGAACTGCACATATAAAAAATATGTATTGTTTAAAAAGAAACAAGAATAAAACTTATAATGTATCTATTATTAAGAAAATTTATATATATATATATATATATATATATATATATATATATATAAAATAATATATTAAAGGTAATAAAATGAAAATAAAATTGAAAAATTGCATGTATATTAATTTAAAAATTTATATATATTAATTTAAAATTATATATATATATATATATATATACAGGGTGATTCAAAATAACCTGTGTCCCTGAAATGACATATTCTTGAATCAATTCTAAGACGATTTTTCCTTCGGCAAAAGCTCTATTTAAAAATTAATTAGATTAAATAAGTGTTTTTAAAATATTTATTACTTTTACTATTATCATATAAAATATTAATATTAAATATTTATTTAAGATAATAGTAAAAGTAATAAATATTTTAAAAACACTTATTTAATCTAATGAATTTTTAAATAGATATCATACGATGTATGGATATCACACACATTCATGATAATAATAATATTAATACGTTAAATGTTTATTATGTTTACCGCATTCTTCAATCGAACACATGATCGCGTTCGATAGCGCCAGTAGTACCTTAACCTACCGCAACCTACCATGACAAAAAACTGCTTGCAGTCGCCGAATAATTATCGTCGCATTGTCGCGTCGTCGTGTCGTGTAGTAACGTGTCCGCGCGTGTTTCTTTCATCGAGTGATTTTTAATCGCCAACAGTTATTATTCGACAGTGATTAATAGTGATCAGTGATAGAGTTAGTAAATTTCTCGTCTCATCGAGTGAGTAAATAAATGTGATTACGTTAAAGTTTATAAAAGAATACAGTTCATGAAAGAAGAAAAACTTTCAGTTAATAATTTAGTGTGGATTTCTTGTCTTTTGCAACGTGATATCTACGTTAAATTTGAGAACGTACGATCTATCGGAAAATTCATTTCTCCTTCAAGCAATTACAGCAATACATTAAAAGTCCTCGAACAAGGTAATAATAACTATTTTTTGACGTTATGTGAAAACAGATCTCGGGAAGTCAGAGGGACAGTGTGTCAAAGGAAATTCGTGAAAAGAGAGGGGTTTTTAGTGGGTAGGGAGTACCGAGTTGGTAATTCGACTTGGTACTCGAGTCCCACATAACTCACTGGATCGACCGGTGGGTATGCATAAAATGCATTTTCCCCTCTCTCGTAAAAAAAAAAAAAAATTACAGGTGAGTGAGCGAATGAGAGAGAGAGAGAGACAGACAGACAGACAGACAGACAGACAGACAGACAGACAGACAGACAGACAGACAGACAGACTGACAGACTGACAGACTGACAGACAGACAGACAGACAGACAGACAGACAGACAGACAGACAGACAGACAGACAGACAGACAGACAGACAGACAGACAGACAGACAGACAGACAGACAGACAGACAGACAGACAGAGAGAGAATGTATGTGTTCGTATGTGTATAGCGACCAGCTGATCGCAGCAGGCGCCCCGCGTAAGCACCCGCGTCTGACGGTGAATCGCGCCACCCTTGCCTGCCTCTTGTATTCGACCCGTCATACGTTAACTACTTCCTTTAATAATTCAAAAACTAAGCTTCGGACGAAATTTTGCCGAAGGAAAAATCGTCTTAGAATTGATTCAAGAATATGTCATTTCAGGGACACAGGGGTTATTTTGAATCACCCTGTATATATATATATATACATATATATTAATTAAAAATTTTTTCTCATGATTAAGTTCTCGAGAAAAGAATTACACAATGAAATACACAAATAAATGTATTCCTGAAAGTATCATTGAACGTTTATATTGTTGTCATAAAAGTTGAGTTAAATTCTTTTCTTAAAACTTTAATTTTTTTGTTAGAGAGAGAGAATTACCATTATACGTAATATGCAATGTATTATGCGATCAAATATATGCGTGATCTGCAGTTTCTAGCAGAAATATATTTCTGACTAGTGTAATATATTTTTATGAAATACGAAATATTTACATTTTTTTGTGACACGCAGGTCTTTTTCACCGAGGTATCTCGCAAAGCGGTAACTTTTACAATCCATGGACTTTAACGCCACCGGGATCTGCCAAGAAGAAGGCCACGATTATGGGTAGAAATTTAGGCTGCAACACCGAAAATTCCGCAGAACTCATCAAATGTCTGCGAACAAAAACCGATACGGAAATTATTGGTACCGATCGTCTTTTCCAGGTAATTAAAAGTTAATCCACGTAAGTATAAATGCAATAAATATGTTTTGGTAAATTTATCTCTGATAGTAACATTACTGCAATTAATATACGATATATAATGTTCCCCAAATAATAGTTTTTTGTTACAAAATTACATACATACAATATATATATTATATATATATATATATATATATATATATATATATATATAGTTAAAAATATATATAAATAAAACCAGTTACCGTAAATTTTAAAATTAAAATTAATCGAGGCAATTAATGTGTACGAAAGCGGATGATAAACGATAAAAAATCTTTTAAATTACAACTATAGATTATTTTATCATGTTCAAACAAAAAATTTGACTATACTTCTAATTTACTGCAGTTTTGTGAAAATTGAATGATATTAAAGTCATCTTATTCATCAAATCTTGAAGAAAATATAATTGATTTCAATTCTTTATGTTAAATAACTTAACATAATTTATTTTTATAAATAACAACATAATTTATTTAAATAAATAACTTAACATAATTTATTTTTATAAATTAATTTCTCTGTTTATTTCTCAGGTCTTGTATTTTTCACATAAATATGTCTTAGAATGCGAGTGTAACATTTAATGGGATGCAATATATGTATAAAATATTCAATCAATTGCTGGTATTTAACCTGAATATTTCATATTTCAACGACTTCTTGTTACATGATTTCTCTGTGTCGTATGTGTGTATGTTTTGACAGCTATCCGAAGGCATTCATTTAGCTGCCAATCGTGTGTGCATGTGCATACCGTTGTCGCATATTGCGTTGCATCAAATTTATAAGTTATTTTCTCTTCTACAAATTTAATATATACATATATGGATTATATTTATTATTTATAATATAATTTTATTTAAATTATTAATTTTATTATTCTAACGAAATCTAATTTAAATTGTCAATTATTATTCTCTGATGTAATCTTTACTTAAAAGGTGATTAGGCGCATAAATCGAGTCTGGCTCGCAATATTCGTATTTTGTACGTGTGAAATGTTTGCTGATTTATGCGCATTCATGCATTAAAAGCGTAACTAAGCATGAGCTCTATATCTCTGCGCGTGCATCAGTTTCAGAAATTATACATGCTTACAAAATATCGATATGGTTGGATGACAATGATCCTTGGACAGTCACGCAAAGTCGCTTTATCCCAGTTTGGTGTCGACATATCCCGATGCAAAATTCAGATGAAATCGAAAATTGATTATGATGATAGACTGTACATGAAATATTTTCGGATGTTTATTTTCTTAAAAATGAGAAATTGATATTTTATAGTTATATATGTCAGTCAATGTATAGAGCAACAAATACATTTTCCTGACAATGAGATCGTTTGCGATGTAACAAATATTACTTGTTTGTTGATTATTTATTTAATAATGACATAGAAATTTTCCCAAGATTATTTTCTTACACGATATGTTTCGCGCGAGTAAAGATGATAATATATTATTTAAATGCGCGAGAGAGAGAGATATACTGAATAAATATATTCAAAGTTCTGGCAAAACCAGTTTAGAGAGACGCGCATGTTTATTTGCATACGTGCATGTTTTTCGTATGTGTTGCTGGCATTTTTACTAACATCTATGAATCACGCATTTCTGTCGGCTGAAATAAAGAAAAACAAGTCGCAAGGGAATAATAAACATGAAAAATCATCTATAACGTTATCGTAATGGCTGATTACTCATAAGAGAAATCTTTCCTATTTCTTTTCCAAATGCGCCTTTTAATATTTTACATATTTTATCAACTATTCAAATGCTTAGATATATTTAATTGATTTAATAAACGCGATACACATATGCACACACGTTACAAATTATTGCGAATTAAAAACCTGTTCAGTATTTTTGAACTTGACTTACTTTTGTTTCTTATTGATATTTAATAAAACAGCTTGTTTATCTCTGGTTTTCTCTCTTTCTGTTTAGAACTGTTAATCAATCTTTTTAATCATGTCACACTTTTTTACTGCCAAAGTATTACTTGTATTTCTATAAAACATATGCTATTATTCTAAATAAATTTTCTATAATTAATTTAATTTAATTATCTGTGTTCCATGTCGCAGCATTATGGTTATTGTCCAATGATACCCTTCAAACCAGTAATCGAGCCTAAACACGTAGGTGCTCTTTTGACGGAAGATCCATTAATTTCCGTGCGACAAGGTCGTTTATCTGATATACCTTGGATGACGGGGATAACATCTGAAGAAGGAACACTTAAGGTAGCAGGTGAGAGAGTAATAGTCTCCAATCCTCATTTCAAAAATCAAGAAAAGACGTGACGTTATTATTTTAGAATTAGAGATTATTACTTTAGAATTAGGAATTATTATTTTGGAATCAGAGTTGAATAAAATAATTATTCTCAGAAATATTTAGAAAATTTTAAAAATAATTTTTAGAACAAGAGAAGAGAAGTGCTTATTGCTTGCTTGCATAAAGCTTTATATTGGCTTTAGATCTCATAAAATCCATTATTCGCTTCTACATAGATATGTAAATACAGTTTCAGACATCACATTCTTAATCACAATTTATTATACATTAATAAGGTAACTCTCCTCGACGCAAGCCTTATGAAATTTTGCATAAAAAATGATATTTTATGGTATAAAATTGTCTTTAATTGAACAAGCAATAGAAGAGAATATTTATACATGTTAATGTTAAAGGTATCTACGGACGAGATCAGAACGAACATGTGAAGAAATTGAATAATGATTTCCACAATGTTGCACCTCTCAGCTTGTTTTACGAAGAGCGATATGATCTTCAAGATACGCAATTTCGAGATGAGATGAGCACTAATATCCGTGAATTCTATTTCGGCAATAAAGACATCGATCAATCTGAGGAAGCTAGATTCAAAGTCATTGATGTAAGTTCAAATAATTAAATAATGAATAATATAAAGAATTAATGGAAGGAATAGAGTTTTTTGTTAATTAAATAATATACGATTTTGACATCTATAGAAAATAAAAAAAATATATATGTATCATTTAACATTTAATCTGTCTAATAAGAAGAAAAAGCTTTCAAACTAAAAATTTAGAAAATTAAAATTGCTGTTAAATTTTTTATTACGGTTTTGCTTCTTGATATATTTTAATCGAAATTTTATTTGATGAAAATTTCGGATAGGTGGCGCCTCGACATATCGAAAGCAAAGACTCTCAACTATCGAGTCCAGTTCTTTAATTCTCTATTAATCTAATGGCTCATTAATGTACCTTTGCAGATGTATAGCGACGCGTGGTTTAATCACGGTACTCACGAAGCCGTTCAAGAATTTATTGCGAATCAAACTTCACCGATTTATTACTACTACTTCACGTACAGAGGAAGCGCGTCCTTCAGTACGATATTCGGTGATACCGAGAGGAATTATGGAGTATCGCACGCGGATGAGCTGCAGTATTTATTCCCCGTGGGTGAACAATTGTTCAAGGATACGGAGTTGTCTAAGGAGGATCATAAGATAATCGATATCATGACCCAACTCTGGTACAATTTCGCAAATTCCGGGTAAGCGTTAATATTTTTAGCAAAGATATAAGATTTATATATTATTAAATATAACATATCACAATTGATTTCGTATGATATACCTCCATTAGAATTTACATCATAATAAAATTTCATTATTTCTAACATCAGAATGCATGCATATATATATATATATATATATATATATATATATATATATATATAAATTTCACGGGACTGCAAAAGATCAGTGCAATAAAATTAATATTCATCAGGATAATATTTGGCTTAATAATATGTATATTTTTCGCGATTATGTTATAATTATTATATATTAGACTAATTAATGCTGTAATTATTATATAATAGATTTATAATAAATTTTTTTTTTATATACGTGGAGATATAAAAAAGATGCATCAATAAAATACATAATATAATAAAAATCATTTGTAGAAATCCAACGCCAAAGGTCACGAAATTAATTCCCTTGAAGTGGAAACCGGTGAAAACAAGTTCTTCACCGGAGTATCTATACATAGGAAATTCGACTAAGATAATTATGGATAGTAATCTTCTCTCCAAGAGAATGACATTCTGGGATGAGCTAACACATCGAATGAAGTTCCATGGTGCGGATATAAGGAATTTTAAGGACGAGTTGTAATTATCAATTTCATTGCTCGCGTACATTTTTATAAATCGTGCAAAAAAATATTTCATTTGATTGTAAAAAATCCAAAGTGCTGAGATCTCTTATAAAGTCTTAAGAACTGATTTTTAAAAATTATTTTTAAATCTCTTTTTGTTGAAATATTCATTCAATTAAATTTCAATTAAAACTTTATAAAACTTTATAATTACTTAGGAATTTTATTATAAAATTTTGTATTAAAATTATTTTAAATACATATTTTACAAGATATGAAATCACATAATGTTTTTGCAAAGTTTATTCTTTCTATTTTTTAAGCCTGAACTTTTTTTATTATTAACAATGCATATTTTTATCATACATAGAATAAAATATTTAAGTAATTTTTATAATCTTTTTAAAATAATTTCTTAAATATAATTGCGAAATAAGTACATGCTTTGTTATTTTAATTTTTACAGTAACAATATTACAATTTGTGTACAATTTTTCTATTAATTTTTCATCGCTTGTGCCGCAATTTAATGATAGGGACATGTAAATACTTTTAATATATTGATTGTCTAAAATTATTAATTATTCTTTTTTATATAATAAAAGAAGTAGAATTTAATAGAATACACGATAAATATTGAAATACACAAATTTTAATAAATTTTAATAATATTATTTGTAAGTATAATATTATTTTTGTTAGTATTCCATGAACACTAAGATAATATATCTATAATAAATAGAAAGAAGATATAATATTTATAGATAATCAGTCCTCTTGTGTCCATCAAATTTTTTTACATTACACGTTTATACATAGACAAGCGCACATATATATCTAATTAATAATTAATTTATATTATGTCAGTTCGAATAACATACTAAACGCGTGTGACATATAAGCTTTTTGATATAATCTTAATATAAACTTAATTTTTAATTCATTTTCTATTAAAAACAAATTACAGATTTTGAAATATTTGATGACACATCATTGATATCTTGTGTGCTGCAAGCACGATTTTTGATATCAAAATAGAACTTTTTGAAAGTCTTCGAATTAAGAGAATAAATTACTTTTATACGTTAAAAAGTCTTTCTATTAATTAGAAGAATTAAAATATGTAATTTGTAAATTTTTTGAATGAATCAGTATACAATCTATATTGAACTTAATCTGACAACAAACTTTTAAACTCTCTTCTTAAATTCTAAATTCGACAAAGGAATGTTAAGTCAATCAAAAAACCAAATCAATCTGTTGAATCTAATTCAGTACAAAACTTCTAACATTTTATTTTAATCTATTTTTTTATTTTGATTTCAATTTATGTATCATCCGCTTGTTCATCTTCTTATTCTCTTCTTTTCTAGAACTATTATAATTATCACAAAAAATTGTGAGGGATTATTTTACCATCACTACGCCACTATAGTTAGAACTATGATTGCCCTTTTCTGTTTTTTTCTAGTTCTTTTTTGTATATTTTTAAACAGAATAAATAAATAAAAATACAAAAATTGTTTATATATTAAAGATAAATATGTATATGCATTACATTTCATTATGCCTTGCTGGTTTGATTGAGCATCCAAGCTTCTATAAGAATATCTCTCAAGCTTTTTGCTACATATCGAAATTCATGCAACTGAATCTGTATTTGATTCCAACGTAGTTCTAATTTGCGCTTAACGTTTATTGTTATATTTTCCTTATACTTCATCTCATGCAAATATTTATTTACCTAAAACAAATTATTTTAACATTTATTTTCAACAATAGTTGCTTTTTGTACAATAAATATGTTCCACAATTTCTGGCTGTTAGCATAATTAGGATAAGATAGTAGTGATACATTTATGTATAAAGATAAATAAACTTAATAAGAAATTAATAACTAAATATATCTGAGCTTATAAATCTCATCATTTTTTTTTATCATAATCACAATTAATCGATGATTAATCAGAGAGCGTACTGGATCCTTGAAATCAATTTCCACGTTTATTTAAAAAAATATTTTTTAGATTAAAATGTAAGTAATAATAATTTTTTATTTGGTAATATAGTAAAAATTGTTATGATATAACTTGTCTTTGATGTAACTATGTTACGAAATTTTTATCCGTAAAGACTTTGATTTGACTTTGAGTTGATGTAAGAACAGACCATCAAATTAAATTAATAAATTTTTTCAAGTAGTATTATACAATAGTTGTCGATACATTATTATACAGGGTGTCTGAAAACTTTGCGCATTCCGAAGTGTGAAGGTAGATTGGCTCAAATTAAGAAGGAAGAACCTCTACTGTTTTGCGATATTCACAATAATTAACGAAAAATTAATTAAAGAAGATCGACCAATCTGCGTGAGTAGAAGCGCGCGGCGAAGCGGTGAATGGGGAAGGAGTGGTAAGTCCGGACCTCACTCACAGAAGAGATTGCACAGACACCCTGTATATGTATATGTGTATATATACTGATAAATGAGTTTCAAGGAATTAATAAACAATTATATATATATATATTTCTAAGCAAGTATGTGTATCCGCTTTGTAAACTTTTACATGCATATAAGTTCATAAAATTTACCTTGTCAATTTGTATCTTAGAATATATATGGTTAATAATTATAGTTAATGCTGTAGTAATACTAATTTGCCTGTAAAAACAAAACAATAGATTTATATAACATAGTTCAATAAAAATTGATATTTTGTAAATAGTCATTTCCGATGTATTTTTGATTGATGAACACGATTTCCAAATCCGGTTATTACACCATAGATTTAAGAAAAATCGCGTCAAAAAGCTCAAATCGACGAATTCAAATGTTCTTATGACACAAACAAATGCATTTGAAATCTGAAAGTTTACACTGTTGTATGGCATTTTAACGAAATTTAGGCCCGGTTGCACGAACATTATTTTAGCTTTAAGCGAAACTTAAATATATGTCTGTCTTTATTTATTTAGAAAGAAAGATAAAGATAGACATATATTTAAGTCTTGCTTAAAGCTAAAATAACGTTAGTGTCAGGCCTAAGACAAAAAATTTGGTGTCAGTGTATGTACACGATCGTACAATGTCCCGAAAATCATCAAAATCGTCGTTTTCCTCTTTGATTTTTTCAAAATTGAGACGTGATAGCCAAATTTGGATAATAGATTCGTGTTCAGCAGGCAAAAATACATTGAAAATGAATACTCATACTCGTTTTACAAAAATAATGTTGAATAGTGTAATTAGCAAATGAAGCAAATCAATCTTTATGTATATGTATATACTGTATATATTTATAAAAAGTAGTGCCATTTTACCTAGGTTTTATATCTTCCAAATTTCCTAATATCATATTAAGCATTAAGTCATTCTTTGAACGCCTCGCAATAGTAGTACAAAAACTGTTTATATGATCGATAGCAGTTACATTTGTCATATTAGCCATTAAACGTATATACTGAAGAATGATTGAAGGCTTTTGGGAACAGGATAAAAATTTTAAAACACTAGAATCTGATTTCTTCAAATATATATCAAACACTTGCATCCAAGTATTGTCATGGGCTGTTTTCAAACCATTGCAGAATGTCCATTCTTTCCATCCCGGCCAAATTCTACAATATTCAAAATAAAATAAAAATAAATTATTAGAATTCATAATCATACATCTTGATATTCACATAAATATTTCACAAAATAAAATGTTTTTATAAAATGATCGTGATTGAAAAATAATTGCAAAGTGTAATTACTTATATGATGATAATGTGTCACGATAGGAGAGATACGATTTCAATTCAACTTTAGAAATTGTCAAACAAGAATTATAATTCACGATGCATAACCATTTTGCAGCCTCTTGTCTCAAACATTTAATCAAAATGCTACCATAATGGTTCTCATCTTGATCAAAAGTGGGATATTCTAATTTCCATAAAATCTCCTTCAAGAATTGCATTATTTCCGCCTACAAATTGTAAAATAATGTATAAAAATTTATTTCTATATTTATTTATAGTTTTATAATTATATATTTATTTATATATTATAGAAAAATTAAAAAAGTTTGTGCGCACGCATATGCTATTTAAAAAGCTATGCCAATAATATAATAATGTTTTTATAAGATTAAAAAGATAATAATAAATGCGTGATTATAGTACACCTAATTAATATAATTTGATATTAATTATTATTCATCTTAGTAGTAAATTATTGCATGAAAATTTAAAAGCGGATGTTGTTTCGTGCACCTTGGAAAGTTAAACATTGTGTATACTCATTTATATTTTATCAAAAGTAATTTTAAAATATAAATGTCATATATGTTGTTAAAATATACATATATGAATTATTTAAACACACGTTTTTTTACTTACATAAACGTTAATGTTATTTATACCTTTATAAATGCGCTTTCTAGAAATGCAAAGAAACCCGACATATATTCCAAGTTCTTGAACATAGGATACCATGAGATATAATCTGTATTTTGTGATAGATAGCGTGAAATATTCAAGAATAGAGTAGAATTTAATCGGCCTGTCATCAGAAAATGAAATGAGTCGTCAATGATTTTAGCACGATCGAGAACATGTATTGTTCTATAGGATTCGGAGTTCAGATATTTCGAAAGTCTTCTCCAATTCTCGACATCATAATTGACGCGATAGCATCCTGTCGAATGTTAAATAAATTCTATCAGTGAACTAATTTAAATTTGTTATTGAATTTTTTTTCAAGTAATAATTTGAACTTTTGGCTTCTTTTATTCAAAGCGTATAAAAAAATGTATTAGAAATTATGTATTAAAAATTTTGATACAAGATTATTATAAGAAGGAAATTATAGATTTTCAATATTAAATTATATCACGCTGATAAATCAATATACTAAGAGAGCTATGCAAAGAGTGTTATGTCAACTTAAATGTATTTTAACTACATTCATGATAATCAATAATGATAATCAAATTATATTATACACTTCGTTGTGTGTAACATATTAATGTATGTATAATCTTTAGAGTGTGTATAAAATTTTATTCTAACAGTATAATATGTAGATATAATTTATCAATAATCAGATAATAAAATATAAATTTTATGCATATGTATGTGAAACAAATTGTCGATATAATCAATAATAAATTAACTATTGTTATAATTAAATTATCCAATAATTAATTATTAGATATTAAATAATTATAATCATTGTTGGATTCTTAAGGAAAATGTTCTCTCTCTAACTAATATATTGGCGGAAAAAATTTATATATTATTTCTATAAGTTAAATAACATATATTGAATTATCTAAGGTTAACATTCATATAGTAATAACTTAAAAACAGGCGTTTTGGAAAAAAATGTTTCAAATAAAAGTTGTAGAGTTTGCAGGGAAAAAGAAGATGAGAATATTAGTTAGTTGGACTTTGGATGTGGGTGTCAAGGTCAATTTAGTATTTATTTAAACGAAACTATTCTAATTTGTTTATATAAACCAATTCTTCACAATATTCCTCGTAAAAAGTTATAAGAATAGCCAAAAATTAAATAATTTACGAGATATATCATACTTTAAGTTTACAAGTTTTAAGTGAACCACGGAACATTTCGTAAAATGTTTATTTTTCGAATATCTTATCTTAATACTTTTATCCACAGAATAATGAGAGGAATCGACTGATATAAAGAAATCATGTAATTATTTTTAAGAAAAAGTATAAATGTGCAAAGAGCAGCTACATATGTAAAAGTATTAGTAACAAATCTATTGATCAATATTTACCACTTTGTTGTAAATTGGCCAATATCCAGTCATTCTTCTCTATGAAATCTATATTCAATATATGGTACGAAATATGTGGTGCTAACCACACTGCAGGCAATAATTTCTTCGAATCGGAATCGGTCTGTGTAGAAATATTCACAAATATCCATATATCCGTATTAAAATTTTCTACCGATATATTCAAGCTGTTATTATTATAATTTCTTTCCACATTAATCACAGGGTAATGATTTAGTCGTGTCCAACTAGCTATTCTATCCGTTACATTGTATTTGATTTCCAAATCTGATTCATCCAAGGTATATTGCATAACGTTCCAGAAAATATTACTGCTTATGTAGCTAAAAATCCAAATGAGTAAATGATAAGAAAAAATTAACAAAAGAAGATCTTAAGAGAAATCTTGAAAAGCAATTAAGATTTTTAAAGAACAAAGTAAAAGTGAAAGAGAAGAATGTAGTATAAATTATATCAAATAGAATTGGAACGATAAGAAAAGTATTAATGATAAATAGCAAAAAAGATAGAATAGTAATTAAAAAGATAAATGTGTCACAGAAAAGAAATAAAGTATAAATAAAAAGAATTAAAAAATATCAGTAGATAACAAATGAGACGATTTGAAACGCAAGAATGGAGATGTAGATAAAGGAAGAAGTTAAAAAAAATTGGAAGAAGACGAAAATTAAAATAATGATATTAATAAGTAGAGACATAATAAAATGGAAGGTAAAATTAATAAGAGAAAAATTAACAAGAAATTACTAATAAAAATTAAGTATATATAAAGTTGGAAACATAGAAAAAAATAAACAAATAGACAGGAAGTTTGAGAGGTATATATACATAAATTTCAAAAATTAAAAAGTAAAGCAAAAAATAATTATAAAAAAAGTAAAATTAAAAATCATTTAAAATTGTGTATTTAAATTTATAATATAATTATATTGAAATATATATAAATTACTCACTGATCTCGTAAATACCACGTCATACCAGACTGAAAAATCTCTTCGGTAAATATAATTTGGAACGTGCGGAACATAATGCTTGCTATGAAAATTGACATCATAAAGTAAAATGTAGTATGTATAAGATAAATTTGCTATAGATTATTTGGATATATAAATTCATGAATGTAACTGATTTATAGATATGATAAATACAGGTTAACTTTAATATTATTTTTCTGGTAAACGTTAATATTTATGTAAGCAATAATATAAATAAATCATAATTAAATTATTTGTTTTATTATAATGTTTTTTATATGCATTTAGAAATTATCAAGAATAATTTATTTGCTTGATTACCCTTGATGTAACGAGGGATTTCAAAAGAGCTATTGAATCCTGATTCGATTGTGAGCGGCCATGTATCCTTGGTACTCCAATGAAGAACATCATGTTGCATTTGAACCACAAAGAAATCTTGTATCCGAAGATCCGGAAATGTCTGGGCGCAAAAGGATTTTAATATAATTAAAAATGAATATTTAATCAAAAGTAGTACTAACATATATTAGCAACATACATTAGAACTGGTACAATATAATAAAAAAAAATTATACACATTCGTTCATTGAATATCTCTCATTAAGTTCAAAAAGTATATTCAAGTATCTAATAATAAGTATATGATAAGTATATAAAGAAAGTATCTAATGTTATCATTTCAAATTAAGTATTTTTAAAGTTATATAAAAGTATGTATGTCAATATAAATTATGATATTTTAATTTAATTTAATTTAATGTTGCTTATGTGGCAAGTTTTGGTTGATTATCGTTATAGAAATATAAGTATTTTTATATTACCCCGATTATATGTGTGTGTGATTAAAATAATTGACGCTAAATATAAAATAACCTTATCAGCGGCGTAAATTCCAAAAAACGTAGCAAAACCTTTGCTTAACCATGGTTCCCACATAGATGGATCGATTGCATTATAAAACCATTCGTGTACCACCTTATATCCTATTACTTGCATTATATCAATTTTGCGTATCTCAGAATCTGTCCCTTGATCAAAGATAATATCTTCTTCTCTAAAAATAATTCACAAATATTACAATGAAGTCGCGAATCCTTTTCTTACGTTAGGAATCGCTAACATAAGAAAGTTTGTACAATCACTAGACACGCTGTTGAGAGAATAATTGTTGAATATAATTAGTTATATAAGAGATTAATTATATTTCATAATCAATTCGTGTGTTAATCAGCTTTTATGACTGCGACATCCTTCAGAATACAGTTAAAAAGTTGCGAAAAAAAATAATAAGAAATATTTTATATATATTTCAATTACATATAGATATCCAATTTTATAATATTGAATATATGGAGAAAAAATATTAAGTTTTAATGTAGAAATTTTTTTAAAATCAAAATATGTTTACCCATAAAGAACAAATCCGAACTTTATATTTTCTTTAGTTAATATGTAATGAAAATTCGGAATCGCGACATGATTTGTTTCCGGACTTTCTCTGATATACGGAAATATCTTGTCTAAGAATTGCGCAATATTTGTAGCAACTGTGGATGCAAATTGCACATATGGTTTTATGCCTGTTCTGCACCACAATTTAGTAATCTGACTTGTTCCTGAAGTAACGGCGAGATGAGCTACACTAGCCGTTATGAAATAAACGGGCATCATAGGAGTTGGTTTGAAGCGTGTCCATTGCATATTATTTTCATCCATATTTATTTCTTGGACGGGCATATTTGATAAAGCTGTGTAGTTTTTATGATGCTTTATAGAAATGTTATAATTAGCATACTGACTATCCTTCAAAACTGGAAATAATCTTCGAGTCGCAAATGTGTGATAATGTGTTGCGGCCAACCACCTAGCACATATAACAATATATTTTAAATAACAAAATATTTTCAGATACTGCTAAAGTATTAGAAATTAAAAGAGAAAGAAAGAAAAATGAAAAGTATACAAATGTATATTAAAACTTTTAAAAATACTGTTAGAAGAATGACATATATATGTATATTATATTACAATTTTATATTATATTTTATATTATATTTTTTTATTATGTTATATATATATATATATATATATATATATATATATATATATATACAGGGTGTCCCAAAAGTCCCGATACGGTCGAATATTTCATAAACTATGCACTTTAGAAAGAAATGTTTCAGACAAAAGTTGTGTAGCTTGAAGGGGGCCATAAGATGGTGGCAATGATTTGACCTTGGAGAGTCATTTGAAGGTCACGTGATGGTCACCGTCAATTTCTTAAATGGAACCCTCTATTTTTTATTACATATTCTTGTAGTTTATCTCGAGGACTTTCCAAAACACTATAATAAAATATTTTTCCCTCAAGTACTTTTTGAGTTATAAGGCTTGAAATAATTTCTTAATTTTACATAAACCGTAAAATATCTTGTAAAAGATTCATTTTTCGATTATCTTACCTTAATACTTTTATGTACAAAATAATGAGAGGAATCAATTGGTGTAAAGAAAACACATAGTTGTTTCGAAGAAAAAATATGTAATTGTTAATTGCAAATTAAAAATAATTTGCAATTAACAATTACATATTTTTTCTTCGAAACAACTATGTGTTTTCTTTACACCAATTGATTCCTCTCATTATTTTGTACATAAAAGTATTAAGGTAAGATAATCGAAAAATGAATCTTTTACAAGATATTTTACGGTTTATGTAAAATTAAGAAATTATTTCAAGCCTTATAACTCAAAAAGTACTTGAGGGAAAAATATTTTATTATAGTGTTTTGGAAAGTCCTCGAGATAAGCTACAAGAATATGTAATAAAAAATAGAGGGTTCCATTTAAGAAATTGACGGTGACCATCACGTGACCTTCAAATGACTCTCCAAGGTCAAATCATTGCCACCATCTTATGGCCCCCTTCAAGCTACACAACTTTTGTCTGAAACATTTCTTTCTAAAGTGCATAGTTTATGAAATATTCGACCGTATCGGGACTTTTGGGACACCCTGTATATATACATACGTCATAAAAATTTTCTGTAACATCTATAATAAATGTATATAAAATATATTCACAATATATTCACAGTATTCTCTAAAATATGCATTTATAAGATAATAAATATATGAAGATAATGATATAACACAACAGTATACTTTTTAATATTTAAGATTTTATCATTCATGTATGGTCAATATCTGTCTTGTATTAAAAAGATTTTGATAATAGGAATGTTCTATATACTTGCAATACAAAAAAATTTCTTCATGAATCAATTACTTATAGGAATATTTCTTGTACATATATTAAAACTATGTCATCATAGTAATAATAATACGAACAGTTTGCAAAGATTAAAACAAGAATGGTATTTGTAGCGCCTAAGTTATTTATCGCTTTAAACTACTTACATTCTATCATTTTGTTCATTTTTGTAAATTCTAAATCCTCCATCTTCGGTTATACGACCAGAAAATTTCACATTCAAAGTGTAAAATCCTGATGATAAATTGTACGGAAAAGAAATGGCGGTTACATATGTTTCAGTGTCATAGATAAATTTCTTCGGCCTATGGGTGAAAACTTTTTTCTCATTTCCTTTAGGTATTTGTGTATTGTTTGTTACGATAGCTTTAATTATAAACAAATTTTCTGTAGAAAAATATATATCTTGCGTTTCATGAGAAATATAAATGCTGGTATTATATTCGCCGTGGAAGATACTGGCATTGACATATAGTACAAAGTGAATATTATAATGTGGTGGGTAGAATAGTGCATCAATAAAAGGAGCCGCCGCGACAATGAATATTATACTATAACTTAATACTTTTAGGAATGCCATGTCACACATTTTCTTTCTCTCTCTTTCTCATTCGTCTTAAATAACCACCTTTTTTTCTTGAAAAAAAAACAAATATAAAATATACATATATATATAAAGTAAAGAGAATTTACTTTAATTATTACTTTTGTTACGTATAAAAAGAGATGAAGTAAAAAATATCATTTATTGTTAATAACATATCGCCTTAGGATAAAGAAATTATAATATTTGAATATATATTTTAGCAAACGGAATATATTAATTTGATAAGTTTTATCACGCTTATATAATTAATAAAGAATTCCTTTATTAAACGCATGATTTTAAATTAAATTAAGTTTTTTATTTCATAAGTAATATAATAATATATGTTTCAAATTAAAATTCTATCTCTCTTCAATAATTTTGAAAAGGACTGGCACTTTTGACAAAAAGTATGATACTTGTTTTGTGTGATTGTACTATAAAATTATTTAAATTGTCCTTAACGTATATAATGTACACATTTTATTTATCTTGAAAACGGTTATGTATCTTCTTTTATGATAACTCACCTCTCGTATATTATAGTTGTCTGCCGATGAGGAATTAATTTTTTGATAATAATTAAGTGTAGTTAGCTTATTGATACATATTATAAATATTATTAATATCGACAAATTTATACATATTATTAATATCAATAAAAAATATATCTGTATCAACTTGATGTTCTGGGAAACTACCGAGAAATAACAACGTTCGATATCTGAAATCAGAATAAACATGTCATTAAAACGAGTTTTAAAATCAAAGTAGTGTGAAATCAGGTTTAATAAACGCCTTATTAATCAATAAGTAATAAAGTGTGAATATTTGATTAAATTAACTCTCGCGTTATATATTTGATTTTAAAATAATATTTTTTTTGGTAAACGTTTTAAAGCAATCGTGAACTTGTATTTCATACTTTCATTTTCTTTCTTCTAAGCAAATAATTCATCTCCATTTGTATCTTAATTTATTAAGATGTTGTAGACTTTTTTACATTAAACGTTTAAAATTAATATTTTGTTCTTCCATCATATAAATAGAATAAAGGACAGGTTTTGAGGGAAGAACTCAACAGAAATGAATTTCGCAATATTATATGTCGTGTAACATATGTTACATAATGTCGTTTCTTGTATTAGAATTAATATTAAAATATTATTCCAGTAAAAAATGTGTAAAAAATGATCTCGTTTTTAGATAATCAGTTTTTAAATTTATCAAGTTTTGACACATTATGTAACAAATTTCTTTATTAGATGTTTGATTTTAAGTTAAATTGAATTTATTTATAAGATAATATAATAATTTACACGCTTGTGAAATTAAACTATTTTTCCTTTAATATCTTTAAAAACGACAATTTTGAAAAAAGAATGTCGTTTCTGAGGAAAATACTAGATTTGTTATGTTTGTATGTTAAAATTATTTAAATTGTCCTCAACGTATATAATGTACACATTTTATTTTTTTTTTTTTTAAACGGCTATGTATTCCGTTTTGTTATAACTTACCTTATATATTATGATGTCAGCCGATCAAAATTTAGTTCTTAATATTAGATAATAATTAAGTTGTAATTAACACTTTATTAACGTAATTATTACCGTAATTATTACGTAAATATTAACGTAAATTATTAATACTGGAAATGTACCTCGCTATATTAACTTGATCTTGCTGTTCTGGAATACTATCGAGAAATGCCAACGTTCGACACGTGATATCATAATAAGCATGTTATGAAAACAACCTTGAAAATCTCAAAATAATATGTCAATTTAATACGTGCCTTACCAGTCAGTAAATAGAATAAAATGTCACATGATTAAATTAACTCTCTTGCTCTATATATTTAATTTTAAAGTAATTTTGACATACGTTTTAGAACAATTAAAAAGTTGTATATCTCTCTATACTCTCTATTCTCTCTATTCCCTCTATTTTCTCTTTTATATTTTTTCTCAAATAATCCATCGCTATTTGTGTCTTAATTAATAAATTAGCTTAGTTGTAGATTTATGGTATTAAATGTCCAAAATCAATATTTTTTTACTCTATAAATAGAATAAAAAACAGGTTTCGAAAGAAAAACTAGGTAGAAATAAATTTTGCAAATTATGTCGTAAAATATGTTATATAATTTCGAACTTTTGTTTAATTATTACATAAATGATAAAATATTATATCAATAAGAAAATTGTGCAAGGAAGATATAACGTTTTTAATTAATTTCAAATTTATCAAGTTTTTTATGTTACATGTTCTTATACATATATGCAATTATTTAGTGTTATATCAGTCCTAAAAAGATATCAAAAGTTGTAGATTCAAAATTCTTAATATTTCGTAATATAATTTTAATTCTTAATCTTTCAAAGATATTATAATTAAAAATTTTTAAGTATTAATGTCATATGCATTATAAAGATCGAAGATGCAAATATATATAACTATAATATTTTAATTTAATGTTGTTTAGCTGGCAAATTTTGGCTGACTATTGTTATAGGGCAAAAAATTTTATAACATAAAGTTTGTAAAAGAATTCCGATCTATAAAGATCGAGGTCTTGTTATAAAACGTTTGATTTTCGACATTAAAATAACTTTAGAATCATCAGATGTCTGCGAATTAAGAGAATAATTTATCACGTTAATAAATCTTGGTATTAATCATGTTTGGTCTCTCCTTCATGCAATATTCTATGCTTAGTTGCCGATCAGAAAATCAACCAAAAGGAGCAAGAGACAATGACGGCGCTTCTTATCTTTGGTTTTGAGCGCTCTCGCGCGGTGGTGTCTACAGAGAGAAGACTGAAAGGTGTCATGGCCCGCTTTTAGATGATCCCTGAAAGCGATATGCCCTCTATGAACATTAAAAACGTGGACATGAATTACAAAGCTAATGTCCACGAATGTTCTTAGAGGATAACATATATGTTACCCTCTTTTTAATGTCTCCAAAGAGTGTATCATTTTCAGAGACCACCTAAAAAGCGGGCCATGATATCTCTTAGTCTTCTCTCTGATATTATAAATAATATAAATAATATAAATAAAAATACACGAGATGGCTTATTGACAATTTCATTAGTTTCATTTGTTTACGTTATATTATCTCGGGTCTATCTACAGTTATTTATTTTATTCATTCAATAATTTATTACATTTACTTATTTATTTTTCTTACGTGGTGGGCACTTTTTTTAATAATTATTAGCGGTTAACGAAATTTTATTTTTGCGTTTGAAGGTTTAATATTATGAATATATATCCATAATTAAAGGGTTAAGAAATGACTCACACATATGGCATATGACACATTATATAAATAATTTTATAAATTACTTACCATATATCTCATTGAGCCGTCCGTTATTTAAATTTTCTTTTTCTCTCCTGCTCTCTTTGTTGTTTCTCGTGGCACTTGCACTCACTCGCGCAAATACTCGCAATTGCATTTAAAAAAGAAATTCGACAATATACGAAGTGTATCGGATCGATACTTCACTTCAATTTACATAAATTATTATACACATACATATATATATCGCGATGAAAGTTTTCGAAGCGCATATTTCACGTAATTTACTCATTTAATCAAGTAAGAATCATAGAAACAGAAATCAAAAGTAATAAATTATAATTTATGTGAAATTGATTTTTACAAGAAAAAATTATTACTTTAATGATATTTATAGAATCAAATAATTCGACTGCGACGCTTCATCTCGTTCTATTTTTCAATTATTTAAATATAATTTAGATTCAAAACGCACAGCAAAACAATCGAATCATGAATCGAAGTAATTAACATAATGAACAGCTTCGTGATACATCAATCCTTTAACAAATATTATTTAATTAATCTAATAATATCTACAGTGGGTGTAAAAAGTATTCGTACACTAGGAATTTTCACAAAAAATGGTTTATTTCTGTGTAACAATAAATAATGAACAACTAATTATTTGTTTATATTATAAATTCTTCTTTTCTTAATAACATTTAAAAAGAAACTCATAAATTATAACATTTTATATTTCAAAACAATAAAATAACAAAATATAGCGATTTTCGAAAGTACAAAAAGTGTTCGTACACTCTAATTGTTGAATAATAGAAACAAAATTAATACTTTGTCGGGTATCCCTTAGAGTTGATCACTGCCTGCAATCTTCTTGGCATCGAATCAACAAGATTTTTTGTAATGGTAGGTGAAATTTCATCCCATTCTTGTTGTAAAATTTTAATAAACTCTATACGATTCGATGCTTGTCTTTTTCTCACTGCATTTTCAAGAATACTCCAAATGTTCAACGGGATTCAAGTCCGGTGATTGTGGGGGAGTATGTAATTGTTGGGGTACATTATATAACAGCCAATTTTTGGTATTATAGGCTGTATACTTCAGATCGTTGTCCTGTTGAAAGATGAATTTATTTTCGAGTCCAAGTTTTTCCGCAGTGACGGCTAGATTATTTTTCAAAATGTCAATATACATTTTGTGATTCATTCTACCTTCAATAAAATGTAATTTTCCAACCCTTCCAGCACTCATACAGCCCCACACCATCACTGAACCACCGCCGTGTTTCACAGTGAATAACAAATTATTCGGATTTAATTCACAATTTTTTTTTTCGTCACACTGTGCATCTCCCATCCGAACCAAAAATATTAAATTTACTCTCATCTGAGATTATGACTTTATTCCAAAAATCACTATCCTTATTGACGTATTTTTTGGCAAATTGAAGTCGTTTTTTCCGATTAGTCTCGTTGATCCAAAATTTCTTTCTTATTACTCGACCGTGATAACCGTTCTTGCGCAACATATTCCGAACAGTACTGATTGAGACATGTACACCTCGTTTTTCCATTGTAGCCACAATTGTCGGAGCCGAAATTTTGGGATCTTTTTTGATAAGATGCATGATAAATCTTTCATTGGTCTTTGAAAGAATGTGTGGTCCATCACTTCTGAGCGCATTTTTTACGGTTTTCTCTGTACAAAATCGATCAATAATAGATTGAATCGTTGAGCGGGCTCGACCAACAATCTTCGAAATTTGCGCGAGACTTTTACATTGATTGTGCAGCCTAATGATAATTTTTCTTTCTTCCTCGGTTTAGTCTCGCTTCCTTTTCGACCCATTTTTATAAAATACAGAACAACGACTGAATGAAACTATGAAATTTTACGTCAATACGTAAGGGGAAGGTCAATCAAAAAAATGTAAACAAACATACGAACTATGTTTCCTACCTAAGATCAGTTGTTGTCATTGATATCATAGTGTACGAATATTTCTTGTACTTTCGAAAATCGCTATATTTTGTTATTTTATTGTTTTGAAATATAAAATGTTATAACTTATGAGTTCTTTTTAAATGTTATTAAGAAAAGAAGAATTTATAATAAAAACAAATAATTATTTATTTATTATTTATTGTTACACAGAAATAATCCATTTTTTGTGAAAATTCGTAGTGTACGAATACTTTCTACACCAACTGTATATAACCTAAAACACTCCTAGACACTTTAATATTCCGTGTATATGTTAAAGTACGTGAAATATATCAGCAATGAATGAACAATAACACGTTCGGCCTTGGCGGCGTATGACGCGCTGTGTTTACATGTACGGCCTTGATATCATTCGCACGGCAACATTCGAGGAGTAAAGTGCGAAATACTTCGTATACCATTAAATTTTCTCTCTAACGATAAAACACAATTACGACTAGTAGTTGAAACATAATTCGCTATGATAATTATAATTAATACTTGCTAAACTTTTAATTATAATTACTACGCGATCGGGAGTGCCGTGCAAAGTGTTTCACGATTATTGCGTGTAATTAATCTTAATTAACTAATCATAATTAATCTTGTTTTCGGGAGTGAATGTGAGTGCAACGAAGAAATAGCAGAGGAGAGGAAAAGCAAGTCTGAAAAGGCACTGGGCAACGTACTAAGCAACAATATCCGGTAAATAATTTATAAATTATTTATCATTTATATTTATCATTTATATTCAGACTATATTATATATATCATTTATATATTAAATTTATATATATCATTTATATTCAGATCATATTATTTATTGCTTGTCATTTTCTCGATAACGATTCTCTCTCCCTCTCTCTCTCTCTCTCTCTCTCTCTATATATATATATATATATATATATATATATATATATATACATATTTATATAATTATTATTTCTAAAAATAACAATTTTTAAAATTAATAAAGTTTGCTGCTTACTATATATCCGTTATATTAATATATGTATACATATATACGATGACACTTGAACAGACTTTTATGTCATTTTTCTTCAATTTCTAAAATTTCTTTATTTTTCTAGATATTTATAATAATATTTATTGATATATAGTGTAAGGTTTATACTAATGTAGATTTCATTTTATAAAATTAATTTAGAAAATCGCTAGATGCTAAAATTTATATTAATTTTCATTGTACATACACATATGTCCAATAATATATAATTATATACACATATTCTTATCGAGGCATCGGTTTATACTATCATTTCCAGAATTTGTGTTAAAAATATAACAATAATCGAGAAAAAATTTGATAAGGTTATAGATAAAAAATCTATATAGTTTCCATGACTAATATTTAATAACTGTAAAGAAACAGTATTTTTAACATTTTTATTTTTGAAGTACACACATTAATAAAACTTTAATAATATCGGCAAATATTTGAAAAAAAATTGAGTTACGGTACAATTGGAGAAAAGTTATCTAACCTATCATGAAAGAATCAAATTGTTAGGCACAAAATTGTTTCAACAATTGCAAAGAGCTACATTTTCACTTGTATTATTTGCTAAAAGTAGCTGTTATAAATCCTTATTGACTCTTGTTAACCTATTGATTGATTTTCTATTTGATATATATGTTTGTTTTTATACAAGATGTCTTAAAAAAAATTAAAAAGTAGATTTTATAATATAAATAAAACTACATCGTATTTAATATATATCAATTAGGAATGATATATATCAAACCAATATTATTAAGCAAACAAAAAACGAATAGCAATTTTTCGTTTAATTTTATAATTTATATAATTTATCATTAAAAGTATCAGAAATAATCGCGTTTCTGCTCCAACGGTACTCATTCAATTCTTTTTGTATGTTATACTTTATGAAGGATATTTTAATGTCCAAAAAAAGTGATCACCATATACTAAATTTCAAATCTGAATGGAGTCATTCTGATAATATGACTATGAGAAGTGAGCGAGAAGTCGGTGAGGTTCTACTTGCAAATATTTCTATCACCCCAGAACCTATCAGTAAGTTGCAAAAAAATGCATAAAACATTAATAATAAAATCTACGACAAAAAATAAATGTAAATATAATTTATAAATATAATTTGTAAATATAATTTAAATTCAAATCAGAATGGAAATCAAATCTAAAAATATCTTCTAGTAGTGAGAAAAATATAAATTCTATTCTGTTGAAAAAGAAATAGAAAATCATAATATTGTAAAAATAATACTATGAAAATCATAACATGTAGATAAATAATGAATATAATTTCAAATTTAACAGCAAAGAGATATTTCTTTAAAAAAACAAAATCTATTTAATTTTGATCTTGATTATCTATGATAAAAAGATAATGGCTACGCTAAAAGTTAATAAGACCTATGGTTAAATGTTAATAAGTTATACAAATTATTTTATAATTGAATGATTTAAATATGCCTGACATTCCGGGATGATTTCTGGATGATTTCTAGATGATTTCTCTTTAAGTTTGGCATGTTCCTTAAGTCCGAAGTTTGCGCTCGATTTAGATTCTTGTGAAACATCGCGTTCATGATAGGAAAAACACCTGGCAATTTCGTCAAATAGAGGAATTGAAACTTCAACAGTACGTACACTATTCTTTCCCAAAAACTGAAAGAACTGTACAGACGAGGTATTTTGAGCTTGAATATGTCGCAAAGATAGAGCAGAAAGACTTTGTAACTGCTCAAAGAGGAAATTGCAGCGATGCCCTCGTAGAGGCATAGGGTCATGTGTTCCCATTCCGCCGTTACTGTGCGCAAGTTTGGCTTCACCCAATATTCGATACAATCTTCGATACGTTGACGTATATCCTGCAAACTGCCGCGACAGAAATTATACTGATCTTGCATGCCCAACAGGTAACCCAAGCCGCGCCAGAGATAACAGAAAGCTTCCAAATCTTCGTCGCTGGCATCATATACTCCGAATTGTTCTGGATAGAGTACTATCAGACCCATGCAGGCAAATTGCGTGCCAAACATGTCGCCCTGATTCAGTCCCTTTATCCTTGACATCGTAAACGGGCATTATCGGCTCTTCGCCAACGGACACGCATCCGCGAAGTCTTTCGCGATCGTTTGAAACATCGGGCATTTCATATATGACATTTTGCTAGCCAGATCGATCTCATCGTCACTCATACTACATAATTTCTGTTGCATGGCGCGATGCAACTTTCGTACCACCTGAATGTCGTGGTAGGCTTGCGTTCCTTCACACCAAGGATCACTCGTGTACCTGAAACGTCTGATTGATGATAAGTAGCGCTTGAAAGCGTTATATGGTGTGTTGGATTTTTGACTAAGGATCAGCGGTTTTAATCCATCGGCAAAACTAAACGACAGTGATATACTTATCAAGTTGCTCATGGAGATAGCGCAGAAATAACGCGAGGCGAATTGTTGTCCGCGGTAAAATTTGTTCATATCCAACCAATCCGGTCTCCCGTTTGCTGGTCGACCGCAATCTCCATCCTCGAAGGTCGCCGGCAAGATAGATCTCAGGGATTTGGGTATGTTCGGGAAATATTTGCTAGTATTGCTTATGAGATGGTCATATTGCTCTTTGAGCGTCCATTGATTGAAATCCATTGGCAAATCGCCACTGAATTCCTGTTTGCACATTGTTACGAATTTCTTGTGCTGATCGGTAAGGTAGTTCACTGAAGCAGGAACAGGTTTGTCACAATCATCATTAGTAGATTTAAAGTTGCTCATGAAGTCGCTGTTCTTCTGAATCTCTTCCTTCAGAGCGACGTCGTTCTTTGCGTAGTCATTCAATAAATTCTCGTCGATAGATCGTTTTAATTCCTTAGATTGTAACATTGTGACGTTTCGTTATCTTGTAAGGATCTTGTGCAAAATTCCGAATGCTGAATCTATTTTTGGGGAAATAGAAAACATAATTAAAAACAAGTATAAAATAAAATAAAGTTTTCGTCACTTTTAATTTTTTAAATGGAACCCCTATTTTATATTACTACCTATTTTTTTATATTCTTGTATCTTATCTCAAGATCTTCCAAAACATTATAATAAAGTATTTTTTAATAATGACAATGCAAACAAACCACACGCGTTGGTGATCGACGCAAAACACAAAAAAATATATAATAATTCAAAGATGTATTAAATTACAGACATAATAATGTTTTAGTGAAAGAAAGAATAAACAGTCGCAATAATCAATACATAAGTAAACGCAAACGTTTCGATCCTCTCTGGATCCTTTTCAATGCTATTAAAAGAAATAAAGTATTCCAAAAAAATCGCAAAAGCACTAGAACCATAACGCAATGTCAAACTCGGAGTCGTCAAAAAAATTGCTAACGTACATGAGATTACAGTCGATTCAAAATTTAAGTAACGAAAATAAAAATTTTACAATCGAAATAAGATATAAATAATATAATAACAAAGAATTTCGCAAATATAAAAATTAGTCACGCTGTGGCAATGCCTGCGAGTCCGCATGTTACTCACCTGTGCTCCCAAACACAGATCGGAGCTGAGCGAAAAAAGGTGGAGAAAATAGTTGGAGAAAAAAGTTGTCGGTTGCAGGAATGAATCAGGCGGTCCCAAAAAATCCGCCTAGCAACCGAGATTAACGCATCTTATTTTGCAAATAATAATCGATCCAAATAGATGAAAAGCCAGGATCTGAAAATTAAAACAGCCAGAGCAACACGCATTCCCACGACCAAAAACCAAGCAAAACAAAAAACAGAATAAGCAATAAAGTCATAATAGAATAAAAATAATGTGAAATATATAAGAAAATTAATAGAGCGCAATACATACGAGCAACAAATTATGCAGGGAAAGCGAGGTAAAAGCAAGCATATCACAAAAGATCGGTGACAGGAAGCAAACGATGTATCGCAGACGAAACGGCGCAACGTACTGAGCCGAGCAAAAAAAAGCTTTAGGCATACCAAAGGAGGGGGAGGGATGATAGAAATTCAGGAACGGAGCGAGCAAAGAGCGTGGCCCATAATTATTTGGAAGGAAAAGATTTTATGATGGGAAGATAAGCTTTGTCTAAATTGATAGTGTCACTCTGCACATTCAAACTATTTTTTTGCAATGTAATGTGAATCATTTCGGAAATGATTCTCCTTAAAAACGAAGGATCTTCATCCAAAATTCTCACTTTATCCCAACTAAATTCATGTCCCTCTAACCTGTGTTGAGAGACAACAGAAAGAGATTCAAAGGGCCTATTAATGTTTTATTTGTGCTCCTTAACTCTAGTGGTAAGCTGTCTGCTGGTCTGCCCCACATAAGATGCTGTGCAATTTTCACAACAGATTCTATAAACACATTAGAATGATTTACTGTTGGTAAAGGATCCTTGTAAGCTTTAATAAAACGATTTAATTTATTTAAAATCACAAATGCTAACGATTTGTTCAAATTCGCGGCAATGTCTTTGAACTGTTTAGAAACACCATCAATAAATGGAATTACAAAAAAGGAACGAGAGGAAGAAGGAAGAGAAGCAGGGAGAGAGGGGGGAACAATATTACTACATATGAGAGATCTGATCCTATGTGTAACAGTAGTGAAAATAAATTTTGCCAGATAACCATTCATAAATAGTGTGTTAAAAATAAAATTAAAATTCTTTTCGTGATAACGAGGGTGAGATAACTTAAAGATTTTATCAGTGAGTCCAATGACGACACCCTTTTTATGAGCTAATGGATGTTGCGAAAAGAAATTTAAAAAACGACCTGAGAAGGTAAGTTTTCTATACCAGTCGAATTCGATATGATTATTGTTAATGATAATAGACACATCTAAAAAATTAAGGCAATTGTTATCTGCAATCGTGAATTGAAGTCTTTCATAAAATGAATTAAAAATCTGTAATGTAAAATCCGAAAAGGAAGAGGGAGCAATTAAAGCAATATCGTCCACGTATCTGAAATAGAAAGGAAGATGGAAAGGAAGGCGTGCAATAGCTTTTTCTTCTAGATCCTGTAAGACCAAATCCGCGCATATAGGGGAAAGCGGGGACCCCATAGGAGTACCAAAAATCTGTTTGTATATGATCCCATTAAATTTGAAAAAAGTGGAATTCAACACTAATCTTAGCCCAATTAAAAATTCATGATATGGAATCTTGATTTTATTTTGCAACAAGTGCCATCGTTTAGCAACCCCCCCAATAATAAGATCTATTGGAAAGTTCGTGAATAGAGATTCTACATCGAGCGACCTTTCTGTTATTTGGTCAGCGAGCGACCTTTCAGAAATCCTCCATGGCAATCGGCATTGCATCCATCGATTGAGATTCCAACATCGCTCTGGAGTCACATATCACTGTGTTAAAAAGCAACATTAGGTGTGAGGTCTGGATAGCTCAGTGGTTTAGAGCAGTTGCCCGGAAAGCGAAAGACTCGGATTCGATTCCCGATCCAGCCACTTGCGCCTCACATATTTTTGTAGTCTGCGAATATTGTTTTCTAGCAATTATTCGTTAGGCTGAAAAATGTGTGAATGTTCTCTCCACAGGATATGCGTCAATGCCGTTGCCACGGATGGATTCTGTCGCTCGTTGATCAAATGGGCGTAAAGACACGTCCGACCTCCTCCCACATATCGTACATCCCTATCTTTTTCTGGAGAAAGATAGGCACTTGTTGCAAAATAAAAACAAGATTCCATATCATGAATTTTCAATTGGGCTAAGATTAGTGTTGAATTCCACTTTTTTCAAATTTAATGGGATCATATACAAACAGATTTTTGGTACTCCTATGGGGTCCCTGTTTTCCCCTATATGCGCGGATTTGGTCTTACAGGATCTAGAAGAAAAAGCTATTGCACGCCTTCCTTTCCATCTTCCTTTCTATTTCAGATACGTAGACGATATTGCTTTAATTGCTCCCTCTTCCTTTTCGGATCTTACATTACAGATTTTTAATTCATTTTATGAAAGACTTCAATTCACGATTGAAATTGCAGATAACAATTGCCTTAATTTTTTAGATGTGTCTATTATCATTAACAATAATCATATCGAATTCGACTGGTATAGAAAACCTACCTTCTCAGGTCGTTTTTTAAATTTCTTTTCGCAACATCCATTAGCTCATAAAAAGGGTGTCGTCATTGGACTCACTGATAAAATCTTTAAGTTATCTCACCCTCGTTATCACGAAAAGAATTTTAATTTTATTTTTAACACACTACTCATGAATGGTTATCTGGCAAAATTTATCATCACTACTGTTACACATAGGATCAAATCTCTTATATGTAGTAATATCGTTCCCCCCTCTCCCTCTGCTTCTCTTCCTTCTTCCTCTCGTTCCTTTTTTGTAATTCCATTTATTGATGGTGTTTCTAAACAGTTCAAAGACATTGCCGCGAATTTGAACAAATCGTTAGCATTTGTGATTTTAAATAAATTAAATCGTTTTATTAAAGCTTACAAGGATCCTTTACCAACAGTAAATCATTCTAATGTGGTTTATAGAATCTGTTGTGAAAATTGCACAGCATCTTATGTGGGGCAGACCAGCAGACAACTCACCACTAGAGTTAAGGAGTACAAATAAAACATTAATAGGCCCTTTGAATCTCTTTCTGTTGTCTCTCAACACAGGTTAGAGGGACATGAATTTAGTTGGGATAAAGTGAGAATTTTGGATGAAGATCCTTCGTTTTTAAGGAGAATCATTTCCGAAATGATTCACATTACATTGCAAAAAAATAGTTTAAACGTGCAAAGTGACACTATCAATTTAGACAAAGCTTATCTTCCCATCATAAAATCTTTTCCATCCAAATAATTATGGGCCACGCTCTTTGCTCGCTCCGTTCCTGAATTTCTGTCACCCCTCCCCCTCTTTTGGTATGCCTAAAGCTTCTTTTCGCTCGGCTCAGTACGTTGCGCCGTTTCGTCTGCGATACATCGTTTGCTTCCTGTCACCGATCTTTTGTGATATGCTTGCTTTTACCTCGCTTTCCCTGCATAATTTGTTGCTCGTATGTATTGCGCTCTATTAATTTTCTTATATATTTCACATTATTTTTATTCTATTATGACTTTATTGCTTATTCTGTTTTTTGTTTTGCTTGGTTTTTGGTCGTGGGAATGCGTGTTGCTCTGGCTGTTTTAATTTTCAGATCCTGGCTTTTCATCTATTTGGATCGATTATTATTTGCAAAATAAGATGCGTTAATCTCGGTTGCTAGGCGGATTTTTTGGGACCGCCTGATTCATTCCTGCAACCGACAACTTTTTTCTCCAACTATTTTCTCCAGCTTTTTTCGCTCAGCTCCGATCTGTGTTTGGGAGCACAGGTGAGTAACATGCGGACTCGCAGGCATTGCCACAGCGTGACTAATTTTTATATTTGCGAAATTCTTTGTTATTATATTATTTATATCTTATTTCGATTGTAAAATTTTTATTTTCGTTACTTAAATTTTGATCCGACTGTAATCTCATGTACGTTAGCAATTTTTTTGACGACTCCGAGTTTGACGTTGCGTTATGATTCTAGTGCTTTTGCGATTTTTTTGGAATACTTTATTTCTTTTAATAGCATTGAAAAGGATCCAGAGAAGATCGAAACGTTTGCGTTTACTTATGTATTGATTATTGCGACTGTTTATTCTTTCTTTCGCTAAAACATTATTATGTCTGTAATTTAATACATCTTTGAATTATTATATATTCTTTTGTGGTTTGCGTCGACCATCAACGGGTGTGGTTTGTTTGCCTTGCCATTATTAAAAAATACTTTATTATAATGTTTTGAAAGGTCTTGAGATAAGCTACAAGAATATAAAAAAATAGGTAGTAATATAAAATAGGGGTCCCATTTAAAAAATTAAGAGTGACGAAAACTTTATTTTATTTTATACTTGTTTTTAATTATGTTTTCTATTTCCCCAAAAATAGATTCAGCATTTGGAATTTTGCACAAGATCCTTACAAAATAACGAATCGTCACAATGTTACAATCTAAGGAATTAAAACGATCTATCGACGAGAATTTATTGAATGACTACGCAAAGAACGACGTCGCTCTAAAGGAAGAGATTCAGAAGAACAGCGACTTCATGAGCAACTTTAAATCTACTAATGATGATTGTGGCAAACCTGTTCCTGCTTCAGTGAACTACCTTACCGATCAGCACAAGAAATTCGTAACAATGTGCAAACAGGAACTCAGTGGCGATTTGCCAATGGATTTCAATCAATGGACGCTCAAAGAGCAATATGACCATCTCATAAGCAATACTAGCAAATATTTCCCGAACATACCCAAATCCCTGAGATCTATCTTGCCGGCGACCTTCGAGGATGGAGATTGCGGTCGACCAGCAAACGAGAGACCGGATTGGTTGGATATGAACAAATTTTACCGCGGACAACAATTCGCCTTGCGTTATTTCTGCGCTATCTCCATGAGCAACTTGATAAGTATACCACTGTCGTTTAGTTTTGCCGATGGATTAAAACCGCTGATCCTTAGTCAAAAATCCAACACACCATATAACGCTTTCAAGCGCTATTTATCATCAATCAGACGTTTCAGGAATTGGTACACGAGTGATCCTTGGTGTGAAGGAACGCAAGCCTACCATGACATTCAGGTGGTACGAAATTTGCATCGCGCCATGCGGCAGAAATTATGTAGCATGAGTGACGATGAGATCGATCTGGCTAGCAAAATGTCATATATGAAATGCCCGATGTTTCAAACGATCGCGAAGGACTTCGCGGATGCGTGTCCGTTGGCGAAGAGCCGACAATGCCCGTTTACGATGTCAAGGATAAAGGGACTGAATCAGGGCGACATGTTTGGCACGCAATTTGCCTGCATGGGTCTGATAGTACTCTATCCAGAACAATTCGGAGTATATGATGCCAGCGACGAAGATTTGGAAGCTTTCTGTTATCTCTGGCGCGGCTTGGGTTACCTGTTGGGCATGCAAGATCAGTACAATTTCTGTCGCGGCAGTTTGCAGGATATACGTCAACGTATCGAAGATTGTATCGAATGTTGGGTGAAGCCAAACTTGCGCACAGTAACGGCGGAATGGGAACACATGACCCTATGCCTCTACGAGGGCATCGCTGCAATTTCCTCTTTGAGCAGTTACAAAGTCTTTCTGCTCTATCTTTGCGACATATTCAAGCTCAAAATGCCTCGTCTGTACAGCTCTCTCAGTTTTTGGGAAAGAATAGTGTACGTACTGTTGAAGTTTCAATTCCTCTATTTGACGAAATTGCCAGGTGTTTTTCCTATCATGAACGCGATGTTTCACAAGAATCTAAATCGAGCGGCAAACTTCGGACTTAAGGAACATGCCAAACTTAAAGAGAAATCATCTAGAAATCATCCAGAAATCATCCCGGAATGTCAGGCATATTTAAATCATTCAATTATAAAATAATTTGTATAACTTATTAACATTTACATACAACCATAAGTCTTATTAACATTTACATACATTAACATTTACATACTTATTAACATTTACATACAACCATAGGTCTTATTAACTTTTAGCGTAGCCATTATCTTTTTATCATAGATAATCAAGATCAAAATTAAATAGATTTTGTTTTTTTAAAGAAATATCTCTTTGCTGTTAAATTTGAAATTATATTCATTATTTATCTACATGTTATGATTTTCATAGTATTATTTTTACAATATTATGATTTTCTATTTCTTTTTCAACAGAATAGAATTTATATTTTTCTCACTACTAGAAGTTATTTTTAGATTTGATTTCCATTCTGATTTGAATTTAAATTATATTTACAAATTATATTTATAAATTATATTTACATTTATTTTTTGTCGTAGATTTTATTATTAATGTTTTATGCATTTTTTTGCAACTTACTGATAGGTTCTGGGGTGATAGAAATATTTGCAAGTAGAACCTCACCGACTTCTCGCTCACTTCTCATAGTCATATTATCAGAATGACTCCAGTCAGATTTGAAATTTAGTATATGGTGATCACTTTTCTTGGACATTAAAATATCCTTCATAAAATATAACATACAAAAAGAATTGAGTGAGTACCGTTGGAGCAGAAACGCGATTATTTCTGATACTTTTAATGATAAATTATATAAATTATAAAATTAAACGAAAAATTGCTATTCGTTTTTTGTTTGCTTAATAATACTGGTTTGATATATATCATTCCTAATTGATATATATTAAATACGATGTAGTTTTATTTATATTATAAAATCTACTTTTTAATTTTTTTTAAGACATCTTGTATAAAAACAAACATATATATCAAATAGAAAATCAATCAATAGGTTAACAAGAGTCAATAAGGATTTATAACAGCTACTTTTAGCAAATAATACAAGTGAAAGTGTAGCTCTTTGCAATTGTTGAAACAATTTTGTGCCTAACAATTTGATTCTTTCATGATAGGTTAGATAACTTTTCTCCAATTGTACCGTAACTCAATTTTTTTTTGCCGATATTATTAAAGTTTGATTAATGTTTGTACTTCAAAAATAAAAATGTTAAAAATACTGTTTCTTTACAGTTATTAAATATTAGTCATGGAAATTATATAGATTTTTTATCTATAACCTATTATCTATAACTATTATCAAATTTTTTCTCGATTATTGTTATATTTTTAACACAAATTCTGGAGATGATAGTATAAACCGATGCCTCGATAAAAATATGTGTATATAATTATATATTATTGGATGTATGTGCATGTACAATGAAAATTAATATAAATTTTAGCATCTAGCGATTTTCTAAATTAATTTTATAAAATGAAATCTACATTAGTATAAACCTTACACTATATATCAATAAATATTATTATAAATATCTAGAAAAATAAAGAAATTTTAGAAATTGAAGAAGAATGACATAAAAGTCTGGTGAAGTGTCATCGTATATATGTACATATTAATGTAACGGATATATAGTAAGCAGCAAACTTTATTAATTTTAAAAATTGTTATTTTTAGAAATAATAATTATATATGTATATATATATATATATATATATATATATATACATATAATGTATAATGTATAATATATATATACATATATACAATACAATATAATGTATAATATATATATACATATAATGTATAATGTATAAATATATATATATATATACATATATATATATATATATATATATATATATATATATATATATATATAGAGAGAGAGAGAGAGAGAGAGAGAGAGAGAGAGAGAGAGGGAGAGAGAGACAATAATACAATCAAGTTTTAATATACCGTTTTAATTAAACTTAATATATTATACTATATAACACATCCATTTATAAATAAAATTTCGAAACCTTATACATCCTTTTTTTACAACACACTTTTTTTTTATGTTGGATAGTTTTATTTTATTTTATCCTATTATATAGATAGAGAGAGTATATATAATTTATTATCATTCATTTATGAATTACTAGCTGCAATAACATTCAATTGTTTCTTAATCAAACGAAAAATATCTGTTATCTGCGTGAAGTTTAAATCCGGATACGTGGAAACATTTTCTTTCTGAAGGCTGTTTGAAGTGGTATAATTTTTCGGCATAAACGTGATATTTGCTTTTATCAGTACTAAACCTTTCAATAAAACACGTAAAATTGTTCCAAATATAATTTGCATTTTTTGTAAATGTTTGCACTCAATCAGTTCCCGTTGAATTCTCAGTTAGTTGTTTTTCTCACTCTACTAATTCTAATGTGCTAATCGAATTGATATTAATTCATATACAGGGTGATTCATTTTAATCTTAACAGGCAAATATTTTGAAAAACATGCGAGATACGAAAAAATGTTTCAGACAAAAGTTATATGGTTTTAAAGGGAACATAAGATGGTGTCATTAATTTGACCTTGAATAGTTACTTGAAGGTCACGTGAAGGTCACCCTCAATTTTTTAAATGGAACCGCCTATTTTTTATTACATATTCTTGTAGCTTATCTCGAGAGCTTTCCAAAACACTATAATTAAGTTAGTTTTTATTAAGTACTTTCCGAATTATGAGGCTTGAAATCGTTTCTTAATTTTACATAAACCGTAAAATATCTTGTAAAATATTCATTTTTCAATTATCTTACCTTATGTCTTTATAGACATCTTTTCATTTTGTCGAAAAGATAACTTAAAAAAGACATCTTTTCGTTATCTTTTAGTATAATGCGCTGTGTGGGTTACCATATATGTCATTGATCCGTCCGTTATTTAAATTTTCTTTTTCTCTCCTGCTCTCTTTGTTGGTTCTCGTGGCACTTGCACTAACTCAAATTCCTCAAGGCACTTGCACTCACTCGCGCAAATACTCGCAATTGCATTTAAAAAAGAAATTCGACAATATACGAAGCGTATCGGATCGCTACTTCACTTCAATTTACATAAATTATTATACACATACATATATATATCGCGATGAAAGTTTTCGAAGCGCATATTTCACGTAATTTACTCATTTAATCAAGTAAGAATCATAGAAACAGAAATCAAAAGTAATAAATTATAATTTATGTGAAATTGATTTTTACAAAAAAAAATTATTACTTTAATGATATTTATAGAATCAAATATAATTCGACCGCGACGCTTCATCTCGTTCTAATTTTCAATTATTTAAATATAATTTAGATTCAAAACGCACAGCAAAACAATCGAATCATGAATCGAAGTAATTAACATAATGAAAAGCTTCGTGATACATCAATCCTTTAACAAATATTATTTAATTAATCTATATAAAAAGATTTTCTTAAATTATCTTAATATCGCTAGTAGAATAATCAAAGGATCATTAAAAAATATATATGATCGACCAAAACTAGCCAAAATTCTTGTTTATTTATTAAAAATTACGACGTTTCGACCATATGGTTGTGGTCCTTTTCAAGTATACACTGGAATATTGAAATCGATAATTAGATTTTTTGATTTTTTGACGGTTTGAATAAAAACAGCAATAGACATAAATTGACTGTGAATAATTTGAGTACATACGGTTCAGATAAAAGAGTATAACAATGTAAATCTTAATTTTGTAAGCTCTACATATCACAATTACAAGATCATTAACGTCTTGCCACATTTGAAAAAGAGAGATAAAACGTTATGTCAGTGTGAGACTTCGTCAAAAACGAAACGTCGTAATTTTTAATAAATAAACAAGAATTTTGGCTAGTTTTGGTCGATTATATATATTTTTTAATGATTCTTTAATCTATATAACCTAAAACACTCCTAGACACTTTAATATTCCGTGTATATGTTAAAGTACGTGAAATATATCGGCAATGAATGAACAATAACACGTTCGGCCTTGGCGGCGTATGACGCGCTGTGTTTACATGTACGGCCTTGATATCATTCGCACGGCAACATTCGAGGAGTAAAGTGCAAAATACTTCGTATATCATTAAATTTTCTCTCTAACGATAAAACGCAATTACGACTAGTAGTTGAAATATAATTCGCTATGATAATTATAATTAATACTTGCTAAACTTTAAATTGTAATTACTACGCCATCGGGAGTGCCGTGCAAAGTGTTTCACGATTATTGCGTGTACTAATCTTAATTAACTAATCTTAATTGATCTTGTTTTCGGGAGTGAATGTGAGTGCAACGAAGAAATAGCAAAGGAGAGGAAAAGCAAGCCTGAAAAGGCACTGGGCAACGTACTAAGCAACAATATCCGGTAAATAATTTATAAATTATTTATCATTTATACTTATCATTTATATTCAGACTATATTATACAGGGTGTTCCGAAACTAACGCTTGATATTTTAAAGGCAGATTCTCTGGCCAATTTAAAAACGATTTTTCCTCAGCGAAAATTGCGGCACTAATAGTTTTCGAGTTATAAACGATTGAAAATAAAGGGTTTTTCGCAAACTAAGGCTTATGGGAGTAAAATATTAATAAAGTCACATTCTTTAGTTAATTTTAGGTAGAGTTTACTTTAATAGAATTTTAATTTAAGACTTAGTTAGAAAGATACATGATGACAAAAATTGGGAATATGCAAAAAATAATGATCTCCCTCGACATTTTCGCTGAGGAAAAATCGTTTTTAAATTGGCCAGAAAATCTGCCTTTAAAATATCAAGCGTTAGTTTCGGGACACCCTGTATATATCATTTATATGTTAGATTTATATATATCATTTATATTCAGATCATATTATTTACTGCTTGTCATTTTCTCGATAACGATTCTCTCTCTCTCTCTCTCTCTCTCTCTCTCTCTCTCTCTCTCTCTCTCTCTCACTCTCATTGTAAATTATCTAAATTATTTAAGTTTTTAAGTTATATTTATAACATATATATAAAATATTCTAGATTATTTTATTTTAATATACTTAAAATATCTATAACAAAATGCTCTCGTATTAATTAATACTTTTATATAGATAGTAATATTTCATAAATTGCTTCACAATAATATATTATTTAGATATTTTACGCATAAAGAGTTCCATAATAAATGAATTATTTCATAAATAATCAATTTTAATCAATAAATTAAAATACTTTTATAATTTAATATTCTGCGCGTGTGTATTTTATAGTACATAAAATATTTCGGCAACGAATTATCAATAAAATCATGACTTTGGCGACGTAAACAGTAGCGCGTTGTTTATACATTACAGTTTTGCTATCATTTGCTCGGTGATATTCAAGCAATAAGTAATGATACGAAACGTTTCGTATATTAATTGTTTAATAAATAATTATTTAATTAATCTATCAATTTAAAAACTTCTACAATTTAATATTTTGCGTCTATAAGAATATACATATATTAAAGTACGTAAAACGTTTCAGCATCAAATTATCTATATAACATCATGTTTTACGTTGACGGCATACACAGTAACGCGCTAACATTTATATCTTACGGTCTTGCTATTATTCACACGATGACACTTGAGTAAAATAGTGATGCAAAATGCTTCGTATATTATCGAATTTCTTTTTTAATGCGATCGCGAATATTTTCGCGAGTAAATTTAAATGCAACGAAGAATTCAAATGAATGAAAGTACCACGAGGAACAGTAAAGTATCGATGAGGAGTAGAAGCGATTTTCATTATGAAAAATTATTTCTTATCGGTTCTTATAAGATCAATTCGCGACGTATAGTTCGGTGTTCTGTTGAAAATTCGGGATTTTCATTGTAAGATTGGAACTAATCCCAGGTTTTCCTGGTAATTTCTGAAAACAATTTCGATATAATAATTCAACGACGAACGCCATAAGCTCCATACGTGTAATTTATTCATTTAATCAAGAATCGTAATGATAGGGGAAGGGGATTTAAAATAATAAATTATTGTTTCATTGCGATCTTTACGGACAATAATTATTTCTTTAATGATATTTAGAATCAAATATATTTCGTCATAATGCGCTTTATCGCTTTATTTCTTTAAGATTTAAATATAATTTAAATTGAAGACGCGCAATAAAACAATCGAATTGTAGATCCAAATAATTAGCATTACGAAAGGCTCCTAATTTAAACATCAATCGTTTAATAAGTAAAATCGTTAATTAATCTTATAATATAAATTTAAATAATTTAATATTTCGCAAATACATACATACAAATATTAACATAACGAAAGGCTCCGTGATAAATTGTTTAATAAATAATCAATTTTAATCAATAAATTAAAATTTTTCCATAATTAACACTGCGCGTTAATGTATATTTTATAATATATCAAATATTTCGGCAGCGAATTTTCGACAACACGGTGTTCGACTTTGGCAATATAAAATATAAACAGTAGCGCGCTATACGCTACGGCTTTGTCATCATTCCCACGGTGACTCTCGAGTAATAAAGTAGTGGTGAGAATCGCTTATGGTACGTATATGGTAATATTATTTTACTAAACACGATTACGAACACGATTAGTATCGAAATATAATTTGCTATAAATATTAATAAAAATTAATTAATTAAAAATTAATTAACGACATGAAACAGTATCTCAACGATAAATCTTTATCGAATCGCAATCATTCATTACTGCGAATAAAAATTGAAACAGGGGATAAGAAAATTAATTTTGTTATGATATTGAGCATTGATGCTTATAATATTTCTTTAACAATATTAGAATTAAATATATTTCGATCAATGTTTTAAATTTTCTTAATCGGCAATTACTCAGAATATTTCAATAATTAATTATAACAATAACATAGTATAAATCGATCTTGGCGATATAAACAGTACCGCGGTAATGTTTTGACTTACGGTCATTCACACAGTAACCTTGAGCAGTAAAGTAGTGAGACGTTTCATATTTTATCAAATTCTTTCTTTACATAGTCGACCTTGATGATATAAACAGTACTGCGGTCGCGTAGTAATGTTTCTGACCTACGATCATTCGCACAGTGGCACACGAACAGTAAAGTAGTGATGTGAGACGTTTCATATATTATCAAATTCTTTCTCTAAACACAATTGCAAGTGTAACGAGGAACTTTTCGTGAATGAGTGTAAGTGCAACGAGGAATTCAAATGAGTGCAAGGAGGATTGAAGTGCCGACGAGGAAAAAGCGAAGAAAGCAAAAGAAAAAAGGAGATTTTGGAAATGGATGGATCAATAAGATATGATGTAAGTCATTTATATAAATTATTTATCATTCATTATTTATTATATATAAATATTTATCATTCATTATTTATTATATATAAATTATTTATCAATAGTATATATATTCAAAATATACATATTTCTCGTTTCGTTTTATTTCTTTGTGATAGTAATTCAATAGTGATTTTAAATTGTAACATATATAATACATATACTTATAAAAAATATTCCATTTTATTTTAAAATAATTAAAACATTTATAAAATTTTTTATTAATTAATATTTTCAGATACTTCTTATATTTTATAAAACATTTCATATTAATATATTTATTTAAATATTTCATATGTAAAAATATAGAAATTTTTTTATTCATCATATTTTTAAAAGTTTATATCTATAAGAAATATAAATTATTTTGTAATTACGCAATTTATAACATTAAAATGTATCTATTTAAAAGTAAAAATTAATTGCGCGCAATAATTAGTTTTAAAATCAATTATTTTGAACATTGCTTTATATAATAGATTTTCTTTTATCTTTTATATTTTTATTTATCATTTATATTTGCGAATTTAAATTTATGTACTATATTACAAAATAAATTTCAAATTATGTATTATATTATATATAAAATTATATATAATATAACCCTCCCATGGGGTACACCTTGTCGCGGTGGGAGGGCTTAGTACTTGGATGGTGCCTTGAGGTTTATCTTAAATTTTTCTATTTATGATAAATCTTAAGGTGCCTGAATGGGAAGCTAAGTACCCTTTCGCGTCGTCGGTGCCGTCAACGTGCCGCGGATGGCAAGTGCTTCGTTACCGCGTTTTCGCGTTGTAGTATTCTCGCGTCGTCGCGTTTTCGCGGAACTTTTGGACTTTTCCTATAAAATCCCAATTTCATTTATTGTCACGAGTCTCTACTTTCGATGCCAACTAACTGGGATGTTTCGAGTTTGCACACGTTGCTATGCAACGTACACTCTTGCTTCGTGCTTCGTCAAGTGATTCGGCCCGAATTAGTTAGAACTCGATCGATTGCTCGGAATAGTCGTCAATGGGTCCCTTCTCTTTGCTCGTCTACAGCCACACGCACTGCGTGTGTTAACCCTGTCGAGGAGTCGAGTGGATTCCCCTAGGCACGATTTTCGCTCGGTAAAAGGGGTTGCCTCCCCATTTTCTAAATTGCTGAATGTTAGCATTTAAAAAATGTGGGTATCCTCTTCTTTTGCCGTCTACCAGCCTGGTGTAGCCATATCCTGCATTGCGGGAAACTTCGTGTTCCGGGCGAAGCACCTGAAATCGTGCTTAGCGGGTCCAGGTTCGATACGAGATAGGATAATTATGCGCGAAAAAGAGTTGGTGAACTTCATTTTCCTCTATTTCCGTCAATCGTTTCGTCTTCTTTCCGGTTTGGGCTTAGTCCTTGCTCGTTGTATCGTTGCAATCCCGACCGGTTGACTCGAAGTTGATTCTCGTAAGTGAAATGGGATTTTCGCTCGTACCGAAACCGGCAGTGCCGTTCAAAGTATATACATATTAAGTATATACATCGCGCGATCAAATAGAAAATTTTTTATCGTACCGAAATAGTGCGGGAAAGTTTAGTATCGCGCGTAAAATAGCGAAAATAGCGATATAAAAATATCGCTCGTGAGTGCGGGAGTGCCGCGTTAAGTATCGCGCGTCTAAGACTGGGAGGAGGAGAAGGCCTAGGAGAGGCATCAGGCTCCGGCAGAGCAACCTTCTGATAAGCAATTTATTTATTTGTAATTATATATTAAATATTAAATATATTTATTATAATTTAAATTAAACAATTAATCGCAACGATTAATTTGATGTTTTTATTTATATTTAAATAAGAGAGAATTAAAGAAAAAGATTTTTAAATTAAAGCTATAATCTTGTAAAGGTGTAAGCTTTTATAAAGTTATAAGAGAATTATTAGTAATGTTTTTTAAAATTTATAGAATTATTTTATTAATCTGTTATTATTATATGCATCGAATATAAAATTCAATGTATACAATAATTTTTGAAATATTAATTATTTTGAACGCTGCTACATTGGAATCTTCTTTTGTATGTTATAGATCGATGCAACAACCCTGATGATCTGAGAGGAGGAGCAGGCCTAGGAGAGGCATCCTGCACCGGCGGAACAACCTGATGGTGAATATGATTATTTATATATTAATTGTTATAAATCGTTAACTTGTTATAAACGAACAATAATTCGATCTTATTATTTAAATGAATTAAAAAAAAAGATTTCTATAAAAGTCATATAAAATTTTCTATTTAAAAAACAGTTTCAAAAATTTATAAAATTTTTTACATACGTGTTTATCTGCTTATTATTTTACACATCGGATATAAAATTCCGCGCGATAAAAATTTTTTTATATATTGATTGTATTTTGTGAGCATTATTATAAATGAATTTTATATTTGTATGTTACAGATAACTAGCTTCGATAACAACAACTCCGCTGTTGCGCATCAGTGTCGGTGAGTGAGAAAAACATTTATTTAACTTTAAGGTAACGGATTCGTAAAGATTGCAGATGTAGATGTAGATGTAGATTGTAGATTGTAGATAAATCCGTTGCCTTAAAATGAATGAGCTAGGATGGATTAAATTAAATAAATTTTAATCAGTTCTTTCGAAATGCTTTGCATCTATTACGAAAACATATTGAAATATTAATTAAAAAAAGAAGAAATCAAGAAATGATTTTTTGGTAAAGATTTGGTCTAATTTATTAAATAAAGAACATGCATTAACAATTTTACCAATTTTATCAATTTCTTATGCTAATTTATTCTTATAACGCGCACTTATCTTCTAATTCCTTATAGCTCATTCATCGTAGAATTTGTTTCTAGATATTGTTTTTAATCTTTACTTTAACTTAATATAAAGTCAAATGATTTATTAATTAAATAATTTGTAATATGATAAAAATTATACACAAATTAATTTTATATTTTATTACAAAATATAAAATATATAGAAATTTGTAGTAATTTGGCTTTATTTTAGTTAAAATAAAGTTATATTCAAATATTTAACGAACGATCGTAAAATGGAACGATCGTTACTAAATGAGCGTAAATATTTCACGCTCATTTGCCGGTAATTATCCGGCAAAAGAAGGAGTGTTTATCTCCTTTTTCGATCTCTGATTAGAGATCGAGAAAGAAAATGGCCAGGATCAATGAAAGGTAGGTTCAACTGGCCTGAAGAGCACGCAGTTAGGGTACGCGGTTAGGGTACGCGGTTAGGGCACGCGATTAGGGCATGTAATTAGGACACGTGATTAAAATATATACATATTAGGTTAGGTGATGATTAGAAATAGGTTCCACAAATCTCGAATAATTTTAGTTAATCAGGAAGTAGGGTTGTTAGGGCTATATTAAATAAGATCATTAGAAATCTTCTTTTAATATTAGGGTTGTTAGGGCTATTAAGATCATTAGAATTCTTTAATACTAGGGTTGTTAGGACTATTAGGTAAGATTCATTCTTTCTTTTAATATTCCAATAATCTTAATTTATTATTCCAATAATAATAAATTAAATTTATTTTAATTAAATTGAATTTATTTTTAAAAATATTGTAAAAATAAATATAACATGTTTTAAAATAAAAATGTTTTAAAAATGAAATTTAAATTATCAAAATTATCTTCAGGAATATTAAAGAAATTGCATTATTATTAACGTTTAAGAAATATCTTAACATGTTATATTTTATTTTAAAACTTAAAAATATATGTGTATCAAGTTAAATATTAAATTCAAATGCTATCAATATCAAATTATTGATTTTATTAAATATTTGAATAAATTGAATATTATTATTTGACATTGATAGCATCATAAATTTGTAAATTGTAAATAGTTATAATTGTATTTTAATTATAATTTAATATTGATATTTTAATTGTAAAATACAATACAATTATGACTATAATTATATTATATGAAATTGTAATTATGATTGTAAATTCTTACGTAAATTACACGAAAAATTATCGAAAGTATACGTATAATGATTACATAATAGTAATTCATTAAATTAAAGTATTTGTTTCTATAGTATATATTTTTGAAATATTCACAAAAGAGTAACTGTTTGTATTTTCATATCAAAGAGTCATTGATAAAATCGGAAAATTTTTATATAAAATATAAAAATTCGATGCTAAATTAATGATTAAATATAAGCTTTACAAAATTTGACGAACGCCTTCGTTACATAATCGCGAGTCAATTATTATAAATTTAATGATATGCTTTTCGTTAAACTTATCTATTATATTTATAAATTCTATATCGCGCGAAACTGAATATTCGTAAAATAAATTAATAAATTATGATTGCGAAAATATCGTGCTCGTTCTTTTCGCGTTCTTATACAAGGTTGTCATTTTAACAAAAGAATTTTATCGCTGTCCTTCTCATCAGATAATATTGCTAAATATTGTTAATTAAATATAAAGAAATATCGAATAAGAGTTTGAAGATTCGATGTGATAAGTCAACGATTAAATATTATATTAATATCGCTTCAAAAAATTTAACGATCACCTTCGATATTATATAGAATCGCGAGTTAATTATTATGAATTTAATAATTTGTTTTTTCAGTTATATTTGTATTTACGAATTTCGTATCAGAAAATATTCATAAATAAATTAATAAATTACGGTTGCGAAAACACCGTGTTATTCCCGCGTTCTTTTCGCGTTCTTAGACGAGAATGTCGTTTTAATAAAAGAGTTATCATTGTTCTTTTCATTAAATAAACGTTAATGAAAGTTGCGTGGCTCGTACCGCCGAGGAGTCGAAACGATTTTCATCAAAGAGAATTATTCCTCATCGGTTCTTGTGAGATCCATTCGTGACGTCTAGTTCGGTGCCCTGTTAAAAATTGGGAATTTTTATTGTAAGATTGGAACTAATCCCAGGTTTTCCTGGCAATTTCCGAAAGCAATGATTTCGGTAGTAATTCAATGACGAACGCCATACGCTTCTTTAACGAATTAATTTAAATAATATATATTTAGATGAGAGAAATGTATCTTTTCTTTTCTTCGTTAAAAATGTTCTATCATTATTAGGATTGGTATTATTATTGTCTAATGCCAGAAAGATTTAATAGTATTTAAATATGGATATACCGTTGTGTATAAATTTTTATTTTTCAAGTAATTTCATATTAATTCATAGTAATTAATTTTTATTAATTTTTTGATAAAAATGATTACGAACGAATATATTTTTAATTAATATAATTTGTCTTTTTTGAAAAATTATTTCTAGGTACTGGGGATATTAACATTAATTTTTAGTTTCTTTTAAGAAACTATTTGCAGGTATTGGACATCCATCGCCATTTTGAAATATTAGTTTTTAGATATATATCATTTTATATATATATGTATAATAAAATACATGCACAAATTCACGTATCCAAAATATTTTTATAATTTTCATTAATGTTATATATTATATATACGCGAAATTATACATGAATGTTACATAAAATGTGCGAATACTTAAAAATTTCGAGAAAAATCGAATGGGTGTCCCTATATCAGTAAGATAATGATTAAAAGAAAAAAAAAATTTAATTTAAACGTTATAAGAATAAGAATGTAGATAATTAATCTAGAATTAATTATATATTTAAAATTATTTGATTTATTTTATTTTATATACTATTCAAATTGAAATTTTTTAAATCTTATTGTTATCTGGTTCGATTTGTCTCGCGCGCGCGAACGGTACCCCAAATTATTATATGTGTTCGCACATTTAACATAAACTCCAATGATGCATGTATTTTATTATTTATAAATATAATCGTTCGTAATCACATTTCTATAAAAAAAGATCGTTATATCCATTTAATTTTCAATAAAGAAATATATTTCTTAATAATGGAAGAACATGTTTTCTGACGTAAATATCAATTTCGTGAATTGAAGATAATGACGAGAGATAATTGTCGTTGATTTATTATTGAAATCATTGCTATCGGGAATAGTCCGGAAGATTCGGGATTCGTTCCCTTTTACAGTGAAGTTCCCGACGTTTAATGGATCACTTAACTTTTCTTCGCAGATTGATATTGCGAAATCTGATGTAGAAACAAGATGTTAATTGTTCTCCATTTTTAAGATCGCTCCTCTTTTTATTGGATTACCGGTATGTCACTCGCGTATCTGCAATTGAATATTTTGAATATTATCGATTTATTTATTCGTTGCGTTTTATCGCGAATTTTAAATCGCGATTTATCTTATAATTTAATATTATCTTATAATTTAATCGTTGACTTATACATCGAAGCTTTGTCTATCTTTCCACGTCTTTGAATATTGTCTTTAATAATCCGCGTAAAATGCACTAGTAATACAAATATTTTTTTCTATAATAAAAAAACAGTCGATAACTTTATTAATAACTGTTTTAATCGCGATTGTTTACACTATATAAATCTTACTAAATTCTATTATTACATTGATTATTAGAGGGACCTTGATAAAATCATTCAATTCTCTATTAAACGTGGCGATAACGCGATTTTTTAATTATATTTTAAAGCTTATAAAGCTCATTTTATTTTATTTGGCTAATCATGCGCGATATAGGATATGTATTTTACTCTCAATCGCGAAATTCGTATAAAGTCGCGTATTAATCATAAATAAATCGGATAGTGAACTTTATGTTCATAAACAATACGGACCACAAATGTTTGCCAAAATATCTTCGTGTATCATCATTTGTATGATAATAATTATGTCGCGCGTGTGTCTATTGATGGTTCGATTATCATATTATAAAAATTATACGTATCTCGTAATCGAATATTCCGATTATTGTCGGTTTATTTTTTTTTTTTTCGTCGCGTTTTTTCGCGAATTTTAATCGCGATTTATTTAGTAAATTAATTGTTGATTTCGTAGCTTATTCTATCTTTTCGTTTTGAATATTTCCGTTGATAATCTACACAAAATGCGCCAGTAATGCAAATACTTTCTTTTACAATCGAAGAAACGATCAATAATTTTATTAATGACTCTTTTGGTCATGATTATTTACGTTATATAAAACTTATTAAATTCTATTATTGCATATTTATTATTAATAATAAATGTCGCGTAATTAATCTTCGCTAATCAGTCTCGCCTGGACTATGTAAACATTTTTAGTAAATTTCATATTATACGTATATTTTGGACATTTTCGTGTAATAAATTATTCCATGTAATAAATTATTTTTAGAATAATAAACGATATAAAACAAAAATAATATAACTTTCTCATCGTTAACTAGATCCATCAAGGTCGAATAATAAAAATTATCGAACATCTTGTCACAATTATCGTGTCGCAGGTCGATCCCTCCGTGATTGGAAGACCAAAGAGATGTGAAAGTTGGTCCATGTTAAAGTCGAAAATTAAAAGTAAGTCAATGTGCAATGTAGAATATAAATGGATGTCAATAACATAAAATCGAATAAATAGATGTAATTAACGTGATAAGAGGTCGGACGTTATAATCTTCGACCGAGCCGGTAAACAACTCACAATATACTGACTCGACCTTGATGGATCTAGTTAACGATGAGAAAGTTATTTTATTTTTGTTTTATATCGTTTATTATTCTAATTGCTGCGCTGAAGATGGCCCAAAAAAGGGCCGAAACGTACGTTATTTAAATTGATTAAATGTAATCGAAGAAATAGTACACTATTGTAAGCTTACCACTCATGATATAATACATGTGCACAAAAACCTGCGCTGGCTCTTACTGCCGTTGTTCCTCTATATGTATTTAAATTTTTAGAGCCATATATTTATTAACTTGTTAAAAATATATAAATATGACAATGAATATAGAAAAATATTTATTTCATTACATTGGAAGATTACAGTATCTTTCGCGATTGAATAATTTATTTGCTACTAATTTATATATATAAGCGTCTTGCTATACAGCACTGGTACAGCTACCGGCATTTTGTGCACATAGCACGGAACAAAACCAGAAATTGTGCACATTATATGTTACTCTGAGAATATTTGTGGACATTGGCTTTGTAGTTCATGTCCACGTTTTTAATATCCACAGAAGGAGTATCGCTTTCAGGGATCGCCTGAAAGCGGGCTATGACACCTCTCAATATTCTCTCTGATGAACAAATCGGAAGGATTAAAACATATACTTATCCATTTTTCCCTCAGTCTGAACGTAACAAATATTTAATCAAGAAATCCTCACATATTAGCAATACACATTAGAACTGTTATAATATATTTAAAAAAATTTACACACACATTCGCTCATTAAATTTTTCTTATTAAGTTTAAGAAATATATTCAAAAGTGTTTCTAATAATAATAATAATAATATCATTTCAAATTATATATTTTTATAATGTTATTTAAAAGTACATATGCAAATATATATAACTATAATATTTTAATTTAATGTTGTTTAGCTGGCAAATTTTGGCTGACTATTGTTATAGAGCAAAAAATTTTATAACATAAAGTTTATAAAAGAATTCCGATCTAAATTAGTGTATATTCATTAGTATATATATATATAATCTAAATTAGTTTCCATTCTTTAAAAGGAGACTCTACATGTATATACATATATATATATATATATATATATATATATATATATATATATGTATATTTCACGGAAATGTAAAAGATCAATCGAAAAAAATTAATTCATCAGGATAATATTTAGTTTAATAACATATTTTTTTTGCTATCATGTTATAAATATTATATAATAGATTTTAATAAATTTTTCTTGCGATATATGTCGAGATATAAGAAAGATGCTTCACAATAAAATATATAATACAATAAAAATCACTTATAAAAACCCAACGCCAAAGATCGAAGTTAATTTCCTTGAAGTGGATGTGAAAATAAAGCCGGTGGAGTTGTTCTCCTGAGTATCTATACATAGGAATTTCGACTAAGATAATTATGAATAATGATCTTCTCTGAAAAAGAATGACATTCTGGAATGAGTTAACACATTGAATAAAGTTTCATGATGCGGATTAAAGGAATTTTAAGGAGGAGTTGTAATTCTCAATCTCATTAATCGCGTACATTTTTATGAGTCGCGCGGGAAGGTCATTCAGTTTTTTGAAACTTGATATTTTAAATACATGTTTCTTAAGGTATGAAATCATATAATGTTTTATTCTTTCTATTTTTTAAGCCTGAACCTTTTTTATATACATTATTAACATATGCATATATTTATCGTAGGAAAAGTAAAATATATTCGTAATTTATATAATCTTTCTATTAAAAATAATTGCAAAATGAGTACATGTTTGGTATTATTAAATTTCATAGTAAGAATATTACAGTTTGTGCACAATTTTTTTATTAGTTTTATCATCGCTTATAGCACAATATAATGATCAACGTAAATACTTCTAATATATTAAAGTAAAATATAAGTAAATACTTCTAATATATTGATTGTCTAAAACTATATAATAATACCTTTTTTATAATAAAAGCAATAGAAATTAATAGAAATTAATAGAATAAAGAATAATTCTAAAAAGATACAAATTTCATAATATAATATGTCATATTGTTAGTATTTCATGAACACACACTAAGATAATATATTTTAATCTAATAAATAGAAAGAAGATATAACATCTATAGATCATAAATTCCCTTATGTTCATCAAATTTTTTACATTACAAGTTTACACATACATAGACATACATATCTAATAGATCATGAATAATTATTTTATATTATATCAATTCTCTCGAATAACATGCTAAATGTGTAACATTTAAGCTTTTTAATTTTAATATAAATTTAAATGTTAATTCATTTTCCATTTGTGACATCAAATTACAGATTTCAAATATTTGCGCCATAAACACATACATGATAACTGATCTACTACTACTGATATCTTGCGTGCAGCAAGTACGATAAAGTTTTGACATCATTCTAGAACTTTAGAAGCTTTAGAAATCTTCGAATTAAGAGAATAAATTACTTCTTTACGTTAAAAAGTCTTTCTATTAATTATAAAAGGACTAAAATATGTAATTTGTTCTAAGATTTTTAAAATAAAATAATCAGTACCATCTGTATTGAATTTAATTTGACAAAAAATCATTTAAACTCTAAATTCGACGAAAAAATTAAGTTAAGTCCAAATCAATTTGTTAAATCTAATTCAGTACAGCACTTCTGATTTTTTATTTTAATCTACTTATTTATTTTGATTTTAGTTTATCGTGTATCATCCGCTTGATCATTTTTCCTCTCTTCTTTTTCCAGAGTTAATGTAATTATCATAAAAAATTGTTCGAGACACATTTTTATCATCACTGCGCTACTATAGTTATAACTTTGATAATTATGCCCTTTTCTGTTTTCTTCTAATTTCTTTTCATACTTTGCGTCAGTGAGATGTTTATTTTTTACTTTTTGCATTGTTCAATTGATATCATTCTGTTGTAACGATTATTTGACGCTCATTCAATACACTATATTATATATTTTTTTCTTATGTAGAATACAATATAAAATTACATCCAGCGTGTTGTCTTTCATACTCCATTTAATAAAAATAATTATCATTAATCATTAACTCCTTGAATTTATGAACAATATTTTATGAATATTTTATAAAATTGGTAATTGTGAAATACTTCATATATGTATTACATAAACACATTCATCTTGAAAGAAATATTATTTTTTAATTATCGCACACAAAATTATTACTTTAAAAAATAGAAAAATTGTAAAAAGTACCTAAAAAACTCGTAAAAGAAATGATAATGTTTACTACCTGTTTCAATAAAACTCATTAACTTTTTATTCCATTATGACTCAATCGCTTTATTGTCATTATTGTATCATGTTATTCGTTTTATTCGTGAATGTATATTTTTAACCAAAATGATTAAATAAAAACATAAAAACTATTCATATATTAAAAGTAAATATGTGCATGCATTACATTTAGTTATCTTCTCTTAATTGATCAATTAGCTTTAAAAATATTACCAAGAAGCTTTAGAAATATCACCGAAGTCTTCTATAATATCGATATTCGTGCAGCTGAGTCCTTATTTGATGCCAACGCAGTTCTATCTTGCGATTTATATATATTATTACACTCAAATTATCTTTAAATAGCACGTCTTCACTTATCTAAAACGGATTATTTTCACATTTATTTCAACAGTAACTTCTTTTCATATTTAAAATATAATAAAATAGTAACTAAAAATAAATAAAATATAATAGTAAATAATTTATAAAAGTCAGTGACAACTTTTGGCTATTAGCATAATTAGCATAAGATAGTTAGATGATATAAAAATAAATGTATAAATAAACTTAATAACAAGAAATTCATAACTAAATATATATATTTAGATTTCTAAAATTTACCGAGTCATCGTTTTCATTATGAAATTCATAATTAATTACAAATTCTGGATTATTCTTGAATTTAAATTTCATGTATATCATTATCTAAAATAAATTATTTTTTTAGATTAATATGCAAGTGGTAATTTTGCCTCATAAGAATAAAATTTAATAGCATAAAATTTTTTTTTACTTTAATTATACAATGAACGCCTGTCTGATAAGATTTTAGACTGATGTAAGAAAAGATCAATTAAGTTAAAAGCTTTCTCCATATAATATTATGTAATATATACATTAGTATATAATAGATCACATAATGGAATGGAATTCCTTCTCCTTTCTACACATTATTAAGTAATAGCTTCCAAAAAACCAATAGAGAGAGAACTTATTTAATACTCATTCCGAAATTGCGTTAAGATAAATGAAAATAACATGCAACTAACAAAAATAAGAATAGAAAAAGCTTTATAATTTATAAATAAAGGACCCGATTTCTTCCAATAATCGGCTATTCTAATACATATATCACAGTACAAATAAATCTAAAATATTTTCAGATAGACGGCATATGCATTGATAATTAAAATTTAAAACAAGAGATTAATAAACAATTGTATATGTGTGCATGTCATGTGTATAAAAACCTACATATAAGTTTAAAAAATTTACCTCATAAATTTGTTGTTCAGAATATACATAATTAATGATCATAATTAATACTTTAATAAGGCTGATTTCTCTATAAATACAAAATTATAGATTTATATAATTAGATAATGGAAGAAATCTTCATAATTGCACAAGTATTACATATTTACCAAAGACCAAAAAAATTAGAAATATAAATCTACGTATAATTGATCCAAATGATAAATCAATAATAATAATAATAATAAGGAGGGCTTGTTTAAGACCAAGAAGAGCGCAGGTGGTATTGCGTGTCTTATAAATCTATAATTTTTAAAAAGAAACCAATTTCTAAAAGTAGAAACGTTTGGGCCCCTTTAGTACTGTACGGATTGAATGATAAAATTGTAAAAATAAACATCAATATCGCGGTCGAGTCGGTGAAGGTAACCGATAAGATTTAAATTAAAACTGGATAATAGGCCAAACTAACGCAAAATTATTTTGGGACGTAAGACGGTGTCTATTCATTCTAAAATTCATACGATGATAAACCATTATATTCCTCACCATCTTTCGCAATAGACGACGGTCTGTTTCTCTAATGTACAATACTGTTATCATGCAGGATGGATTTCGATGGGATGTTTGAGCGTGAGTTTGATGGCCAACGGTTTTGCGAGGAACAAATAGTATTCGACAAATAATATACTTATCGGTTACCTTCACCAACTCGACTGCGATATCGATGTTTATTTTTACAATTTTATCATTCGACCTGTACAGTGTTACTTCCCGTTTGTTTTATTTTTATATTTCATCTATTTATTCTAGTATTTCTTTTATATGTTCTATTAAATTATTATTGTCACACTGAGGAGGGTCCGAAAGGAATCGAAACGATTGTACTTTTAGAAATTGGTTTCTTTTAAAAATTATAGATTTATAGAACACGCAATACCATCTGCGCTCTTCTTGGTCTTAAACAAGAACAGCGGAACAACAACTTCCTTATTATTATTATTACATATTTAAAAAAGTAATCATTACTTAGGTTTTATTTCCACTAAATGGTCTAAAATGAATTGAAGTAATGTAGTCCTTGCATGCCTCGCAATAATAGTACAAAAACTGTTTATATGATCGATAGCTGTTACATTTGTCATATTAGCCATTAAATGTATATACTGGAGAATGATTGAAGGCTTTTGGGAACAGGATAAAAATTTTAAAACACTAGAATCTGATTCCTTCAAATATATATCAAACACTTGCATCCAAGTATCGTTATGGGCTGTTTTCAAACCATTGCAGAATGTCCATTCTTTCCATCCCGTCCAAATTCTACAATATACAAAATAAAAAAAAAAAAATTAGAATTCATAATCTTACATCTTGATCGCATAAATATTTCACAAAATGAAATGTTTTTATAAAATGATCGTGATTGAAAAATAATTGCAAAGTGTAATTACTTATATGATGATAATGTGTTACGATAGGAGAGATACGATTTCAATTCAGTATTAGAAATTGACAAACAAGAATTATAATTCACGAGGCATAACAATTTCGCAGCCTCTTGTCTCAAACATTTAATGAAAATGCTGCCATAATTGATCTCATCTTGATCAAAAGTGGGATATTCTAATTTCCATAAAATCTCTTTCACGAATTGCATTATTTCCGCCTACAAATTGTACAATAATGTATAAAAATTTATTTCTATATTTATTTATAATTTTATAATTACATATTTATTTATATGTTATAGAAAAATTGAAAAAGTTTGTCCGCACATATGCTGTTATTTAAAAAGCTATAATATATGCCAATAATATAATAATGTTTTTATAAGATTAAAAAGATGATAATAAATGCGTGATTATATTACACCTAATTAATATAATTTGATATTAATTATTATTCATCTTAGTAGTAAACAAATTATTGCATGAGAATTTAAAAGCGAATGTTGTTTCGTGCACCTTGGAAAGTTAAACATTGTGTATACTCATTTATATTTTATCAGAAATAATTTTAAAATATAAATGTCGTATATGTTGTTAAAATAAACATATATAAATTATTTAAACACACATTTTTTTACTTACATAAATGTTAATGTTATTTATACCTTTATAAATGCGCTTTCTGGAAATGCAAAGAAACCCGATATATATTCCAAGTTCTTGAACATAGGATACCATGCGATATAATCTGTATCTCGCGATAGATAGTTTGAAATACTGAGGAATACATCACAATTCAATTGTCCTGTCATCATAAAGTGAAATGCATCGTCGATGATTTTAGCACGATCGAGTACATGTATTTTTTCAAAAAAGGAGTTCAGATAGTGCGAAAGTCTATTCCAATTCTCGGCATCATAATTGACGCGATAGCATCCTGTCGAATGTTAAATAAATTCTATCGGTGAATTAATTTAAACATATTATTGAATTTGTCAAGGAATAATTTGAAATACCCTTGGCTCCTTATATTCAAAGCATATAAAAAAATGTATTAGAAATTGTGTATTAAAAATTATTATAAGAAATTGTAAATTTTCAATATTAAATCAAATTATGTCACGCTAATAAATCAATATATTTAGAGAACTGCAAAGAGTTATGTCAACTTAAATTTATTTTAACTACATTCATGTTAATCAATAATAATAAAAAGGAAATTATATTTTATGAATCGTACAAGTTATTAAATCAGACAAAATAATAAGACAATGTGTCTTAAGCATACTTCCTTCATTACGACTCGATAAAATAAACAAAGAAGAGCATTATCTAATAATTAAATTATTAAATAATAAATGTATAATTAAAATTAAATCATAAATATAATCATCAATTAAATATAATTATAATTAAATCATCCAATAATTAAATTATTAGATATTAAATAATTGTAATCATTGTTGGATTTTTAAGGAAAATGTTCTCTCTCTCTAACTAATATATTAACGGAAAAAATTTATATTATTTCTATAATTTAAATAACATATATTGAATTATCTAGGGATAACTTTCATACAGTAATAACTCGAAAACAGGCGTTTTGGAAAAAAATGTTTCAAATAAAAGTTGTAGAGTTTGCAGGGAAAAAAAAGATAAGAATATTAGTTAGTTGGATTTTGGGTGTAGGTGTCAAGGTCAATCTAGTTTTTATTTAAACGAAACTTATAATTTGTCTATATAAACCAATTCCTCACAATATTCCTCGTAAAAAGTTATAAGGATAGCCAAAAATTGAATAATTTACGAGATATATCACATTAAGTTCACAAAATTTTACATGAACCATGAAACATTTCGTAAAATATTTATTTTTCGATTATCTTATCTTAATACTTTTATCCACAGAATAATGAGAGGAATCGACTGTTATAAAGAAATTATGTAATTATTTTTAAGAAAAAAGTATAAATGTGCAAAGAGCAGCTATACATATGTTAAAGTATTAGGAACAAATTTATCGATCAATATTTACCACTTTGTTGTAAATTGACCAATATCCAGTCATTCTTCTCTATGAAATCTATATTTAATATATGATACGAAATATGAGGTGCTAACCACACTACAGGCAATAATTTCTTCGAATCGGATTCGATCTGTGTAGTAATATTCACAAATATCCATATATCAGTATTAAAATTTTCTACCGATATATTCAAGCTGTTATTATTATAATTTCTTTTCACATTAATGATAGGGTAATGATTTAATCGTGTCCAACTAGCTATTTTATCCGTTACATTGTATATGATTTCCAAATATGATTTATCCATGGTTGATTGCATAATGTCCCAAAAAAGTTTACTGCTTGCGCAGCTAAAAATCCAAATGAGTAAATGATAAGAAAAATTAATAAAATAAGATATCTTAAGGGAAATCCTGAAAAGCAATTAAGATTTTTACAGAACAGAGTAAAAGTGAAAGGGAAGAAGGTAGTATAAATTATATCAAATAGAATTGGAACGATAAGAAAATTATAAATAATAAATAGCAAAACAGAAGAAATAGAATAGTAATTAAAAAGATAGATGTGTCACAGAAAAAAAGTAAAGTATAGATAAAAAGAATTAAAAAATATAATTAGCGAATTAAGGAATTAGGGAATATAAGTAGAGAATTTAAAAAACAAAAATTAAAATCGAAGATGTAGATAAAGGAAAAATATAAAGAAAATTGGAAGAAGATGAAAATTAAAATAATAATATTAATAATTAGAAATATAATAAAATGGAATGTAAAATTAACAAGGGAAAAGTTAACAAGTCTTGAAATTATTAGTAAAAATTAAATATAAATAAAATTAGAAACACAGAAAAGAATGAAGGAAGTTCGAGAAATAAACATAAATAAATTTATAAAATTAAAAAGTAAAAAAAAATTAATTGTTAAAAATAGCAAAATTGAAAAATCATTTAAAATTGTGTATTTAAATTTATAATATAAATATATTGAAATCTATATATATTACTCACTGATTTCGTAAATACGACTTCATACCAATCTCGAACATCTCTTCGGTAAATAAAATTTGCAACGTGCGGAACATAATACTTGCTACGAAAATTGACATCATAAAGTAAAATGTAGTATGTATAAAATAAATTTGCTATACATGACTTGGTTATATAAATTCATAAACGTAACTGACTTACATGAATTATAAATAAAAGATAATTTTAATTATACTTTTCTGGTAAACATCAATATTTAAATAATTAAAAATATAAATAAATTACAACTAAGTTGTTTCTTTTATTATAACGTTATTTATATATAGCATTTAGAATTTATCAACAATAATTTATTTGCTTGATTACCCTTGATGTAACGAGGAATTTCAAAAGAATTGAATTCTGATTCGATTGTAAGTGGCCACGTATTCTTGGTGCTCCAATGAAGAACATCATGTTGCATTTGAACCACAAAGAAATCTTTTATCCGAAGATCCGGAAATGTCTGGGCGCAAAAGGATTTTAATATAATTAGATAAATATTTAGTCAAAAGAAGTGCTAACATATATCAGCAACACACATTCGAAATGTTACAATATAATAAAAAAAATTTACACACATTCCTTCAATGAATATTTCTTATTAAGTTCAAAAAATATATTCGAGTATCTAATGATATTCAATAATATCATTTCAAATTAAAGTTTTTTTAAAGTTATTTAAAAGTATGTACGTCAATATATATAAAAAAATTAAATGGTATAAGTGCCAACGCGCGGTAGTTGGAGCGAAGAGAATCAACAACACTTCTTGATTTTTTCAGTATTAGTTTATTAAAAAACATATTACAATAACAAAAAGCAAACGTTTCGGATTAGCTTTTGATCCTTCTTCAGCGATGTTAACAATATATATATATATATATATATATATATATATATATATATATATATATATATATATATATCTGTAATATATATAACAATATATATATATATATACATATATATTATAGATAGTGACGCGTTACATTAAACAAATTTGTTTCTCGACGCATAGGTGACGCTAAATTGCATCCCGCGCAGATCTAGTAAGCGCCCTGCTTCCAACAGTTAATAAAATATACTATAATTATGCTGTGCGACGTCACAGCAGATCAGATTCCGCGCTTTTTACAATTAATAATATAGTATGCCGCTGTGCGCCCCATGTCGATTCGAGATTCGATGACGAACTGTTCGTGGAAGCAGGGCGCTTACAAGACCTCCGCGGGATGCAATTTAGCGTCACCTACGCGTCGAGAAACAAATTTATTTAATGTAACGCGTCAATATCTGTAATATATAGTATATATAAATATATATATATATATATATATATATATATACATATATATATTGTTAATATCGCGCTGAAGAAGATCAAAAGATGATCCGAAACGTTCGCTTTTTGTTATTATAATATGTGTTTTTTAATAAACTAATATTGAAAAAAGGAAGAAGTGTTATTGCTTCTTTGCGCTCCAACTACCGCGCGTTGGCTCTTATGCTATTTTCCTTTTAATTTTTTGATAACTTGAGCCAAATCTCTAATTATTAAATTCAATATATATAAATTATGATATTTTAATTTAATGTTGCTTATATGGTAAGTTTTGGCTGATTATCGTTATAGAAATATAAGTATTTTTATATTACCCCGATTATGTGTGTGTGATTAAAATAATTGACGCTAAATATAAAATAACCTTATGGGCGGTGTAAATTCCAAAAAACGTAGCAAGACCTTTGATTAACCATGGTTCCCACTTATATGGACTCATTGCATTATAAAACCATTCGTGCACCACCTTATATCCTATTACTCGCGTTATTTCAATTTTGCGTATCTCAGAATCTGTTTCTTGATTAAAGATAATATCTTCTTCTCTAAAAATAATTCGCAAATATTACAGTAAAATCGGGAATCTTTTTCTTACGTTAGCGATCGCTAACATAAGGAAGTTTGTACAATCAGTAGACACACGCTTTTGAGAGAATCATTAGAATCATCGAATATGATTAGTTCTATAAGAGATTAAATATATTTCAAAATAAATTCGTGCGTTAATCAGATTTTGCGACTGCGACATCATTCAAAATACAGTTAAAAAATTGCGAAAGGAAAGAAATAATAAAGAATATTTTATATATGTTCCAATTACATATACACATATAGATATTTAATTTTATAATATTGAATATATAGAGAAAAATAATATAATATTACGTTTCAATGTAGAAATTAGCATAGTTTTTTAATCAAAATATGTTTACCCATAAAGAACGAATCCCAATTTTATATCTTCTTCACCTAATAATTTCTGAGTCACGATATGATTTCTTTCCGAACTTTCCCTGATATACAAAAACATGTTATCTAAGAACTGCCCAATATTTGTAGCAACTGTGTATGCAAATTGCACATGTGGTATTATATCTGTTCTGCACCACAATTTGGTACTCCTACTTTCTAAAATAACGGCGAGCTGAGCTACAGTAGCCGCTATGAAATAAACAGGCATCAAGGGAGTAGTTTTGAAGCGTGTCCATTGCATATCATTTTCATCCATATTTTCTTCTAGGAGGGGCACATTTGATATAGCTATGTAGCTTTTAGGATGCTTTATAGAAATGTTATAACTAGCATACCAAACATCCTTCAAAAGTGGAAATAATCTTCGAGTCGCAAATGTGTGATAATGTGTTGCGGCCAACCACCTAGCACATATAACAACATATTTTAAATAACAAAATATTTTCAGATACTGCTAAAGTATTAGAAATTAAAAGAGGAAGGAAGAAAAATAGAAAATATACATATCTATATTAAGAATTTTAACAATACTGTTAAAAGAATAATTAATGAAATAATTAATAATTAAAAATACTGTTAAAATAATGATATATTTTATATTACAATTTTATCAAGATTTTTTTTTTGTTATGTTTTATATATATATATATATATATATATATATATATACGTTATAAAAACTTTTAGTAACGTCTATTTATATATAATAAATGTATATAAAATTCTATATTCACAATATTCCTTAAAATATGCATTTATAAGATAATAAATATATGAGAAGATGATGATATAACATAACAGCGTACTTTAGTATTTAAGATTTCATCATTCATGTATGATCAATATCTGTCTTGTATTAAAAAATTTTTGATAATAGGAATATTCTATATACTTGCAATACAAACGATTTCTCATGAATTAATTACTTACAGGAATATTTTTTATAAATTATAAGAGAACCATATTTAAATAATAATTTATTAAATCATATATATATATATATATATATATATATATTTAAAACTATGCCATCATAGTAATAATACAAACAGTTTGCAAAAATTGAAGCAAGAATAGTATTTGTAGCGCCTAAGTTATTTAACGCTTTAAACTACTTACATTCTATCATTTTGTTTATTTTTGTAAATTCTAAATCCTCCATCTTCAGCTAAAAGACCAGAAAATTCCACATTCAAAGTGTAAAATCCTGATGATAAATTATACGGAAAAGAAAGGGTGGTTACATATGTTTCAGTGTCATAGATAAATTTCTTCGGCCTATGGGCGAAAACTCTTTTCTCATTTCCTTTAGGTATTTGTGTATTGTTTGTTACAATAGCTTTAATTATAAACAAATTTTCTGTATAAAAATATATATCTTGCGTTTCATGAGAAATATAAATGCCGGCATTGTATTCGCCGTGGAAGGTACTGGCATTGACATATAGTACAAAGTGAATATTATACTGTATTGGTATTAAAAAAATGCGTTGTGCGGGCAATTGTGCATCAATAAGAAAAGCCGCGGCGACAATGAATATTAGATTACAATTTAATACTTTTAGGAATGCCATGTCACTCATTTTATCTCTCTCTCTCTCTCATTCGTCTTAAATAAGCATATTTTCTTCTTGAAAAAAAAAGAACAAATAAAATAATATATATATGTGTGTGTGTGTTTGTGTGTGTGTGTGTGCGCGCGTGTGCGTGTGCGTGTGCGTGTGCGTGTGCGTGTGTGTGTGTGTGTGCGTGTGCGTGTGTGTGTGTGCATGCATGCGTGCGTGCGTGCGTGCGTGCGTGCGTGCGTGCGTGCGTGCGTGTGTGTGTGTGTGTGTGTGTGTGTGTGTGTGTGTGTGTTATATGTATAATAAAGAGAATTTGCTTTAATTATTGCTTTTGTTACGTTTAAAAAGAAATGAAGTAAAAAATATCAGTTTTTGTTAATAATATATAGCCTTAGGATGAAGAGATTATAATATTTTAATATATATTTTAGCAAAAAACGGAATATATTAATTTGATTAAGTTTTATTAAGCTTATATAATTAATAATGAATTCCTTTATTAAACGGTTGATTTTAAATTAAATTAAGTTCTTTATTTCAAAAATAATATAATAATATATGTTTCAAATTAAAATTCTATCTCTCTATAATAATTTTGAGATGGACTGGCACTTTTGACAAAAAGAATGATACTTGTTGTGTGTGATTGTACTTTAAAATTATTTAAATTGTCCTCAACGTATATAATGTACACATTTTATTTATCTTTAAAATGGTTATGTAGGTATCTTCTTTTATGATAGCTCACCTCTCGTATATTGTAGTTGTCCGCCGATGAGGAATTAATTTTTGATAATAATTAAGTGTGGTTAGCTTATTGATACATATTATAAATATTATTAATATCGATAAATTGATACATATTATTAATATCGATAAAAAATATATCTTTATCAACTTGATGTTCTGGGAAACTATTGAGAAATAACAACGTTCGATATCTGAAATCATAATAAACATGTCACTAAAGCGACTTTTAAATCAAAGTAGTGTGAAATCAAGTTTAATATACGTCTTACTATAATCAATAAATAATAAAGTGTGAACATTTGATTAAATTAAATCTCGCGTTATATATTTAATTTTAAAATAATTATTTTTGGAAAACGTTTCAATCGTGAACTTATATTTCATACTTTCATTTTCTTTCTTCTAAGCAAATAATTCATCTCCATTTGTATCTTAATTTATTAAGATGTTGTAGACGTTTTTACATTAAATGTTTAAAATTAATATTTTCTTCTTCTATCATATAAACAGAATAAAAGATACGTTTCGAGAGAAGAACTCAACAGAAATGAATTTTGCAATATTTTATATGTCGTGTAATATATGTTACATAATGTCATTTTTTGTATTACAATTAATATTAAAATATTATTCCAGTAACAAATGTGCAAAAAATGATATCGATTTTAGATAATCAATTTTCAAATTTATCAAGTTTTGGCACATATAGGACTTAATAGTAATATATAAGTAATATATAAGTAATTAGTAGTAATATATAAGACTCTTATGTAGTAAATTGTAATTAACATAAATGACTTATTATTAAATTGTTAACGCTTTAGTGTATTATGAGTTATTAATATCAAAAATATACCTGTATTAACTTGATCTTGCTGTTCTGGAATACTATCGAGAAATGCCAACGTTCGACACGTGATATCATAATAAGCATGTTATGAAAACAACCTTGAAAATCCCAAAATAAATATATCAATTTAATACGTGCCTTACCAGTCAATAAACAGAATAAAATGTCACATTAAATTAACTCTCTTGCTCTATATATTTAATTTTAAAGTAATTTTGACATACGTTTTAGAACAATTAAGAAGTTGTGTATCTCTCTATACTCTCTATTCTCTCTATTCCCTCTATTTTCTCTTTTATATTTTTTCTTATGAGCAAATAATTCATCGCTATTTGTGTCTTAATTTATTAGATTTATGGTATTTAATGTCCAAAATCAATATTTTCTTACTCTATAAATAAAATAAAAAACAGGATTCGAAAGAAAAACTAGGTAGAAATAAATGTTGCAAATTATGTCGTATAATATGTATATAATTTCGTACTTTTGTTTAAATGTTACATAAATGATAAAATATTACATCAATAACAAAATATGTGCAAGGAAGATATAACGTTTTTATTTAATTTCGAATTTATCAAATTTTTAATGTTACATGTTCTTATACATATATGCCATTATTTAGTGTTATATCAGTCCTAAAAGGATATCAAAAGTTGTAGATTCAAAATTCTTAATACCTCGTAATATAATTTTAATTCTTAATCTTTCAAAGATATTTTAATTAAAAATTTTTAATTATTAATGTTATATGCATTATAAAGATCGAGATCTTATTATAAAACATTTGATTTTCGACATTAAAATAACTTTAGAATCGTCAGATGTCTGCGAATTAACAGAAGAATTTATCACGTTAAAAAATCTTGGTATTAATCGAAAGGATTAAAACATATACTTATTCATTTTTCCTTCAGTCTGAAAGTAACAAATATTTATCAAGAAATAATAATCAAGAAATGCTCACACATTAGCAATACACATTAGAACTGTTATAATATATTTAAAAAAATTTACGCACCCATTCGCACATTAAATTTTACTTATTAAGTTTAAGAAATATATTCAAAAGTGTTTTTAACAATAATAATATGAAATATAATATACATTCATAATATTATATGTCATATATTTCATAATATTATAACGTCATATTGTTCATATTGTATGAACACACACTAAGATAATATATCTTAATCTAATAAATAAAGAAAAGATATAACATCTATAGATCATAAATTCTCTTGTATTCATCAAATTTCTCACATTACAAGTTTACACATACATAGACATACATATCTAATAGATCATGAATAATTATTTTATATTATATCAATTCTCTCGAATAACATGCTAAATGTGTAACATTTAAGCTTTTTAATTTTAATATAAATTTAAATGTTAATTCATTTTCTATTAGAGACATCAAATTAGATTTCAAATATTTGCGCTATATACATATATATGATAACTGATCTCCTATCACTGATATCTTGCGTGCAGCAAGTACGATAAATTTTTGACATCATTCTAGAACTTTAGAAGCCTTAGAAATCTTCGAATTAAGAGAATAAATTACTTCTTTACGTTAAAAAGTCTCTCTATTAATTATAAAAGGACTAAAATATGTAATTTGTTCTAAAATTTTGAAAATAAAATATCAGTACCATTTGTATTGAATTTAATCTGACAAAAAATCATTTAAACTTTAAATTTGACGAAGAAATTAAGTTAAGTCCAAATCAATTTGTTAAATCTAATTCAGTACAGCACTTCTGATTTTTTATTTTAACCTACTTATTTATTTTGATTTTAGTTTATCGTGTATCAACCGCTTGATCATTTTTTCTTTCTTCTTTTTCTAGAGCTAATGTAATTATCATAAAAAATTGTTGGAGACACATTTTTATCATCACTGCGCTACTATTAGTTATAATTTTGATAACTGCCCTTTTCCGTTTTCTTCTAATTTCTCTTCATACCTTGCATCAGTGAAGTGTTTATTTTTTAATTTTTGCATTGTTCAATCGATATCATTCTGTTGTAACGATTATTTGACGCTCATTCAATACACTATATTATATATTTTTTTCTTATGTGGAGTACAATATAAAATTACATGCAGCGCGTTGTCTTTCATATTCCATTCAATAAAAATAATTATCATTAATCATTAACTCTTTGAATTTATGATCAATATTTAACGAATGTTTTATACAATTGATAATTGTGAAATACTTCATATATATATTACATAAACACATTCGTCTTGAAAGAAATATTATTTTCTAATTATCGGACACAAAATTATTACTTTAAAAAATAGAAAAAATGTAAGAAATATCTAAAAAACTCGCAAAAGAAAGAAGACGCGATAATGTTTACTACCTGCTTCAATAAAACTCATTAACTTCTTATTCCATTATGACTCAATCGCTTTATTGTCATTATTGTATCGTGTTACTCGTTTTATTCGTAAATTTATATTTTTAACCAAACTGAATAAATGAAAACATAAAGACTATTCATATATATTAAAAGTAAATATGTGCATGCATTACATTTAGTTACCTTCTCTTCGTTGATCAATTAGCTTTAGAAATATCACCAAGAAGCTTTAGAAATATCACCGTAGTCTCCTATAAGATATCGATATTCATGCAGCTGAGTCCTTATTTGATGCCAACGTAGTTCTATCTTGCGGTTTATATCCATTATTATACTCTCCATATTATCTTTAAAGAGAACGTATTCAAATATCTAAAACGGATTATTTTCACATTTATTTCAACAGTAACTTCTGTTCATATTTAAAATATAATAAAATAGTAAATAAAAATAAATAAAATATAATAGTAAATAATATATAAAAGTCAGTCAAAACTTTTAGCTATTAGCATAATTAGCATAAGATAGTTAGATATAAAAATAAATGTATAAATAAACTTAATAACAAGAAATTCATAACTAAATATGTATATTTAGATTTCTAAAATTTACCGTGTCATTGTTTTGATCATTATAAAATTCATAATTAATTGTAAATTCTGGATTACCCTTGAAATTAAATTTCATGTATTTCTTTATCTAAAATAAATTATTTTTTTAGATTAATATGTAAGTGGTAATTTTGCCTCATAAGAATAAAATTTAATAGCATAAAACTTTTCTTTACTATAATTATACAATGAACGCCTGTCTGATAAGATTTTAGACTGATATAAGAAAAGATCAATTAAGTTAAAAGCTTTCTACATATAGTATTATGTAATATATACATTAGTATATAATAGATCACATAATGGAATGTAATTCCTTCTCCATTCTACACATTATTAAGTGATAGCTTTCAAAAAACCAATAGAGAGAGAACCTGTTTAATACTCATTCCGAAATTACGTTGAGTTTAAGATAAATGAAAATAACATGCAACTAACAAAAATAAGAATAGAAAAAGCTTTATAATTTATAAATAAATGTCCCGATTTTTTCCAATAATCGGCTGTTCTAATACATATATCACAGTACAAATAAATCTAAAATATTTTCAGATAGACAACATATGCATTGATAATTCAGATTCAAAACACGAGATTAATAAACAATTGTATATGTGTGCATGTACATGTGTATAAAAACCTACACATAAGTTTAAAAAATTTACCTTATTAATTTGTTGTTCAGAATATACATGATTAATGATCATAATTAATGCTTTAATAAGGCTGATTTCTCTATAAAAACAAAATTATAGATTTATATAATTAGATAATGGAGGAAATCTTCATAATTGCACAAGTATTACATATTTACCAAGGATAAAAGAATTAGAAATATAAATCTACGTATAATTGATCCAAATGATAAATCAATAATAATAATAATAATAAGGAGGGCTTGTTTAAGACCAAGAAGAGCGCAGGTGGTATTGCGTGTCTTATAAGTCTATAATTTTTGAAAAGAAACCAATTTCTAAAAGTACAAACGTTTGGGCCTCTTTAGGACTGTACAGATCGAATGATAAAATTGTAAAAATAAACATCGATATCGCGGTCGAGTCGGTAAAGGTAACCAATAAGATTTAAATTAGAACTGGATAATACGCCAAACTAATGCAAAATTTTTTTGTGATTCAAGACGTTGTCTATTCATTCTAAAATTCGTACGATGATAAACCATTACATTCCTCACTATCCTTCGCAATAGACGACGGTCTGCTTTTTAAATTTACAATACTATTTGTTCTTCGCAAAACCGTTGGCCACCAAACTCACGCTCAAACATCCCATCGAAATCCGTGCTGCATGACAATAGTATTGTATTTTTAGATGACAATAGTATTTGTACTTTTATAAATTGATTTATTTTTAAAAATTATAGATTTATAAAATACGCAATACCACCTGCGCTCTTCTTGGTCTTAAACAAGCCTTCCTTATTATTATTATTACATATTTATTATAAAAAAGTAGTCATTACTTCGGTTTTATTTCCACTAAATGGTCTAAAGTGAATTGAAATAATGTAGTCCTTGCATGCCTCGCAATAATAGTACAAAAACTGTTTATACGATCGATAGCTGTTACATTTGTCATATTAGCCATTAGATGTATATACTGGAGAATGATTGAAGGCTTTTGGGAACAGGATAAAAATTTTAAAACACTAGAATCTGATTCTTTCAAATATATATCAAACACTTGCATCCAAGTATCGTTATCGGCTATTTTCAACCCACTGCAGAATGTCCATTCTTTCCATCCCGTCCAAATTCTACAATATACAAAATAAAAAAAAAATAAATTATTAGAATTCATAATCTTACATCTTGATCGCATAAATATTTCACAAAATGAAATGTTTTTATGAAATGATCGTGATTGAAAAATAATTGCAAAGTGTAATTACTTATATGATGATAATGTGTTACGATAGGAGAGATACGATTTCAATTCAGTATTAGAAATTAACAAACAAGAATCATAATTCACGAGGCATAACAATTTTGCACCCTCTTGCCTCAAACATTTAATGAAAATGCTGCCATAATTGATCTCATCTTGATCAAAAGTGGGATATTCTAATTTCCATAAAATCTCTTTCACTAATTGCATTATTTCCGCCTACAAATTGTACAATAATGTATAAAAATTTATTTCTATATTTATTTATAATTTTATAATTACATATTTATTTATATGTTACAGAAAAATTGAAAAAGTTTGTCCGCACATATGCTGTTATTTAAAAAGCTATAATATATGCCAATAATATAATAATGTTTTTATAAGATTAAAAAGATGATAATAAATGCGTGATTATATTACACCTAATTAATATAATTTGATATTAATTATTATTCATCTTAGTAGTAAACAAATTATTGCATGAGAATTTAAAAGCGAATGTTGTTTCGTGCACCTTGGAAAGTTAAACATTGTGTATACTCATTTATATTTTATCAGAAATAATTTTAAAATATAAATGTCGTATATGTTGTTAAAATAAACATATATAAATTATTTAAACACACATTTTTTTACTTACATAAATGTTAAAGTTATTTATACCTTTATAAATGCGCTTTCTGGAAATGCAAAGAAACCCGATATATATTCCAAGTTCTTGAACATAGGATACCATGCGATATAATCTGTATCTCGCGATAGATAGTTTGAAATACTGAGGAATACATCACAATTCAATTGTCCTGTCATCATAAAGTGAAATGCATCGTCGATGATTTTAGCACGATCGAGTACATGTATTTTTTCAAAAAAGGAGTTCAGATAGTGCGAAAGTCTATTCCAATTCTCGGCATCATAATTGACGCGATAGCATCCTGTCGAATGTTAAATAAATTCTATCGGTGAATTAATTTAAACATATTATTGAATTTGTCAAGGAATAATTTGAAATACCCTTGGCTCCTTATATTCAAAGCATATAAAAAAATGTATTAGAAATTGTGTATTAAAAATTATTATAAGAAATTGTAAATGTTTAATATTAAATCAAATTATGTCACGCTAATAAATCAATATATTTAGAGAACTGCAAAGAGTTATGTCAACTTAAATTTATTTTAACTACATTCATGTTAATCAATAATAATAAAAAGGAAATTATACTTTATGAATCGTACAAGTTATTAAATCAGACAAAATAATAAGACAATGTGTCTTAAGCATACTTCCTTCATTACGACTCGATAAAATAAACAAAGAAGAGCATTATCTAATAATTAAATTATTAAATAATAAATGTATAATTAAAATTAAATCATAAATATAATCATCAATTAAATATAATTATAATTAAATCATCCAATAATTAAATTATTAGATATTAAATAATTGTAATCATTGTTGGATTTTTAAGGAAAATGTTCTCTCTCTCTAACTAATATATTAACGGAAAAAATTTATATTATTTCTATAATTTAAATAACATATATTGAATTATCTAGGGATAACTTTCATACAGTAATAACTCGAAAACAGGCGTTTTGGAAAAAAATGTTTCAAATAAAAGTTGTAGAGTTTGCAGGGAAAAAGAAGATAAGAATATTAGTTAGTTGGATTTTGGGTGTAGGTGTCAAGGTCAATCTAGTTTTTATTTAAACGAAACTTATAATTTGTCTATATAAATCAATTCCTCACAATATTCCTCGTAAAAAGTTATAAGGATAGCCAAAAATAGAATAATTTACAAGATATGTCATACTTTAAGTTCAGAAAATTTTACATGAACCATATAAAACATTTCGTAAAATATTTATTTTTCGATTATCTTACTTTAATACTTTTATACACAGAATAATGAGAGGAATCGACTGATATAAAGAATCATGTGATTATTTTTAAGAAAATGTATAAATGTGCAAAGAGCAGCTACATATGTAAAAGTATTAGTAACAAATTCATCGATCAATATTTACCACTTTGTTGTAAATTGGCTAATATCCAGTCATTCTTGTCCATGAAATCTATATTTAATGTATGGTACGAAATATGAGGTGCTAACCACACTTCAGGCAATAATATCTTCGAATCGGAATGCGTCTGTGTAGTAATATTCACAAATATCCATATATCCGTATTAAAATTTTCTACCGATATACTCAAGCTATTATTATTATAATTTCTTTTCACATTAATTACAGGGTAATGATTTAGTTGTGTCCAACTAGCTATTCTATCCGTTACATTGTATTTGATTTCGAAAGATGATATATCCATGACTAATTGCATAATGTCCCAAAAACCATTACTGCTTATGTAGCTAAAAATCCAAATGAGTAAATGATAAGAAAAAATTAATAAAAAGAGATATCTTAAGAGAAATCTTGAAAAGCTATTAAGATTTTTAAAGAACAGAGTAAAATTGAAAGGGAAGAAGGTAGTATAAATTATATCAAATAAAATTGGAACGATAAGATAATTATTATTAATAAATAGCAAAAAAGAAGATATAAAATAGTAATTAAAAAGATAAATGTGTCAGAAAAGAAATAAAGTATAGATAAAAGGAATTATAAGTAAAAAATATAAGTAGAGAATTAAGGAATTAGGGAATATAAGTAAAGAATTTAAAAAACAAAAATTAAAATCGAAGATGTAGATAAAGGAAAAATATAAAGAAAATTGGAAGAAGATGAAAATTAAAATAATAATATTAATAATTAGAAATATAATAAAATGGAATATAAAATTAACAAGGGAAAAGTTAACAAATCTTGAAATTATTAGTAAAAATTAAGTATGAATAAAATTAGAAACACTGAAAAGAATAAAGGAAGTTCGAGAAATAAACATAAATAAATTTATAAAATTAAAAAGTAAAAAAAAATTAATTGTTAAAAAGAGCAAAATTAAAAAATCATTTAAAATTGTGTATTTAAATTTATAATATAATTATATTGAAATCTATATATATTACTCACTCTTGTAAATACCACATTATTCCAAGCTCAAACATCTCTTCGGTAAATAAAATTTGCAACGTGCGGAACATAATACTTGCTACGAAAATTGACATCATATAGTAAAATGTAGTATGCATAAAATAAATTTGCTATACATGGATTTGGGTATATAAATTCATAAACGTAACTGACTTATATGAATTATAAATAAAAGTTAATTTTAATTATACTTTTCCGGTAAACATCAATATTTAAATAATTAATTATATAAATAAATTACAACTAAGTTATTTCTTTTATTATAACGTTATTTATATATAGCATTTAGAATTTATCAACAATAATTTATTTGCTTGATTACCCTTGATGTAACGAGGAATTTCAATAGAATTGAATCCTGATTCGTTTGTGAGCGGCCACGTATTCCTGGTGCTCCAATGAAGAACATCATGTTGCATTTGAACCACAAAGAAATCTTTTATCCGAAGATCCGGAAATGTCTGGGCGCAAAAGGATTTTAATATAATTATATAAATATTTAATCAAAAGAAGTGCTAACATATATCAGTAACACACATTAGAATTGTTACAATATATTAAAAAAAATTTACACACATTTCTTCATTGAATGTTTCTTATTAAGTTCAAAAAGTATATTCGAGTATCTAATGATATTTAATGATATCATTTCAAATTAAGTATTTTTAAAGTTATTTAAGAGTATGTACGTCAATATATATAAATTATGATATTTTAATTTAATGTTGCTTATGTGGTAAGTTTTGGCTGATTATTGTTATAGAAATATAAGTATTTTTATATTATCCCGATTTATGTGTATGTGATTAAAATAATTAACGCTAAATATAAAATAACCTTATCGGCAATGTAAATTCCGAAAAACGTCGCAAGACCTTTTATTAACCATGGTTCCCACTTATATGGATCCATTGCATTATAAAACCATTCGTGCACCACCTTATATCCTATTACTCGCGTTATTTCAATTTTGCGTATCTCAAAATCTGTTGCTTGATTTAGGATAATATCTTCTTCTCTAAAAATAATTGGCAAATATTACAATGAAGTCGGGCATCTTTTTCTTACGTTAGCGATCGCTAACATAAGGAAGGTTGTACAATCACTAGACACACGCTTTTAAGAGAATCATTAGAATCATCGAATATGATTAGTTCTATAAGAGATAAAATATATTTCAAAATAAATTCGTGTGTTAATCAGATTTTGCGACTGCAACATCCTTCAAAATACAGTTAAGGAATTGCGAAAGGAAAGAAATAATAAAGAATATTTTATATATGTACCAATTACATATACACATATAGATATCCAATTTTATAATATTGAATATATGGAGAAAAATAATATAATATTTCGTTTTAATGTAGAAATTAGCATAGCTTTTTAATCAAAATATGTTTACCCATAAAGAACGAATCCGAATTTTATATCTTCTCCACTTAATAATTTCTGAATCACAACATGATTTGTTTCCGGACTTTTCCTGATATACAAACACACGTTATCTAAAAACTGCGCAATATTTGTAGCAACTGTGTATGCAAATTGCACATGTCGTATTATGTCTGTTCTGCACCACAATTTGGTAGTCCGACTTTCTGAAATAACGGCGAGATGAGCTACACTAGCCGCTATGAAATAAACAGGCATCAAGGGAGTAGTTTTGAAGCGTGTCCATTGCATATTATTTTCATCCATATTTTGCTTTTGGACGGGCATATTTGATATAGCTGTGTAGCTTTTAGGATGCTTTATGGAAATGTTATAACTAGCATACGGAGCATCCTTCAAAAGTGGAAATAATCTTCGAGTCGCAAATGTGTGATCATGTGTTGCAGCCAACCACCTAGCACATATAACAATATATTTTAAATAACAAAATATTTTCAGATACTACTGAAGTATTAGAAATTAAAGGAGGAAGAAGGAAAAATGGAAAATATACAAACCTATATTAAGAATTTTAAAAATACTGTTAAAAGTGTACTGTTAAAAGAATAATTAATGAAATAATTAATAATTAAAAATACTGTTAAAAGAATGATATATTTTATATTACAATTTTATCAAGATTCTATATATTTGTTACGTAACATATATGTATGTTATAAACACTTTTAGTGTAACATCTATATATATATATATATATATATATATATATATATATATATATATATAGATGTTAATAAATGCGTATAATAAATATATATAAAATTCTATATTCACAATATTCCCTAAAATATGCATTTATAAGATAATAAATATATATGAAGATGATGATATACGTAACATAACAGCGTACTTTAGTATTTAAGATTTCATTCATGTATGATCAATATCTGTCTTGTATTAAAAAATTTTTGATAATAGGAATATTCTATATACTTGCAGTACAAACGATTTCTCATGAAATTATTATTTATTTACAGGAATATTTTTTGTAAATTATAAGAGAACTATATTTAAATAATAATTTATTAAATCATATATATATATATATATGTTAAAACTATGCCATCATAGTAATAATACGAACAGTTTGCAAAAATTGAAGCAAGAATGGTATTTGTAGCGCCTAAGTTATTTAACGCTTTAAATTACTTACATTCTATCATTTTGTTTATTTTTGTAAATTCTAAATCCTCCATCTTCAGCTAAAAGACCAGAAAATTCCACATTCAAAGTGTAAAATCCTGATGATAATTTATACGGATAAGATGTAATGGTAATATATCTTTCAATGTCTTCGATAAATTTCTTCGGCCTATGGGCGAAAACTTTTTCCTCATTTCCTTTAGGTATTTGTGTATTGTTTGTTACTGTAGTTTTAATTATAGACAAATTTTCTGTATAAAAATATATATCTTGCGTTTCATGAGCAATATAAATGCTGGCATTATATTCGCCGGTGAACATATCGTCATCGATATATAGTACAAAGTGAATATTGTACTGTGGTGGTATTAAGATAATGTGTGGTACGAGCAATTGCGCATCAATAAAAGGAGCCGTGACAATGAATATTAGACTACAACTTAATACTTTTAGGAATGCCATGTCACTCATTTTCTCTCTCTCTCTCATTTGTGTTAAATAAGCATATTTTTTTCTTGGAAAAAAATAATAATAATAATAATAATTTGTGTGTGTGTGTTTGTTTGTTTTGTATATATATATATATATATATATATATATATATATATATATATAAAATAAAGAGAATTTGCTTTAATTATAGCTTTTGTTACGTATAAAAAGAGATGAAGTAAAAAATATCATTTTTTGTTAATAATATACAGCCTTAGGATAAAGAAATTATAATATTAGAATATATATTTTAGCAAACGGAATATATTAATTTGATAAGTTTTATCACGCTTATATAATTAGTAAAGAATTCCTTTATTAAACGCTTGATTTTAAATTAAATTAAGTTTTTTATTTCAAAAATAATATAATAATATATGTTTCAAATTAAGAAACAAATTCTATCCCTCTTCAATAATTTTGAAAAGGACTGGCACTTTTGACAAAAAGAATGATACTTGTTTTGTGTGATTGTACTTTAAAATTATTTCAATTGTCCTCAACGTATATAATGTACACATTTTATTTATCTTTAAAACGGTTATGTACGTATCTTCTTTTATGATAACTCACCTCTTGTATATTATGGTTGTCTGCCGATGAGGAATTAATTTTTTGATAATAATTAAGTGTGGTTAACTTATTGATACATATTATAAATATTATTAATATCGACAAATTAATACATAATATTAATATCGACAAAAATATATCTGCATTAACTTGATGTTCTGGGAAACTACCGAGAAATAATAACGTTCGATATCTGAAATCATAATAAACATGTCACTAAAGCGACTTTTAAATCAAAGTAGTGTGAAATCAAGTTTTGCATTAAACTTTTAAAATTAATATTTTCTTCTTCTTCAGCACATAAATAGAATTGAAAACACGTTTCGAGAAAAGAACTCAACAGAAATGAACTTCGCAGTATTATATACCGTGTAATATATATGTTACATAATGTCGTTTTTTGTATTACAATTAATATTAAAATATTATTTCAGTAAAAAATGTGCAAAAAATGATATTGATGATAATGATTTTCTAGATAATCAATTTTCAAAATCAAGTTTTGGCACATATAGAACTTATATAGTAATATATAAGACTCTTATGTAGTAAATTGTAATTAAAATAAATGGCTTATTAGTAAATTGTTAACACTTTATTATCATGAATTATAAATATAAAAAATATACCTGTATTAACTTGATCTTGCTGTTCTGGAATACTATCAAGAAATGCCAACGTTCGACACGTAATATCATAATAAGCATGTTATGAAAACAACTTTGAATATCCCAAAATAAATATGTCAATTTAATACATGCCTTACCAGTCAATAAGCAGAATAAAATGTCACATTAAATTAACTCTCTTGCTCTATATATTTAATTTTAAAGTAATTTTGACATACGTTTTAGAGAACAATTAAAAAGTTGTATATCTCTCTATACTCTCTATTCTCTCTATTCCCTCTATTTTCTCTTTTATACTTTTTCTCATGAGCAAACAATCCATCACTATTTGTGTCTTAATTTATTAGCTTTAGTTGTAGATTTATGATATTCAATGTCCGAAATCAATATTTTCTTACTCTATAAAAAAGAATAAAAAACAAGTTTCGAAAGAAAAACTAAGTAGAAATAAATTTTACAAATTATGTCGTATAATATGTATATAATTTCATATTTTTGTTTAATTATTACATAAATGATAAAATGTTATACCAATAAAAAAATATGTGCAAGGAAGATATAACGTTTTTGATTAATTTTGAATTTATCAAGTTTTTAATGTTACATGTTCTTATACATATATACAATTATTTAGTGTTATATCAGTCCTAAGGATATCAAAAGTTGTAGACCCAAAGTTCTTAATATTTCGTAATATAATTTTAATTCTTAATCTTTCAAAGATATTTTAATTAAAAATTTTGAAGTATTAATGTTACATGTAAAGATCGAGATCTTGTTATAAAACGTTTGATTTTCGACATTAAAATAACTTTAGAATCATCAGATGTCTGCGAATTAAGAGAATAATTTATCACGTTAAAAAATCTTGGTATTGATCGGAAGGATTAAAACATATACTTATCCAGTTTTTCTTCCAGTCGAAAATAATTAATTCATCAAGATAATATTTAGCTTAATAACATATATTTTTTCACTATTATGTTATAATTATTATATAATAGATTTTTAATTGGATTTTTAATTATATGTTATAATTATTATATAATAAATTTTTCTTTTGATATATATCGAGATATAAGAAAGATGCTTTACAATAAAATATATAATACATTAAAAATCACTTATAGAAATCCAATGCCAAAGATCGAAATTAATTATTATTTCCTTGAAGTGGATGTGAAAATAAAGCCGGTGAAGTTCTTCTCCAGAGTACCTATACATAGGAATTTCGACTAACAATAAGATAATTATGGATAATGATCTTCTCTGAAAAAGAATGACATTTTGGAACGAGTTACAATGAATGAAGTTTCATGATGCGGATTAAGAAAATTTTAAGGAGGAGTTGTAATTCTCAATTTCATTAATCGCGCACATTTTTATAAGTCGTGCGGGAAGATCTTTCAGTTATTTTTGATTGTAAAAAATCTAAAATATTGAAATCTCTTACGAAATCTTAAGGAATGATTTTTAAAAATTATTTTTAAATCTCTTTTTAATAGAATATTCATGATTTCTATTAAAACATTATAAATTATTTGAACTATGAACTTTATTATAAAACTTTATATTAAAATTATTTTAAATACATGTTTCTCAAGGTATGAAATTACATAATGTTTTTGTAAAGTTTATTCTTTCTATTTTTTTAAGCCTGAACCTTTTTTAGATATTATTAATATATGCATATTTTTACCGTAGAAAGAGTAAAATATATTCGTAATTTTTATAATCCTTCTATTAGAAATAATTGCAAAATGAGTACATGTTTGGTATTATTAATTTTCATAGTAAGAATATTACAGTTTGTGCACAATTTTTTCATTAGTTTTGTCATCGCTTGTAACACAATATAATGATCAACGTAAATACCTCTAATATATTAAAGTAAAATATAAGTAAATATTTCTAATATATTGATTGTCTAAAACTATATAATAATACTTTTTTGTAATAAAAGGAATAGAAATTAATAGAAATTAATAGAATAAAGAATAAGTCTAAAAAGAAACTAATTTCATAATATTATGTCATATTGTTAGTATTGCATGAACACACGCTAAGATAATATATCTTAATCTAATGAATAGAAAGAAGATATAACATCTATAGATAATAAATTCTCTTGTATTCATCAAATTTCTCACATTACAAGTTTACACATACATAGACATACATATCTAATAGATCATGAATAATTATATTATATCAATTCTCTCGAATAACATGCTAAATGTGTAACATTTAAGCTTTTTAATTTTAATATAAACTTAAATTCTTTAATTAATTTTCTATTAGAGACATCAAATTACAGATTTCAAATATTTACGCCATATACATATATATGATGACTGATCTACTACTACTAATATCTTGCATGCAGCAAGTACGATAAAGTTTTGACATCATTCTAGAACTTTAGAAATCTTAGAAATCTTCGAATTAAGAGAATAAATTACTTCTTTACGTTAAAAAGTCTCTCTATTAATTATAAAAGGACTAAAATATGTAATTTGTTCTAAAATTTTTAAAATAAAATAATCAGTACCATCTGTATTGAATTTAATCTGATAAAAAATCCTTTAAACTCTAAATTCGACGAAGAAATTAAGTTAAGTCCAAATCATTTCGTTAAATCTAATTCAGTACAGCATTTCTGATTTTTTATTTTAATCTACATATTTATTTTAGTCATGTATCATCCGCTTGATCATTTTTCCTCTCTTCTTTTTCTAGAGTTAATGTAATTATTATAAAAAATTGTTGGAGACACATTTTTAACATCACTGCGCTACTATAGTTATAATTTTGATAACTATGCCCTTTTCTGTTTTCTTCTAATTTCTTTTCATACCTTGCGTCAGTAAGGTGTTTATTTTTTACTTTTTGCATTGTTCAATCGATATCATTCTGTTACAACGATTATTTGACGCTCATTTAATACACTATATTATATAATTTTTCCCGATGTAGAGTACAATATAAAATTACATCCAGCGCGTTGTCTTTCATACTCCATTTAATAAAAATAATTATCATTAATCATTAACTCTTTGAATTTATGATCAATATTTTACAAATGTTTTATAAAATTAGTAATTGTGAAATACTTCATATATGTATTACATAAATACATTCATCTTGAAAGAAATATTATTTTTTAATTATCGCACAAAAAATTACTACTTTAACAACTAGAAAAATTGTAAAAAGTATCTAAAAAACTCGCAAAAGAAAGAAGACGCGATAATGTTTACTACTTGTTTCAATAAAATCATTAACTTTTTATTTCATTATGACTCAATCGCTTTATTGTCATTATTGTATGGTGTTACTCGTTTTATTCATGAATGTATATTTTTAACCAAAATGAATAAATAAAAACAAAAACTATTCATATATTAAAAGTAAATATGTGCATGCATTACATTTAGTTATCTTCTCTTAATTGATCAATTAGCTTTAAAAATATCATTAAGAAGCTTTAGAAATATCACCGGAATCTCCTATAAGATATCGATATTCGTGCAGCTGAGTCCTTATTTGATGCCAACGTAGTTCTATCTTGCGATTTATATACATTATTATACTCATTTTATCTTTAAATAGCACGTTTTCACTTATCTAAAACGGATTATTTTCACATTTATTTCAACAGTACCTTCTTTTCATATTTAAAATATAATAAAATAGTAAATAAAAATAAATAAAATATAATAGTAAATAATATATAATAGTCAGTCAAAACTTTTAGCTATTAGCATAATTAGCATAAGATAGTTAGATATAAAAATAAATGTATAAATAAACTTAATAACAAGAAATTCATAACTAAATATGTATATTTAGATTTGTAAAATTTACCGGGTCATCGTTTTCATTATGAAATTCATAACTAATTGTAAATTCTGGATAATCCTTGAAATTAAATTTTATGTATTTCTTTATCTAAAATAAATTATTTTTTTAGATTAATATGTAAGTGGTAATTTTGCCTCATAAGAATAGAATTTAATACCATAAACTTTTTCTTTACTATAATTATACAATGAACGCCTGTCTGATAAGATTTTAGACTGATGTAAGAAAAGATCAATTAAGATGAAAGCTTGTTACATATAGTATTATGTAATATATATATTAGTATATAATAGATCACATAATAGAATGTAATTCCTTCTCCTTTCTAGACATTATTATGTAATAAAACTTCCAAAAAACCAATAGTGAGAGAACCTGTTTAATACTCATTCCGAAATTGCGTTGAGTTTAAGATAATTGAAAATAACATGCAACTAACAAAAATAAGAATAAAAAAAGCTTTATAATTTATAAACAAATGTCCCGATATTTTCTAATAATCGGCTATTCTAATACATATATCGCAGTACAAATAAATCTAAAATATTTTCAGATAGACGGCATTCATCGATAATTCAGATTCAAAACAAGAGATTAATAAACAATTGTATATGTGTGCATGTACATGTGTATAAAAACCTACATATAAGTTTAAAAAATTTACCTCATTAATTTGTTGTTCAGAATATATATGATTAATGATCATAATTAATGCTTTAATAAGGCTGATTTCTCTATAAAAACAAAATTATAGATTTATATAATTAGATAATGGAGGAAATCTTCATAATTGCACAAGTATTACATATTTACCAAAAAGACCAAAAAAATTAGAAATATAAATCTACGTATAATTGATCCAAATGATAAATCAATAATAATAATAATAATAATAATAATAATAATAAGGAGGGCTTGTTTAAGCCAAGAAGAGCGCAGATGGTATTGTGTGTCTTATAAATCTATAATTTTTAAAAAGAAATCAATTTCTAAAAGTACAAACGTTTGGGCCTCGTTAGGGTTGTACAGATCGAATGATAAAATTATAAAAATAAACATCGATATTGCGGTCGAGTCGGTGAAGATAACCGATAAGATTTAAATTAAAACTGGATAATACGCCAAACTAACGCAAAACTTTTTTGCTACGTAAGACGGTGTCTATTCATTCTAAAATTAATACGATGTTAAACCATTATATTCCTCACCATCCTTCGCAATAGACGATGGTCTGTTTTTTTAATATACAATACTATTGTCATGCAGGATGGATTTCGATAGGATGTTTGAGCGTGAGTTTGGTGGCCAACGGTTTTGCGAGGAATAAATAATATTGTAAATTAAAAAAAAACAGACCGTTGTCTATTGCGAAGGATAGTGAGGAATGTAATGGTTTAACATCGTACGAATTTTAGAATGAATAGACAACGTCTTGCGTCACAAAAGAATTTTGAGTTAATTTGGCGTATTATCCAGTTTTAATTTAAATCTTATGGGTTACCTTCACCGACTCTACCACGATATCGGTGTTTATTTTTATAATTTGATCATTCGACCTCTACAATGTTACTTCCCGTTTGTTTTATTTTTATATTTCATCTATTTATTCTAGTATTTCTTTTATATGTTCTATTAAATTATTATTGTCACACTGAGGAGAGTCCGAAAGGAATTGAAACGATTGTACTTTTAGAAATTGGTTTCTTTTAAAAATTATAGATTTATAGAACACGCAATACCATCTGCGCTCTTTTTGGTCTTAAACAAGCCTTCCTTATTATTATTATTACATATTTAAAAAAGTAATCATTACTTAGGTTTTATTTCCACTAAATGGTCTAAAATGAATTGAAGTAATGTAGTCCTTGCATGCCTCGCAATAATAGTACAAAAACTATTTATATGATCGATAGCTGTTACATTTGTCGTATTAGCCATTAAATGTATATACTGGAGAATGATTGAAGACTTTGGGGAACAGGATAAAAATTTTAAAACACTAGAATCTGATTCCTTCAAATATATATCAAACACTTGCATCCAAGTAACGTTATCGCCTGCTTTCAAACCATTGCAGAATGTCCATTCTTTCCATCCCGTCCAAATTCTACAATATACAAAATAAAAAAAAAATAAATTATTAGAATTCATAATCTCACATCTTGATCGCATAAATATTTCACAAAATGAAATGTTTTTATAAAATGATCGTGATTGAAAAATAATTGCAAAGTGTAATTACTTATATGATGATAATGTGTTACGATAGGAGAGATACGATTTCAATTCAATATTAGAAATTAACAAACAAGAATCATAATTCATGAGGCATAACAATTTTGCAGCCTCTTGTCTCAAACATTTAATGAAAATGCTGCCATAATTGATCTCATCATGACCAAAAGTGGGATATTCTAATTTCCATAAAATCTCTTTCACGAATTGCATTATTTCCGCCTACAAATTGTAAAATAATGTATAAAAATTTATTTCTATATTTATTTATAATTTTATAATTACATATTTATTTATGTTATAGAAAAATTGAAAAAGTTTGTCCGCACATATGCTGTTATTTAAAAAGCTATAATATAAGCCAATAATATAGTAATGTTTTTATAAGATTAAAAAGATGATAATAAATGCGTGATTATATTACACCTAATTAATATAATTTGATATTAATTATTATTCATCTTAGTAGTAAACAAATTATTGCATGAAAATTTAAAAGCGAATGTTGTTTCGTGCACCTTGGAAAGTTAAACATTGTGTATACTCATTTATATTTTATCAGAAATAATTTTAAAATATAAATGTCGTATATGTTGTTAAAATAAACATATATAAATTATTTAAACACACATTTTTTTACTTACATAAATGTTAATGTTATTTATACCTTTATAAGTAAGCTTTCTGGAAATGCAAAGAAACCCGATATATATTCCAAGTTTTTGAACATAGGATACCATGCGATGTAATCTGTATCTTGTGATAGATAGTGTGAAATATTCAGAAATACATCACAATTCAATTGTCCTGTCATCATAAAGTGAAATGCGTCGTCGATGATTTTAGCACGATCGAGTACATGTATTTTTTCAAAAGAGGAGTTCAGATAGTGCGAAAGTCTATTCCAATTCTCGGCATCATAATTGACGCGATAGCATCCTGTCGAAATAAATTCTCCTGTTAAATAAATTCTATCGGTGAATTAATTTAAACTTTTTATTGAATTTGTCAAGGAATAATTTGAAATACCCTTGGCTGCTTATATTCAAAACGTATAAAAAAATGTATTAGAAATTGTGTATTAAAAATTATTATAAGAAGTAAATTTTCAATATTAAATCAAATTATGTCACGCTGATAAATCAATATATTTAGAGAACTGCAAAGAGTTATGTCAACTTAAATTTATTTTAACTACATTTATGTTAATCAATAATAATAAAAAGGAAATTATATTTTATGAGTCGTACAAGTTATTAAATGAGACAAAATAATAAGACAATGTGTCTTAAGCATACTTCCTTCATTACGACTCGATAAAATAAACAAAGAAGAGCATACTTCGCTAACATATTATTATAATTAAATCATCCAATAATTAAATTATTAGATAATAAATGTATAATTAAAATTAAATCATAAATATAATCATCAATTAAATATAATTATAATTAAATCATCCAATAATTAAATTATTAGATATTAAATAATTGTAATCATTGTTGGATTTTTAAGGAAAATGTTCTCTCTCTAACTAATATATTGACGGAAAAAATTTATATTATTTCTATAATTTAAATAACATATATTGAATTATCTAGGGATAACTTTCATATAGTAATAACTCGAAAACAGGCGTTTTGGAAAAAAATGTTTCAAATAAAAGTTGTAGAGTTTGAAGGGAAAAAGAAGATAAGAATATTAGTTAGTTGAACTTTGGGTGTAGGTGTCAAGGTCAATCTAGTTTTTATTTAAACGAAACTTCTAATTTGTCTATATAAACCAATTCCTCACAATATTCATCGTAAAAAGTTATAAGGATTGCCAAAAATAGAATAATTTACAAAATATGTTATACTTTAAGTTCAAAAAATTTTACATGAACCATATGAAACATTTCTTATCTTAATACTTTTATACACAGAATAATGAGAGGAATCGACTGATATAAAGAATCATGTAATTATTTTTAAGAAAATGTATAAATGTGCAAAGAACAGTTACATATGTAAAAGTTATTAGTAACAAATTTATCGATCAATATTTACCACTTTGTTGTAAATTGGCCAATATCCAATCATTCTTGTCCATGAAATCTATATTTAATGTATGGTACGAAATATGAGGTGCTAACCACACTACAGGCAATAATTTCTTCGAATCGGAATGCGTCTGTGTAGTAATGTTCACAAATATCCATATATCCGTATTAAAATTTTCTACCGATATATTCAAGCTGTTATTATTATAATTTCTTTTCACATTAATCACAGGGTAATGATTTAGTTGTGTCCAACTAGCTATTCTATCCATTACATTGTATTTGATTTCGAAAGATGACACATCCATGATTAATTGCATAATGTCCCAAAAAACTTTACTGCTTGAGTAGCTAAAAATCCAAATAAGTAAATGATAAGAAAAATTAATAAATAAAGATATCTTAAGAGAAATCCTGAAAAGCAATTAAGATTTTTACAGAACAGAGTAAAAGTGAAAGGGAAGAAGGTAGTATAAATTATATCAAATAGAATTGGAACGATAAGAAAATTATTAATAATAAATAGCAAAAAAGAAGAAATAGAATAGTAATTAAAAAGATAGATGTGTCACAGAAAAGAAATAAAGTATAGATAAAAAGAATTATAAGTAAAAAATATAAGTAGAGAATTAAGGAATTAGGGAATATAAGTAGAGAATTTAAAAAACAAGAATTAAAATCGGATATGTAGATAAAGAAAAAAGTTAAAGAAAATTGGAAGAAGATGACTATTAAAATAATAATATTAATAAGTAGAAATATAATAAAATGGAAGGTAAAATTAACAAGGGAAAAGTTAACAAGTCTTGAAATTATTAGTAAAAATTAAGTACAAATAAAATTAGAAACACAGAAAAGAATAAAGGGAGTTCAAGAAATAAACATAAATAAATTTAAAAATTAAATGTAAAAAAAAATTAATTGTTAAAAAGAGCAAAATTAAAAAATCACTTAAAATTTTGTATTTAAATTTATAATATAATTATATTGAAATCTATATATATTACTCACTGGTCTTGTAAATACAACTTCATACCACTTTCAAACATTTCTTCGGTAAATAAAATTTGCAACGTGCGGAACATAATACTTGCTACGAAAATTGACATCATATAGTAAAATGTGGTATGTATAAAATAAATTTGCTATACATGGATTTGGGTATAGAAATTCATAAACGTAACTGACTTATATGAATGATAAATAAAAGTTAATTTTAATTATACTTTTCTGGTAAACATCAATATTTAAAATAATTAAAAATATAAATAAATATAATATAATAATTAAAAATATAAATAAATTACAACTAAGTTATTTCTTTTATTATAACGTTATTTATATATAGCATTTAGAATTTATCAACAATAATTTATTTGCTTGATTACCCTTGATGTAATGAGGAATTTCAAAAGAATTGAATTCTGATTCGATTGTAAGTGGCCACGTATTCTTGGTGCTCCAATGAAGAACATCATGTTGCATTTGAACCACAGAGAAATCTTTTATCCGAAGATCCGGAAATGTCTGAGCGCAAAAGGATTTTAATATAATTAAATAAATATTTAATCAATAGAAGTGCTAACATATATCAGCAACACATATTAGAAATGTTACAATATATTAAAAAAAATTTACACATATTCCTTCATTGAATATTTCTTATTAATTTCAAAAAATATATTCGAGTATCTAATGATATTCAATGATATCATTTCAAATTAACTATTTTTAAAGTTATTTAAGAGTATGTACGTCAATATATATAAATTATGATATTTTAATTTAATGTTGATTATGTGGTAAGTTTTGGCTGATTATCGTTATAGAAATATAAGTATTTATATATTACCCCGATTATGTGTGTGTGATTAAAATAATTGACGCTAAATATAAAATAACCTTATCGGCGATGTAAATTCCAAAAAACGTAGCAAGACCTTTGATTAACCATGGTTCCCACTTATATGGATCCATTTCATTATAAAACCATTCGTGCACCACCTTATATCCTATTACTCGAGTTATTTCAATTTTGCGTATCTCACAATCTATTTTTCCTTTAAAGATAATATCTTCTTCTCTAAAAATAATTCACAAATATTACAATAAAGTCGAGAACCCTTTTTTTACGTTAGCGATCGCTAACATAAGGAAGTTTGTACAATCACTAGACACGTTTTTGAGAGAATCATTAGAATCATAGAATATAATTAGTTATATAAGAGATTAATTATATTTCATAATCAAATCGTGTGTTTATTAGATTTTGCGACTGCGACATCATTCAAAATACAGTTAAAAAATTGCGAAAGGAAAGAAATAATAAAGAATATTTTATAAAGGGTGTATCTGAAATGATGCACTAAACTTTAGGAGCGTATTCTATAGGTCAAAATAAGACTTTTTTTTCTTATGAACATGGGTCCGCAAATGAACCCCCCTTCGAGCTAAAATTCGAAAATGTGTGAAATTGATCAAACACTCGCAACGCAAATTTATTTTTCTCTCAAGAGAGGGTGATAGGTAACGTCAAAACCAAAATCAAATAATAATTTTTCTGAAATATAACCAATTTTTAATTTTTCCCCCAAACTTTATAGGTCTCTAGCTCGGAGGGGGGTTTATTTGCGGACCCATGTTCATAGGGAAAAAAGTCTTATTTTGACCTCTAGATTACGCTCCTAAAGTTTAGTGCATCTTTTCAGATACACTCTATATATGTTCCAATTACATATACACATATAGATATCCGATTTTATAATATTGAATATATGGAGAAAAATAATATAATATTACGTTTCAATGTAGAAATTAGCATAGTTTTTTAATCAAAATATGTACCCATAAAGAACGAATCCGAATTTTATATCTTCTTCACTTAATAATTTCTGAATCACGATATGATTTGTTTCCGGATTTCTCCTGATATCCAAAAACACGTTATCTAAGAACTGCGCAATATTTGTAGCAACTGTGTATGCAAATTGCACATGTCGTATTATGTCTGTTCTGCACCACAATTTGGTAATCCGACTTTCTGAAATAACGGCGAGATGAGCTACACTAGCCGCTATGAAATAAACAGGCATCAAGGGAGTAGTTTTGAAGCGTGTCCATTGCATATTATTTTCATCCATATTTTGCTTTTGGACGGGCATATTTGATATAGCTGTGTAGCTTTTAGGATGCTTTATAGAAATGTTATAACTAGCATACCGAATATCCATCAAAAGTGGAAATAATCTTCGAGTCGCAAATGTGTGATCATGTGTTGCAGCCAACCACCTAGCACATATAACAATATGTTTTAAATAACAAAATATTTTCAGATACTGCTAAAGTATTAGAAATTAAAAGAGGAAGAAGGAAAAATGGAAAATATACAAATCTATATTAAGAATTTTAAAAATACTGTTAAAAGTGTACTGTTAAAATAATAATTAATGAAATAATTAATAATTAAAAATAATATTAAAAGAATGATATTTTATATTACAATTTTATCAAGATTTTATATATTTGTTATGTAACATATATGTATGTTATAAAAACTTTTAGTAACATATATATATATATAATAAATGTATATAAAATTCTATATTCACAATATTCCCTAAAATATGCATTTATAAGATAATAAATATATGAGAAGATGATGATATACGTAACATAACAGCGTACTTTAGTATTTAAGATTTCATCATTCATGTATGATCAATATCTGTCTTGTATTAAAAAATTTTTGATAATAGGAATATTCTATATACTTGCAGTACAAACGATTTCTCATGAATTAATTATTTACAGGAATATTTTTTGTAAATTATAAGAGAACTATATTTAAATAATAATTTATTAAATCATATATATATATATGTTAAAACTATGCCATCATAGTAATAATACGAACAGTTTGCAAAAATTGAAGCAAGAATGGTATTTGTAGCGCCTAAGTTATTTAACGCTTTAAATTACTTACATTCTATCATTTTGTTTATTTTTGTAAATTCTAAATCCTCCATCTTCAGCTAAAAGACCAGAAAATTCCACATTCAAAGTGTAAAATCCTGATGATAAATTATACGGATAAGATGTAATGGTAATATATCTTTCAATGTCTTCGATAAATTTCTTCGGCCTATGGGCAAAAACTTTTTCCTTATTTCCTTTAGGTATTTGTGTATTGTTTGTTACCGTAGTTTTAATTATAGACAAATTTTCTGTATAAAAATATATATCTTGCGTTTCATGAGCAATATAAATGTTGGCATTATATTCGCCGATGAACCTATCGTCATAGACATCTAGTACAAAGTGAATATTGTACTGTGGTGGTATTAAGATAATGTGTTGTACGGGCAATTGTGCATCAATAAAAGGAGCCGCGACAATGAATATTAGACTACAACTTAATACTTTTAGGAATGCCATGTCACTCATTTTCTCTCTCTCTCTCATTTGTGTTAAATAAGCATATTTTCTTCTTGGAAAAAAAAACAAATAAAATTATGTGTGTGTGTTATATATATACATATATATATATATATATATATATATATATATATATATATATATATATATATAAAATAAAGAGTATTTGCTTTAATTATAGCTTTTGTTACGTATAAAAAGAGATGAAGTAAAAAATATCATTTTTTGTTAATAATATATAGCCTTAGGATGAAGAAATTATAATAATTGAATATATATTTTAGCAAACGGAATATATTAATTTGATAAGTTTTATCACGCTTATGTAATTAATAAAGAATTCCTTTATTAAACGCTTGATTTTAAATTAAATTAAGTTTTTTATTTCAAAAGTAATATAATAATATATGTTTCAAATTAAGAAACAAATTCTATCTCTCTTCAATAATTTTGAAAAGGACTGGCACTTTTGACAAAAAGAATGATACTTGTTTTGTGTGATTGTACTTTAAAATTATTTCAATTGTCCTCAACGTATATAATGTACACATTTTATTTATCTTTAAAACGGTTATGTACGTATCTTCTTTTATGATAACTCACCTCTTGTATATTATGGTTGTCTGCCGATGAGGAATTAATTTTTTGATAATAATTAAGTGTGGTTAACTTATTGATACATATTATAAATATTATTAATATCGACAAATTAATACATAATATTAATATCGACAAAAATATATCTGTATTAACTTGATGTTCTGCGAAACTACCGAGAAATAACAACGTTCGATATCTGAAATCATAATAAACGTGTCATTAAAACGATTTTTAAAATCAAAGTAATATGAAATCAGATTCAATAAACGCCTTATTAATCAATAAGTAATATAGTGTGAATATTTGATTAAATTAATTCTCGCGTATATTTGATTTTAAAATAATTATTTTTGGAAAACGTTTTAAAGCAATCGTGAACTTGTATTTCATACTTTCATTTTCTTTCTTCAAAGCAAATAATTCATCTCCATTTGTATCTTAATTTATTAAGATGTTGTAGCCTTTTTTACATTAAATGTTTAAAATTAATATTTTCTTCTTCCATCATATGAACAGAATAAAAGATACGTTTCGAGAGAAGAACTCAACAGAAATGAATTTCGCTGTATTATATGTCATGTAATATATGTTGACATAACGTCGTTTTTTGTATTACAATTAATATTAAAATATTATTCCAGTAAAAAATGTGCAAAAAATGATATCGTTTTTAAATAATCAATTTTCAAATTTATCAAATTTTGACACATATAGAACTTATGTAGTAATATATAAGAGTCTTATGTAGTAAATTGTAATTAACATAAATGATTATTATTAAATTGTTAATGCTTTAGTATTATAAATTATTAATATCAAAAATATACCTGTATTAACTTGATCTTGCTGTTCTGGAATACTATCGAGAAATGCCAACGTTCGACACATGATATCATAATAAGCATATTATGAAAACAACCTTGAAAATCTCAAAATAAATATGTCAATTTAATACGTGCCTTACCAGTCAATAAACAGAATAAAATGTCACATGATTAAATTAACTCTCTTGCTCTATATATTTAATTTTAAAGTAATTTTGACATATGTTTTAGAACAATTAAAAAGTTGTGTATCTCTCTCTACTCTCTATTCTTTTTATTCCCTCTATTTTCTCTTTTATATTTTTTCTTATGAGCAAACAATCCATCACTATTTGTGTCTTAATTTATTAGTTTTAGTTGTAGATTTATGGTGTTTAATTTCTAAAATCAATATTTTCTTACTCTATAAATAAAATAAAAAATAGATTTCGAAAGGGATATTAGAAATAAATAATTCAATCCTATATTTTATCAACTTAATTATAATCATATTATATAAAGAGAAAATTATACAAAATATAACTAAACAAAAATATATTAAATTAGACTTGAACGAAAAATTTAAGTTTTGATAAAATAATTACAAAAACTTAAGAATTTTAATAATCATAAAGTATCCGCAAAAATACTTGTTTAAAATTACTATCAAAAAATTTTATACAACCATAAACAGGTCGATAGCGATGTAGTACTGTTCCCATGCAGCTGGACACTTTCGCGAAAGCAACAGATACCGTAATATCTTCAAAAATTCCTACTCGTGCAGATTTTCTAAAAACAAGATGCTCAATATAAGTATTATATATTTACTCTAATATTCTCTCTTTTCACGATATATAGAAACTATTACATCAATATCTATCATTCTGAGATACGCAATATATACTAAAAGAGAATACACTAAAAATAGGGGAAAAATATGTAAAATAGAATTTTTATAATTAAATAAATTTTTATAATTACATTAATTTTAACAACAAAATTTTTAAAATAAAATTGATCTCTATAAAGTACTTGAAAACAATATAAATTCGTGTTCTATTCGTTCAAAATTTTCTTATTTCAAGATTTTTATACTTGCAGGAATCTTATGGAAGGCATATGGTGTATTCAATGCTTATGCAAAATTTTGGATAAATACGAAACAAAAATGGATTTCAACATGTTGACATTAACAGCACGGAAAGTCGTTATTTCACCTCTGTTAATTTTAATAGATGAAACTACTGGATGCGATAAAAAAAACGATAAGAAGGAAGTGGCAACAATGTTAATTAAATCCGTTTACTTTCCATCAAAATTGAACGAAAATAAATATGAATAACATGAATAACTATAACGTAAATTATCAAGCCACAAGAAATATTCTAAAGAGATCTATCCATTATTTATTATTTTAAATTTTATTATAAGTCTGCAAAAGTTTTGCAAACTTTATTATTTTTTATAGATTTCATTATCAATGCATATTTTCATTACAGTAAGATTCGTAATTCATATAATCTTTCTGTTAAAAATAACTGCAAAATGAATATATACTTTAGTAATAATTGTTTTAATACAGTTAATAATTATTTTAAATACAGTAACAACATTAAAATTTGTGCACATTTTTCTATTAATTTTTCATCGCTTTATTCGCAGTTTAATGATTGGGGTATGTAAATACTTCTAATATATTGATTGTCTAAAACTAATAATTATTTTTTTATTAAAAGATAAAAAATTTAATAGAATAAGAAATAAGTTTCGAAAGAAACAAATTTTATAATATTACATATCGTATTTTTGTTAGTATTGCATGAACATTAAAGATAATTTATCTATATCTAATAAACAGAAAGAAGATATAATAGATAATTAATTCTCTTGTGTTCATCAAATTTTTCACATTAAAAGATTATACATACATATATAAGACACACATATATATTGAATTGATAACTAATAATTATATTATATCAATTCGAATAATTATATTATATCAATTCGAACATACTAAATGTGTGACATTTAAGCTTTTTTTTAATTTTACTATAAAATTAATTTTTAATTCATTTTCTATTAGAAACAAAGTACAGATTTTAAATATGTGCGTTACATACATTGCACATAAAAACGCATCATCGCCATATCTTGCGTGCTGCAAACATGATAAATTTTTGATATTGAAAATAAAACTTTTTAGAAAGCTTAGATGTCTTTGAATTAAAAAAATAAATTGCTTTTTATGTTAAAAAAAATCTTTCTGTTAATTAGAAGGATTAAAATATGTAATTTGTTCTACATTTTTTGATTAAAATAATCAGTACCATCTGTATTGAATTTAATCTAACAATAAAATTTTTAAACTACTCTTAAACTCTAAACTCGAAAAAGATATGTTAAATCCAAATTAATTTGTTGAATCTAATTCAGTACAGAACTTCTGATATTTTAATCTATTTTAGTTAGCATTAATTTAACATTTGATTCTCATTTATGTATCATTTATATAATCCACTTGTTCATTTTTCACTCTCTTATTTTTCTGGAGCTATTATAATTATCATAAAAAATTGTTAGGGATTCATTTTTACTACCACTATAATTATAACTATGATTAATCTTTTCTGTTCTCTTCTTATCTCGTTGTTGCACATTGTGTCACAAATGTATTTCACTCTCTACTTTTTGCATTATTCAATCGATTATGTTATTTCTATTGCAACGATTATTTGACGCTCATTCAATATACTGTATTACATATTATTTTTTGCTTGCGTCGATTATAATAAAGTTACATATAGCGCTTTGTATTTCATACTCTGCAATAAAAATAATTACCATTAAGCAATAACTCTTTGTATGTATGATTAATATCATAAGAAAGTTTTATAAAATTCGTATGATTTGTGAAATATTTTCTATGTGTATTACATAAATACATCACATGTAACAATTTATCTTGAAAAAAATATTCTTTTTTAATTGTCATATACAAATAGTATTTTAAAAAAATAGTAAGAATAATAGAAAAATTGTAAGAAAAATCGCATAAAATACTCGCAAAAAAAAGTAGACGTGATCATATTTTAATATTTACTTTAACTGTTTCAATAGAACTCATTAACTTTTTATTTTATTATTACTCAATCGCGTTATTGTCATTATCGCATCTTTTTTATTCGTAAATATATATTTTTAACCAGAATGAATAAATGAAAATATAAAACCTATTCATATATATTAAAGGTAAATATATGCATACATTACATTTCATTATCTTTTCTTGATTTGATTGATTATTCATCATCCCAGTTTTCTTCAAAAATTTGGCCCACGCTTTTTGCAAGATATCGAAATGCATACAGCTGAGTCCTTATTTGATGCCAACGTAATTCCAGCTTGTGGTTTATATGCATTTTTATAGTTTCCTGATATTTCTCCTTATCATTTTCATACTTCAAATATAGCAATTGTTTTTTGAAACAGATATTTTAACATTTATTTTCAACAGCAATTTCTTTTCGTATTATAAAAGTCTGTCACAATTTTTTTAGTAGGATAATTAGGATAAAATAGTAATATATATATATATATATATATATATATATATATATATATATATATATGATATGTAAAGATATATAAGCTTAATAATAAGAAATTAATAATTAAATATCTAAGCTTACAAAATTTACCTTATCAGAGTTTTGATCATTATTAATAAGAGGATAGTTTACAACATACTGGATATTACTTTCCACGTAATCCTTTATCTGAAACAGGTTGCCTTTTTAGATTAATATGTAAGTAGTAATTCTACGTTATAATAGAAGAATTTTATATGATATAATTTGTCTTTAGTGTAATTGTGCAACAAAAAAGTCTAAGAAACTATAGACTAATATCAGAAAAGATCAACAAGTTAAATTAAGAAAAATTTACATATAATATTTGGCAATAGATACATTATTATATAATAGATTATATAATTGAATATAATCCCCTCTCATTTCCATTATTAAGCGTAATTATTATTAAATGCTTCGAAGAAGCCATTAGAAGTAATTTTATATTCCGTTTCTGAAATTGCATTGAATTAAATAAAAATATCATAAAATTAACGAAAATAATAGAATAGAAAAATCTTTATAACTTATATAAATGTCCACCCCAATGTTGTCCAATAATCGGCTATTCTAATACATATATCACAATACAAATAAATCTAAAATATTTTCAGATAGACGGCATATACATTGATAATTGAGATTCAAAACAAGAGATTAATAAACAATTATATATATGCGCATGTACATGTGTATATATATAAGTCTACATATAAATTTATAAAATTTACCTCATTAATTTGTTGTTTAAGATATACATGATTAATGATCATAGTTAATGCTGTAATGAAACTAATTTCTCTATAAAAACAAAATAATAGATTTATATAATTAGAAAGTGGAGTAAATCTTCATAATTGCACAAGTATTACATATTTATAAAAATGTAGCCATTACTTGGGTCTTAGTTTCTCTAAATCGATTAAAATTAAATCAAGTACTGCAGCATTTCTTGCATGTCTCGCAACAATAAAACAAAAACTGTTTATATGATCGATAGCTGTTACATTTGTCATATTAGCCATTAGATGTATATATTGGAGAATGATTAAAGAACTTTTGGAGCATGCTAAATATTTTAAAACGCTAGAGTCTGATTCTTTCAAATATATATCAAATATTTCCATCCAAGTTTTGTTTCTCGCTGTCATCAAACCCTTGCAGAATGTCCATTCTTTCCATCCCGGCCAAATTCTATGATATTCGGGATGAAATATAAATAGATTATTAAAATTTGTAATTTTATCTCTTTATCACATCATATTATTTCATAAAATGCGAGAGAAATGTATTTATAAAATAATCGTGATTGAAAAAATAATTGCAAAAAGTAATTACTTGTATGATGAAGATCTGTCACTATTGTGGAGATACCATTCTAATTCATGTTTTGCATTTGGCAAGCAATAATCATGATCTAAGGTACACAACCATCTTGCAGCCTCTTCTCTCAAACATTCAGTGAAAATGCTCCCCCGATTGAGTATATCTGGTTCAAACTTGGGATATTTTACTTTCCATAAAATATTATTCAATGGTTCCTCTATTTGTTTCTAAAAATTATTAAATAATATATAGAGAGGGAAATACATTTATATATTTATATATTTATTTAGACATTATAGAAGAATTGATAAAATTTGTGCACAAGCATATGTTATTATTTTAAAAGCTATGCAAATAATATAATAATCTTTTTAAAATTGAAAAGAATAATAATGAATGGATGATTATATTACACCTAAATAATAGTATGATTTGATATTAATTATTAGATTACTTAATATTAAAAGAAGTTATTATATATTAATATAAAAAATTTAGAAGCACATGTTTCACTTTTTGTGCACTTTGGAAAGTTAAACATTGTGTATACTCATTTGTATTTGATCAAAAACATTTTTTAAATATAAATAAACAATTTTAAAAAATATATTGTGTATATCGTCAATATACATATCTAAATTATTTAACAGAAAACACACGTCTTTTTACTTATACAAACTAATATTATTTATATGTACCTTTATAGGTAGGCTTTCTGGAAATGCAAAGAAACCCGATATATATTCCAAGCTTTTGAATATAGGATACCATGCGATATAATCTGCTTGTTTCCATAGGTAGTGTGAAAGCCTCAAGTATTCGGTAAAATTTAGTCGGCCTGTCATCACAAAGTGAAATGCGTCGTCGATGAGTTTAGCACGATCGATTACATGTATTTTGTCAAAGGAATTGGTGTGCAGGTACATCGCAAGTCTATTCCAATTCTCGGTATCATAATTGACGCGATAGCATCCTGTCGAATGTTAAATAAATTCTATCAGTGAATTAATTTAAATTTTTTATTGAATTTGCCAAGTAATAATTTGAAATACCGTTGGCTCCTTATATTCCAAGCGTATAAAAAATGTATTAGAAATTGTGCATTAAAAATTACGATTATTATAAGAAGCAAATTGTGGGTTGACAATATTGATAAATTACGTCACGCTGATAAATCAATATATTAAGAACGTTATGTCAACTTCAATTCATTTGAACATTCATGATAATCAAAAATGATAATAAAACTATATGCTTTGTTGCGTGTAGCATTATAATGTATGTACAATTTTTTATCGTGCGTAAAATTTTATTAAAAGAGTACAGTATATAGACAATTTAGCAAATATAAATATAAATAATTAGGCAATAAAATAGCTGTTTTGTACAAAATTTATGTATAAAAAATTGTAGACTATCAATATTAACTTAAATTATCCAATAATTAAATTTTTCAATATTAAATAATTTTAATCATTGTTAGTTGTTATTCAAGAAAAATTTTCTCTAGTATGTACAAAAATTTAATACTTATATAATATAATTTGAATGGCATACATTGAATTATAAGTACATTGAATTATATATATACGAGTTCCAGTGATAACTCGAAAACAGCAGTTTTAGAAAAAATGTTTCAGATAAAAGTTGTAAGATTTAGAAAGGGAAAAAAGATAGGAATATTAGTTGGATCTTGGGTGTAGGGTCAATGTCTATCTAGTACCCCTTATTTTTTAAATGAAACTATTCTAATTTGTCTATATAAATCAATTCCTCACAATATTCCTCGTAGAAAGTTATAAGAGTAAAATAGCCAAAAATTGAATAGTTTACGAGATATTTTATTTTTTAAGTTAAGACAAAATTATATACAAATCATAAAATATCTCGTAAAATATTTATTTTTCGATTATTTTACCTTAATACTTTGATGTACAGATTAATAAGAATCAATTAGTATGAAGAAAATTACGCAATTATATCTAAGGAAAAGTATTAATTTGCAACAAACAGCTATATACATATGTAAAAGTACAATAAATTTATCGATAAATATTTACCACTTTGTTGTAAATTGAGCAATATCCAGTCATTCTCGTCTATGAAATCTATAGCTAATGTATGATTCGAAGCCTGTGGTGCTAGCCACATTGCAGGCAAAAATCCCTTCAAATTGGATTCCGTAATAATGTTCCCAAAAATCGGTATATTTATATCAAAATTTTCTACTGATATATTCAAGCGGCTAGTAGTATAATTTCTTTTCACATTTATCACAGGATAACGATTTAATAGTGTCCAATTTGTTATTCTGTCTTTTAAATTGTATTTAAATTCGAAAGATGATTTATCCATGACAGATTGTATAACATCCCAGAAATCACTACTGCTTGTATAGCTAAAACTCCAAACGAGTAAATAATAAGAAAAAATTAATAAAAGAAAAATAAAATAAAAATTAATAAAAGAAGTTATCTTAAGAAAAATATTGGAAAGCAATTAAAATCTTTAAAGAACGAAGTAAAATAGTGGAAGAGCAGTAGTGATAGTAGTGTAAATTATATTTAATAAGATTGGAACGAAAGTATTAATGGTAAATGGCAGAAAAGAATACATAGAATTCTAATTAAAAAAGATAAATGTGTGATAGAAAAGAAATAAAAAACTATATAAAGAAAAAGAATTAAAAGACACAAGTAGAGAACATATGAGAAGATATAAAAAACAAGAAATAAAAACAGAAATGTAGATAAAAAATGAAATTAGGGATAATTGAAAGAAGACGAAAATTGAAATAATAGATAAATAGAGAAGAAAATTAAAATAATAATAATAATAAGTATGAACACAATACAATAGGAAGTAAAAATTAACAAGGAAAAAATTAACAAGTCTTGAAATTACTATAGTAAAAGTTAAATATAAATAAAATTAGAAGCACACAAAAGAATAAAGAAAGGTTGAGAAGTAAACAAAAATAAATTTAAAAAATTAAAAAATAAGACAAAATATAATTATAAAAAAGGCAAAATTAAAAAATATGTATCACTTAAAAATATGTATTTAAATTTATAATATAATCATATTCTAATCTGTATTACTCACCTCTTATTTAAATATATTTCGATACTATTCCGGAACATTTTTTCGGTGAGTGTAGCTTGCAATGTGCGGAACATAATGCTTGCTACGAAAATTGACATTTTAAAGCAAAAATGTAGTATATATAAAATTAATGTGATATACATCATTCGGATATATAAATTTATGAATATAACTGATTTATTTGTACGATAAATTAAAATTAATTTTATTTTTCTGATAAACGTTAATATTTATGTAAACAATAATATAATTAAATTATATAAAACAATTAACTTATATATAAAACAAGTTATTTTTTTATAATGTTTTTTACACGAAGCATTAAAGAATTTACCGACAATGAATTATTTGCTCGATTATACCTTTGATGTCAATAGGAATTTCAAAAGATCTGTTGAATCCTGATTCGATTGTGAGCGGCCATGTATCCTTGGTGCTCCAATGAAGAAAATCATGTTGTATTTGAACCACAAAGAAATCTTGTATCCGAAGATCCGGAAATGTCTGGGCGCAAAAGGATTTTAATATAATTAAATGAATATTTAATCAAAAGAAGTGCTCACACATTAGCAACATACATTAGAATCGTTACAATATATTGAAAAAAATTTATACACATTCGTTCTGAATTTTTCTTATTAAGTTTAAAAATATATTCAAGTATTTAATGATATTCAATGATATCATTTTAAATTATATATTTTTAAAGTTATTTAAAAGTACATATGTCAATATATATAAATTATCATATTTTAATTTAATGTTGCTTATGTGCTTATATTTGGTTGATTATCGTTTGAAAATCTGAATAGTTTTAAATTCCGATTATTTGAGTGTGATTGAAATAATTGACGCTAAATATAAAATAACCTCATTGGCGGCGTAAATTCCAAACAACGTAACAAAACTTTTGCTTAACCAAGATTCCCACTTATATGGATCGATTGCATTATAAAACCATTCGTGCACCACCTTATATCCTATTACTCGAGTTATTTCAATTTTCTTTACCTCAGAATCTGTTTCTTGATTAAAGATAATATCTTCTTCTCTAAAAATAATTCAGAAATATTACAATAAAGTAGAGAATCCCTGTTATAAATATAAAAATTAGTTACATCATAGATAAATTAAATAATTAAATTATATATAAATAGATAAAGAAGAAATGTAATTGCTGTAAACAAGAAATAATATATTATATGTGTTCATTTATAAAAACACACACAACACAAACACACATACGCAAATTATTCTACATGTAAATATGTTAAATTATGATACATTATTATTATTTATTGAAACTACAAATATAAAAATACACATATCATTTTAAATTCTGTAATAGCGAGTAGGGAGAAGAAATATTATTTTTTGACGTATATTGACATTTCTCTCTATAAATATATTTATCTATATTAAAATATATTTACCCATAAAGAACGAATCCCAACATTATATTTTCCTCCTCTAATGACTTCGGAATTGCGATATGATTTGCTTTTGCAGTTTTCCTGATGTATGGCAATTTTGTTTCTAAGAACAGCGTAATATTTTTAGTAACTGTGTACGCAAATTGCATATGCGGTAACGTGTCTGTTCTGCACCACAATTTGACTCTCTGATTTGTTTCTGAAATAGAGGTGACATAGGCTACACCAACTGCTATGAAATAAATAGGCATCACGGGAGTAATTCTAAAGTGTGTCCATTGCATATCATTTTCATCCACATTTACTTCCTGCACGGCCTCATTTGATAAAGCCGTGTATTTTTTATGATGCTTTATAGAAATGTTATAACTAGCATACTGAGAATCCTTCAAAAGTGGAAATAATCTTCGAGTCGCAAATGTGTGATAATACGTTGCGGCTAACCACCTAGCATATATAACAATATATTTTAAATAAAAAGTTTTCAGTTACTACTGAAATATTAGAAATTAAAAGAGAAAGAGAAAGAAATGGGAAATACACAAATGTATATTAAAACTGTTAAGGATACTATTAAAATATATTTATATTATATTATAATTTTACTATTATGCTATATTTTTATTTTATATTTTTATTTAATATACACGTACGTTATAAAGAATATTTGTAATATCTATAATAAATGTACATAAAGTAATATATACACAACATTTTCTAAAATATACACTTATAAGACAATAAATATGTGAAGATGGTAATATATAACAGCATTTTTAATATTCAAGATTTCGTTATCTATGTGTGATCAATATCTGTCTTGTATTAAAAAGTTTTTGATATTAGGAATTTTATGTATACTTCCAATGCAAAAGATTTTTCCTGAATTAATTACTTAAAGGGAAATTTTTTTTGAAATATAAGAGAACTATTTATAAATCGTAATTTATTAAATCATATGATATATGTTTAAACTATGTCTGTAGCAATAATAATAATAATACGAATAGTTTGCAAAAATTAAAGCAAGAATGACATTTATAGAGCCTAAGTTATTTAACGCTTTAAACTACTTACACTTTATCATTTTGTTTATTTATGTAAATTCTAAATCCTCCATCTTCAGCTACAAGCCCGGAAAACTCCATATTCAAAGTGTAAATTCCTGGTGACAAATTATATGGGAAAGAAACGGTAGTTTTATATGTTTCAGTATCATAGATAAATTTGTTAGGCTTATGGACAAAAACTTTTTCTTCATTTTCTTTAGATATTTGTGTATTGTTTGTTAGCATAATTCCAATTATCGACAAATTTTCAATATAAAAATATATATCTTGTGTTTCATAAGAAAAATAAATGCGGACATTATATTCGCCGTTGAAGATATCATCATTGACATATAGTTCAAAATGAATATTATAATGTGGTGGTATCATAGTAATTTGTGGTTCGGACAATTGTGCATCAATAAAAGAAGTCGCCGCAACAATGAATATTAGACTATAACTTAATACTTTTAGGAATGCCATGTCACTCATTTTCTCTTTGTCATTCGTCTTAAATAAGCATCTTTTCTTCTTGAAAAAGGAAACAAATAAAATAATACATATATATATAATAAAATATTAATAAAACATTTGCTTCAATTATTGCCTTTGTTACGTATAAAAATAAAGAAAATAAGTAAAAAATATCACATCATTTATTATTAATAAAATATAGCCTTAGAATAAAAGAATTATAATCTTTCCATATACTTATGTATATTTTAGCAAATATATTAATCCTTTGCACTCCAAGTCAGTTAATCTTGTTATATGACTTACCAGCAACTCCAAGGCATTTTTATGGTACCTTTGATAAACATTAAAAAATGTTATTATATCAAATAAATATAAAATTCTACTTTACTATCATCACTGCTGCTCTCAGTATTATAAATAATTTTATTATAATCGACTGAAAAACAAATAATATAGATATGTTGCCGTAGCGGCGCCTATGGAGTACAAAGGGTTAATTTGATTAAGTTTTATCACGCTTAATAAAGAACTTTTAATACATTTAATAAAGAACTTTTTTTATTAAACATTTAATTTTAAATTAGATTGTGTGTGAGGTTTATTTCATAAATAATATAATAATATACGCTTCAAATTAAAATTCTGTCCTTCTAATAATTTTTAAAAAGGCAATCATTTTTGACCAAAAGAATTGTACAGGGTGTTTCCGCAACATACACATCATTAAGTCGGGTTGCCTATCTGCCCACTCAGGGGCATGCTTTACTGGACTCGCAGAATAAGATCAAAATGGGAATAAGGAAAAAGGAATCTGTTTTTATCACTCTATTATAATGAACAGTTGTGAAATTTAATAATATAAATAAAATATTTATCTAATAATAAATAAAATAATAATAGATTAAATAATATAAATAAAATTTAATAAACAAATTTGGACAAATATAACGAAAAATACTTATAATGAAAAATATATTTGATTTTTAAATATAATAAATTATAGAAACTCGATATAATCACTATTTTCTTCTAAACATAGAGCAATCCTGCTGAAAATGTCTCACTTGTTTTATCAGAAGAGTGATCTCTGCCCATGGATCTTATGCCTATGGACTTTCTTATGTGGAACATCTTAAAAAATAAAATATATCACACCCTGCCGGAAAATGCAGAAATTCTTAAAGATAGAATTCGTAACGCATGTGCGGAGATCACTTCTCTCATGATAAGTCGCGTGAAAGAAAATTTCATGAGCAGAATTGCTTTATGTTTAGAAGAAGATGGTGGTTATATTGAACATTTATTATAATTTATTACATTTAAAGATCAAAAATATTTGTCATTATAAGTATATTTTATTATATTTGTTTATTATATTTTTTACTATATTTGTTCAAATTTATTTATTAAATTTACGTTATTAAAATATCTTAATATATATTAATATTTATTATTAAATATTATAATTAAATGTTATAATGTGTTATTAAATAAATTTGTTCAATTTATATATTAGAATTGAATATTTTATATATATTATTATTATCTATATTATTAAAAATATATTACATATAAATATATAATATATATTATTAAATATATATTGTATCTATATTATTAAATTTCGCAATTATTTACTATAAAATGATAAGATTTCCCTTTCCTTACTTTCCGTTGAACTCGCATTCTAATCTTATTCAGCGAGTCTAATAAAGTATGCTCCTGACGATGGGCATCCCGATTTAATGATGTGTATGTTGCGGAAACATGTACATATTATGTCTTTACATTAAAATTATTGAAATTGTCCTCGATGTACATAACATACACATTTTATTTATTTTTAAAAACGACTATGTAGATATTTTGTTTTTATAATAACTCACCTCTCGTATATAGTTGTTTGCAGATCAGAATTTAGTTTTTTGATAATAATTAAGAATAAAGTTAGCTCGTTATCACTATATATTATTAATATCGACAAAAATTATATCTATATATACTTGATCTTCATGTTCTGAGAAACTACAGAGAAATAACAACGTTCGATATCTGAAATCATAATAAATATGTCATTAAAACAATTTTCAAAATCAAAATAATATGAAATCAGGTTTAATAAGCGTCTTATTTATCAATGAACAATAAAGTGTGAATATTTGATTAAATTAACTCTCATGTTTTATATTTGATTTTAAAATAATTATTTTTGAAAAATATTTTAAAGCCATCGAGAAATTATATTTTCTACTTTCATTTTCTTTCTTCTGAGCAAATAATTTATCTCCATTTGTATCTTAATTTATTAAAAGATGTAGACTTTTTTATATTAAATGCTTAAAATTAATATTTTCTTCTTCCATCATATAAATAGAATAAAACGTTTCGAGAGAAGAAATCAACAGATATGAATTTCTCAATATTATTGTATATGTCGTGTAATATATGTTACATAATATCGTTTTTTTGTGTTACAATTAAAATATTATTCCAGTGAAAAATGTGCAAAAAATGATATCGTTTTTAGATAATCAATTTTCAAATTTATGAAGTTTTGACACATTATGTATATGACACAAGTTTTTATATGTATAGTTGTAATAAAAAAATTTTCTTTTATTACTGCCATTATAAAAATAAGACAATATATAAAAAATATTATATAATATTTTATTAAAGAAATCTGGCTTTAGGATAAAAGAATTATAATAATTCCATAATATTTCAGTAAATGCAATATATTAACTTGATTAGATTTAATTACATTGACATAATTTAATAAAAAATTTCTTTATTAGATGTTTGATTTTAAGTTAAATTAAATTTATATCTAAGATAATATAATAATTTACACGCTAGTGAAATTAAAATCTTTTTTCTCTAATATCTATATCTTTATGAAAATAATAATTAAAAAAACAATTGTCTCTGAAGAAAATACTATGTTTGTTATGTTTGTATGTTAAAATTATTTAAATTGTTCTCAACGTATATAATGTACACATTTCGTTTTTTTTTTAAACGGCTGTGCATTCTGTTTTATTATCTACAACTTACCTTATATATGATTATGATGTCAGCTAATTAAAATTTAGTTCCTTATATTGGATAATAATTAAGTATAATTAACTCTTTATTATCACAAATTATTAATATCGGAAATATACGTATATTAACTGTGATCTTGCTATTCTGGAATACTACCAAGAAATGCCAACGTTCGACACGTGATATCATAATAAGCATGTTATGGAAACAACCTTGATAATCAAAATAATATGAAACCAGACTAATACGTGTCTTATCAGTTAATAAACACAATAAAGTGTCGATACATGTTTAAATCAACTCTCTTGCTCTATATATTTAATTTTAAAGTAATTTTGAAATACATTTTAGAGCAATTAAAAAATTGTATTCCATCATACTTTTATTTTTTTTTCTTATAAGCAAATAATCCATCACTGTTTGTATCTTTATTTACTAGCCCCTATTGTGGTTTTATGGTTTTATGACTAAAATCATTATTTTTTATTTATTATATAAATAGAATAAAATAGATATCGAGAAAAAAAATTCTATACAATATAAAAGAATACAAAATTATAATATAATGTTATATAATTTCATATTTTTGTGTAAGTGTTGCATAAATAATAAAATATTATATCCAGTAAAATAATGCATGCAAGATATAACGTTCTTAAATAATTAATTTTCATCAAGTTTTTCACATTACAAGTTTTTATACATATATGCAATTAATTAGAAATTAAAATAAAATTGGCTAAATAATGATAATCATAAAACTAATTAAAAAATGGCAAGTAAGAACCGTGATAGTTGGAGCGGAAGGAAATAAAACATTTTCCTCTTTTTTTTAATTACTACAATATTTCATATTACTCATTACAATATATTAAACACAAACGTTTTAGATCATAATTTGATTCAGCGTGACATTAATATTATGCATTAAAAAATATCAATCCATACAATAACATCTGAGATATAAACTTATATAAATCATTAGTTGTATTTGCGTATCGATTTGTGACGCTTTCGTCCCTAAACGAAATTGTTAATTAAGAGAAAATAAAAGTTGAAGAGTTGACTATTTATGATAGTTTCCTTCTGAATAACAAGCGAGCAAAATCTTTCGAGGACAATGAAGACTTTTCGACTTAATTTATATGTATACTTATCGTGAAGAAAATAAATTTTTCTTTTTCTTTAGAAGCTTGTTTTCTCAGTACTTTTAAATATATAATTAAATATATAATTTATTTAATTTTGACAAATTATAATTATAATTAATAATATAATTATAATTAATAATATTATGTGTGCAATATGTAAGTGCGCAATAGTGTCATGTGCACAATCATACTTTCATATTTTCATTTTTTTCGTGTGTCTATACACACAATAATACATGTAGGCAAAGGGAATGTAAGCAAACGGGACCTCTTTACGCGTTACTAATTCTATTTTTAAGAATTTCTGCATTTTCAGAGACTTCATATACATATCATCATTTAGATGTTTTTAAATCCATAAAACAAACTTCGTAGAAGTAAATATTAAATTTAGTTAAAAAGAATAACGCGCGCACAGTTATGAGTTAAAAGTTTATTAATAATTCGGTTTTATTTGTATAAAATGATAATGCATATTAGTAAAATAATAATATATTACAATAAAATAATAAGTAACATGCTCGAAAGACGTATATAATTTCATGTTAATTTTCACAAAATATTCTTTTACTTTTACAAAATATACACATTATTTGAAATCTTTTCATATATTCTTTTGTATAAACTGTTTTTGAGACCAAAAAGTTATCGCTTTGTTATGTAATTATTTAAAAAGGATATTTATATTTGCTTTAAATTAATATTCTATTTAGCTAAAGTATATTTATTACTGTAGATATGAGTTGTAATATATGCCATAATATATATAAAACTTGTATTTCTATAATTACCGGTAAAATTTAAATAGAAGTAGTTAATAATTCATTCAGATATTAAAGTTTGGAAATTGTTACTCTCTTTTGTACTGATTTTAAACAGTTTGACAAATTGTTACAATCGTATGATTAAAAAGAAAGTTATTAGGACCAATAAACGCTGTAATTAGGGTGCAAATAATGAAAATGTAATTACAATACAAAGAAATAAGAATAAAATACAATATAAAAATAATTAAACATATTTTTTAATATATAACATAAATATAAATGATATGTATAAATATATTTAAATATATTATTTATATAATATAAATATGAATATATTTAATATAATTAAATATAAAATTCAAATGAAATGTTCAGACCTAATACACCTAATACACATTAGAATATTGTTATAATATACTAAAAAATATTTACAAACATTGTCTCGTTAAATTTTTCTTATTAAATTTAAAAAATATATTCAAATTCCTCTAATGATATTCAATAATGTTAAATAATATCGTACATTAATGTTAATTTATCTAATTTTCTTGGTTTGATTGATTAATCTTCGAAAGCTGGCATTGAAATATTATCGAAATTTATTGCTAGGTCTCGAAATTCCATCGCCTGAGTCTGTATTTGATTCCATCGTAGTTTTAGCTTACGCTTTACATATATTATTGCATACTCCTGATACTTTGCTTCAAATTGCCAGTATTTCTTCATCTAAAATAGATAATTTTAACAATTTTAACAATTTAATTTCAACAGTGATTCTTTCGTATTATAAAAAAAAAAAGTGCCATAATTTCTAGCAATTAGCATAAATAGAATAAGATTGCCATGTGCGCGCGCGCGCACGCGCGCGTGTGTGTGTGCGTGTGCATGTGTGATACATATGCAAAGAAAAATAAACATAATAATAAGAAATTAATAACTATATTTATCTAGGTTAAAAATTTACCTCATCAGTGTTGTGAGGGTCAGGATATTTATAATTAATCAGAAAGAACATTGTAGTACCATTGAATTTAATTTCCACATATTTCTTTATCTAAAACAAATTACTCTTTAGATAAATATATAAATAGTAATTTCACCTGGTAATAGAAATTGATATAAATTGTTTTTAGTACAAATGTGCAGCAAAATGTTTACCTGAAAAGACTTTGTAAGACTGCTTATGTAAGAAAAGAATAACAAATTAAACTAAAATATTTTTACATATAATATTATATAATAGATATATTATTAGAGATAATAGATTATATAATCGAATATAAGTCCCCCCTCTCTTTTTTATGTATTATTAATCAATGTGTTATTATCCTTACATCGTATACGAGGGTTATTTTTAACTATTTATAATATTGATGAGTCAAAAATTAACAATACGCTCTCATCTTTAATCAAAATTGTTAATCCGAAGAAATAAAAGAAATAAACGGCCGGTTATCTTTGTTTCTTTCTGAATAATAAACGAGCAAAATCTTTTCAAGACAATGAAGACTTTCCTATACATTTTACGTATACATTTCGTGAAGAAAAATGAATTTTTCTTCAAAATGAGAAAGCAAGTTTTTAAAGAAAAATGATATTTTTCTTTAAAAACTTCCCAGTATTTTTCCCAGTACAACACATTTTTCCCAGTATTTTTAAACATATTTTATTTGATTTGGGTAAAAAAAATTGAATATATTTCTTTGTAGCTGAAAATATATCACAATATGCTCCGGAAAGAAGATATCCCATTTTCCATTTTCTACATGTACATACTTTATCAAATATTTTTTAATGTAAATAACCAATACGAAATATAATTATGTATTAATTTTCTATACATATACTAACTTATATATGAATTTATTAAAAATTTACCTTGTTAATTTGTTCCATAGAATATACATGGTTAATAATCATAGTTAATATTGTAGCAATACTGATTTCTCTATAAAAAAACAAAACAATATAGATTTATATAATCATAATCCGACAACACTAAAAAAATTGTATTCTCAACTTAAGAATATGCCACTTATCTTTAGAATATATGTTAAAATAGGCGCCAAGAGGAGATCCTCTGTGGTATATTCTTAAGTTGAGAATACAATTTTTTCAGTGAAAATTTGAGTTTTTTTGTAACACAAATATAAATATTTATTTCAGATGTATTTTTGTCTGCTGAACACGAACCTATTAATTAAATTTGGCTATCACGTCACAGTTTTGAGAAATATATCAATGTTAGAGAAGTTTAAAATGACAATTTTGAAAGTTTTTATGATATACGATATAAAACAACATGCAATTTAGTCTAAACGTTAACACTTTTGTATAGCATTAAAAAAATTCAGAAAAAAATTGATGTCAGTGCTTTTATGCCATCAAAATCCTTAAAATCGTCATTATTAATCTTGACTTTCCTTTTTCTCAAAATTACGTGATAACCATATTTGGACAATATGTATTCAGCTATAAAATACTTTCAAAATGATTATTCACACTCTTGTTACAAAAATGATGTTGGACAGTGTAATTAGATGAAGCAAATCTTTGTAAACACATAAGTATTACGTATTTATACAAAGGTAGTGTTATTACTCGGTAACTGGTAGTCTTAATACATCCATTTCGTTTAATATGGTATCAAGTATTGAGTTATTCTTTGCATGTCTTGCAATAATAGAGGTAAAAGCGTTTATATAGTCAAGAATTGTGGCTTTTTCAAAATAAACGCCAATTCTCATCATATGTATATATCTTAAAATGATATCGTCACTTTGGGAGCAAGGTAGAAATTTTAAAACACTATTATCAGATTCATTCCAAAATATATAAAATACTTCGATCCAAGTATAGTTATTCGCTATCTTCAAACCATTGCAGAATGTCCATTCTTTCCATCCCGTCCAAATTCTATGAAATATTTGGGATGAAATAATAACAGATTATTAAAATTCGTAATTTTATCGCATAAATTATCAAGTATTTCACAAAAGACGAAGAAAATGTATCTATAAAATGAACGTGATTGAAAAATAATTGTAAAGAGTAATTACTTGTATGGTGAAGATGTGTTACGATTTATAAGATATAATTTTAATTCATGTTTGGCTATTGAAAGGCAATAATCATGACTTAAAGTGCATAACCATCTTGCAGCCTCTTTCCTCAAAGATGTAGTAAAAGCGCTCTCCTGAATTATATCTAGTTTAAAATAGGGATATTTTATTACCCATAAAATCTCACTCAATGGATACATTAATTTCATCTACAAATTGTTAAATAATATATAAAAATACAATTTATCAATTTATATATTTATTTATATATTATAGAAGAAATAAACAAATTTGCGCGCGCACATATGCTGTTATTTAAAAAGCTATGCAAATAACATAATAATCTCTTTAAGATTAAGAAGATAATAATATAAATGCATGATTATGTTACATCTAATTAAAACAATTTGATATTAATTATTATTCTTCTTAATACTAAACAAATTATTTCATACAAATTTAAAAGCTGCAGCAGTTTCGCGAACTATGGACAATTAATTGTGTATACTCATTTATATTTTATCAAAAATAATTTTAAAGGTAATTGTGCATAAAAGAGGCCTTCTCTCCTATTTGCTTTATTTTTAAATATGTTATAGGGGAGATCTTCCCGAGTAATTTCGTATATATATATATATAAAGGTCGGACTCAAATAGTTTTGGAGATATAGGCTGAAAAAGGATAAAAATAATAAATTCAAAAATAATTTTAATAGAATATATATATTTGTAAACTTTACTTTGTCTTGCAAAGTACATGCGGGGACACCGCATGTTCCGCCCCCCCTACGGGGGAGCTCCACTTTCGGAAGATATGACCTAACCCAACCCGTGTCTGAAGTGTGGAATATATCTGGCTTCGCATAGAAAGTTACAAATTTATATAAATCATATGAACCATGTAAAGCGAAATGTTATATATCAAGGTTTTTCCTACACTTCAAATACAGATTAGGTTATATCTTCCGAAAATGGAGCCCCCCCGTAGGGGGGGCGGAACATGCGGTGTCCCCGCATGTACTTTGCAAGAAAAAGCAAAGTTTACAAATACATATATTCTATTAAATATATTTCCTTAAGCATATACGACATGGTAAAATTATAATATCTACATTTATTTGCGACTTTCCACGCGAATTTTTGTATTTATTATTTTTATCCTTTTTCAGCCTATATCTCCAAAACTATTTGAGTCCGACCCTTATATATATATATATATATATATATACACGAAATTACTCGGGAAGATCTCCCCTATAACATATTTAAAAATAATGCAAATCGGAGAGGAGGCCCCTTTTATGCACAATTATTATTTTAAAATATAAACGTTCTGTATGTTGTTAAAAAATATATAAATTATAAACATAAAACACACGTTTTTTTCATTTATACCAACTAATATTATTTATACCTTTAGATATGCGCTTTCTGGAAATGCAAAGAAACCCGACATATATTCCAAGTTTTTGAACATAGGATACCATGCGATGTAATCTGTATCTTGTGATAGATAGTGTGAAATATCCAAGAATACAGTAGAATTTAGTCGGCCTGTCATCGAAAAGTGAAATGCGTCGTCGATGATTTTAGCACGATCGAGTACATGTATTTTTTCAAAGGCGTTGGAGTGCAGAATGTTCGAAAGTCTATTCCAATTATCGGCATCATAACTAACGCGATAGCATCCTGTCATAAGTTAAATAAATTCTATCAGTAAATTAATTTAAATTTTTTTATTTTAGAATTTATTTTAGAATTTGTCAAATAATAATTTGAAATACTTTTGGTTCCTTATATTCAAAGAGTATAAAAAATGTATTAGAAATTGTGTATTAAAAATTGTGATTATTATAAGAAGCAAATTGTAAATTTTCAATATTCAATTATATCACGCTGCTAAATCAATATATTTAGAGATCTATGCAAAGAGAATTATGTCAACTTAAATTTATTTTAACTACATTCATAGTAATCAATAATTATAATCAAATTATATTATACACTTAATTGTGTGTAACACTTCATTGTGTGTAACATATTAATGTGTGTATAATCTTTAAAGCGTATATAAAACTTTATTGTAGCAGTATGATATGTAGATATAATTTATCAAATATAAATATTCAAGTAATAAAATAGAAATTTTATGCATATGTATGTGTAACAAATTGCATATTATCAATAATAAATTAACTATTATTATAATTAAATTATTAGATATTAAATATATAATTATAATTTAATCATAAATTTAATCATCAATTAAATATAATTATATTTAAATCATCCAATAATAAAATTATTAGATATTAAATAATTGTAATCATTGTTGGATTCTTAAGGAAAATGTTCTCTATCTAACTAATATATTGACGGAAAAAATTTATATATTATTTCTAATTTACATAACATATATTGAATTATCTTAACTTGCATATAATAATAAACAGGCTGCAACATTTGGAAAAAAATGTTTCAAATAAAATTTGTAGAGTTTGAAGGAGAAAAGAAGATAAGAATATTAGTTGGACCTTGGGTGTAGGTGTCAAGGTCAATCTAGTTTATATATAAACGAAACTATTCTAATTTGTTTAACTAATTTATATAAACCAATTCCTCACAATATTCCTCGTAAAAAGTTATAAGGATAGTCAAAAATAGAATAATTTACAAGATATGTTATATTTTAAGTTCAGAAAATTTTACATGAACCATGAAACATTTCGCAAAAAATTTATTTTTCGCTTATCTTACCTTAATACTTTTTTACACAGAATAATGAGAGGAATCGACTGATATAAAGAATCATGTAATTATTTTTAAGAAAATGTATAAATGTACAAAGAGCAACGACATATGTAAAAATATTAGTAACAAATTTATCGATCAATATTTACCACTTTGTTGTAAATTGGCCAATATCCAATCATTCTTCTCTATGAAATCTATATTTAATATATGGTTCGAAATATTCGGTGCTAACCACACTGCAGGCAATAATTTCTTCGAATCGGAATACGTCTGTGTAGTAATATTCACAAATATCCATATATCCGTATTAAAATTTTCTACCGATATATTCAAGCTATTATTATTATAATTTCTTTTCACATTAATAACAGGGTAATGATTTAGTCGTGTCCAACTAGCTATTCTATCTGTTACATTGTATTTGATTTCGAAAGATGATTTATCCATGGTTGATTGCATAATGTCCCAAAAAAGTTTACTGCTTGCGTAGCTAAAAATCCAAATGAGTAAATGATGAGAAAAAATTAATATAAAAAGATATCTTAAGAGAAATCTTGAAAAGCAATTAAGATTTTTAAAGAATACAGTAAAAGTGAAAGGGAAGAAGGTAGTATAAATTATATCAAATGGAATTGAAATGATAAGAAAATTATTAACAACAAAAAGAAAAAAATAGAATAGTAATTAAAAAGATAAATATGTCATAGAAAAAAAGTAAAGTATAAATAAAGGAATTAAAAAATATAATAGAGAATTAAGGAATTAGAGAATATAAGTAGAGAATTTGAAAAACAAGAATTAAAATCAGAGATGTAAATAAAGGAAAAAGTTAAAGAAAATTAGAAGAAAACGAAAATTAAAATAATTATATTAATAAGTAGAAACATAATAAAATAGAAGGTAAAATTAGCAAGGGAAAAATTAACAAGTCTTGAAATTATTAGTAAAAATTAAGTACAAATAAAATTAGAAACACAGAAAAGAATAAAGAAAGTTCAAGAAATAAACATAAATTGTAAAAATTAAAAGGTAAAAAAAAATTAATTGTTAAAAAGGGCAAAATTAAAAAATCAGTTAAAATTGTGTATTTAAATTTATAATATAATTGGTAATTATGCACTTTATGGATCTCTTCACCGATTTCAATGATCTTGACATATGTTGTCAAGCTCACTGAATAAGTATCATAAAGGTTTTAAGTGTCGCTCACTATTTATTAGAAAGTTATTAACGAAGAATGTTTAATGAATATAATATGATTTTGCCACAACGTTTAAGAAGATATATTTGATGGAATATATGTTTAATATATAGCGAAGGTCATCATTACATGTAGAATAAACTTTGTTTTGCAAAGTACATAATTGGAGACAGTGGGGTCCGCCCCCCTCCCTCCCTCCTTCCGAGGGGCTCCACTTTCGGAAGATATAACCTAACCCAAACCTATTTCTAAATTAAAATTAAAATTGGGTTTAAATCAGAATAAATTTGAGTTAGGTTACATCTTCCGGAAGTGGAGCCTCCTCCGTAGCGGGGGAAGGGCGGAACCCACTGTAACGACGCATGTACATTGCAAGATAAAACGAAGTTCACATAGGTTTGCAACTTTTCACGCAAAGCAAGGTTCACCCCAAATCAAATTTTAGTTTTAAATCAGAAATAGGTTTGAGTTAGATTACACCTTCCGGAAGTGGAGCCTCCCCCGTAGGGGGGCGAACCCGCTGTATCTACACATGTACATTTCACCTTGACTCTTAAAACGTACCTAAAAATTACACATAATTCGTAAAACTTTTTTTGGTAATAACTTTTTAATAAATGACAAGCGACACTTAAAACCTTTTGATATTTACTCAGGAGAGTGAGCTTGACAACCTATGTCAAGATCATTGAAATCGATGAGGGGATCCGTAAAGTGCATAATTACCACATAATTGTATTGAAATCTATATATATTACTCACTCTCGTAAATACGACTTCATACCAAACTCAAACATCTCTTCGGTAAGTAAAATTTGCAATGTGCGAAACATAATACTTGCTACGAAAATTGACATCATAAAGTAAAATGTAGTATGTGTAAAATAAACTTGCTATACATGACTTGGATATATAAATTCATGAACGTAACTGACTTATATGAATGATAAATAAAAGTTAATTTTAATTATACTTTTCTGGTAAACATCAATACTTAAATAATTAATAATAAATTACAACTAAGTTATTTCTTTTCTTATAACGTTATTTATATATATATTTAGAATTTATCAACAATAATTTATTTGCTTGATTACCCTTGATGTAATGAGGGATTTCAACATAATTGAATTCTGATTCGATTATGAGCGGCCATGTACCCTTGGTGGCCCAATGAAGAACTTCGTGTTGCATTTGAACCACAAAGAGATCTTGAATCCGAAAATGCGGAAATGTCTGAGCGCAAAAAGATTTTAATATAATTAAATAAATATTTAATCAAAAAAGAAGTGCTAATATATTAACAACATACATTAGAACTGTTACAATATATTAAAAAAAATTTACACACATTCGTTCATTGAATATTTCTTATTAAGTTTAAAAAGTATATTTAAATATCTAATGATATTCAATGATATCATTTCAAATTATGTGTTTTTAAAGTTATTTAAAAGTATACATGTCAAGTATGTCAATATATATAACTTATGATACTTTAATTTAATGTTGCTTATGTGGCAAGTTTTGGCTGATTATCGTTATAGAAATTTGAATATTTTTATATTACTCTGATTATGTGTGTGTGATTAAAATAATTGACGCTAAATATAAAATAACCTTATCGGCGGCGTAAATTCCAAAAAACGTAATAAAACCTTTGTTTAACCATGGTTCCCACATAGATGGATCGATTGCATTATAAAACCATTCGTGTACCACCTTATATCCTATTATTCGCGCTATTTCAATTTTGCATATCTCAGAATCTATTTTTTGTTTAAAGATAATATCTTCTTCTCTAAAAATAATTGGCAAATATTACAATGAAGTCGAGAACGATCGCTAACGTAAGAAAATTTGTATAATCACTAGACACGCTTTTGAGAGAATCATTGTTGAATATAATTAGTTCTATAAGAGATTAATTATATTTCAAAATCAATTCGTGTGTTAATCAGATTTTACGACTGCGACATCCTTCAGAACACAGTTAAAAAAAGTGTAACAAAGGAAAGAAATAATAAAAAAATGTATATATATTACATATGTTGATATTATATATATTCTGTTACATATATATATATATAGGTATCAATTTTTATAATATTGAATATATGGAGAAAAAATATTAAGTTTTAATGTAGAATTTTTTTAAAATCAAAATATGTTTACCTATGAAAAACGAATCCCAAATTTATATTTTCTTCATCTGATGTATCATGAAAAGTCGGAATCGCGATATGATTTGTCTCCGGACTTTTCCTGACATACGGAAACACTTTTTCTAAGTACTGCGCAATATTTCTAACAACTGTGTATGCAAATATCATATGTGGTATTATGCCTGTTCCGCACCACAATTTGACATTCTGAGTTGTGTCTAGAATAAAGCCGAAATGACCCACAATCAAAGCTACGAAATAAACAGGCATCGCGGGAGTAGTTTTGAAGCGTGTCCATTGCATATTATTTTCATCCATATTTACTTCTTGGACAGGCATATTTGATAAAGCCGTGTAGTTTTTATGATGCTTTATAGAAATGTTATAACTAGCATATACAGTGTCCTTCAAGAGTGGAAATAATCTTCGAGTCGCAAATTTGTAATAATGCGTTGCGGCCAACCATCTAGCATATATAACAGTATATTTTAAATAATACAAAAAAATTTCAGTTACTGCTAAAGTATTAATTATTATAAGAAGTTACAAAGAAAAATAAAAAAAAAACAGAAAAAGGAGAAAGAAAACGTGAAAGAGGAAAAATACATCTTAACGGTAATGTTTAAAGAATAGTAGTAACATATTTTATATTACAATTGCGCGATGCAAAAAATGCTTTTTCTGAATTTATTATTTATCAGACAATTTTTCTCGAACTGTAAGAGAGAGAGAACTATAATTTATTAAATCATACACATATATGTTAAGACTTTATGCCTTGTAAACAATAATGCGAATATTTTGCAAAGAAGTGAAGCAAAAAACTAATGATATTTATAGCACTTAAATATTTTTAACGCTTTAAAAATTACTCACACTCTATTTTGTTGATGTTGAAAGTTGTTGATGCAGAAAGTTTTAAAGCCTCCATCTTCAGCTAAAAGTCCGGTAAATTTCATATTCAGAGTGTAAGTTCCTAATGATAAGTTGAACGGGAAAGAAATGGTAGTTATATATGTTTTAGTGTTATAGATAATTTTATTAGGCCTAGGGATAAAAACTTCCCCAATTTCTTTAAATATTTCTGTATCGTTTACTATCGTAACTCGAATTATAAACAGATTTTCTGTATAAACATATATATTTTGCGTTTCATAAGAAATATGACCGCTGATATTGCATTCACCGTAGAAAATATTATCATTGATATTTAGTATAAATTTTATGTCATAATGATCCGCAAGAACTCCTGGGGGCAACAGTTTATCAACAGTAGGAACCACTGAAGCGATGAACATTAGACTATAACTTAACACTTTTAGGAATGCCATGTCACTCTTTCTCTCTCTCTCTCTCTCCCTCTCTCTTCCTTTCTCTTATTCGTTTCAAATATCTAAATAAGCATTTTTTCTTTTTGAAGAAAGAAATAAATGAAGTAATATATATATATATATTAATATGTGATATATATAGATATGCGTGTGTGTGTATTTTATATATATATATATATATATATAATAAAATTTGTTTTAATTATTGATTTTGTTACGTATAAAAAAGTAAGAGTAAGTAAAAGATACTACACCGTTTTTTATTGATAAAATATAGCCTTAGATAAAAGAATTATAATCTTTCAATATATATTTTTACAAACCCGCAATATATTAATTTGATTAAGTTTTATTACGCTTGGATATTTAATAAAGAACTCTTTTGTTAAACGTTTGAATTTAAGTTAAATTGAGTTTTATTCCAAAAATAATATATAATAATATGCGCTTTAAATTAAAATTCTGTCTTCTTAATAATTTTTAAAAAAGGCAGTCACTTTTGACAAAAAACTTATGCTTGTTATGATTGTACTTTAAAATTATTTAATTTGTCCTCAACATACATAATGTACACATTTTATTTATCTTTAAAACAGTTATGTAGGAATATTGTTTTATGATAAATCTCGTATATTATGTTGTTGTCTGCCAATCAGAATTTAGTTTTTTAATAATAATTAAGTATAAACAGCTCGTTGTTACCATATATTATTAATAATGACAAAAAGTATATCTATATTAACTTGATCTTGATATTTTGGGAAACTACCGAGAAATAACGTTCGATACCTGACATCATAACAAACGTAAATAAAACGACTTTTTAAAAAGTCTAAACAAAGTATTGTGAAATCAGATTTAATAAGCGTTTAATTAGCCAATAAACACAATAAAGTGTGAATATTTGATTAAATTAATCTCCGCAACACATATTTGACTTCGAATGTATTTATTTTTGAAAAACATTTTAGAGATCAATTAAGAAATTGCATTTCATGCTTTTCTTTCTTATATTGAAAATCATTCAAACGGTGTATTACTTAGGAATGTATCCTCTACAACATATGTAAAAATAAAAATTTTTCGAGCTGTGTGACGTAAAGTAAACATTTACCAAAGCGAATTTTGCAATATTATGTATCATGTAATATATGTTGTATAATATCGTTTTCATATAAGTGTTACATAAATGATAAAATATTATTTCAGAAAATATGTAAAGAAGATATCGTTTTTAGATAATCAATTTTCCAATTTATCGTTTTAACACATTATGTATTTAATATAAGTTTTTATACTCACAGCTACAGTGGAAAATTTATTTTAATTACTGTTATTATTACGTATAAAATAGAAACGATATATAAAAAAATGTTATATAATCTTTTATTAAAGAAATCTAGCTTTAAGGTGACAGAATCATAATTTTTCAGTAAATGCAATATATTAATTTAATTTGGTTTTATTAATTAGACTTAATCTTCCGTATATTAATTTGGTTAGACTTAATCACATTGACATAATTTAATAAAGAATTTCTTTATTAGATATTTGATTTTAAGTTAAATTGAACTTACTTTTTAGATAATATAATAATACACACACATGTGAAATTAATCTTTTTTCTCTACTATTTCTATGAGGATAATAATTTTGAGAAAAATGATCGTCTCTGAAGAAAAATACTATGTTTGTTATGTATGTACATTAAAATTATTTAAATTGTTCTCAACATATCCAATGTACACATTTTATATTTTTTGAAAGCAATTATACATATATTCTATTTTGTTATAACTCACCTCGTATATTATGATGTGTTAGCCGATCCGAATTTAGTTCTTTGATAATAATTAAGTGTAATTAACTCTTTATTACTGCAAATTATTAATATCGAAAATATATCTATATCAATTTGATCTCTCTTGCCGTTCTGAGATACTACCGAGAAATGCCAATGTTCAACAAGATATCATAATAAGCATATTATGGAAACAACCTTGAAAATCAAAATAAAATGAAACCAGATTAATACGTGTCTTATCAGTTAATAAATGTAATAAAATGCTAATACATGATTAAGTAACTCTCTGCTTTATATATTTAATTAATAATATTTAAAATGCATTTTAGTGCGATTAAAAAGTTGTATTCTCTCCATACTTTTATTTTTTTCTGATAAGCAAATAATCCGTCCCCGTTTGTATATTAATTTATTGGCCGTAATTGTAGATTTATGTGTGGTATTCAATGTCCAAAATATTTTATAAATATAATAAAAATACCGCGATTAGTCGGAGAGGGTAAAAAGACTGAAAGAGGAAGAAAAGGCTAAATTTTTTTAATAGAACATTTTTGTAATTAACATAAATTTTAACAACAATATTTTTAAAACAAAATTGATCTCTCTAAAATACTAAAAAATATATATTTACGTGTTCTCTTATTCGTTCAACATTTTCTTATTTCAAGATTTTTACATTTGCAGGAATTTTGTAGAAAGCACATGGTATATTCAATAGTTATGCAAAATTTTGAATACGGAAATGGATTCGAGCATGTTGATATTAACAGAAAGTCGCCACAAATAACACAAAAATAACTATAGCGTTAATTATCAAATCACGAAAAATATTTTAAAAAGACCTATCTATAATTTATTATTATAAATTTTATTATAAGTCTGCAAAAGATTTGCAAACTTTATTCTTTCTATTTCTTAAGTTTTCTAATTCTGAACCCTTTTGTAGACATTATTGTCAATGCATATTTTTATCATAGATATAGTAAGATTCGTAATTTTTATTGTCTTTCTATTAGAAATAACTGCAAAATAAGTATATGTTTTAGTATTATTAACTTTTTTAAATACAGTAACAATATTACAACTTGTGCACAATTTTTCTATTAGTTTTATCATCGCTTGTATCACAATTTAATCGGCGTATGTAAATACTTTTGATATATTGATTGTCTAAAATTAATCATTCCTTCTTTTATTTAAAGAAATAGAATTTAATGGAATAAAAAATAAGTCTCGAAAGAAACAAATTTCATAATATTATATGTCGTTTTATCAGTATTGCATTAACACTAAGATAATGTATCTACATCTAATGATTACAAAGAAGATATAATATTTATAGATAATCAATTCTCTCGTATTCCTGAAATTTCATGACATTCATGAAATTTTTTACATTTTACAAGATTATACATACATAAGACACACACATATATATCGAATTGATAATTAATAATTATATTATACTAATTCGAATAATATACTAAATGTGTTTATAAGCAATTTTTAATTTTAATGCCACCTAAATTGTTAATTAATTGTTAACTAATTTTCTATAAGAGACGTCAAATTACAGATTTTAATTTTTTGCACCATATACATTACATATGATGACGTACTACTGATACCTTGTGCGCTACAAACACGATCAATTTTTGACATCAATATAGAACTTTAAAAGCCTTAGATATATTCGAATTACGAGAATAAATTGTTTTTTATGTTAAAAAATCTTTCTATTTTGTTCCATTGTCGTTATCGTATATATATATATATATATATATATATATATATATATATTTTTTATTTTTTTTTTTATTCGTGAATGCACATTTTTAATCAAAATGAATAAATAAAAATACAAAAATTCTTTATATATTAAAAATAAATATGTGCACCCATTACATTTCGTTTTCCCTCGTTTGATGGATTAATCAGCCGAGTATTCCTTAAAAATATCATCAAAATCTTTTATAAACTGTCGATATTGGTATAGCTGAGTCCTTATTTGATGCAAACGTAATTCTAGCTTGCGATTTAGATGCATTATTATAATTTCCTTATATGTTTCGTTATAATTTTTAGATGAAAAGTTGTTGAACTAAAACAGATTATTTTAACATTTATTTTCAACAATAATTTCTTTTCATAAAATCGACTATAAAAATTTGCCACATTTTCTGGTTATTAAAATAATTGGGAGAAAATAATAATATGATATGTAAAGATAAATAAGCTTAATAATAAGAAATTAAAAATGAAATATATCTAAGTTTATAAAATTTACCTCATTATCGTTTCGATGATCATAATTATTCAGAGAAGGCGCTGGATATTTTAGAAAATACCGGACATTATCTTTCACGTATATCTTTATCTAAAACAAATTGTCATTTTTAATTAATATGTAAGTAGCATATTTTACTTTACAACATATATATAATAATCGAATTTTGATATAATTTATCTTTAACATAATTATGCAAACGTCTGTCTGAAGAAATTTTAGACTGGTGCAAGAAAAGATCAACAAGATAAATTATGAAACTTTTACATATAGTATTCTGCAATAGATATATTATTATATAATAGATCATATAATCCTCTCTCATTTACACACATTACTAAGCGTAATTATTATTAATTATTATAAAATTTACCTTATTAATTTGTTGTTTAGAATATACATGGTTAATGATCATAGTTAATGCTGTAGTAATACTGATTTTTCTATAAATACAAATAATAGATTTATTTAATTAAAAAATGTAGCAAATATTCATAATTGCACAAATATTACATATTCATTAAAAAAGTAGTCATTACTTGGGTTTTATTTTCTCCAAATTGTATAATATAAAATCAAGTACTTCGATATTGTTTGCATGTCTCGCAACAATAAAACAAAAACTGTTTATATGATCGAAATCTGTGATTACTTTTTCCAGAGCAGCGCTCGATGTCATTAAATCTATATAGTGGAAAATGATAATAGAATTTGTAGAGCAAGTTGAAAATTTTAAAACACTAAAATCTGATTCTTCCAAATATATGTTAAACACTTGCATCCAAGTATCGCTGCTCGCTGTCATCAAACCATTGCAGAATGTCCATTCTTTCCATCCCGTCCAAATTCTGCGATATTCAGAACGAAATAAAAATAGATTATTAAAAGTAAAAATAGATTATTATAATTCTCTTGACCACATAAATTATCAAATATTTCACAAAATACGAGGAAAATGTATCTATAAAATAAACGTGATTAAAAAATAATTGTAAAGAGTAATTACTTGTACGGTGAAGATTCGTTACGACTTAAAAGATACGATTTTAATTCACGATTAGCCATTGTAAAGCAATAATCATGACTTAAGATGCATAACCATTTTGCAGCCTCTTCCCTCAAACATTTAGTAAAAACGTTCCCTTGAATGTTTCCATCTAATGTAAAATTGGGATATTTTATTCCCCATAAAATCGCTCTCAAGGGATAAATTATTCTTATCTACAAATTGTTAAATAATATATAAAAATACATTTGTCAATTTATATATTTATTTGTATATTATAGAAGAAATGAACAAATTTGCGCGCACACATATGCTGTTATTTAAAAAGCTATGCAAATAATATAATAATCTCTTTAATATTAAAAAGATAATAATAAATGCATGATTATGTTACTTAATTAATACAATTTGATATTAATTATTATTCTTCTTAATACTAAACAAATTATTCCATAAAAAATTTAAAAGCTGAAGTAGTTTCACGAACTTTGGACAGTTAATTGTGTATACTCATCTATATTTTATCATAAATAATTCTAAAATATAATTAATTTTAAAATATCAATGCGTTCTGCATTTTGTTAAAAAATATACATAAATCATAAACATAAAATACACGTTTTTTTCGATTTATACAAATCTTATTTATACCTTTATAGATGTGCTTTCTGGAAATGCAAAAAAGCCCGACATATATTCAAAGTTTTTAAACATAGGATACCATGCGATATAATCTCTATCTCGCCATAGATACTGAGAAATATTCAAGAATATATCAACATTTAATTTGCCTGTCATCAAAAAGTGAAATGAGTCGTCAATGATTTTAGCACGATCGAGTACATGTACTTTTCCAAAAAGGTTGGAGTTCAAGTATTTCGAAAGTCTATTCCAATTCTCGGCATCATAATTGACGCGATAGCATTCTGTATGAGTAATAAAAAGTACCAATAAATTATTAAATTTTTTTGATTGAATTAGTTAATTCTGTAAAATATATGCGCATCTTTCTCTTTGCATATATTTAAAGTGTGTAAAATAATGTGTGATTTAGGAATTGTGTTTATTATAAGATACAAAATGCAGATTGCCGATATTAAATTATGTCACATTGATAAATCAATATATTTATAAAATATTAAATGAGCATTAAAATGAACTTAAATTTATTTGACTATATTAATGATAATCAACAATAATGATAATTAAATTATACCATATACTTCGTTGTGAGTAACATATTAATGTATGTATAATCTTTAAATCGTGAATAAAATTTTATTGTAACAGTATAATATGTAGATATAATTTATCAAATATAAATAATTAGGTAAAAAATAGTAGTTTTATGTATATGTATGTGTAAGAAATTGCAGATTATCAACAGTAAATTAAATATTATAATTAAAATCCAATAATGAAATTATTCGATATTAAATAATAAAATTATTCGATATTAAGTAATTTTAATCATTGTTGGATATTTAAGCAAAATGTTATCTAATTAATATATAAAAGAAATTACTACTTCCATAATTTAAATAATATATATTAAATTATATATAGATCCCACTTTAATTTTAACACAGTAATGAACTCAAAAACACGCGGTTTGAAAAAAAAATGTTTTAAATAAAAATTGAAGGATTTGGAGAAGGAAGAAAGATAGGAATATTAATGGAAGGACTTTAGATATCAAGGTCAACTTAGTTTTTCTTTTAAATGATATTATTTTAATTTGCCTATATAAATCAATTCTTCACAATATTTCTCGTAAGAAGATCGAAGGGTAAGATAGCCAAAAATTGAATAGTTTACTAGATATTTTATACTTTAAGTTTGATAAAATTTTATATAAATGAGAAAAAATATCGGTAAAAGGGGCCTCCTCTCCGATTTGCTTTATTTTTAAATATGTTATAAGGGAGATCTTCCCGAGTAATTTCGTATATACATATACAGGGTGAGCCATTTTAATTAACGCATGCAATTATTTCGGAAACAAAGCATTTTAGAGAAAAATGTTTCAGACAAAAGTTTTATGGTTTCGAGGGGGCCATAAGATGGTATCATTGGTTTGACCTTGAAGAGTTATTTGAAGGTCACATGAAGGTCACCTTCAATTTCTTAAATGGAACCTACTATTTGTCATTGCATATTCTTGTAGCTTATCTCGAGAGCTTTCCAAAACACTATAATTAAGTACCTTTTCGTTAAATACTTTTTGAGTTATGAGGCTTGAAATAATTTCTTAATTTTACATAAACCATAAAATATCTAGTAAAATATTCATTTTTCGATTATCTTACCTTAATACTTTTATGTACAAAATAATGAGTGGAATCAATTAGTGTAAAGAAAACACATAGTTGTTTTTAAGAAAAAATATGGAATTGTTAATTGCAAATTACATATTTTTTCTTAAAAACAACTATGTGTTTTCTTTACACTAATTGATTCCACTCATTATTTTGTACATAAAAGTATTAAGGTAAGATAATCGAAAAATGAATATTTTACTAGATATTTTATGGTTTATGTAAAATTAAGAAATTATTTCAAGCCTCATAACTCAAAAAGTACTTAACGAAAAGGTACTTAATTATAGTGTTTTGGAAAGCTATCGAGATAAGCTACAAGAATATGCAATGACAAATAGTAGGTTCCATTTAAGAAATTGAAGGTGACCTTCATGTGACCTTCAAATAACTCTACAAGGTCAAACCAATGATACCATCTTATGGCCCCCTCGAAACCAAACAACTCTTGTCTGAAACATTTTTCTCTAAAATGCTTTGTTTCCGAAATAATTGCGTGCGTTAATTAAAATGGCTCACCCTGTATATATAAGGGTCGGACTCAAATAGTTTTGGAGATATAGGCTGAAAAAGGATAAAAATAATAAATTCAAAAATAATTTTAATAGAATATATGTATTTGTAAACTTTGCTTTGTCTTGCAAAGTACATGCGGGGACACCGCATGTTCCGCCACCCCTACGGGGAGCTCCACTTTCGGAAGATATGACCTAACCCAACTCGTGTCTGAAGTGTGGAATGTATCTGGTTTCGTATAGAAAGTTACAAACTTATTTAAACCATATGAACCATGTAAAGCGAAATGTCATATATCAAGGTATTTCCTACACTTCAAACACAGATTGAGTTAGGTTATATCTTCCGAATATAGAGCCCTCCCGTAGCGGGGGCGGAACATGCGGTGTCCCCGCATGTACTTTGCAAAAAAAAGCAAAGTTTACAAATACATATATTCTATTAAATATATTTCCTTAAACATATATGACATGGTAAAATTATATCTACATTTATTTACGACTTTCCACGCGAATTTTTGTATTTATTATTTATATCCTTTTTCAGCCTATATTTCCAAAATTATTTGAGTCCGACCCTTATATATATACATATATATATATATATATATATATATATATATATATATATATACACGAAATTACTCGGGAAGATCTCCCCTATAACATATTTAAAAATAAAGCAAATCGAAGAGGAGGCCCCTTTTATGCACAATTACCACACAATATCTTATAAAATATTTATTTTTCAATTATCTTACCTTAATACCTATATGCACAGAATGAAAGGAATCAATTGGTATAAAGACGTAATTATTTTTAAAAAAAGTATGAATTTGCTACGGCAGCTATGTAAAAGTATAATAAAGTTATCGATTAATATTTACCACGTTGTTGTAAATTGACTAATACCCAGTCATTCTTGTCTATGAATCTAGTTGGTAATTGGTACAAAATATCTTGTACTATCCATACAACAGACAAAATTTTCTTCAAATCGGAATGCGTCTGCGTAGTAATGCTTACAGGTATCTCCATATTTGTATTAAAATTTTCTACCAATATATTCAAACTGTCAGCATTATAATTTATATTCACATTTACCACAGGATAATGATTTAGCTGTGTCCAATTAGTTATTCTGTCTTTTAAATGATATTTCATTTCGAGAGATGAGGTATCCAAGATGTGTTGCATAACGTCCCAGAAACTACTGTTTACGTATCTAAAATCCAAACGATTAAATAATAAAAAAAATTAATAAAAGAAAATATCTTAAGAAAAATATTGAAAATAATTAAAATTTTTAAAGAAGGAAGTAAAAGTAAAAAAAGAAGAAGCGATAGTAGTGATAATATAAAATATGTCAAGTAGAATTAGAATAATTAGAAAGGTATTAATGGTAACATAAAAGAATGAATAGAAGAATACGATTGGATACAGTTCTTTTACGTATTTGACGCACGCTACCGAATCGCGCTTAATAATTCATTCTAAAATATGTAATTGATGAAATAATGTAATTATATTGTAATCTATATTACTTACTGATGACGTAAATATGTTTCGATCCCGTTCCGAAACACCTCTTCGGTGAGTGCATTTTGCAACGTGCGGAACATAATGCTTGCTACAAAAATTTACATCATAAAGTAAAACGTAGTATATATAAAATTAATTTACTATACATTATTTGGATATAAAAATTCATGAACATATTATTTGCTTGATCATACCTTTTATATAACGGGGAATTTCAAAGCTGCTATTCAGTCTCGAATTAAGCGGCCATGTGTCTTTAGTAAACCAATGAAGGACTTCGTGTTGCATTTGAACCACAAAGAAATCCTGCATCCGCAAATGTGGAAAACTCTGGGTGTAAAAAGATTTTAATATAATTAAATAAATATTTAACGAAAAGAAATGCACACATTAGCAATTTGCATTTTAGAATAGTTACAATATATTAAAACAAATTTACTTTTGCTCATTAAGGTTTTCTTATTAAGTTAAAAAAATATTTTCAAGTATTTCTTAATAATACTCAATAATGTTGTTTCAAATTATACATATATTTTTAAAACTATTTAAAAGTACATATGCTGATATATATTATATTATTATATTTTAATTTAATTTAATGTTTTGTGTATTTATGTGCTAACTTTGATTAATTATCGTTATAAAGCAAAAATATAAAAAAATTCTGGAATCTGCATAACCAATATAGCTCGATTAACGAAAAATATTTATAAGGTTTAAGAATATTTTACATTATATACATGGGAATCTTAATATTTTTATATCACTTTATATCACTCTGATTGTGACTAAAAGAAATAATATTAAATATAAAATAACCTTATCGGCGGCGTAAATTCCAAAAAATATAGCAAAACCTTTGTGTAACCACGGGTGCCACTCAGATAAATTGATTTTATTATAAAACCATTCATGTACCACTTTATATCCTATTAGTCGCGTTATTTCTATTTTGCGTCCCTCAGTATCCGTCTCTTCATTAAAGATAATATCTGCTTCTCTAAAAATAATTTGCAAATATTATAATAAAGTCGAGAATCCCTGTTATAAATATGATTAGTTATAATTATGTATTAGTTACATCATAGATAAATTAAATTAATAAATTAAATAGATAAGTTAACAAGAAAATGTAATTGCTTTAAATTTAAATAAACAAGAAATAATATATTATATGTACTCATTTGCAAAAACACTCACACATACGCAAATTACTTTATGTTAAACTATAATACATTATTATTATTATTTATTAAAACTACAGATATACCATAAAATATACATAATTTTGAATTTTATAATATTGAGTATCAAGAAAAGATATTATATTTTAATGTATATTGACATTTCTCTCTAAATATGTTTACCTATGAAGAACGAATCCCAGCATTATCTCTTCTGCGTCTAACAGCTCCGGAATCGCGATATGATTTGTTTCCGGAGCTTTCCTGATATATGGCAATTTCTTTTCTAAGAACAGCGCAACATCTTTAACAACTGTATAAGCAAATTTCACACGCGGTAACATTTCTGCTCTGCACCACAATTTAGCGCTCTGATTTATTTCTGAAGTAAAGACGAGATGACCCACAATCAAAGCTATGAAATGAACAGGCATCACGGGAGTAGTTTTGAAGCGTGTCCATTGCATATTATCTTCATCCAAATTTACTTCTTGCACGGGCATATTTGATAAAGCCGCATAGTTTTTAGGATGCTTTATAGAAATGTCATAACTAGCATATGTAGTGTCCTTCAAAAGTGGAAATAATCTTCGAGTCGCAAATTTGTAATAATGCGTTGCGGCCAACCATCTAGCATATATAACAGTATATTTTAAATAATACAAAAAAATTTCAGTTACTGCTAAAGTATTAATTATTATAAGAAGTTACAAAGAAAAATAGAAAAAAATAGAAAAAGAAGAAAGAAATCGTGAAAGAGAAAAAATACATCTTAACAGTAATGTTTAAAGAATAGTAGTAACGTATTTTATATTACAATTGCGCGATGCAAAAAATGCGTTTTCTGAATTTATTATTTATCAGACAACTTTTTACGAACTGTAAGAGAGAGAGAGCTATGTTTAAATAATAATTTATTAAATCATACACATACACATGTATTGAGACCATGCCTTGATAATAATACGAATATTTTGCAAAGAATTGAAACAAGTAAATAATGTAATTATACCACCTAAATATGTATTTAACGTTTTAAAAATTACTCACACTCTGTCATTTTGTTGATTTATGTAAGAAGTTCTGAATCCCCCATTTTCAATTACATATCCCATAAATTTCATATTCAGAGTGTAAAATCCTAATGGTATATAGTACGGGAAAGAAATGGTGGTTGTATGTGTTTCAGTATTATAAGTAAATCCATTAGGCTCATGGGGAAAAGGTTCTTCATTTTCATTAGATATTTGTGTAGCGTCTGTTACTATAACTCGAGTTATAGTCAGAGTTTCTGTGTAAACGTATATATTTTGAGTTTCATAAGGAATATAAAAACTGACATTGTATTGGCCGAAGAAGTCATTGTGGTGAACATCTAGTTCAAATTTAATGTTATAATGATGCTGATGTAATATGTCGTTCGGTACGAGTAGATGTTCATCTATAGAAAGAGCTGCCGCGATGAATATTAGACTGCAACTTAACACTTTCAGTAATGCCATGCCACTTCTTTTCTCTCTCTCCTTCGTCACAAATATCTAAATAAACATTTTTTTCTTCTTGGAAAAAGAGACAAATAAAGTAAATTATATACAGGGTGAGCCATTTTAATTAACGCACGCAATTATTTCGGAAACAAAGCATTTTAGAGAAAAATGTTTCAGACAAAAGTTTTATGGTTTCAAGGGGGCCATAAGATGGTATCATTGGTTTGACCTTGAAGAGTTATTTGAAGGTCACATGAAGGTCACCTTCAATTTCTTAAATGGAACCTACTATTTGTCATTGCATATTCTTGTAGCTTATCTCGAGAGCTTTCCAAAACACTATAATTAAGTACCTTTTCGTTAAGTACTTTTTGAGTTATGAGGCTTGCAATAATTTCTTAATTTTACATAAACCGTAAAATATCTTGTAAAATATTCATTTTTCGATTATCTTACCTTAATACTTTACGTACAAAATAATGAGAGGAATCAACTGGTGTAAAGAAAACACATAGTTGTTTTGAAGAAAAAATATATAATTTGCAATTAACAATTCCATATTTTTTCTTAAAAACAACTATGTGTTTTCTTTACACCAATTGATTCCTCTCATTATTTTGTACATAAAAGTATTAAGATAAGATAATCGAAAAATGAATATTTTACAAGATATTTTACGGTTTATGTAAAATTAAGAAATTATTTCAAGCCTCATAACTCAAAAAGTACTTAACGAAAAGATACTTAATTATAATGTTTTGGAAAGCTCTCGAGATAAACTACAAGAATATGCAATGACAAATAGTAGGTTCCATTTAAGAAATTGAAGGTGACCTTCATGTGACCTTCAAATAACTCTAAATAGATCAAACCAATGATACCATCTTATGGCCCCCTCGAAACCATAAAACTTTTGTCTGAAACATTTTTCTCTAAAATGCTTTGTTTCCGAAATAATTGCGTGCGTTAATTAAAATGGCTCACCCTGTATATGAAAAAGAGGAAGATATTGTTTTCGGATAATCAGTTTTCAAATTTAACATGTCTTAACACATTATATATTTAATACAATTTTTTATCTACATTGTTATAGTGGAAAATGTTTTTTAATTATTGCTATTATTATGTATAAAAAAGCCAGTATAACTATTACATAACCTTTTATTAAAGAAATCTAGCTTTAAGGTAAAGGAATCGTAATCTTTCAGTACATATTTTAGTAAATACAATGTATAAATATAATTTGATTAGATTTAACCACATTGACATAATTTAATAAAAAAATTTCTTTATTAGATGTTTGATTTTAAGTTAAATTGAATTTATTTTTAATATAACAATACATACGCTTTTGTGAAATTAAAATCTTATTCCTCTACTATCTTTATAAAGACGATAATTTTGAGAAAAATGATCGTCTCTGAAGAAAAATTATTTAAATTGTCCTCAACGTATCTAATGTACACATCTTAATTTTTTTGAAAGCGATTATATATTCTGTTTTGTTATAACTCACCTCGTATATTATGATGTCAGCCGACAGAATTTAGTTCTTTAATAATAATTAAGTGTAATTAACTCTTTATTCCTATAAATTATTAACATTGAATATATATTAATTTGATCTTGCCGTTCTGGGATATTACCGAGAAATGCCAACGTTCGACAAGCGATATCAAAATAAGCATGTTATGGAAACAACCTTGAAAATCAAAATAATATGAAATCAGACTAATACGTGTCTTATCAGTTAATAAACGCAATAAAATGCTAATAAATGATTAAATCGACTCTGTCCGATATATTCAATTAATTATTTTTAAAATACATTTTATAGCAATTAAAAAGTTGCATTCTCTCCATACTTTTATTTCTTTCTTATAAGCAAATAATCCATTCCCGTTTGTATCTTAATTTATTGGCCCTAATTGTAGATTTATGTGTGGTATTCAATGTTCAAAATATTTTATAAATATTTTATAAATATAAAAATACCGCGATTTGTCGGAGAGGAAAGAAAAGACCGAAAGAGAGAAAAATGGCTAAACTTTTTTAATAGAACATTTTTATAATTAACATAAATTTTAACAACAATATTTTTAAAACAAAATTGATCTCTCTAAAATACTAAAAAATATATATTTACGTGTTGTCTTATTTGTTCAACATTTTCTTATTTTAAGATTTTTACATTTGCAGGAGTCTTGTGGAAGATACATGATATATTCAATGATTATGTAAAATTTTGAATACGGAAATGGATTCGAGCATGTTGATATTAACAGAAAGTCGCCACAAATAACACAAAAATAACTATAGCGTTAATTATCAAATCGCGAAAAATGTTTTAAAAAGACCTATCTATAATTTATTATTATAAATTTTATTATAAGTCTGCAAAAGTTTTGCAAACTTTATTCTTTCTATTTCTTAAGCTTTCTAATTCTGAACCCTTTTGTAGACATTATTGTCAATGCATATTTTTATCATAGATATAGTAAGATTCGTAATTTTTATTGTCTTTCTATTAGAAATAACTGCAAAATAAGTATATGTTTTAGTATTGTTAACTTTTTTAAATACAGTAACAATATTACAACTTGTGCACAATTTTTCTATTAGTTTTATCATCGCTTGTATCACAATTTAATCGGCGTATGTAAATACTTTTGATATATTGATTGTCTAAAATTAATCATTTTTTTTTTTATTTAAAGAAATAGAATTTAATGGAATAAAAAATAAGTCTCGAAAGAAACAAATTTCATAATATTATATGTCGTTTTATCAGTATTGCATGAACACTAAGATAATGTATCTATATCTAATGATTACAAAGAAGATATAATATTTATAGATAATCAATTCTCTTGTATTCCTGAAATTTCATGACATTCATGAAATTTTTTACATTTTACAAGATTATACATACATAAGACACACACATATATATCGAATTGATAATTAATAATTATATTATACTAATTCGAATAATATACTAAATGTGTTTATAAGCAATTTTTAATTTTAATGCCACCTAAATTGTTAATTAATTGTTAACTAATTTTCTATAAGAGACGTCAAATTACAGATTTTAATTTTTTGCACCATATACATTACATATGATGACGTACTACTGATACCTTGTGCGCTACAAACACGATCAATTTTTGACATCAATATAGAACTTTAAAAGCCTTAGATATATTCGAATTACGAGAATAAATTGTTTTTTTATGTTAAAAAATCTTTCTATTTTGTTCCATTGTCGTTATCGTATATATATATATATATTTTTATTCGTGAATGCACATTTTTAATCAAAATAAATAAATAAAAATACAAAAATTCTTTATATATTAAAAATAAATATGTGCACCGATTACATTTCGTTTTTCTTCGTTTGATGGATTAATCAGCCGAGTATTCTTTAAATATATCATCAAAATCTTTTATAAGCTGTCGATATTGGTATAGCTGAGTCCTTATTTGTTGCAAACGTAATTCTAGCTTGCGATTTAGATGCATTATTATAATTTCCTTATACGTTTCGTTATAATTTTTAGATGAAAAATTGTTGAACTAAAACAGATTATTTTAACATTTATTTTCAACAATAATTTCTTTTCGTAAAATTTCTATAAAAGTCTGCCACATTTTCTGGTTATTAAAATAATTGGGATAAAATAATAATATGATATGTAAAGATAAATAAGCTTAATAATAAGAAATTAAAAATGAAATATATCTAAGTTTATAAAATTTACCTCATTATCGTTTCGATGATCATAATTATTCAGAGAAGGCGCTGGATATTTTAGAAAATACCGGACATTATCTTTCACGTATATCTTTATCTAAAACAAATTGTCATTTTTAATTAATATGTAAGTAGCATATTTTACTTTACAACATATATATAATAATCGAATTTTGATATAATTTATCTTTAACATAATTATGCAAACGTCTGTCTGAAGAAATTTTAGACTGGTGCAAGAAAAGATCAACAAGATAAATTATGAAACTTTTACATATAGTATTCTGCAATAGATATATTATTATATAATAGATCATATAATCCTCTCTTATTTACACACATTACTAAGCGTAATTATTATTAATTATTATAAAATTTACCTTATTAATTTGTTGTTTAGAATATACATGGTTAATGATCATAGTTAATGCTGTAGTAATACTGATTTTTCTATAAATACAAATAATAGATTTATTTAATTAAAAAATGTAGTAAATATTCATAATTGCACAAATATTATATATTCATAAAAAAAGTAGTCATTACTTGGGTTTTATTTTCTCCAAATTGTATAATATAAAATCAAGTACTTCGATATTGTTTGCATGTCTCGCAACAATAAAACAAAAACTGTTTATATGATCGAAATCTGTGATTACTTTTTCCAGAGCAGCGCTCGATGTCATTAAATCTATATATTGGAAAATGATTGTAGAATTTTTAGAACAAGCTAAAAATTTTAAAACACTAAAATCTGATTCTTCCAAATATATGTTAAATATTTGCATCCAAGTATCGTTGCTCGCTGTCATCAAACCATTGCAGAATGTCCATTCTTTCCATCCCGTCCAAATTCTACGATATTCAGAACGAAATAAAAATAGATTATTAAAAGTAAAAACAGATTATTATAATTCTATTCACCACATAAATTATCAAATATTTCACGAAATACAAGGAAAATGTATCTATAAAATAAACGTGATTGAAAAATAATTGTAAAGAGTAATTACTTATATGGTGAAGATTCGTTACGACTTAAAAGATATGATTTTAATTCACGATTAGCTATTAAAAAGCAATAATCATGACTTAAGATGCATAACCATTTTGCAGCCTCTTCCCTCAAACATTTAGTAACGTTCCCTTGAATGTTTCCATCTAATGTAAAATTGGGATATTTTATTCCCCATAAAATCGCTCTCAAGGGATAAATTATTCTTATCTACAAATTGTTAAATAATATATAAAAATACATTTGTCAATTTATATATTTATTTGTATATTATAGAAGAAATGAACAAATTTGCGCGCACACATATGCTGTTATTTAAAAAGCTATGCAAATAATATAATAATCTTTTTAATATTAAAAATATAATAATAAATGCATGATTATGTTACTTAATTAATACAATTTGATATTATTTATTATTCTTCTTAATATTAAACAAATTATTCCATAAAAAATTTAAAAGCTGAAGTAGTTTCACGAACTTTGGACAGTTAATTGTGTATACTCATCTATATTTTATCAAAAATAATTCTAAAATATAATTAATTTTAAAATATCAATGCGTTATGCATTTTGTTAAAAAATATACATAAATCATATACATAAAATACACGTTTTTTTTATTTATACAAACTAATATTATTTATACCTTTATAGGTGTGCTTTCTGGAAATGCAAAGAAACCCGATATATATTCCAAGTTCTTGAACATAGGATACCATGCGATATAATCTCTATCTCGCCATAGATACTGAGAAATATTCAAGAATATATCAGCATTTAATTTGCCTGTCATCAAAAAGTGAAATGAGTCGTCAATGAGTTTAGCACGATCGAGTACATGTACTTTTCCAAAAAGGTTGGAGTTCAAGTATTTCGAAAGTCTATTCCAATTCTCGGCATCATAATTGACGCGATAGCATTCTGTATGAGAAATAAAAAGTACCAATAAATTATTAAATTTTTTTGATTGAATTAGTTAATTCTGTAAAATATATGCGCATCTTTCTTTTTGCATATATTTAAAGTGTATATATATGAAGTGTGTAAAATGATGTGTGATTTAGGAATCGTGTTTATTATAAGATACAAAATGCAGATTGCCGATATTAAATTATGTCACATTGATAAATCAATATATTTATAAAATATTAAAAGAGCATTAAAATGAACTTAAATTTATTTGACTATATTCATGATAATCAACAATAATGATAATTAAATTATACTATATGCTTCATTGTGTGTAACATATTAATGTATGTATAATCTTTAAATCGTGAATAAAATTTTATTGTAACAGTATAATATGTAGATATAATTTATCAAATATAAATAATTAGGTAAAAAATAGTAGTTTTATGTATATGTATGTGTAAGAAATTGCAGATTATCAACAGTAAATTAAATATTATAATTAAAATCCAATAATGAAATTATTCGATATTAAATAATAAAATTATTCGATATTAAGTAATTTTAATCATTGTTGGATATTTAAGCAAAATGTTATCTATATAATATATAAATGAAATTACTACTTCCATAATTTAAATAATATATATTAAATTATATATAGATCCCACTTTAATTTTAACACAGTAATGAACTCAAAAACAGGCGGTTTGAAAAAAAAATGTTTCAAATAAAAATTGAAGGATTTGGAGAGGGAAGAAAGATAGGAATATTAATGGAAGGACTTTAGATATCAAGGTCAACTTAGTTTTTCTTTTAAATGATATTATTTTAATTTGCCTATATAAATCAATTCCTCACAATATTTTTCGTAAGAAGTTCGAAGGGTAAGATAGCCAAAAATTGAATAGTTTACGAGATATTTTATACTTTGTTTGATAAAATTTTACATAAATGAGAAAAAACATCGGTAAAAGGGGCGTCCTCTCCGATTTGCTTTATTTTTAAATATGTTATAAGGGAGATCTTCCCGAATAATTTCGTATATACATATATATATAAGGGTCGGACTCAAATAGTTTTGGAGATATAGGCTGAAAAAGGATAAAAATAATAAATTCAAAAATAATTTTAATAGAATATATGTATGTGTAAACTTTGCTTTGTCTTGCAAAGTACATGCGGGGACACCGCATGTTCCGCCCCCCCTACGGGGAGCTCCACTTTCGGAAGATATGACCTAACCCAACTCGTGTCTGAAGTGTGGAATGTATCTGGTTTCGTATAGAAAGTTACAAACTTATTTAAACCATATGAACCATGTAAAGCGAAATGTCATATATCAAGGTATTTCCTACACTTCAAACACAGATTGAGTTAGGTTATATCTTCCGAATATAGAGCCCCCCCGTAGCAGGGGCGGAACATGCGGTGTCCCCGCATGTACTTTGCAAAAAAAAGCAAAGTTTACAAATACATATATTCTATTAAATATATTTCCTTAAACATATATGACATGGTAAAATTATATCTACATTTATTTACGACTTTCCACGCGAATTTTTGTATTTATTATTTATATCCTTTTTTAGCCTATATTTCCAAAATTATTTGAGTCCGACCCTTATACATATATATATATATATATATATATATATATATATATATATATATATATATACACGAAATTACTCGGGAAGATCTCCCCTATAACATATTTAAAAATAAAGCAAATCGAAGAGGAGGCCCCTTTTATGCACAATTACCAATATCTTATAAAATATTTATTTTTCAATTATCTTACCTTAATACCTATATGCACAGAATGAAAGGAATCAATTGGTATAAAGACGTAATTATTTTTAAAAAAAGTATGAATTTGCTACGGCAGCTATGTAAAAGTATAATAAAGTTATCGATTAATATTTACCACGTTGTTGTAAATTGACTAATACCCAGTCATTCTTGTCTATGAATCTAGTTGGTAATTGGTACAAAATATCTTGTACTATCCATACAACAGACAAAATTTTCTTCAAATCGGAATGCGTCTGCGTAGTAATGCTTACAGGTATCTCCATATTTGTATTAAAATTTTCTACCAATATATTCAAACTGTCAGCATTATAATTTATATTCACATTTACCACAGGATAATGATTTAGCTGTGTCCAATTAGTTATTCTGTCTTTTAAATGATATTTCATTTCGAGAGATGAGGTATCCAAGATGTGTTGCATAACGTCCCAGAAACTACTGTTTACGTTTCTAAAATCCAAACGATTAAATAATAAAAAAAATTAATAAAAGAAAATATCTTAAGAAAAATATTGAAAATAATTAAAATTTTTAAAGAAGGAAGTAAAAGTAAAAAAAGAAGAAGCGATAGTAGTGATAATATAAAATATGTCAAGTAGAATTAGAATAATTAGAAAGGTATTAATGGTAACATAAAAGAATGAATAGAAGAATACGATTGGATACAGTTCTTTTACGTATTTGACGCACGCTACCGAATCGCGCTTAATAATTCATTCTAAAATATGTAATTGATGAAATAATGTAATTATATTGTAATCTATATTACTTACTGATGACGTAAATATGTTTCGATCCCGTTCCGAAACACCTCTTCGGTGAGTGCATTTTGCAACGTGCGGAACATAATGCTTGCTACAAAAATTTACATCATAAAGTAAAACGTAGTATATATAAAATTAATTTACTATACATTATTTGGATATAAAAATTCATGAACATATTATTTGCTTGATCATACCTTTTATATAACGGGGAATTTCAAAGCTGCTATTCAGTCTCGAATTAAGCGGCCATGTGTCTTTAGTAAACCAATGAAGGACTTCGTGTTGCATTTGAACCACAAAGAAATCCTGCATCCGCAAATGTGGAAAACTCTGGGTGTAAAAAGATTTTAATATAATTAAATAAATATTTAACGAAAAGAAATGCACACATTAGCAATTTGCATTTTAGAATAGTTACAATATATTAAAACAAATTTACTTTTGCTCATTAAGGTTTTCTTATTAAGTTAAAAAAATATTTTCAAGTATTTCTTAATAATACTCAATAATGTTGTTTCAAATTATACATACATTTTTAAAACTATTTAAAAGTACATATGCTGATATATATTATATTATTATATTTTAATTTAATTTAATGTTTTGTGTATTTATGTGCTAACTTTGATTAATTATCGTTATAAAGCAAAAATATAAAAAAATTCTGGAATCTGCATAACCAATATAGCTCGATTAACGAAAAATATTTATAAGGTTTAAGAATATTTTACATTATATACATGGGAATTTTAATATTTTTATATCACTTTACATCACTCTGATTGTGACTAAAAGAAATAATATTAAATATAAAATAACCTTATCGGCGGCGTAAATTCCAAAAAATATAGCAAAACCTTTGTGTAACCACGGGTGCCACTCAGATAAATTGATTTTATTATAAAACCATTCATGTACCACTTTATATCCTATTAGTCGCGTTATTTCTATTTTGCGTCCCTCAGTATCCGTCTCTTCATTAAAGATAATATCTGCTTCTCTAAAAATAATTTGCAAATATTATAATAAAGTCGAGAATCCCTGTTATAAATATGATTAGTTATAATTATGTATTAGTTACATCATAGATAAATTAAATTAATAAATTAAATAGATAAGTTAACAAGAAAATGTAATTGCTTTAAATTTAAATAAACAAGAAATAATATATTATATGTACTCATTTGCAAAAACACTCACACATACGCAAATTTCTTTATGTTAAACTATAATACATTATTATTATTATTTATTAAAACTACAGATATACCATAAAATATACATAATTTTGAATTTTATAATATTGAGTATCAAGAAAAGATATTATATTTTAATGTATATTGACATTTCTCTCTAAATATGTTTACCTATGAAGAACGAATCCCAGCATTATCTCTTCTGCGTCTAACAGCTCCGGAATCGCGATATGATTTGTTTCCGGAGCTTTCCTGATATATGGCAATTTCTTTTCTAAGAACAGCGCAACATCTTTAACAACTGTATAAGCAAATTTCACACGCGGTAACATTTCTGCTCTGCACCACAATTTAGCGCTCTGATTTATTTCTGAAGTAAAGACGAGATGACCCACAATCAAAGCTATGAAATGAACAGGCATCACGGGAGTAGTTTTGAAGCGTGTCCATTGCATATTATCTTTATCCAAATTTACTTCTTGCACGGGCATATTTGATAAAGCCGCGTAGTTTTTAGGATGCTTTATAGAAATGTCATAACTAGCATATGTAGTGTCCTTCAAAAGTGGAAATAATCTTCGAGTCGCAAATTTGTAATAATGCGTTGCGGCCAACCATCTAGCATATATAACAGTATATTTTAAATAATACAAAAAAATTTCAGTTACTGCTAAAGTATTAATTATTATAAGAAGTTACAAAGAAAAATAGAAAAAATAGAAAAAGAAGAAAGAAATCGTGAAAGAGAAAAAATACATCTTAACAGTAATGTTTAAAGAATAGTAGTAACGTATTTTATATTACAATTGCGCGATGCAAAAAATGCTTTTTCTGAATTTATTATTTATCAGACAACTTTTTACGAACTGTAAGAGAGAGAGAGAGCTATGTTTAAATAATAATTTATTAAATCATACACATACACATATATTGAGACCATGCCTTGATAATAATACGAATATTTTGCAAAGAATTGAAACAAGTAAATAATGTAATTATAGCACCTAAATATGTATTTAACGTTTTAAAAATTACTCACACTCTGTCATTTTGTTGATTTATGTAAGAAGTTCTGAATCCCCCATTTTCAATTATATATCCCATAAATTTCATATTCAGAGTGTAAAATCCTAATGGTAAATAGTACGGGAAAGAAATGGTGGTTGTATGTGTTTCAGTATTATAAGTAAATCCATTAGGCTCATGGGGAAAAGGTTCTTCATTTTCATTAGATATTTGTGTAGCTTCTGTTACTATAACTCGAGTTATAGTCAGAGTTTCTGTGTAAACGTATATATTTTGCGTTTCATAAGGAATATAAAAACTGACATTGTATTGGCCGAAGAAGTCATTGTGGTGAACATTTAGTTCAAATTTAATGTTATAATGTTGCTGATGTAATATGTCGAGCTTCGGTACGAGTACATGTTCATCTATAGAAAGAGCTGCCGCGATGAATGTTAGACTGCAACTTAACACTTTCAGTAATGCCATGCCACTTCTTTTCTCTCTCTCTCCTTCGTCACAAATATCTAAATAAACATTTTTTTCCTCTTGGAAAAAGAGACAAATAAAGTAAATTATATATATATATATATATATATATATATATATATATATATATATATATATAATTTACTTTATTTGTCTCTTATATTTATTTGTCTATATATATATGAAAAAGAGGAAGATATTGTTTTCAAATAATCAGTTTTCAAATTTAACATGTCTTAACACATTATATATTTAATACAATTTTTTATCTACATTGTTATTGTGGAAAATGTTTTTTAATTACTGCTATTATTATGTATAAAAAAGAGAAAGTATAACTATTACATAACCTTTTATTAAAGAAATCTAGCTTTAAGGTAAAGGAATCGTAATCTTTCAGTACATATTTTAGTAAATACAATGTATAAATTTAATTTGATTAGATTTAACCACATTGACATAATTTAATAAAAAAATTTCTTTATTAGATGTTTGATTTTAAGTTAAATTGTATTTATTTTTAAGATAACAATACATACGCTCTTGTGAAATTGAATTCTTATTCCTCTACTATCATAAAGACGATAATTTTGAGAAAAATGATCGTCTCTGAAGAAAAATTATTTAAATTGTCCTCAACGTATATAATGTACACATCTTAATTTTTTTGAAAGCGATTATATATTCTGTTTTGTTATAACTCACCTCGTATATTATGATGTCAGCCGACAGAATTTAGTTCTTTAATAATAATTAAGTGTAATTAACTCTTTATTCCTATAAATTATTAACATTGAATATATATTAATTTGATCTTGCCGTTCTGGGATATTACCGAGAAATGCCAACGTTCGACAAGCGATATCATAAGAAGCATGTTATGGAAACAACCTTGAAAATCAAAATAATATGAAATCAAGTCAATACGTGTCTTATTATCATTTAATAAACACAATAAAATACCAATATTTATTGATTATTTCTCTGCTCTACACATTTAATTAATTATTTTTAAAATGCATTTTAGGGCGACTAAAAGATTGTATTTTCTCCACTTTTATTTTTTTTCTTATTAGCAAATAATCCATCGCCGTTTGTATCTTAATTTTGGCCCTAATTGTGTAGATTTATGGTATTCAATGTCCAAAATTAATATTTTTTTTATTTTATAAATACAATAAATATAGATTTAAAAAAAGGAAAGCGAAGTAGAAAATAAATTTTTCTATTTTTTAATCTTTTTTATAGACATTATTATCCATGCATATTTTTATCGCAAGTAAGATTCATAAATTTTATAAACTTTCTATTAAATGTAATTGCAAAATGACTGTATGCTTTGATATTTTTATTTTTTTTAATACAGTGATAATATTACAATTTATACACAATTTTTCTATTAGTTTTGTCATCGCTTGTATTACAATTTAATAATCGGCGTATGTAAATACTTTTAATATATTGATTGTTTAAAACTAATAATTCTTTTCTCCATAATAAAAGAAATAGAGTTTAATCAAATAAAAAATAAATCTCGAAAAAGTAACAAATTAACAATATTAATATTTTATGTCGCATTTTTGTCAGTATTGCATGAACACACTAAGATAATATATCTATGTGAAAGAAGGAAGACGTAATATTTATAGATAATCTAATTGTAGATAATAATATATCTAAATAATAATATTTATAGATAATAAAAAATATGTAATATTTATAGACAATTCTTTTGTGTTCATTAAATTTTTCACATTACAAGTTTATACATATACAGGGTGTCATGAAAGTGATCATAATTTTAAAAAATTAAGGTAGATTGGCTCAAAGTTAGAAGAAAAGTCTTGTACACTTATGCAATATTCGCAATAATTAACGAGAAATAAATTAAAGAAAATCAACCAATGAGCGTGGCTAGAAGTGCGCGACGGCGAAGGCGGTCTCATTGTAACATAATGGCGGCGCGCGGCGAAGCGGTGATTGGGGAGGGGAGGAGCCTTCGCTGTGCGCCTACACACTCATCGCTCCTCCCCTCCCCAATCACCGCTTTGCCGCGCGCCGCCATTATATTATAATGAGACTGCCTTCGCTGCCGCGCACTTCTAGCCACGCTCATTGGTTGATTTTCTTTAATTTATTTCTCGTTAATTATTGCGAATATTGCATAACTGTACAAGACTTTTCTTCTAACTTTGAGCCAATCTACTTTAATTTTTTAAAATTATGATCACTTTCATGACATCCTGTATAGACACACATATACTTATCTAATTGATAATTAATAATTATTTTATATTATGTCAATTCTCTCTCTCGAACATACTAAATGTGTAACATTTAAGCGTTTTGTTCATTTTAATATAAACTTAAATGTCAATTAATTTTATATTAGAGACATCAAGTTACAGATTTTAAATGTTGCGCCATATACATTACATTTGATGATATATCACTGTTATCTTGCGTATAGCAAGCACGATAAATTTAACATTAAAATAGAACTTTAGAAGCCTTAGATGCCTTCGAATTAAGAGAATAAAGAGCTTTTTTACGTTAAAAAATTTTTTTATTAATTAGAAAAATTAAAATATGTAATTTGTTATAAATTTTCCTCTGAATAAAATAATCAGTATCATCTGTATTGAATTTAATTTGCCAACAAAACTTTTAAACCCTATTCTTAAACTCTAAATTTAACAAAGAAATGTTACGTTCAAGTCAATTTGTTGAAACTAATTCAATACAGAACTTCTGATATTTCATTTGAACTATTTGTTTAGCATATGATTCTCTAATTTATATATCATCCTCATGTTCGTTTTTTGACTCTCTTCATTTTCTAGAGCTATTACAATTATCATAAAAAATTATTAAAGATTTTTACCATCCCATTACGTCACTAGTTATAATAATAATTATAACTATTATTGTCCTTTTTTTCTTTTATAATTTCTTTTTGTATATTGCATAACGATGTTGCAATCTGCGCATAGATGTAATTCACTCTCCACTTTTTATATTATTTTATTGGTATCATTGTGTTATTTCTGTTGTAATTATTACTGGACGCTCATTCAATATACTGTATCGTATATTATTTTCTTCTTGTGTCGAGTACAATAAAGTTACATCCACCAGCATGTTGTTTCTCATACTCTATTTAATAAAAATAATTATCATTAATTATCATTTATCTTTGCATTTATGATTAATATCTTAAGAATGTTTTATAAAATTTATATGAATTGTGTATATTTCATATGTGCACATTATACATATCAATTCATCTTAAAAGGAATATTCTTTTTTAATTATCGCATAAAACTAGTACTTTAATTATTGCATAAAAGTAATACTTTAAAAAATAGAAAAATTGTAAAAAAGATCGCGTAAATCTCGTAAATGAAAGAAGACGTCATGTTTACTTTAAATAGAACTCATTAATATTTTATTCTATTATGATTTTATTCTATTTTATTCTATTTTATCCTATTTTATTTTATTTTATTCTATTTTATTCTATTATTCACTCGCTATATTGTCTTTATATGTATCTTTTATTCGTGAGTGCATATTTTTAACCGAAATAAATAAATACAAAAACTATTCATATATTGAAGATAAATAAGTGCATGCATTATATTTCGTTACCTTTTCCTGATTTGATTCATTAATCATCTAAGTTCTCTTTTAAAATATCACTCAAGTTTGTTGCAAGATATCGAAATTCGTATAGCTGAGTCCTTATTTGATGCCAACGTAGTTCTAACTTGCGGTTTATGTACATTATTATACTCTCCATATTTTCTTTAAGCAGCAAGGATTTAATTACCTAAAACAGATTATTTTAACATTTATTTCAACAGTAATTTCTTTACATATTATAGAAGTCAATCACAATTTTTGGCTATTAGTATAACTAGCATGAGATAATTATATGATATAAGATATAAAATAAATACATATATATATATATATATATATATATATATATATAAACTTAATAATAAGAAATTCACAACTAAATATGTATAATATAATATATTTAAATTTCTGAAATTTACCATGTCGTTTTCATCATGATATTCATCATTACTCACAAGTTTTGGATTATCCTTAAAATTAATTTCCACGTATTTCTTTATCTAAAATAAATTTTTTTTAGATTAATAATTTGTAAATGATAAATTTTGTTCATAATGTAATAAAAATTAATAACATAATTTGTCTTTAGTATAATTATGCAATGAAACGCCTGTCTAATAAGATTTTGAAATGATGTAAGAAGAGACCAATAAAATAAGTTAAAAACTTTTTACATATAGTATTATGTAATAGATATATTATTATTTAATAGATCACATATAACAAAATATAATTCCCTCTCATTTCTACATTATTTTTGTAACAGCTTCCAAAAAACCATTATAGAGAGAAATTATTTAATATTCGTCTTTCGAAATGAGTTAAGTTTAAGAAAAATGAAATTGCTTTAAGTTTAAAAAAAAATAAAAATAATGTTAACTAAATAATCGCAGTAACTAGCAAAAATAAAAATAGAAAAAGCTCTATAATTTATATATAAAGCTTTATACATATATATGTTTCGATATTGCCCAATAAATTCGACGATTCTAGTACACATGTCATGGAAAAGATTAATCTAAAATAAGTTGACAGACAACATATATACTAATAAATGAAATTCAAAACAAGAAATTAATAAACAATTGTATTTCTATGCATATATGTGTGCACAAATCCACACAGCACATGAGTTCATAAAACTTACCTTATTAATTTGTTCCTTAGAATATACATGGTTGATAACAATAGTTAATGCTGTAGTAAGATCGATTTCTCTATAAAAAACAAGCAATAGATTTATATAATTAATATATGGAGCAAATCTTCATAAGTATATAAGTATTATATATTTATAGAAAAGAATTACTTGGGTTTCATTAGCCACAAATCCTCTAATATAAAATCAAATATTGTGTCATTCTTTGCATGCCTCGCAACAATAGAGGCAAAAGTGTTTATTAAATCAAGGACGGTTACTATTTTGAAAATAAAGCCAGATCTCATCATTCTTATATACGATCTAATGGTATCGTTATTTTGAGAGCAAGCTAGAAATTTTAAAACATCATTATTAAATTCTTCCTTATACATATAATACACTTCCATCCAAGTATCGTTATTCGCTGTTTTCAAACCGTTGCAGAATGTCCATTCTTTCCATCTCGTCCAAATTCTATGATATTCAAAATGAAATAAAAATCCATTATAAAAAATATTCGTAATCTTATGTTATGAACATATGAATCATCAAGTATTTCACGAGATATGAGGCAAAATGCAAATGTAAAAATATCATGATTAAAGAATTATGAAAAATAATTACTTGTTTGATGAAAATATATCACGTTTTGAGAGATACGATTTTAATTTATGATGGGCTTTCGTTAAGCAATCAGTATGATCTATAATACACAACCATCTTGCAGTCTCTTCTCTCAAATATGTCAGGAAGCCTTTTCCCTGATTGATTTTAGACCGTTCAAAATTGGGGTATCTTATTTTCGAAAGAATTTTAACCAATGGTTGCATTATCTTTCTCTACAAATTGTTAAATAATATATAAAAATATATTTATTCATCTACATATTATATTATAGAAAAATTGAAAAAATTTGCACGCCCACATATTTAAAAAGAAAGCTAAATAATTTAATCTTTTAAATCTGTAAATAATTTAATCTTTTTAAGATTAAAACGATAATAATATTTGTATGATTATGTTACACTTAATTAGTACAATTTGATATTAACTATTAATCTTCTTAATACAAAAGAAATTATTGGATAAAAACTTGGAAGTGAAAGTTATTTCGTGAACTTTAGAGAGTTAAACATTGTGTGCTCATCTATTTTATCAAATATACTTTTAAAATATAAATGTAATATATATACAGGGTAAATGTAATATTATACGGCAAGATGGGAGCCAAAATTTAAAAGGTGATTTTTCATTCGGTACAGCAATATTTTTCTCTACGCGAGCCTACCACGCCGAATATCGTAGATTTTTACATTAGCTGCTGCGGGATAAGCTTCTGTACTTATGTGTCACGTTGTATTTTGACAACGACTTTACCGACGTAACTAACATACGCCTAAGATCGACGAATTGCCATGCTTGAGGCGCCTCTTATGCGAATTTTTAAACATATATTACTAAAAAAGGAAGCTTTTATCGCAATTGTCATATTCTTGATTTTCACCTTATTTTATAATGAAGAATCACTTTTTAACCTTTGGCCCTCCTGTTGATGACCGAATACTCTGTATGTATATATATATATATATATATATATATATATATATATATATATATATATATATAAATTATTTAACATAAAACACCCGTTTTTTTATTTATGCAAACTAATATTATTTATACCTTTATAGGTGCGCTTTCTGGAAATGCAAAGAAACCCGACATATATTCCATGTTTTTGAACATAGGATACCATGCGATATAATCTCTATTTTGCCATAGATAATGTGAAATATCCAAGAATACAGTAAAATTTAATCGGCCTGTCATCAGGAAATGAAATGTGTCGTCGATGATTTTAGCACGATCGAGAACATGTATTTTTTTAAAGGAGGTGGAGTTCAGATATTTCGAAAGTCTATTCCAATTCTCGCCATCATAATTGACGCGATAGCATCCTATTGTGTGATAAATAAATTAAATAAATATCATGAATCATTAAATTTTTGGATTGAATTTATCAAGCAATTCTTTGAAATATCTAAAGATTTACCATTCCAATGATAGTAGCACAAAATATTTGATACTATATATATATATATATATTTTTTTTTTGTCGTATATAATTAATTAATTATTCTAAATAATATTTTCGTAAAATAAAATTCGTAATGGGCCTTGGATTTTTATAAATAAAATTTAAATATAGTAATAAAAATAATATAAACACCGAGATAAATATTAAAGTATAATAAATTTTTCGATTATATTTACCAGTTTGTTGTAAATTGACCAATACCCAGTCATTCTTGTTTATAAAATCTATATTTAATATATGATAAGAAATATGTGGTGCTAGCCATACTGCAGGCAAATATTTCTTCAAATTGAAATGCGTCTGCGTAGTAACGTTCATATATATTCATATATCCGTATCAAAATTTTCTACCGATATATTCAAGCTGTTACTATTATAATTTCTTTTCACATTTATCACAGGATAATATTTTAACTGTCCCCAACTAGCAATTCTGTCTGTTACATTGTATTTGATTTCGACAGATGATTTATCAAGAACAGATTGCATAATGTTCCAGAAATCATCACTGCCTGTGTAGCTAAAAATTTAAACGGATAATGATAAAAAATATTAATAAAAGAAGATATCTTAACAAAAATATTGAAAAGCAAGATTTTTAAAGAACGAAGTAAGAATGAAAGAGAAGAAATGATAGTAATATAAAATATATCAAGTAGAATTGGAACGATAAGAGAAGTATTAATGCTAAGTATTAGAAAAGAATAAATATAATACTAAAAAAGATAAATATGTGATAAAAAAGAAATGTATAAATAAAAAGAAATAAAAGACATAAGTAGATAACATATAAAAAGATTCAAAAAACAAGAATTAAAAATGGAGATATAAATTTCAAAAATTAAAAAATATAACAAAATATAATTTATTCTTTTCTGATATTTACTATTAATACTTCTCTTATTGTTCCAATTCTACTTGATATATTTTATATTACTATCATTTCTTCTGTTTCACTTTACAAATATGTATTTAAATTTATAATATAATTGTATTGTAATCTGTATTACTCACTGAGCTAGTATATATTCTTCGATACCAGTTTGAAATATCTCTTTCATAAATATATGGTGCAATGTACGGAACATAATGCTTGCTACAAAAATTGACATCATAAAGTAAAATGTAGTATGTATAAAATAAATTTTCTATACATCATTTGGATATATAACTCCATGAATATAACTGATTTATATGTATGATAAATAAAAGTTAATTTCAATCTTAACTTTTTGGTAAACGTTAATACTTATATGTGAACAATAATATAAATAAATCATAACTTTTTTTATTGTAATGTTTTTATATGCATTAAAAAATTTAATTGATAATAATCATTTGCTTGGTTATACCTTTGATGAAACGAGGAATTTCAAAAGAGCTATTAAATCGTGATTTAAGCGGCCATGTGTTCTTGGTACTCCAATGAAGAACATCATGTTGCATTTGAATTACAAAGAAATCTTGTACGTTATACTTTGGAAATTTCTGCACACAAAAAGATTTTAATATAATTAAATAAATATTTAATCAAAAGAAAAGCCCACACATTAGCAACATACATTAGAATTATTATAATATTGTTATATATTAAGAAAAATTTACATATATTCGTTCGTTGAATTTTTCTTATTAAGTTTAAGAAATATATTCAAATATGTAATAATATTCGGTAACATCATTTCAAATTATGTAATATTTTAAAGTTATTTAAAATAAATATAAATATATATAAATTAAATATACATAAATTACGATATTTTAATTTAATGTTGTCTGTGTGAAAATTTTTGGCTGATTATCGTTATAAATCACATATTTTATAAATAAATTTCGATCTAAATTAGTATATATTGAATGATGAAAAATATTTACAAAGATTTAGGAATATTTTACATTCTCTACATAGAAATCTGAATATTTTCATATTACTCTTACTGTGATTGAAATAATGCTAAATATGAAATAACCTCATCGGCGATGTAAATTCCAAAGAACGTAGCTAAACCTTTGCTTAACCAAGGATCCCACTTAGATGGATCGATTATATTGGAAAACCATTCGTACGCCACTTTATATCCTATTAATTGCGTTACTTCAGTTTTGCGTATCTCAGAATCTTCTCGGTTAAAAATAATATCGGATTCTCTAAAAATAATTCGCAAATATCGCAATAAAGTCGAAAATCCTTATAACAAACATGCAGATTTGTTATATTATATATTGTAATTATATTTCATAACTAATTAATGAGTTCAACATTCTTGAGAATACAAATAAAATGCGATAAAGTAAAAAGAAATGTAATTAAGATAAATAAAAAAAACGTATTATATGTATTTTAGTTACACACACATACACATAAATGTCGGATTTTATAATATTGAAAATCGAGAAAAAATATTGTGTTTTAATGTAGAGATTAGTATATCTTTAAATCAAAATATAATATTTACCTATGAAGAACAAATCCCAACTTTATCTCTTCTTCTTCACCTAACAAATTTGGAATAGTGACATGATTTATTTTTGGAATTTCTCTGATGTATGGCCATTTCAATTCTAACAACACCGTAAGGCCACTAGCAACCATTAATGCTAATTTCGAATAGGGTAGCACGCCTTTTCTGCACCATAATATGACTCTATGACTTCTATTTAATGTAGAGGTGAGAGGAGCTACACCTGCCGCTATCATGTTTTCGGGCATTATGGGAGTACTTTCGAAATGTGTCCATTTCATATTATTTTTGTCTCTATTTACTGTCTGCACGGGCATATTTGATAAAGCCGTGTAGTTTTTATGATGCTTTATAGAAATTTTATAATTAGAACCTATATTAGTGTCCTTCAAAAGTGGAAATAATCTTCGAGTCGCAAATTTGTGATAATGCGTTGCGGCCAACCATCTATAGCACATATAATAGTATATTTTAAATAACACAAAAAGTTTTCAATTACTGCTAAAGTATCAGAAGTTACAAGAGAAAGAGAAAAATAGAAAAATTACAAACGTATCTTAAGAGTAATGTTTAAAAAACAATTGTAACATATTTTATGTTACAATTTTATCATTACACTATATTTTTATTATGTAATATAATATATTATAAAAAATTTCTGTAATATTGATTATGAATAAAATAATATATATTCACAATAATTCTCAAATTCCCAAATTCTTTAAAGTATTCACGTATAAGGTAAATGTAATAATATGAAATGTATTTCATATTTTTTAAATTATAAGGTTCACATTTCACATTTATGTATGATTAATATCTGTCTTGCATAGAAATATTATATACACTTGTGAAATGCAAAAAAAAATGCTTTTTCTGAATGTATTATTTATCAGACAATTTTTTACGAACTGTCAGAGAGAAAGAGAGAATTATGTGTAAAAATAATTTATTAAATCATACACATATGTGTTAAAACTACACCTTAGTAACAATAATGAGAATACTTTGCAAAGAGTTGAGGCATTGATGGTATTTATATAATATCTAAATATTTAAAAATTTACTTACATTCTATCATTTTGTTGAAAATATCTATTATTTTGTTGAAAATATCTATCAGTTATTGATAGAAAGTTATTGACTAGAAAGTTATTGATGTAGAAACTTCTAAAGCCTCCATTTTCAGCTAAAAGTCCGATAAATTTCATATTTATAACGTAGCATCCTTGTGATAATTCGTATGGAAAAGAAATTGTGTTTATATATGTTTCAGTGTCATACATTAACTTCATAGGCCTATGGGCAAAAACTTTTCCCTCATTGTTTTCGGATATTTGTGTATGGTTTATTACCATAATTCCAGTTATACCCAGATTTTCTGTGTAAAAGTATATATTTTGCGTTTCGTAAGGAATATAACTGTTGACATTGTATTCGCCGTAGAAAATATTGTCGTCGGTATATAGTGCAAACTTTATGTTGTAATATGCTTCCGATAATAGGTTGATATTCGAGGAAGGCAAACATTTATCAGTAAAAAGAGCCTTCACAATGGTGAATATTAGATTGTAAATTAATACTTTTAGGAATGCCATGTCACTTATTTGTCTCAAATAACTAAATAAATATTTTTTCTTCCTGGAAAAAAAAGACAAATAAAGTAATAAATATATGTATATATATATGTGTAAAAAAATATATATATATAATAAAAAATTTTCTTTAATTATTACTTTTAATACGTATAAAAAGGAGAGAGTAAGTAAAAAATAATCTTTTATTAATAAAATATAGCCTTAGGATAAAAGAATTAAAATCTTGCAGGTTATATTTTAGAAAACGCAATGTATTAATTTAATTGTATTAAATTCAATGAAATCACAATGACACATTTAATAAGTAACTTCTTTATTTAACGTTTGATTTTAAATTAATTTGAATTCATTTCAGATAATATAATAAAATACACTTTTCTCTCAAATTAGAATCCTCTCCCCTTAATAATTTTAACAATTGTAGAAAAGACTGTCTTTTTTGGCGAAATAAAACTATACTTGTCATGTTTGTACTTTGAAATTATTTAAATTGGCCTCGACGTATATAACGTACACATTTTATTCATTTTTAGAAGCAGTTATATAGGTATTTGTGATAACTTACCTTGTATAAAATTGTCTGCTGATCAAGGTTTAATTCGTTGATAATAATTCACTGTTATTATCTTATTATTACTATAAACTATTAATATCGAAAATATATATCTATATATATTCCAACTTGATCTTGCTGGTCCGAGATACTACCGAGAAATACCAACGTTTGATTTTCATACATATGAAACGATTCGTTCGACGGTCGTTCGTGATATCATAATAAGCATGTTATGGAAACAACTTTCAAAATCAAAACAATATGAAATCAAGTTAATAAATATCTTATCCCAGGTACAATAAACGCAATGAAATGCTAATTTATCGTATGGTATGATTAAATCAACTCTCTTGCTCTATATATTTAATTTTTAAGTAATTTTAAAATACATTTTAGAGCAATTAAAAAGTTGTATTCTCTCCATACTTTTATTTTTTTTTCTTATAAGCAAATAATTTATCGCCGTTTGTATCTTAATTTATTACTGGACTTAGTTGTAGATTTATTCAATGTCCAATATTTTCTTCTTATATATATAAAATAAAAAACAGGTTTTGAAAGGAAAACTGAATAAAAATCAATCTTGCAGAATTATGTCATATAATATATGTTATATAATTTTATACTTTTGTGTAAGTGTATTATATATAAATAATAAAATATTATACCAGTAATAAAATATGTATAAGAAAGATATAACGATTTTATATAATTAATTTCAAATTTATCAAATTTTTTATGGATTACAAGTGTTTATATTTACGTGTTATATTATTTAATATTATACTAATTCTCCGAAAATATGTCAAATTTTTTTCATAATTTGGATATAATCTTAATTATTAATCTTCTAAGAAGAAAAATATTGCAATTTAAAAATTGTTAAATATTAGTGTCAAATAGTGTTAAATATTGGTGTTTGCATTATCGAGATCTTTTTAAGACATTCGATTTTCGACATCAAAATGAAACTTTAGAAGCATTAGATGTCTGAAAATTAAGGAAATAAATTGCTTTATTACGCTAAAAACTCTATCAATCGGAAGAATTAAAACATATACTTTTAATTGTATGTTTGTAATGGAAAAACCGGAATTATCTGTATTAAATTTTCTGATAACTGTACAGTTAATCTAAATTCGATAAAGAAATGTTGAGATTGATTTAAATCTAAACCAATATAAACCTCCTAATTTTTAATTCTAATCTATTTATAATTTATTTAGCATTTGATTTTAATCTATATGACACGTGTTTATTCATTTTTTACTCTCTTCTTCTTTTTAGATAATTAACAGGAAAAATAATTACTATTAAGTATAAACTCTTTGGATTTATGATTGATATCTTAAAAATATTTTAAAATTTGTATGATAATTGAAATATTTCATATGTATATTATATAAAGATATGTAAAATTTTAATGTTAATATAAGGATATAAAAAAGTAATATAATATACAAGGATAAATAAGTTTAATAATAAGAATTAATAATATATATTAATTAATAATATATATCTAAGCTTATAAAATTTACCTCATCATCGTTTCGATCATAATTAATCAAAGAAAGTGCTGAATATTTTAAAATATACTGCAAATTAATTTTCACATATTCTTCTATCTAAAACAAATTGTCTTTTTAGATTAATATGTAAGTAGTAATTTTACCTCATAATATATTATAGTACAATTTATATATATGATATAATTTGTCTTTAGCGTAATTATGCAATAATTCTATCTGAAGAAACTTTAGACTTATGTAACAAAAGATCAAGCAGTTAAATTAAAAAACAGTTATATATAGTATTCTGCAATAGATACATTATTATAAATGGAACATACAATGGAATATAATATCCCCTGTCATTTCCACACAGTATTAAATATAATTATTATTAAGTGCTTTCAAGAAGCCATTGGAAATAATTAATATTCGGCTTCCGAAATTGCATTAAATTAAAGAAAAACAAAAATAACATGTAATTAGTAAAATTGATAAAATAAAAAAATCTTTATAATTAATATATAAACGAATTTTATTACAAAATTTTACATTAAAATTATTTTAAATACATGTTTCTTAAGGTATGAATACATGAATAATGTTTGTGCATTTTTGCAAAGTTTATTCTTTCAATTTTTTTAAATCCTCCTTTTTTAAATCCTTTTTTTATAGCTATTATTATTAAAACTAATAATATATTTTTTTATAATAAAGGAAATAGAACTCAGAATAAAAAATAAGTCCTGAAAAAGAAACAATTTCATAACATTATATGTTATATTTTTGTCAGTATTGCATGAGCGCACACTAAAATAATATATCTATCGTAAATAGAAGGAAAATGTAATATTTACAGATAACCAATTCTCTCTTTTGTGTTCATTAAATTTTCACATTATAAGTTTATACATACATAAACACACATTATATATCTAATTGATAATTATATTATATCAATTCGAATAACATACTAAATGTGTGACATTTGACTTTCTGTTAATTTTAATATAAACTTAATTGTTAATATTCATTTTCCATAAGAGACATTAAATTACAGATTTTAAATATTTGCTCCATATACATTATACATAATGACGTATCACTGATATCTTGCATGCTGCAAGCACAGTAAATTTTTGATATTAAAATAAAAGTCCTTCGATATCTTCGTATTAAGGAAATAAATAGCTTTTTTACATTAAAAAGTCTTTCTATTAATTAGAAAAATTAAAACATGTAATTTGTTCTAAATTTTTTAAATAAAATAAATATCATCGATACATATCATTTGTATTGAATTTAATCTGACAACAAACTTTTAAACTCTAAATTGGACAAAAAAAATGTTAAATCGAAATCAATTTGTTGAATCTAATTCTGTACAGATCTTCTGATATTTTATTTTAATTTATTTATTTAGCATTTTTTATTTTAATTTATATATCATCTGCTTGTTCATTTCTTTTCTTTTTCTAGAGTCATTATCACAAAAAATTAAGTATTCATTTTTATCACCACTGCGCTACTATAGTGTGCATATGCTGTAAGTATGATTGCCCTTTTCTATTTTTTTTTTCTAGTTCCTTTTTGTACATTGCGTCACAGGTGTAGTTCGCTCTCTACCTTTTGCATTATCCATTCTGTTATTTCTGTTGCAATCATTTAACACTCATTCAATATATATTAAATATCTTATTTTTTTTTTGTGTTTACAAAGTTACATCTACCGGTACGTTGTGTCTTATAATCTCCATCCATAAAAATCTATCAATAAAAATAGTTATTATTAAGCATTACCTTTTTTGATTTATGATTAATATCTTAAGAACATTTTATAAAATATGAACGATAATTGTGATATTTCATATGTGTGCGTTACATAATATACAATATCAATTCATCTTGAAAGAAATATTCTTTTTTAATTATTACTCACAAGCAGTACTTTAAAAAATAGAAAAATTGTAAGAAAAATTGCGTAAAAAGCTCACAAAAGAAAGAAAAACAATGTTCACTGTAATTGTTTAAATAGACCTCATTAACTTTTTATTCTATTACGACTCAACCGCTATGTTGTCGTTATCATATATGTATTTTTTATTAGTGAATGCATATTTTTTAATCAAAATGAATAAATGGAAATACAAAAATTATTCATATGATAAAAGTAAATATATGCATGCATTACATTTCTCTATCTTTTCCTGGTTTAATTGATTAATTGGCCAAGTATGCTCTAAAAACATCACCAAAGTCTTTTATAAGATATCGATATTCGTACAGTTGAGTTCTTATTTGATTCCAACATAGATCTAGCTTGCGGTTTACATACGTTATTATACTTTTCATTTTCTTTTTACGCAAGGATTCAATTACCTAAAACGGATTATTTTAATATTTATTTCAACAACAATTTTTTTTCATACTATAAAAGTCTGCTAAAATTTCTGATTATTAGAATAAGTAGGATAAAATAGTAATATGGTACGTAAAGATAAACAAGCTTAATGATAATAAAAGAATATTAATAATTATGTAAATATATCTAAACTTATAAAATTTACCTCATCATCGTTTTTACCATCATTAATGGGAGCAGGCACTGAATATTTTAGAACATCCTGAATATTACTTTTCACGTATTCCTTTATCTAAAACAAATTGTCTTTTAGATTATATAAGTATTAATTCTACGTTATGATGTAATAGAACTTTAGATATAATTTGTCTTTAATGTAATTATGCAACAAAACGTCCGAAGAAATTTAGACTGTTAAAGATTAACTAGTTAACTTAAAAAATTTTTACATATAATATTTTGCAATAGATACATTATTATATAATATAGATCATATAATAGAATATAATCCCCTCTCATTTCCATTATTAAGTGTAATTATTATTAAATGTTTCCGAGAAGTCATTAGAATTGTATTCGATTCTTAAAATTGCATTGAATTAGAGAAAAATAAAAATAACATGTAATTAACAAAAATAATCGAATAGAAAAAGCTTTATAATTTCTATAAATGTCCCGTTGTTGTCCAGTAATCAGCGATTCTAATACATATATCATAGAACAGATAAGTCTAAAATTATGTTGAATCTCAAATAATATATGTATATATATATATCCAGACATACGATATATATAAATAAATATATATATATATATATATATATATATATATATATATACATGTTTTGATAATTGAGATTCCAAAACAAGAAATTAATAAATAATTTTATAAATGTACATGTATATGTATACAAGCCTATACATAAGTATATAAAATTTACCTGTTCAATTTGTTGCTTAGAATATACATGGTTAATGATCATAGTTAATGCTGGTATAACATCCATATGTCTATAAAAACGAAACAATAGCCTTATTATATAACTTTAACAAATGGAACAAATCTTCACAATTACACAATTATTACATATGTTCATAAAAGTAAAATTATTACATGGGTTTTATTCTTTCTAAATTGTACAATATGAAATCAAGTATATAGATATTGTTTGCATGCCTCGCAACAATAGAACAAAAACTGTTTATATGATCGATAACTGTTGTCGCATTAGCCATTAAATGCATATATTGGACAATCATTGAAGAACTATTGGAACAAGCCAAAAATTTTAAAACACTAAAATCGGATTCTTTCAAATATACAACATTAAACACCTTCATCCAAATATTATTATCCGCTATCTTCAAACTACTGCAGAATGTCCATTCTTTCCATTCTTTCCATCCCGTCCAAATTCTACGATATTCGGAATGAAATATAAATAGATTATTAAAATTTGTAATTTTATCTCTTGATCACATAATTTATCAAGTATTTCACAAAATACGAGAGAAATTATTTATAAAATGATACTGATTGAAAAACAATTGCAAAAAGTAATTACTTGTATGGTGAAGAATTGTTACGATTGTAAATATATAGTTTTAAATCATTATATGCTTTTGACAAGCAATAATCATGACCTAAAATACATAACCATCTTGTAGCCTCTTGCCTCAAAGATTTAGTGAAAAAGCTCTTCTGAATGATTATATTTGATTTAAATTCGGGATATTTTACTTCCCATAAAATCTCACTCAATGGTTGCATTATTTCCTTCTACAAATTGTTAAATAATATATAAAAAAATATATATTTTTGTATTAATTTATATATTACAGAAGAATTGATAAAGTTTTATACGGTTCATACGAAGTTTTTACGCATGCATATGCTTATTATTTAAAACGTTATACAAATAATATAATAATATTTTTATAAGGTTAAAAACATGATAATAAATGCGTAATTATATTACACTAATTAATACATTTTGATATTTATTATTATTATTCTCAATACTAAAGAAATGATTACATGATAATTTAAAAGTGGAAGCAATTTCATGAACTTTGGACAGTTAAACATTGTGTATGTTCATCCTTATTTTATCAAAAATAACTTTAAAATATACATGTTGTGTACATTGTTGATATATATATATATATATATATATATATATATATGTATATATAAATTATTTAACATAAAACACCCGTTTTTTTATTTATACAAACTAATATTATTTTACCTTCACAGGTGCGCTTTCTGAAAATGTAAAGAAACCCGACATATATTCCATGTTTTTGAACATAGGATACCATGCGATATAATCTCTATTTTGCCATGGATAATGTGAAATATCCAAGAATACAGTAAAATTTAATCGGCCTGTCATCAGGAAATGAAATGTGTCGTCGATGATTTTAGCACGATCGAGAACATGTATTTTTTTAAAGGAGGTGGAGTTCAGATATTTCGAAAGTCTATTCCAATTCTCGCCATCATAATTGACGCGATAGCATCCTATTGTGTGATAAATAAATTCTGAATTAAATTAAATTCTTTATAAATTTGTCAAGTAATTATTTGAAATCTTGTGTCTTCTTATATTCAAAGCGTATAAAATATATATTAGAAATTGTGTATTAAAAATTGTGATTATTATAAGAAACAAATTATGGATTGACAATATTAAATTATGTCACACTGATAAATCAATGTATTTAGAAAGCTATACTAAGAAGAAAGCTATACTAAGAGATGTAGATAAAAGAAGAAGATAAAAAGAATTAAAAATAAGACGAAAATAGAAATAATAGACAAATTAGAGAAGAAAATTAAAATTATAATGATAACATGTACGAACACAATAACATAGGAGATAAAAATTAACAAGTCTTGAAATTACTAGTAAAAATTAAATATAAAATTAGAAACATAGAAAAGAATAAAGAATTAGAACAGAAAATCGAGAAGTAAATAAAAATAAACTTCAAAAATTAAAAAATAAAAAATAAAAAATAAAATATAACAAAATTAAAAAATCATTAAAAATATGTATTTAAATTTATAATATAATTATGTTATAAACTGTATTACTCACTGATTTCGTAAATACCACCTCATACCAAACTTAAACATCTCTTCGGTGAATATAATTCGCAACGAGCGGAACATAATGCTTGCTACGAAAATTGACATTATAAAGTACATTAAAAATGTAGTACGTATAAAATAAATTTGCTGTACATCATTTGGATATATAAATTCATAAGCATAACTGATTTATATATATATGATAAATAAAAGTTAACTATATAATTTCATTATTTCGATAAACATTAACATTTATTTATATAAATAATATAAATAATATAAATAAATTATTTAAAACTACTTATATATGAAGCAACTAAGTTATTTTTTTTATTATGATGCTTTTTATATGTAGCATTAGAGAATTTATCGACTATGAATTATCTACCCTTGATGTAACGGGGAATTTCAAGAGAACTATTTAATTCTGACTCAGTTGTGAGTGGCCATATATCCTTGGTGCTCCAATGAAGAACAGCCTGTTGCATTTGAACCACAGAGAAATCGTGTATTCGTTAATCGTAAATCGTTATGATTGTAATATAATTAAATAAATATTTAATTAAAAGAAGTGCTTACACATTAGCAACATACATTAAAACTGTTACAATATATTAAACAAAATTTACACACATTGGTCAATTGAATTCTTCTTATTAAGCTTAAAAAATATATCCATGTAATAATATACAATAATACAATTTCAAATTATGTATTTTTAAAGTTATTTAAAAGTATATCTGCCGATATATATATATATTGACAGAAATATATTGCCACATAAGTAACTTATATGGCAAATTTTGGCTAATTATCGTTATAGATCACAAATCTTAGAAAATAATTCCGATTTAAATTAGTATACATGATAAAAAGTATTTTATATTAAATGATAAAAAATATTTACAAAGATTATTTTACATTCTGTACATGGAAATATGAATATTTGTATATTACTCTGATTATATATGTGTGATTGAAATAAATAACGCTAAATATAAAACCTTATTGGCGGCATAATTTCCAAAGAACGTAGCAAAACCTTTGCTTAACCAGGAGTCCCACTTAGATGGATCGATTGCATTATAAAGCCATTCGTATATCACCTTATATGCTACTACTTGCGTTATTTCAATTTTGCGTATCTCATCATCTGTTTCTTGATTAAAGATAATATCTGCTTCTCTAAAAATAATTCGCTAATATTGCAATGAAGTCGGGAATCCTTTTTATACGTTAACGACCGCTGTTCAGTTGTACAATCACTAGATACGTTTTTAGATAATTGTTGTTGTGAATATAATTAGTTACATAAAAGATTAATTACATTTCATAATTAATTCGTATGTTAATCAGATTGTACAACTGCGATATCCTTAAGAATACAGTTAAAAAATGCGATAAAGGAAAAAGGAATGAAAAATGTATTACACATGTTCAGTTAGATACACACATACAGATACCAAATTTTATAATATTGAATATATCAAGAAAGTATATTATATTTTAATATGTTATAAAGATTAGCATTTTTTTAGATCAAAATATATTTACCTATAAAGAACGAATCCCAATTTTATGTCTTCTTCATCTGACAATTGGAGTGGAATCGCGACATGATTTACTTCCAGAGTTTTCTTGATGTATGAAAATTTGTCTTCTAAGAACAGCGTCACTCTTTTAGCAACTGTATATGCAAATTGTACATGAGGGAGCAATCTTGTTCTGCACGACAATTTTGCGTTTTGATTTGTGTCTAAAATAAAGGCGAGATGGACCACATCTGCCACTATGAAATAAACGGGCATTATAGGAGTAGTTTTGAAACGTGTCCATTGCATATCATTTTCATCCGCATTTATTTCCTGCACGGGCATATTTGATAAAGCAGTGTAGTTTTTATGGTGCTTTATGGAAATGTTATAACTAGCATATATAGTATCCTTCAAAAGTGGAAATAATCTTCGAACAAATGTGTGATAATGCGTTGCGACTAACCACCTAGCATGTATAACAATATATTTTAAATAATAAAAAATTTTCGGTTATTGCTTAATTATTAGAAATTAAAAAAGAAAGAAAAGGAAATAGAAAATGTACACAAATGTATATTGAGACTGTTAAAAATACTGTCAAAAGAATAATTATAATTATATATATATATATATATATATATATATATATATATATATATATATATATATGTGTGTGTGTGTATTTTATATTACAATTTTATATCATTATACTATATTTTTTATTATGTAATATATACGTATGTTATAAAAAATTTTTGTAATATCTACAATAAATGTATATAAAATAATATATTCAATATATTATTTTCTAAAAGATATTCTCTAAAAGATGCACTTACAAGAGAGTAAATATGTGAAGATAATAACATATAACAGTATTTTTAATATTTAACATTTCTATGTGTGATCAATATCTGTCTTGTATTAAAAAGTTCTTAATAATAGGAATGCTAGGTAAATGTTTACTTTAAGTTACACAGCTCGAAAAATTTTTATTTTCACATATGTTGTAGAGGATACATTCCTAAGTAATACACCGTTTGAATTTTGCGGCGGTCTCTTTTCGTTTCTGAGATATGCACTTTTGAAGTTTCATACTTTTATGTCATCTTTTCGTTATATCCTATTTATATATTTACATTTTTTGTTTACATTTGTTCATCACGGTTTTATATTATATTTTACTTGTATGTTTATATTTTTTTGTTTACGTTTGCTATCTCTAATTAATATTCTAATATAAATATTCTAATAAAAAAAAGGTAAACAATTTAGAATTTAATACAATTTAATACAATTAAAAAATATCACAAATGTATGTGTACACACACACACGCGCGCGCGCGCGCGGGGAGTGCAAGGGGGGCCTTCGGTCCCCCCTCCCGCAATTACCCCGCCGGTAGGCAAGATGGACCTCGCTTTACAACTTACAGCATATATCCATTGTGATTGAACTCTTCGCAATGCTTCCCCTACCCATTGCGAATATTAAAAATACTGTTATATGTTATTATCTTCACATATTTACTGTCTTGTAAGTGCATCTTTTAGAGAATATCTTTTAGAAAATAATATATTTTGAAAGTTATTCAGAAAGATGACCTCGGTAAATATAAACAGAAAAATATAAACATATTTAGAATGTAACAAAAAAATGATACAAGTAAGTATAAAATTTCAAAATCGCAAATATCTCAGGAACGAAGAGAGACCGCAAAATGCAAACGGTGTATTACTTAGGAATGTATCCTCTACAACATATGTGAAAATAAAAATTTTTCGAGCTGTGTAACCTAAAGTAAATATTTACCCTATGTTTAAATAATAATTTATTAAATCATACGCATATATATTGAAACTATGCCAATCATAATAATAATAATAATAATAATATGAATAATTTGCACCAATTGAAGCAAGAATGGTATTTATAGTGCTTAAGTTACTTAATAATTTAAAATTACTCACACTCTTTCATTTAGTTCATTTATATAAGTTCTAAAGCCTCCATCTTCAGCTAAAAGTCCGGAAAATTTCACGTACAGAGTGTAATGTCCTGGTGATAAATAATACGGAAGAGAAATGTTAGTAATATATTTTTTAGTGTCATAGGTAAATTTGTTAGGCCTATGGACGAAAACTTTTTTCTCATTTTCTTCAGATATTTGTGTAGTGTTTGTTATCACAATTTTAATTATAGACAGATTTTCCGTATAAAAATATATATCTTTCGTTTCATAAGGAATAGAAATGCTGATGTTGCATTCGCCGTGGAAAATATCTGCATTGACATATAGTACAAAGTGGATATTATAATGTTGCGTTTCGTCAAGCTTCCGTAGTTCAAAAGAAGCCGCTGCGACAATGAATATTAGACTGCAACTTAATATTTTTAGAAATGCCATGCTTCTCAAAAGAGAGATAATCTCTCTCTTCTTCCTAAAAAAAGAGAAAAAATATATAAAATAATATATATGTACAATATATACATATATAATTCGCTTTAATTATTGCTTTTATTACGTATAAAAATAGAGAAGATAAGTAAAAAATATCACATCATTCTTTGTTAATAATAGATAGTGTTAGGATAAAAGAATTATATCTTTCAATATATATTTTAGCAATATATTAATTTGATTAAGTTTTAGCATACTTATACATACGTTCGGTTTTAAATTAAATTGCATTTTATTTTAGAAATAATATAATAATATACGTTTTAAATTAAAATTGTCCCTTTAATAATTTTGGAAAAGATAAACATTTTTGATGAAAATAATTATATTTGTTTTATAATTGCGCTTTAAAATTTTTTAAATTGTCTTCAACATACATAATGTATAGATTTTATTTATGTTTAAAGTTATGTAGGTTATGTAATTATTTTTTTGGTAATAACTCACTTCTCGTATATAGTTATTAGGTGTAATTAGGTCGTTGATATATTACTAATATCGACAAAAATATATCTATATCTACTTGATGTTCTGAAAAACTATCGAAAGTAACAACGTTCGATACCTGAAATCATAATAAACATATTAAAACATTGATTTTCAAAATCAAAATAATGTGAAATCAGGTTTAATAAGCATCTTATTAATCAATAAACAATAAAAAAGTGTGAATATTTGATTAAATTAATCACCATACTACATATTTAATTTTTAAGTAAATTATTTTTGAAAAACGTTAGTGTTTGATCTCTCCTTCGTGCAATATTCTATGCTTAGTTGCCGATCAGAAAATCAACCAAAAGGGGCAAGAGACACCATCGCGCAAGAGCGCTCAAAACCAAAGATAATAAATGGTATGATGCAATGTATTTTTGAATGTCGCTTTACTTGGAGCTGGTGTATTTGGTTACTGCCTTGGTTCCCTCACTGACCGCGTGTTTAGCCAATTCTCCGGGTAAAAGAAGCCTTACTGCAGTTTGTATCTCACGAGAAGTGATCGTCGATCGTTTGTTATAGTGCGCCAATCTTGATGCTTCGGCAGCGATTCTCTCAAACACATCATTGACAAAACTGTTCATGATGCTCATGGCTTTGCTGGAGATTCCCGTATCAGGGTGCACTTGCTTCAAAACCTTGTAGATATAAATGGCGTAGCTTTCCTTCCTCTTCTTCCTCTTCTTCTTATCCGTCTTACTGATGTTCTTCTGGGCCTTGCCCGCCTTCTTTACGGCTTTACCACTCGCTTTAGGAGGCATGACGAAAGCAGTAGCGACGAAACTCTGAACGTACGAGATGCGTGTCGAACGAAGTCCGGACGTCAATTGATTCCGGTCATTGTCTCTTGCCCCTTTTGGTTGATTTTCTGATCGGCAACTAAGCATAGAATATTGCATGAAGGAGAGATCAAACATGCCGGTCGCCTTGAAAAGAGTGTCTTTTCAACAAGAAGCAAGTGATAAAAACTAAAAGACTCAGGCGATTTACACACAATATAGGCTGAAATAAAAGTGACATTAGTTGCAAAAAAATAAACGTACATATCAAACCAACAAAAGTGGGCTCGTGTTTTATTTTACACTCAGCCATCTCAAGCATGAACAGTTAAAGAAATCAAAGAATTATATTTTATACTTTCATTTTCTTTTTTATAAGTAAACAATTCATTTCCTTTTGAAATGAATCTTAATTTATTGGCTAGATATTGTAGATTATTTTACATTAAATCTTTAAAATTAATATTTTCTTCTTCTATCATGAATTTTGCAATATTATATATCACAATATTATGTAACGTATGTTATATAATGTTGTTTTTTTATAAGTGTTATATAAATGATAAAATACTATATCAATAAAAAATGTGCACAGAAGATATCGTTTTTAGATAATCAATTTTCAAATCTTGTTTTGACACATTATGTATTTGACACAAATTTTTATATACATAATTATAATGACAAAATGTTTTCAGTTACTGCTTTTATTACATATAAAAATAAGACAGAGAGTGTATAAAAAATATTATGTAATATTTTATTAAAGAAATCTAGCTCTTTAGGGTAAAAGAATCATAATGTTTCAGTACATATTTCAGTAAATGCAATATATATATAGTCAATTTGATTAGATTTAATCACATTGAAACATAATTTAATAAAAAATATTTCTTTATTACAATAGATGTTTGATTTTAAATTGTATCTATTTTTAAGATAATGTAATAATACATACGCTTGTAAAATTAAAATCTTTTTCCTCTAATATCTTTATAAAGATCATAAATTTGAAAAAGACAGTCATTTCTGAGAAAAAAGTGCTTTATATTTTATTTCAAAAATAATGTAAAAAATAGTTCAAATTTAAGTTTTGTCTTTCTAATAATTTTAAAAAAGATAGCTTTTTTCACGAAAAGAATTATGCTTATTATGTTTCTACCTTAAAATTATTTAAATTGTCTTCAACGTTAATATACACATTTTATTTTTTTTTTGAAAATGGCTATGTATTCTGTTATAACTTACCTCGTATATTATGTCAGCCGATCAGAATTTAGTTCTTTAATAATAATTAATTCTTTATTACCATAAATTATTAACATTGAAAATATATCTATATTAACTTGATCTTGCCGTTTTGAAATACTACCGAGAAATGCCAATGTTCGACAAGCGATATAATAAGCATATTATGGAAACAATCTTGAAAATCAAAATAATATGAAACCAGACTGATACGTGTTTTATCAGTTAATAAACGCAATAAAATGCTAATGTATGATTAAATCAATTCTCTGTTCGATATATTTAATTAATTATTTTTAAAATGCATTTTATAGCAATTAAAAAGTTGTACTCCCTCAATATTTTTATTTTTTTCTTATAAGCAAATAATCCATCGCCGTTTGTATCTTAATTTATTGGCTCTAATGTAGATTTATATGTGGTATTCAATGTCCAAAATATTTTATAAATATAATAAAAATAACGCGATTTGTCGGAAAAGAGAGAAAAAAGGCTAAATTTTTTTAATAGAACATTTTCATAATTAACATAAATTTTAACAACAAAATTTTTAAAAACAAAATTGATCTCTCTGAAATACCAAAAAATATATATTTATGTGTTCTCTTATTCGTTCAAAATTTTCTTATTTCAAGATTTTTACATTTGCAGGAATCTTGTGAAAAACACATGATATATTCAATGATTATGTAAAATTTTGGATGAATACGGAACAAAAATGAATTTGAGCATGTTGACATTGAAAGAGAGTAGCTACGAATAATACAAAAATAACTAAAGCGTAAATTATCAAATCACGAGAAATGTTCTAAAAAGATCTATCTATAATTTATTATTATAAATTTTATTATAAGTCTGCAAAAGTTTTGCAAACTTTATTTTTTCTATTTCTTAAGCCTGAATCTTTTTATAGATATTATTGTCAATGCATAATTTTACTGTAGGTATAGTAAGATTCGTATATTTTAGACTATCTATTAAAAGTAATTGTAAAGTGAGTATATATTTTGGCATTATTAATTTATTTAAATACAATAACAATATTACAATTTTTCTATTAGTTTTTCATCGCTCTGCAATGATCGGCGTATGTAAATACTTTTGATATATTTTGATATATTGATTGTCTAAAACTAATCATTCTTTTTTTATTAAAATAAATAGAATTTAATAAAGTAAGATTTAAAATAAAAAAATAAGTCTTGAAAGAAACAAATTTCATAATATTATATGTCGTATTTTTATCTCAGTATTGCATGACCACTAAAATAATATATTTATATCTAATGAATAGAAAGAAGATAAAATATTTAAATAATCAGTTCTCTCCTGTGTTCATTAAATTTTTCATATTACAAGATACATGCGTATATAAGACACACATATATATCGAATTGATAATTAATAATTATATTATATCAATTCGAATAATATACTAAATGCGTTTAAATATTATTAAATGCGCTTTTTTTAATTTTAATACAAACATAATTGTTAATTAATTTTCTAAAGGAGACATCAAATTACACATTATAAATATTTTAAATTAAAAAATCTTTCTATTAATTAGAAGAGTTAAAATATATAATTTATTGTAAATATTATTTTAGATAAAATAATCAGTACTATCTGTATTGAATTTAAACTATCAACAGAACTTTTAAACTCTATTCTTAAACTCTAAATTCGACAAAGAAATGTTAAGTCCAAATCAATCTGTTAAATCTAACGTTCAATACAGAACTTCTCATACTTTATTTTAATCTATTTATTTAGCATTTTTTTATTCTAATTTATATGATATCCGCTTGTTCATTTTTTTATTCTTTTTATTTTCTACAGCGCTATTGCAACTATCATAAAAAATTGTTAGGGATTCACTTTTACCACTGCGCTACTATAATTATAACTATGATTGTTCTTTTCTATTCTTTTCTAGTTTTTTTGCACATTGCCGTTTGTCAAAGCCGTAGTTTATTCTATCGTTTGCATTATTCAGTCGATATCATTTTGTTACTTCTATTGTAACGATTATTTGACACTCATTCAGTATATTGTATTCTATATTATTTTTCACGTGTGCCGAATATCCAGCATGTTCTCTCTCCTACTTTGCCCTATAAAAATAATTATAATTAAGCATTAATTCTTTCGATTTATGATTAATATCTCAAGAATGTTTTATAAAATTTATATGATAATTGTGAAATATTTCATATGTGCATTACATGAACACATATCGATTTATCTTCTATCGAAAAAAATATTCTTTTTTAATTATCACATAATGTTTACTTTAATTGTGTTTAAATAGAACTCATTAACTTTTTATTCTTTTATGACTCAACCACTAAGTTATCGCATATGTATTTTTTTATTCGTGAATGCATATTTTTAATCAAAATGAATAAGTGAAAATTCAAAAACTATTCATATATTAAAAGTAAACATGTGTATGCATTACATTTCGCTATCTTTTATCTGATTAGATTTATTAACTATCCAATTTTTTTTTAAATATATCGCCTGAGTCTTTTATTAGATGTCGATATTGGTACAGCTGAGTCCTTATTTGATACCAACGTAATTCTAACTTGAGGTTTAGCTGTATTATTATCATTTCCTTATCATTTTCAGATGATAAGTATTTGTTGAACTAAAACAGATTATTTTAACATTTATTTTTAATAGTAATTTTTTTTCGCACTATAAAAGTCTGCCATATTTTTTTATTATTAGGATAATTAGGATAAAATAGTAATACCGTACGTGAAGATAAATAAGCTTAATATTGAGAAATTAATAATGAAATATATATCTAAGTTTATAAAATTTACCTTATCATCGTTTTGATCATCACGATTATAATTAATCAGAGAAGAGGCTGGATATTTTAGAAGATACGGGATATTATTTTTCACGTATTCCTTTATCTAAAACAAATTGCCTTTTTAGATTAATATGTAAATAGTAATTTTATATTTTATCTTCCATTTTATAATATAGTAGAATTTTGTATGATATAATTTGTCTTTAACATAATTATGCAACGTAACGTCTGTCTGAAGAAACTTTAGACTAATATAAGAAAAGATCAACAAGTTAAATTAAGAAATTTTTACAAAATTTTTATAATATTCTGCAATAGATACATTTTATTATATAATAGATCATATAATAGAATATAATTCCCTCTCATTTCCATTATTAAATGTAATTATTATTAAATGCTTCTAAGAAGCCATTAGAATTAAATTTATCTTCGGATTCTGCAATTGCATTGAATTTAACAAAAATAAAAATAACCTGTAATTAACAAAAATAATAGTATAGAAAGAAGCTTTATAATTTATATAAATGTCTATCCGATGTCCAATAATTTGCGATTCTAATACATATATCATAGAACAAATAAATCTAAAATATATTCAAACAGACGGTGTATATATTGATAATTGAGATTCAAAACAAAAGATTAATGAATAATTATATTTGTGTACATGTTCATGTGTATATACATATAAGTTTATAAAATTTACCTTATCAATATGTTGCTTATAATATACATGGTTAATGATCACAGTTAATGCTGTAATAAAATTGAGTCTTCTATAAAAACAAAATAATAGAATTATTTATTTAAAAAGTGAAGCAGGTCTTCTCATAATTGCACAAGTATTACACATTTATAAAAAAGTAGTCATTACTTAGGTTTTACTCTCTCCAAATTGTATAATATGAAATCAAATACTTCAATATTCTTTGCATGCCTTGCAACAATAAAATAAAAACTGTTTACATGTTCAAAATCTGTGATTACTTTTCCCAGAACAGAGCCCAAAGTCATTACATTTATATACTGGATAATGATTGAAGAATTTTTGGAGCAAGCTAAAAATTTTAAAGCATTATAATTTGATTCTTTCAAATATATATTAAACATTTGTATCCAAGTATCGTCACTCGCTTCCTTCAAACCATTGCAGAATGTCCATTCTTTCCATCCCATCCAAATCCTACAATAATCAAAATGAAATAAAAATATATTATTAGAATTCATAATCTTACATCTTGATCACATAAATATTTCACAAGATAAAATGTTTTTATAAAATGATCGTAATTGAAAAATAATTGCAAAGAGTAGTTACTTGTATGGTGAAGCTTTTCTACAATTTATAAAATATGATATTAATTCATGATTGGCTATTGAAAGACAATAATCATAACTTAAAGTGCATAACCATCTTGCAGCCTCTTCCCTCAAAGATTTAGTGAAAACGCTCCCCAGCAGGATTCTATTTGGTTTAAAATCGGGATACTTTATTTCCCATAAAATCTCACTCAATGGTTGCATTAGTTGTGTCTAAATAATATATATAATAATATATAAAATAATATATAAATATTAAATAATATGTAAAAACAAACTTCGCTTGTAAATTTTTATGAAACACTTTCTTAGTACTAAGAAGAATAATAATTAATATCAAATTGTATTAATTAGGTTTACGATAATTACGCATTTAATACTATGTTTTTAACTTTATAAAAAGATTATTATATTATTTGCATAGAAATTGCATAGCATTATAAAAATTTATATATATTTTTATATTTCTTTATATATTATAGAAGAATTGATAAAGTTTGTGCGCACACATATGCTGTTGTTTAAAATGCTATGCAAATAATATAATAATATCTTTATAAGGTTAAAAATATAGTAATAAATGAGTAATTATAGTACACCTAATTAATAAAATTTGATACTAATTATTATTCTTCTTAGTACAGAAAAAATGTTTCATAAAAATTTAGAAGCGAAAGTTATTTTGTGAATCTTAGAGAGTTAAATATTATGTATACTCATCTATATTTTATCAAAAGTAAATTTAAGATATAAATGTGTTATATATATGTTGTCAATATAAATATATAAATTATTTAAATTAAAACACACGTTTTTTACTTACACAAACTGATATTATTTATACCTTTATAGGTGCGCTTTCTGGAAATGCAAAGAAACCCGACATATATTCCAAGTTTTTGAACATAGGATACCATGCGATATAATCTGTATCTTGCCATAAGTAATGTGAAATATCCAAGAATACAGTAGAATTTAATTGACCTGTCATCAGAAAGTGAAATGTGTCGTCGATGATTTTAGCACGATCGAGAACATGTATTTTTCCAAAGGAGTTGGAGTTCAGATATTTCGAAAGTCTATTCCAATTCTCGGCATCATAATTGACGCGATAGCATCCTGTTGTTTGATAAATAAAATCTGTATTAAATTAAATGTTTTTTATTGAATTTCAAGTAATAATTTGAAATATCTTTTATCTTCTTATATTCAAAGCGTATAAAAAATATATTAGAAATTATGTATTAAACATTGAAATTATTATAAGAAAGCAAATTGTCAATAAAAATTAAATTATGTCACGTTGAGAAGTCAATAATGATAATCAAATTATACTATATACTTCGTCGCGACTAACAATTTTAATGTATATCACAATCTTTAGATCGTGTCTAAAATTTTATTATAATAACAGTACAATATGTAGACCAAATTTATCAAATATAAATAATCAGGTAAAAAAATAGCTGATTTATACATATGTATGTCTAGCAAATTGCAGTTTATCATATTCAATTAAACATAATTAAATTATACAATAATTAAATTATACAATAATTAAATTTTTTTAATATTAAATAATTTTAATCATTGTTGGATGCTTAAGAAAAATGTTTTCTAACTAATATATTGAAAAAATTTACTATTTCTATAATTTAAATAACTTTGAATTATATACATTATATACAAGATAAAATTTTCATATATGACTCGAAAACAGGCGTTTTAGAAAAGAGTGTTTCAAATAAAAGTTGTACGGTTTTAGAAGGGGAAAGAAGATAAGAAAATTAGTTGCACCTTGAGTGTAGGTGTTAAAGTCAACCTAGGTTTCTTTAAATGGAACTACTTTAATTTGTCTCTGTAAATCAATTCCTCAAAATATTCCTCATAGAAACTTATAACGCCAAAAATTAAATAATTTGCGAAATATTTCATACTTTAAGTTTACAAAATTTTACATAAACCATAAAACATGTTGTAAAATATATATTTTTCGATTACATTACCTTAATACACTTTTATGCACAAAATAATGAGAAGAAACTGATATAAAGATCGACTGATATAAAGAAATTATGTAATTATTTTTAAGAAAAAGTATAAATGTGCAAAGAATAGCTATATATGTAAAAGTATTAGTAACAATTTTTCGATCAATATTTACCACTTTGTTGTAAATTGGCCAATACCCAGTCATTCTTGTCTATGAAATCTATATGTAATATATGGTACGAAATATTTGGTGCTAACCACACTTCAGGCAATAATTTCTTCGAATCGGAATGCGTCTGTGTAGTAATATTTACAAATATCCATATATCCGTATTAAAATTTTCTACCGATATATTCAAGTTGCCATTATTATAATTTCTGTTCACATTTATCACAGGATAATGATTTAGTTGTATCCAATTAACTATTCTGTCCTCTAAATTGTATTTTGATTCCAAAAGTGATTTATCCATGGCCATTTGCAATACGTTCAAGAAAAATCTACTGCTTACGTATCTAAAAATTCAAACAGGTAAATGATAAGAAAAAAATCATGAAAAAAAGATATCTTAAGAAAAATATTGAAAAGCAATTAAGATTTTTAAAGAAGAAAGCAAAAGTGAAAGGGAAAAAGTAGTAGTACTGTAAATTATATCAAATAGAATTAAAACGTTAAAAAAGGTATTAATAATAAATAGCAAAAGAGAAAAAATAGAATAGTAACTAAAAAGGTAAATGTGTCACAGAAAAATATAAGTAGAGAATATGTGAGAAGATTTAAAAAACAAAAATTAAAAACGGAAATGTAGATAAAGAAAAAAGTTAAAGAAAATTGGAAGAAGACGAAAATTATAAATAATATTAAAAAATATAAACATAATAATATAGAAGGTAAAAATTAACAAGTCTTGAAATTACTAGTAAAAATTAAGTATAAATAAAATTAGAAACATAGAAAAGAATAAAGGAATAGAAAGGAAGTTCGAGAGGTAAACATAAATAAATTTCAAAAATTAAAAAATAAGGCAAAAGACAATTATAAAAAAAGCAAAATTAAAAATTATTTAAAATTGTGTATTTAAATTTATAATATAATTATATTGAAATCTATATATATTACTCACAGGTCTCGTAAAAACCACGTCACACCATACTCAAACATGTCTTCGGTAAATATAATTTGGTACGAGCGGAACATAATGCTTACTATGAAAATTGACATCATAAAGTAAAAATGTAGTATGTATAAAATAAATTTGCTGTAGATTATTTGGATATATAAATTCAAGAACGTAACTGATTTATATATATGATAAATACAGGTTAACTTTAATATTATATTTCTGATAAACGTTAATATTTACGTAAACAATAATATAAACAAATCATAATTAAATTATTTTTTTTATTATGATGTTTCTTATATGTAGCATTTAGAAATTATCAACGATAATTTATTTGCTTGATTACCCTTGATGTAACGAGGAATTTCAAAAGAGCTATTGAATCCTGATTCGATTGTGAGCGGCCACGTATCCTTGGTCCCCCAATGAAGAACATCATGTTGCATTTGAACCACAAAGAAATCTTGTATTCGAAGATCCGGAAATGTCTGGACGCAAAAGAATTTTAATATAATTAAACAAATATTTAATCAAAAGAAGTGCTAACATATATTGACAACACATTAGAACTGTTACAATATAATAAAAAAAAATTACACACATTCGTTCATTGAATATTTCTTAAGTTCAAAAAATATATTCAAGTATCTAATGATATCCAATGCTACCATTTCAAATTAAGTATTTTTAAAGTTATTTAAAAGTATGTATGTCAATATGTATAAATTATGATATTTTAATTTAATGTTGCTTATGTGGTAAGTTTTGGCTGATTATCGTTATAGAAATCAAAATATTTTTAAATTCCGATTATTTGAGTGTAATTGAAATAATTAACGCTAAATATAAAGTAACCTTATTGGCGGCGTAAATTCCAAAAAACATAGCAAAACCTTTGCTAAACGAGGGTTCCCACTTATATGGATCAATTGCATTATAAAACCATTCGTGCACCACCTTATATCCTATTATTCGCGTTATTTCAATTTTGCGCATCTCAGAATCTGTTTCTTGATTAAAGATAATATCTTCTTCTCTAAAAATAAATTCGCAAATATTGCAATGAAATCGAGAAACCCTTTTATTACGTTAGCGATCGCTAACGTAAGAAAGTTTGTACAATTACTAGACACGCTTTTGAGAAAATCATTGTTGAATATAATTAGTTATATAAGAGATTAATTATATTTCATAATCAATTCGTGCGTTAATCAAATTTTACGACTGTGACATCCTTCAGAATACAGTTAAAAAATTGCGACAAAGGAAAAAAGTAATAAAAAATGTATTATATATATTTCAATTACATACTAATATAGATATCAAATTTTATAATATTGAATATGTGGAGAAAAAATATTAAGTTTTAATGTAGAAATTAATTATTTTTAATCAAAATATGGTTACCCATAAAGAACAAATCCGAATTTTATATCTTCTTCATCTATTAATTTCGGAATCACAATATGATTTGTTTCCGGACTTCTTCTGATATACGGAAACACTTTATCTAAGAACTGCGCAATATATTCAGCAACTGTGTTTGCAAATTGCACATGTGGTATTATGCCTGTTCTACACAACAATTTGGCAATCTGATTTATTTCTGAAATAAAGGCGAGACGAACTACACTAACCGCTATGAAATGAACGGGCATTACAGAAGTAGATTTGAAGCGTGTCCATTGCATATTATTTTCATCCATGTTTACTTTTTGAACGGGCATATTTGATAAAGCCGTGTAATTTTTATGATGCTTTATAGAAATGTTATAACGAGCATATCGAGTATCCTTGAAAAGTGGAAGTAATCTTCGAGTCGCAAATGTGTGCGTTGCGGCCAACCACCTAGCACATATATAACAATATATTTTAACTAACAAAGTGTTTTCAGTTACTGCTAAAGTAGTATGACAAACTAACAGAAAAAGAAAGAGAAATAGAAAATGTGTATAAATGTATATTAAGACTTTTATAAAAATACTGCTAAAAAATAATTAATAATATAATTAAAAATTAAAAATACTGTTAAGAGAATAATATATATATATATATATACATATATATATATATATATATATATATATATATTTTATATTACAATTTTATCATTATATTATATTTTTTATTATGTAATATATATGTACGTTATGAAAACTTTTTGTAATATAATAAATGTATATGAAACAATATATTCACAATATTCTCTAAAATATGCATTTATAAGATAATAAATATATATATATGAAAATGATGATATATAACATAACAGCATAATATTTTTAATATTTAAGACTTCATCATTCATGTATGATCAATATGTGTCTTGTATTAAAAAGTTTTTGATAATAGGAATATTATATATAAAAACAAACGATTTTTCATGAATTAATTACTTTAGGAATATTTTTTGTAAATTATAAGAGAACAATGTTTAAAAAACAATTTATTAAATCATACACGTATGTCAAACTATGCCATCATAGTAATAATAATAATACGAACAGTTTGCAAAAATTGAAGCAAAAGTTGCAAAGCTGAAGTTATTAAATGTTTTAAAAACTACTCACATTCTGTCACTTTGTTCATTTATATAAATTATAAATCCTCCATCTTCAGTTAAAAGACCGGAAAATTTCATATTCAGAGTGTAATTTCCTGATGATAAATTATACGGAAAAGAAATGGTAGTTATATACGTTTCAGTGTCATAGATAAGTTTCTCCGGTCTATGGACAAAAACTTTTTCTTCATTTTCTTTAGATATTTGTGTATTGTTTGTTACAATAACTCTAGTTATCGACAAATATTCCGTATAAAAATATATATCTTGTGTTTCATGAGGAAGATAAATGCTAACATTGTATCCGCCATGGAACATACTAGCATTGACATGTAATACAAAGTAGACGTTATAATTCGATAATACACTCAATTGTTCAACAAAAGAAGCCGCCGCAACAACGAATATTAGACTACAACTTAATATTTTTAGGAATGCCATGTTATTCCTTTTCTTTCTCTCATTCATCTTAAAGCAAATCTAAATAAGTATTTTCTTCTTGAAATAAAAAAAGAAAAATAAAATATTACATGTGTGCATATATATGCGCAATATATAGAGTGTCCCATTTTAAAGTTTCCAATAGAATATCTCTTTAGGAAAGTATTTTAGGAAAGAAATGTTTTAGACAAAAGTTGTAGGGTTTTAAAATTTCTGTTGAATGATTATATCCGTTTGACCTTGAGTGAAGGGAGATCATATGAAGTTCAACTTTATTTCCTTAAACGGAACTCCCTATTTTTTATTGCATATTCTTGTAACTTATCTCGAGGGCTTTCCAAAACATTATAATAAAGTATTTTTTTGTTAAGTATTTTCAGAGTTATGAAACTTGAAATAATTTTTTAATTTAACATAAACCATAAAATATCTAGTAAAATATTTATTTTTTAATTATCTTACCTCAATACTTTTATACACAAAATAATGTGAGAAATTAATTGATGTAAAGGAAACATAGTTGTTTACATATTTAAAAAAAAATGTGTAATTGTTAATTGGAAATTACATATTTTTTCTTGCTTTCTTGAAGAGATAGTCTAGTGGAAACTCTAAAATGGGACTCCCTGTATATTATATATATAATAAAAAATTCGTTTTAATTATTCCTTTTGTTTTGAAGAAAAATAGTGAAAATATGTAAAAAACATCACATCATTTTTTACTAATAATATATAGCCTAAGAATAAAAAAATTATAATCTTTCAATATATGTTTTAACAAACACGAAATGTATTAATTTGATTAAATATTATCACACTTATACATTTAATAAAGAATCCTTTATTAAACGTTTGATTTTAAATTATATTGAGTTTTATTTCAAAATTATATAATACAATAATATACGCTTCAGATTAAAATTCTTCCCTTCTTTCCCTTTAATAATTTAAAAAAAAACAGACATTTTTGACGAATAGATTTATATTTGTTATATAATTGTACTCTAAAATTATATAAATTGTCTTCAACGTACATAATGTATATTTACTTTTAAAAGCGGTTATACTTTGTTTTTATAATAACTCACCTCTCGTATATAGTTGTTTGCAGATCAGAATTTAATTTCTTGATAATAATGAAGTGTAGTTAGCTCGTTATTACTCTATATTATTAATATTGACAGAACCTATATTTATATCCACTTGACCATGTTCTGAGAAACTACCGAGAGATAACAACGTTCGATATCTGAAATCGTAATAAATATGTATATATTATTAAAACAACTTTTAAAATAATGTGAAATCAGGTTAATAAGCGACTTATTTATCAATAAACAATAAAATGTGAATGTTTGATTAAATTAACTCCCGTGTTATATATTTGATTTTTAAATAATTATTTTTGTAAAACGTTTTAAAGCAATCGAGAAATTGTATTTCATACTTTCATTTTCTGTTTTCTGAGCAAACCATTTATCTCCACTTGTATCTTATAATTTATTGGCTAAATGTTGTAGACCTTCTTATATTACATATTTGAAATTAATACATTTTCTTCTTTTATCATATAAATAGAATAAAAGAGATTTCGAGGGAAGAATTCAACAGAAATGAATTTCGTAGTATTATATGTCGTGTAACATATGTTATAATGCCTCTTTTTGTAAGTGTTACACATTAATGACAAAATATTATCAGTAAATAAAATGTGCAAGAAATCATCTAGATAATCAGTTTTCAAATTTAGAATTTAAAAGTACAAGTTTTGACACATTATGTATTTCACACAAGTTTTTATATCACATAGCTATGGCAATAAATTTTCTTTAATTACTGCTATTATTACGTATAAAAGAAGAGATATAAAAAGTATATAACATATATTATACATATAATATTTTACTAAAGTAATCTACCTTTAAGATAAAAGAATTATTAGTATTAATTTAATTTGATTAGATTTAATCACATTGACATAATTTAATAAAAAATTTCTTTATTAGATGCTTGATTTTAAATTGAATTTTATGAAAATGACAATGTTGAAAGAAACAATCGTCTCTGAAGAAAAATACTATATTTGTTATGTTTGTGTGTTAAAATTATTTAAATTGTCCTCAGCATATCTAATGTACACATCTTATTTTTTTTAAAAACGGTTATATATCCTGTTTTATTATAATTTACCTCGTATATTATCATGCCAGCTGATCAGAATTTAGTTTTTTAATAATAATTAAATATAATTAACTCTTTATTTCTATAAATTATTAATATCGAAAATATACCTATATTAACTTGATCTCTCTCTTACCGTTCTGAGATACTATCGAGAAATGCCAACGTTCGACTAGCGATATCATAATAAGCCTGTTATAGCAAGGAAACAACCTTGAAAATCTCAAAATAGTATAAAATCAAATGAATACGTGTCTTACCAGTCAATAAACACAATAAAATGCCACATGATTAAATCAACTCTCTTACTCTATATATTTAATTTTTTTAAATACGTTTTAGAACAATTAAAATGTTTTATATTCTCTCTATACTTTTATATTTTTTCTTATGAGCAAACAATCCATCGCTGTTTGTGTCTTAAGGGCTTAGGTGCAGTCATGAGGTCGAAAAAAATCGTTTTTTTGAAATTTTTTTATATGAAAGTACAACATCTCAGAAACATTATGTGAAAGTTTCAAAACGATCGGAATAAAACTCGCAAAGAGACTGGTTTCTATATCTTCGCCCCTCCGACTCGTCGAGAGCGCTCGGTGCAGGTATACGGCAAAATAAAAAAAAAAAAAAAATCTTTGGACGCTCAAACTGCTGCTGAGGATACCCAGTATGGCCCTGGGATCGATGATTCTATGTAAGTTAAAAAAAAAATAATTACCATACTTTTATCAACACCGAAAACTTTCAACGCGTTTATCTCAAAACTGCATTTTTGAAGCCCGTGCGTAAAGTAACTCAAAAACTACTGCACCGATCTTGATAAAATTTTACACACATCTTTAGTATGAATAAAACTCGCACTTGAACGATGGTTTTTTTATATTATTTATTTTTAACCTATTTTACAAGCAATAGTAGGCCGATTTTTTGGGTGAAAATCGTCATTTTTGGTTCAAAACAGTCCCAAAAATTGAAATTTTAATAATTTTTGAAATAAATTCGTTCAAGTGCGAGATATATTAATCTACTAACAGAATCTCTTTGTTTTTTTGATTTTACATAATCCTGTGACGAGTTATCTTACGCACCGCATCTTTTTTTTGAAGCGTCTACGAAAATCTACTACCAGTGGATTAATTATCCATATTTTTTTAAGAAAAAATTCTTAAATATTCTTTAAATATTGCTCTTTTATGTAGGAAAACTTTTAAATAAATACATCCATTCAGAACTTAAAAAAAAATTATCAAAAAACTGCTTTTTTTCGACCTTGTGACTGTACCTAAGCCCTTAATTTATTAGCTTTAGTTAGATTTATGGTATTCAATGTTCAAAATCAATATTTTCTTACTCTATAAATAGAATAAAAAACAGGTTTCGAAAAAAAATTACATAGAAATAAATTTTGCAAATTGTCGTATAATATGTTATATAATTTTATACTTTTGTTTAAGTGTTACATAAATGATAAAATATATACCAATAAGAAAATATGTGCAAGGAAGCTATAACGTTTTTAGATTATTAATTTCGAATTTATGAAATTTTTTATATTACATGTTCTTATACATTACATGTTCTTATGCAATTATTTAATATTATATCTTAAAAGAATATCAAAAGTTGTAGATTCAAAGTTCTTAATATTTCGATATAATTTTAATTTTTAATCTTTCAAAGATATTTTAATTTAAAATTTTTAAGTATTAACGTCATATGCATTATAATTATCAAGGTATTGCTATAAAACGTTCGATTTTTGACATTAAAATAACTTTAGAAGCATCAGATGTCTGCGAATTAAGAGAATAATTTATTACATTAAAAAATCAGTATTAATCGGAAGGATTATAACATATACTTAGTTGTAAGTATTATGAATTGAAAAATCAATATTATCTGTTTTGAATTTAATCTGATAACAAAACTGTACATTTGATCAATTCTAAGTCCAATTAGACATAATCCAATATAACATTTCTGATTTTTTAACCCAATGTATTTATTTAGCATCTTTTAATTTTGTTGAACAGTGTATATATAAATTTCACAAGATCAGTAAAAGTAAAAGATCAGTACAAATTAATTTATCAAGATAATGTTGAAAAGTTCTTATTTCATTTTCAAGCTTGAAGTCTGCACTTTAAGAAATATTTGTAAAATTTTAAATGTAACCCTCCGCTGCTCCCGCCTCTTTTCCAAAAGTAATTTAGTTTAATAACACATATTTTTTCGTGACTATGTTATAATTATTATATAATAGATTAATAATAAATGTATAATAAATTTTTCTTTTGATATACGTTGAAATATAAAAAAGATGCATCAATAAAATACACAATACAATAAAAATCTCTTATAGAAATCCAGCATCAAAGAAGTTAAATTCCCTCAAGTGGAAGACAGTGAAAACGAAACCGATGAAGTATTTCACTGGAGTATACATAGAAAATTCAACTAAGATAATTATGAATAAAAATCTTTTCTGGAAGAGAATGACATTCTGGGATGAACTAACACATCAAATGAAGTTTCGTGGGGCGGATTAAAGGAATTTTAAGGAGGAGTTATAATTCTCAATCTTATTAATCACATACATTTTTATATATAAGTAGTGCGGAAAGAACTTTCAGTGATTGTAAGAACACCAGAGTTGAGATCTCATATGAAGTCTTAAGAACTGATTTTTAAAATATATTTTTAAATTTCTTTTTATTGGAATATTCATTATTTCAATTAAAACTTTATAAATTACTTATGAATCTTATTATAAAATTTTGTAACAAAATTATTTTAAATACATGTTTCTCAAGACATGAAATCACGTAATATTTTTGCAGAGTTTATTTTATTTTAAACATAAACTTTTTTATAAACATTATTAACAATACATATTTTTATCATAGATAAAGTAAGATATATACGTAATTTTTATAATCTTCTATTAAATAATCTATTAAAAATCTAATCTATTAAAAATAATTGCAAAATAAGTACATGCTTTGGTACGATTAATTTTTAGACTAATAATATTATATAACAATAACAATTTCTGTACAATTTTTCTGTTAGTTTCTCACCGCTTGTAACGCAATTTAATGATCGGCATATATAAATACTTCTAATATATTGATTGTCCTTAATATATTAATTGTCTAATAATTTTCTTTTTTATAATAAAAGAAATACATCTTAATAGAATAAAAAAATGAATCTCCAAAGAACAAAGAAATTTCATAAAACTTTATGTCATATTTTTGTCAGTATTGCATGAACACACTAAAATAATATATCTATAATGAATAAAAAGAAGATGTAATAATTATAGATAATTTATTCTTTTGTGTTCATTAAATTTTTTACGTTACAAGTTTAGATACATAGACACATATATATACTATATCTAATTGATAATTAATAATTATATCAATTCGAATAATATACTAAACGTGTGACATTTGCCATTTTGTTAATCTTAATATAAATTTAATTGTTAATTTGTTTTCTATTAGAGACATCAAATTACATATTTTAAATATTTGCGGCACATACGTTATATATGATGATACACTACTGATATCTTGTGTACTGCAAAAACAATAAATTTCTGACATCAACATAAGATTTTAAAAGCCTTAGATCTTTTAATTAAGAGAATAAGTTGCTTTTTAATACTAAAAAGTCTTTCTATCAACCAAAAAGGATTAAAATATGTAATTTATTGCAATTTTTTTTTGAATAAAATAATCAGTATTATCTGTATTAAATTTAATTTGACAATAAAACTTTGAAACTCTATTCTTAAACTCTAAATTCAACAAAGAAATATTAAATCTAAATCAATTTGTTAAATCTAATTCACTACAGAACTTCTGATATTTTATTTAAACTATTTATTTAGCATTTGATTCTAATTTATAAATCATCCGCTTGTTCATTTTTTTTACCCTTTTCTTATTCTAGAGTTATTGTAATTATAATAAAAAATTGTTAGGTATTCATTTTTATGACCACTGCGCTACTATAGTTGTAAATATGGCTGCACTTTTCTGTTTTTCTAATTCTGTTTTTGTACATTACGTCACAGGTGTAATTTACTCTCTATCTTTTGTATTATTCAATCGAAACTATTATGTTATTTCTGTCGCAACGATTATTTGACGCCCATTCAATATACTGTACTCCATATTATTTTTTATTCCTCCGAGTACAATAAAGTTACATCTACTAGCACGTTCTGTCTCATACTGTGATCTATAAAAATAATTATCATTAAGCATTAGCTCTTTGGATTTATGATTAATATCTTAAGAATGAAATTTTTATAAAATTTGTATGATAATTGTGAAATATTTCATATGTGCATTACATAATACACATTACATAATATATCAATTCATCTTGAAAGAAATATTCTTTTTTAATTATAGCACACAAGTAGTACTTTAAGAAATAGAAAAATTGTAAGAAAAACCGCGTAAAAGACTTCCAAAAGAAAGAAGACGTAATAATGTTTACTATAACTGCTTAAATAGTACTCATTAACTTTTTATTCTAGTATTAACCGCTATGTCATCGTTATCGTATATGTATTTTTTATTCGTGAATGCATATTTTTAACCAAAATGAATAAATGAAAATACAAGAACTATTCATATGTTAAAAGTAAATATGTGCAAGCATTACATTTCGCTATCTTTTATCTGATTAGATTTATTAACCATCCAAGTTTTCTTTAAAAATATCGCCAGGGTCTTTTATAAGATGTCGATATTGGTACAGTTGAGACTTTATTTGAAGCCAACGTAGTGCTAGCTTGCTATTTACATACATTATTATACTCTCCATATGTGTTTTTCTAAATAACCAGTATCCGTTTAACTAAAAAAAAATTATTTTAACATTTATTTTCAACAGTAATTACTTTTCGTACTGTAAAATTCTACCACATTTTCTAGTTATTAGGGTAATTAAGATAAAATAGTAATATGATATAAAAATAAATAAGCTTAATAATAAGAAATTAATAATTAAATATATCTAAGCTTATAAAATTTACCTTATCACCATATTGATTATCATGATCATAATTAATCAGAGAAGGTGGATATTTCAGAAGATACTGGACCTTATATTTCATGTATTCCTTTATCTAAAATAAATTGCCTTTTTTGATTAATATGTAAATAGTAATTTTATATTTTATCTTCTATTTTATAATATAGCATAATATAATATAATATAGTATAATATAATATAATATAATATAGTAGAATTTTATATAATATAATTTATCTTTAGCGTAATTAAGCAACGAAACGTCTGTCTGAAGAAACTTTAGATTGATGTAAGAAAAGATCAAGAAGTTAAATTAAAAAACTTTCACATATAATATTCTGCAATAGATGCATTTTTATATAATAGATCATATAATAGAATATAATCCCCTCTAATTTCCACATATTATTATGCGTAATTATTATTAACTTTCACAAGAAGCCATTAGAAATAACTTTATATACGGCTTCCGAAATTATATTGAATTAAAGAAAAATAAAAATAACCTGTAATTAACAAAAATAATACAATAGAAATACAATAGAAAGTTTTATAATTTATGTATAAATGTCCAATCCCGATGTTGTCCAATCAGCAATTCTAATACATATATCATAGAACAGATAAGTCTAAATTATGTTCAGACATACGGTATATATATTGATAATTGATATTCAAAAGAAAAGATTAATGAACAATTATATTTGTGTACATCTACATTTGTATATATAAACCTACATATATGTTTATAAAATTTACCTTGTCAATTTGTTGCTTAGAATGTGCATGGTTAATGATGATAGTTAATAATGGAATAACATCGATTTGTCTATAAAAACGAAACAACAACTTTATATAAGTTATTTAGAAAACAGAGCAAATTTTGTAATAATTGTACAATTGTTACATATTTTTACAAAATAATATTATTACATGGGTTTAATGCTTTCCAAATTGTATAATATGGAATCAAATATTTCGATATTCTTTGCGTGTCTCGCAATAATAGAACACAAACTGTTTATATGATCGAAATCTGTGATTATTTTTCCCTCAACAGCGCCCAATTTCATTATATCTATATACTTGAGAATGATTGAGAAATTTTTGGAGCAAGCTAAAAATTTTAAAATATTATAATCTGATTTTTTCAAATATATATTAAACACTTGCATCCAAATATCGTCACTCGCTGACTTCAAACCATTGCAGAATATCCATTCTCTCCATCCCGGCCAAATTCTGATATTCAGAGTGAAATAAAAATAGATAATTAATGAAATAAAAATAGATTATTAAAATTTAAGAAATAAAAATAGATTATTAAAATTCGTAATTCTATTTCTTGATCATATAAATTATCAAGCATTTCACAAAATATTATATAAAAAAATGTATGTATAAAATGGACGTGATTGAAAAATAATTGTACAGAGTAATTACTTAGTGTGGTTGGTACGAATCGAGAGAAACCGATTTAATTCATTTTTAGCTATTGATAAGCAAATAGTATGATCCAAGGTGCATAACCATTTTGTAGCCTCTTGCCTCAAACATTCAATGAAAACGCTCCCCTGACTCAATCTATCTGATTGCAAATCGGGATATTTTATATTCCATAAAATCGTATTCAATAATGGTATTACTTCTGTCTACAAATTGTTAAAAAACGTATAAGAATTTATATATTTATTTATATGTTATAGAATAATTTATGAAGTTTGTGCATGTACTTCTATTTAAAAAACTGTAGATATACAATATATATATTCAAATAATATAATAATCTTCTTATAAGATTAAAAACATAATAAATGCGTGATTATGTTACACCTAATTAATACAATTTGATATTATCTAATATCTAATTATTATTCTTTTTAATACTAATTATTACAAATTATTGTACGAAAATTTAAAAGCGGAAGTTGAACTTTGGAAAGTTAAACATTGTGTATATTCATCTATATTTTATCAAAAATAAATTTTAAAATATATTAATTTTAAAATATCAATGCGTTGTATACGTTGTTCATATATACAGGGTGACCCATTTTAACTTAGGCAGCCAAATAACTCGAAAAATAAGCAAGATAGAGAAAAATGTTTTAGACAAAAGTTGTATGGTTTCGAGGGGGCCATAAGATGGTATCATTGGTTTGACCTTGAAGAGTCATTTGAAGGTCACGTGAAGGTCACTTCAATTTTTTTAAATGGAACATCCTATATATTTTTGTACATTCTTGTAGCTCATCTCGAGAGCTTTCCAAAACACTATAATTAAGTACATTTTCGTTAAGTACTTTTTGAGGTATGAGGCTTGAAATAATTTCTTAATTTTACATAAACCGTAAAATATCTTGTAAAATATTCATTTTTCGATTACCTTACCTTAATAGTTTTATGTACAAAATAATGAGAGGAATCAATTGGTGTAAAGAAAACACATAGTTGTTTTTAAGAAAAAATATGGAATTGTTAATTGCAAATTACATATTTTTTCTTCAAAACAACTATGTGTTTTCTTTACACCAGTTGATTCCTCTCATTATTTTGTATGTAAAAGTATTAAGGTAAGATAATCGAAAAATGAATATTTTACAAGATATTTTACGGTTTATTTAAAATTAAGAAATTATTTCAAGCCTCATAACTCAAAAAGTACTTAACGAAAAGGTACTTAATTATAATGTTTTGGAAAGCTCTCGAGATAAGCTACAAGAGTGTGCAAAAATATATAGAGTGTTCCATTTAAAAAAATTGAAGTGACCTTCACGTGACCTTCAATGACTCTTCAGTGTCAAACCAATGATACCATCTTATGGCCCCCTCGAAACCATAAAACTTTTGTCTGAAACATTTTTCTCTAAAATGCTTTGTTTCCGAAATAATTGCGTGCGTTAATTAAAATGGCTCACCCTGTATATATAAGAACAATGTACACAATGCATTTATATTTTATATATATATATAAATTATTTAATATAAAACGCACATTTTTTTACTTACAGAAACTAATATTATTTATACCTTTATAGGTGCGCTTTCTGGAAATGCAAAGAAACCCGACATATATTCCAAGTTTTTGAACATAGGATACCATGCGATATAATCTGTATCTCGCCATAGATAGTGAGAAATATCCGAAAATATAGTGGAATTTAGTTTGCCTGTCATCACAAAGTGAAATGTGTCGTCCATGATTTTAGCACGATCGAGAACATGTATTTTTCTAAAAGATTTGGAGTTCAGATGTATCGAAAGTCTACCCCAATTCTCGGCATCATAATTGACGCGATAGCATCCTGTCGTTTGATAAATAAATTCTGAATTAAATTAAATTTTTATTGAATTTGTCAAGTAATAATTTGATATATCTTTTGTCTTCTTATATTCAAAGCATATAAAAAATATATTAAAAATTGTGATTATTATAAGAAGCAAACTGTGGATTATCAATATTAAATTATGTCACGCTGTTAAATCAATTTAGAGAGCTATGCAAAAAGAGTTATATCAATTTAGAGATCTATGCAAAAAGAGTTATATCAACTAAAATTTATTTTGTTATTTTTACATTTATAATCAAAATAATGATAATAAAATTATACTACATACTTCGTTGCGTCTAACATTTTAATATATTATATGTGTAATCTTTAGATCGTGCATAAAATTTTATTATAATAATAATAGATTATGTAGACATAATTTATCAAATATAAATAATCAGGTAAAAATATAGAATCTTTATGCATATTATGTGTGTGTAGCAAAAATTGCATATTATTAATATTAAATAACTATTATAATTAAGTCATTATAATTACATCATCCAATAATTAAATTATTAGATATTAAATAATTTTAATCATTGTTGGATGCTTAAGAAAAATGTTCTCTAAATAATATATAAAAAATTTGCTATAGATTGAATTATATACAGGATGTTCCATTTTAACTTTTACACAGTAACTCGAAAACAGGCGTTTTGGAAAAGAATGTTTCAAATCAAAGTTGTAGGATAGGGAGAGGAAAATAGGATAGGAATATCAGTTGATTTTGTAGATATCAAGGACAACCTAGTTGTTTTTAAATTTAACTACTCTACTTTGTCTATATAAGTCAATTTCTCACAATATTCCTCGCAAAAAGTTATAAGGATAAAATAGCCAAAAATTGAATAGTTTACGAGATATTTTATACTTTAAGTTGACAAAATTTTACATAAACCATAAAATATCTTGTAAAATATTTACTTTTCGATTATCTTACCGTAATACTTTTATGCACAGAATGAGAAACAACTGGTGTAAAGAAAACACGTAATTATTTTTAAGAAAAAATATGAATTTGCTACGAGCAGCTATAGAAAGTAATAAAAGTATAGTAATAAAAGTATAGTAATAAAAGTATACGATAAAAGTATAATAAATTTATCGATTAATATTTTATAATTACCACTTTGTTGTAAATTAGCCAATATCCAGTCATTCTTGTCTATAAAATCTATATTTAATATATGGTACGAAATATGTGGGTCTAACCACACTGCAGGCAATATTTTTTTCGAATCGGAATGCGTCCGCGATGTAATATTCAAAAATATCCATATATTCATATTAAAATTGTCTACAGATATATTCAAGCTGTTATTATTATAATTTCTTTTCACATTTATCACAGGGTACTGATTTAGCTGTCTCCAACCAGCTATTCTATCCTTTACATTGTATTTGATTTCAGTAGGTGATGCATCCATAGCAGCTTGCATAACATGCCAGAAAACATTAATGCCTCTAGAGCTAAAAATCCAAACAACGACGAATTATAAGAAAAGATAAATAAAAAAAGATATATTAAGAAAAATATTGAAAAGCATTCGAGATTTTTAAAGAACAAAGTAAAATTGGAAGAGCAGTAGTGACGGAGAAATGTAAATTATATCAAATAGAATTGGAATAATAAGAAAGTATTAATGGTAAATGGCAGAATACAATCAATAGGATAGTAATTAAAAAAGATAAATGTATTACAGAAAAGAAATAAAGTAAAAGAAAAAAGAATTAAAAGATATAAGTAGGGAACATATGAGAAGATTTAAAAAAAACAAGAATGAAATAGATGTATAACGAAAAAAGTTAAAGAAAATTGGAAGAAGACGAAAATTAAAATAATAAATAAAGAAGAAACAATTAAAATAATAATAATAATAAGTAAAATAATAAATAAAGAAGAAAATAAATAAAGAATTAAAATAATAAATAAAGAAGAAACAATTAAAATAATAATAATAATAAGTACAAAAACAAAGTCGAAGTTAAAAGTTAACAAGAGAAAAATTAACAAGTCTTGAAATTACTAATAAAAATCAAGTATAAATAAAATTATATTAAGAAACATAGAAAAGAATAAAATCATAGAAGAGAAAATCGATAAATAAACAAAAATAAATTTCAAAAATTGAAAAATAAAACAAAAAATAATTTAAAAAAGTAAATAAAATTAAAACATCTTTTAAAAATATGCATTTAAATTTATTATATAATAATATTGTAATCTATATTACTCACCGCTTTATATCCTTAAGTATATTTGAATATATTTCCATACCATTTCGGAACACTTCTTCGGGGAGTATTGTTTGCAATGTGCGGAACATAATGCTTACTACGAAAATTGACATTATAAAATAAAAATGTAGTATGTATAAAATAAATTTGCTATACCTCATTTGGATATATGAATTTTTAAACATAACTGTTAACTTTTATATAAATAAGGTTAACTTTAATTTTATTTTTAATAAACTTTAATTTTAACTTTTTAAACTTTAATTTTATTTTTAATTTTATTTTAAATAAAATTTTGATAAACGTTTTACGAAAACAATAATAAAAATAAATCACAACTAAATTATTTTTTTTATTATAATGTTTTTTATATGTAGCATTAAAGAATTTATCGACAATGAATTATTTGCTTGATTATACCCTTGATATAAAGAGGAATTTCAAAAGAGCTATTGAATCCTGATTTATTCGTGAGCGGCCATGTGTCCTTAGTGCTCCAATGAAGAACATCATTTTGCATTTGAACTACAAAGAAATCTTGTATCCGAAAAAGCGGAAGTGTCTGGAAAAGATTTTAATATAATTAAATAAATATTCAATCAAAAGAATTGCTTACACATTAGCAACATACATTAAAACCGTTAAAATATATTTAAAAAAATTTACACACATTCGTTCAATGAATTTTTCTTATTAAGTTTAAAAATATATTTAAGTATTTAATGATATTCAATGATATTATTTTAAATTATGTATTTTTAAAGTTATTTAAAAGTATATACATATGTCAATATGTATTATATAAATTATGATATTTTAATTTAATGTTGCTTATGTGATAAGTTTTGGCTGATTATCGTTATAGAAATCTAAATATTTTTAAATTCCGATTATTTGAGATTGTGATTGAAATAATTAACGCTAAATATAAAGTAACCTTATTGGCGACGTAAATTCCAAAAAACGTAGCAAAACCTTTGCTTAACCAGAATTCCCACTCATATGGATCGATTCCATTAAAAAGCCATTCGTGCGCCATCTTATATGCTATTACTTGTGTTATTTCAATTTTCCGTATCTCAGAATCTATTCTTTCATTATAGATAATATCTTCTTCTCTAAAAATAATTCAGAAGTATCACAATAAAATATAGAGAATCTCTGTTATAAATATGAAAATTAGTTATATCATAGATAAATTAAATAATTAAATTATATACATATATATATATATAGATAAATTAAAAAGAAAAAGTAATTGTTTTAAGAAATAATATATTATATGTGTTCATTTACAAAAACATAGACACATACGCAAATTACTCTGTTAACTATGATACATTATTATTATTTATTGAAATACTATAAATATACAAATATACATATAATTTTGATATAATTTTATATCAAAATTATATCAATTATATCAATTTTTCTACAATAGCGAGTAGCGAGAAAAAATATTATTTTTTGATATATATTAACATTTCCTTCTAAATATATTTACCTATGAAGAACGGATCCCAACATTATCTCTTCTACGTCGAACAACTCCGGAATTGCGATGTGATTTACTTCCGGAGTTTTCCTGATGTACGGCAATTCCTTTTCTAAGAACTGCGTAATATTTTTAGCAACTGTGTATGCAAATTGCACACGCGGTAACATGTCAGTTCTGCACAACAATCTGGCACTCTGATTTGTTTCTGAAGTAAAGGCGAGATGAAACACACCCGCTGCTATGAAATAAACGGGCATTACAGGAGTAGATTCGAAACGTGTCCATTGCATATTATTTTCATCCATATTTACTTCTTGGACGGGCATATTTGATAAAGCCGTGTAGTTTGTATGATGCTTTATAGAAATGTTATAACTAGCATATAGAGTATCCTTCAAAAATGGAAATAATTTTCGAGTCGCAAATTTGTAATAATGCGTTGCAGACAACCACCTAGCATATGTAACAGTATATTTTTAATAAAAAATATAACAATATATTTTAAATAAAAAGTTTATAATAAAAAGTTTTCAGTTATTACTGAAATGTTAGAAATTAAAAGAGAAAAAGAAAGAAATGGAAAACAAATGTACATAAAAACTTAAGCATACTGTTAAAAGATTAATTATAATATATTTATATTATATTACCATTTTACTATTATGCTATATTTTTATTTAATATACATGTACGTCATAAAAAATATTTGTAATAGTATAATAAATCTATAATATCTATATATAAATCTACATATCTATAATAAATCTACATAAAATAATATATTCATAAAATTCTCTAAAATATGCACTTATATAAGATAATAAATATGTGAAGATGATAACATATAACAGCATTTCTAATATTTAAGATTTTGTTATCTATGTGTGATCAATATCTATCTTGTATTAAAAAGTTTTTGATAATAGAAATACTATGTATACTTCCAATGCAAAAGATTTTTCCTCAATTAATTACTTATAGGAAAATTTTTTATAAATTATAACAGCTATGTTTAAATAGTACTTTATTGAATCATATGATATATGTTAAAATTATGTCAACTGTAGTAATAATAGTAATAATACTACGAATAGTTTGCAAAAATTAAAGCAAGAATAGTACATATTTATAGAGTCTAAGTTATTTAACGCTTTAAAAACTACTCACACTCTATCATTTTGTTTATTCATGTAAGTTCTAAATCCGCCATCTTCAGCTAAAAACCCGGAAAATTTCATATTCACAGTATAATTTCCTGATGATAAATTATACGGTAAAGAAATGGTGGTTATATTCGTTTTAGTGTCGTAGATAAATTTCTTCGGTCTATGAGCAAAAACTTCTTCTTCGCTTTCTTCAGATATTTGTGTATTATTTGTTATCGTAATTCTTGTTATCGACAAATTTTCTGTATAAAAATATATATCTTGCATTTCATCAAGAATATATATGCGGACATTATATTCGCCGTAGAAGATATCCTCATTGACATATAGTTCAAAATGGATGTTATAATGTTGCAGTACACTCAGCTTCGGTAGTACGGACAATTGTGCATCATTAAAAGGAGTCGTCGCGACAATGAATATTAGACTGCAACTTAATACTTTTAGGAATGCCATGTCACTCTTTTTCTCTCTCTCATTCGTCTTAAATGTCTAATTAACCATCTTTTCTTCTTGAAACAAAAATACAAATAAAATAATATATATGTATATATGTGTATATGTATGTACATATATACATACATGTGTGTGTGTGTGTGTGTGTGTGTGTGTGTGTGTGTGTGTGTGTGTGTGTGTGTGTGTGTGTGTGTGTGTGTGTGTGTGTGTGTGTGTGTGTGTGTGAGTGAGTGAGTGAGTGTGTGTGTGTGTGTGTGTGTGTACATATATATATATATATATATATATATATATATATATATATATATGTAATAAAAAATTTGCTTCAATTATTGCTTTTGTTATGTATAAAAATAATATGAATAAACATGAGTAAAAAATATCACATCATTTATTATTAATAAAATATAGCCTTAGGATAAAAGAATTATAATCTTGCAATATATATGTATATTTTAGCGAATATATTAGCCCTTTGTACTCCACCTAATTTTATTATATGACTTATCAGCAACTCCAAGATATTTTTATGGTACCTTTGGTGACATTAAAATACATACATTAAAAAATTATATATCAAATAAAAATTATTATATCAAATAAATATAAAATTCTACTTTACTGTCATCACTGCTACTCTCAGTATTATAAATAATTTCACTACAATCAACAGAAAAACAAATAATATAAATAACTTTTTGTTCATGCTTGAGATGGCTGAGTGTAAAATAAAACACGAGCCCACTTTTTTGTTGGTTTGATATGCACGTTTATTTTTTTGCAACTAATGTCACTTTTATTTCAGCCTATATTGTGTGTAAATCGTCTGAGTCGTTTAGTTTTTATCATTTGCTTCTTGTTGAAGACACTCTTTTCAAGGCGGCCGGCATGTTTGATCTCTCCTTCATGCAATATTCTATGCTTAGTTGCCAATCAGAAAATCAACCAAAAGGGGCAAGAGACAATGACCGCGCTTATTATCTTTAGTTTTGAGCGCTCTCGCGCGGTAGTGTCTCTTGCCCCTTTTGGTTGATTTTCTGATCAGCAACTAAGCATAGAATATTGCATGAAGGAGAGATCAAACACTTTCTTTGTAAAATATATGTCGCCTTAGCGGCGCCTCTAATGTTGCGATACAAAGTATACATGTTGCCGTAGCAGCGACTATGGAGTACAAAGGGTTAATTTGATTAAGTTTTATCACACTTAATAAAGAACTTTTAACACATTTTATAAAGAACTTTTTTATTAAACGTTTAATTTTAAATTAGATTGTGTGATTTGTTTTTATTTCATAAATAATATAATAACATACGCTTAAAATTAAAATTCTGTCCTTTTAATAATTTCGAAAAAGGCAGACATTTTTGACCAAAAGAATTATACATGTTATGTTTCTACGTTAAAATTATTTAAATTGTCCTCTCGGTGTACATAACGTACACATTTTATTTATTTTTAAACGACTATGTAGGTATTTTCTTTTTATAATCACTCGCCTTTCGTATATAGTTATCTGCAGATCAGAATTTAGTTTCTTGATAATAATTAAACGTAGTTATCTCGTTGTTACCATATATTATTAATGTCGACAAAAACTGTATCTACATATATTTGATCTTCATGATCTTCACTACATATATTTGATCTTCTGGGAAACTACCGACAAATAACAACGTTCGATATCTGAAATCATAATAAATATGTCATTAAAACAACTTTTAAAATCAAAATAATGTGAAATCAGGTTTAATAAATGTCTTATTTATCAATGAGTAATAAAGTGTGAATATTTGATTAAATTAACTCCCGCGATTTATATTTGATTGTAAAATAATTATTTTTGAAAAATATTTTAAAGCCATCCGAGAAATTGTATTTTATACTTTCATTTTCTTTCTTCTAAGCAAATAATTCATCTCTATTTCTATCTTAATTTATTAAGATGTTGTAGTTTTTTTTACATTAAATGTTTAAAATTAATATTCTCTTCTTCTATCACATAAATAGAATAAAAGACAGGTTTCGAGTAAAGAACTCAACAGAAATGAATTTCGCTGTATTATATGTCATGTAATATACATTACATAATGTCGTTTCTTTGTGTTACATTAATATTAAAATATTATTAATAATTCCAGTGAAAAATGTGCAAAAAGAGATATCGTTTTTAAATAATCAATTTTCAAATTTATCAAGTTTTGACACATTATACAGGGTGTCCCTGAGCATGAGCTCACGCACTTGTGAGGAGGTAGAGCGCAGTAAATTAAATAAAGAAATCCTATTCCATGTAACGATTTTTGTAATAATAATAGAAATATTAATTATTGAATGTTCATCACAGTTATTTTCAAGGTCAATTTTAAGATTGACAGAGGCACTTTCAGAAAAAACGTTTGATACAAAAGTTTCTTATTTTTTCACGTACAATTCGAATCTGTAATAAAAAGTACCATGTTCCCCTAAAAAAATTCAACTTCCGATCCGGATGGCGTATTTCCGGTCAAAATCAAAAGTTGAAAATATCACCATTTGATAGAGCGTACCCGATTTACTTAAAAATTGTTCGCGATTTTTGACAAAAACCATTTATTTTCATTTTAAAAGGGGTGTACGGGTGGTCTGGGACACCCTGTATATATAACACAAGTTTTATATATATATATATAGTTCTAATAAAAATTTTTCTTTAATTATTCCTATTATTACATATAAAAAAGAGCCAGAGAGAGTATATAAAAAATATCATATAATATTTTATTTAAAATATTTAGCTTTAGGAAAAAAGAATTATAATATTTCAATAAATGTAATGTATTAAATTAATTTGTTTAGATTAAAATGCACACTGACATAATTTAATAAAAAATTTCTTTATTAGAAATTTATGATTTTAAGTTAAATTAAATTTATTTCTAAGATAATATAATAATTCATACGCTCTTGTATAATTAAAATCTTTTTGCTCTAATATATTTATAAAAACGACTTTGAACGAATTTTGAAAAAACAATCATCTCTGAAGAAAAACACTATATTTGTTACGTTTATGTTATACTAATAAAAAGTTATTCTATTAAAAACGTTTAAATTGTCCTCAACGTATATAATTTACACATTTTTCTTTGAAAACGGCTATGTATTCTGTTTTGTTACAACTTACCTTGTATATTATGATGTCAGTCGATCAGAATTTAATGTTAGATAATAATTAACTCTTTATTATCCTAAATTTTATTAAAACCGAAAATATATCTATATTACTTGATCTTGCTGTTCTGGGATACTACCGAGAAATGTCAATGTTCGACACGTGATATCATAATAAGTATGTTATGGAAACAACCTTGAAAATCAAAATAATATGAAACCAGACTAATACGTGTCTTATCAGTTAATAAACACAATAAAATGCTAATATATGATTAAATCAACTCTCTGTTCGATATACTTCATTAATTATTTTTAAAATGCATTTTATAACAATTAAAAAGTTGTATTCTCTCCATACTTTTATTTTTTCTTATAAGCAAATAATCCATCGCCGTTTGTATCTTAATTAAGGCTCAAATATTATAGATTTATGTGTGGTATTCAATATCCAAAATATTTTATAAATATAATAAAAATAATGTGATTTGTCGGAAAAGAAAGAAAAAAGGCTAAATTTTTTAAATAGAATATTTTCTTAATTAACATAAATTTTAATAACAAAATTGATCTCTCTGAAATATCAAAAAATATATATTTATGTGTTCTCTTATTTGTTCAAAATTTTCTCATTTCAAGATTTTTACATTTGCAGGAACCTTATAGAAGGCACATGATATATTCAATGATTATATAAAATTTTGGATGAATACGGAACAAAAATGGATTTGAGCACGTTGACACTGAAAAAGAGTAGCTACGAATAATACAAAAATAATTAAAGCGTAAATTATCAAATCACGAGAAATGTTCTAAAAAGATCTATCTATAATTTATTATTATAAATTTTATTATAAGTCTGCAAAAGTTTTGCAAACTTTATTTTTTTTATTTCTTTAGCCTAAATCTTTTTATAGACATTATTGTCAATGCATATTTTTATTGTAGGTATAGTAAGATTTGTAAATTTTATAGACTTTTTATTAAAAGTAATTGTAAAGTGAGTATATACTTTGGTATTATTAATTTATTTAAATACAATAACAATATTACAATTTTTCTATTACTTTTTCATCGCTCTGCAATAATCAGCGCATGTAAATACTTTTGATATATTTTAATATATTGATTGTCTAAAGCTAATCATTCTTTTTTTTTATTAAAATAAATAAAATTTAATAAAATAAGACTTAAAATAAAAAAATAAGTCTTGAAAAAAACAAATTTCATAATATTATATGTCGTATTTTTCTCATTGCATGAACACTAAAATAGTATATCTATATCTAATGAATAGAAAGAAGGGTAATTATGCACTTTATGGACGACCTCACTGATTTCAATGATCTTGACATATGTTGCCAAACTCACTTTCCTGAGTAATTATCAAAAGGTTTTAAGTGTTATTTATTAAAAAGTTATTAACAAAAAAAGTTTTACGAATTATGTGCAACTTTTAGACATTATGTACGTTTTAAGAGTCAAGGTGAAATGTACATGCGTGGCTACAGTGGCTTCCGCCCCCCCCCCCCCTACGAGGGCTCCACTTCCAGAAGATATAACCTAACCCAAACCTATTCTGATTTAAACCAAATTTTAATTTTAAATCAGAAATAGGTTTGAGATAGATTATATCTTCCGAAAGTGGAGCCCCCCGTAGGGAGGGCGGAACACACTGTCTTCAAGCATGTACTTTGCAACACAAAAGGAAGTTCACTCTACATTTAATGATGATCATCGCTATATATTAAACATATATTCCATCAAATATAATTTCTTAAACGTACATGCAAAATCATATTATATTCATTAAACTTTTTTCGTTAATAACTTTTTAATAAATAGTGAGCGACACTTAAAACCTTTTGATACTTACTCAGGAGAGTGAGCTTGACAACATATGTCAAGATCATTGAAATCGGTGAGATCGTCCGTAAAGTGCATAATGACCGAAAAAAGATATCATATTTAGATATATATTTAATTTAGATTATATTTAAAAGATATAATATTTATATAATCAATTCCCTCCTGTGTTCAAATTTTCATATTACAAGATACATACATATATAAGAAACACATATATATCGAATTGATAATTAATAATTATATTATATCAATTCGAATAATATACTAAATGCGTTTAAGCGCTTTTTTTAATATTAAAATGCAAACATAATTGTTAATTAATTTTCTATAAGAAACATCAAATTACACATTATAAATATTTGCGTCATATATGCATTACATATGATGACGTATTACTGATATCATGTGCAAACACGATAAATTTTTGACATTAATATAAAATGTTAACAGTTTTAAATGTCTGCAAATTAAGAGAATAAGTTGTTTTGTTATATTAAAAAATCTTTCTATTATTTAGAAGAATTAAAATATATAATTTCTTGTAAATATTTTTTAGATAAAATAATCAGTACTATCTGTATTAAATTTAAAATGTCAACAGAACTTTTAAACTCTATTCTTAAACTCTAAATTCGACAAAGAAATGTTAAGTCCAAATCAATCTGTTGAATCTAACGTTCAATACAGAACTCCTCATACTTTATTTTAATCTATTTATTTAGCATATTTTTATTCTAATTTATATGATATCCGCTTGTTCATTTTTTTATTCTTTTTTTTTCTAGAGCTATTGCAACTGTCATAAAAAATTGTTAGGGATTCACTTTTACCACTGCGCTACTATAATTATAACTATAATTGTTCCTTTCTGTTCTCTTCCAATTTCTTTTTGTACATTGTATCAAAGCTGTAATTTATTCTCTATCTTTTGCATTATTCAGTCGATATCATTTTGTTACTTCTATTGTAACGATCATTTGACACTCATTGATCTATACTGTATTCTATATTATTTTTCACGTGTGCCGAATACATAGCATGTTCTGTCTCATACTTTGCTCTATAAAAATAATTATAATTAAGCATTAATTCTTTCGATTTATGATTAATATCTCAAGAATGTTTTATAAAATTTAAATGATAATTGTGTTGAAATATTTCATATGTGCATTACATGAACACATCGATTTATCTTGAAAAAAATATTATTTTTTAATTATCACATAATGATTACTTTAATTGTGTTTAAATAGAACTCATTAACTTTTTATTCTATTATGACTCAATCACTATGTTGCCGTTATCGTATATGTATTTCTTTATTCATGAATGCATGTTTTTAACCAAAATGAATAAATGAAAATACAAAAACTATTCATATATTAAAAGTAAACATGTGTATGCATTACATTTCGTTATCTTTTCCAGGTTTCATTGATCAATCAGCCAAGTATTCTTTAAATATATCATCAAAATTGTTTATAAGATATCGATATTCGTACAATTCGGTCTTTATTTGATTCCAACGTAGTTCTAACTTGCGGTTTACATACATTTTTATACTCTCCATATTCTTTTTAAATGGCAAGGATTTAATTACCTAAAACAAATTATTTTAACATTTAGTTCAACAGTAATTTCATAAAAGTCATTCACAATTTTTGGCTATTAGCATAATTAGCATAAAATAATTATATTGATATAAAAATAAATACATAAATAAATTAATAATAAGAAATTCATAACGAAATATGTATATTTAGATTTCTAAAATTTACCGTATCGCCGTTTTCATGATATTCATAATTAATTACAAATTCTGGATTACCCTTGAAATTAATTTCCATGTATTCCTTTATCTAAAATAAATTATGTTTTTAGATTAATATGTAAATGTTAATTTTGCCTCATAATGTAAAAATATACATATATCATAGAACAGATAAATCTAGAATATATTTAAATAGACAGATATATTATATACAGATTGTATCAGATCATCCGTTCCAGCCAAATATCTCGAAAACCGAGAACGGCACACAAAAATATTTCAGACAAAAGTTGTAAGGTTTCAAGTAACGCATTACATAGTAATATTGGTAAAACCTTGAAGAGTATTGTCAAGATCACGTGAAGGTCACTTTCAATATCTTAAACGGAAACCCCCATTTCTCATTGCATATTCTTATAGCTTACCTCGAGAGCTTTTCAAAACACTATAATAAAGTACATTTTCATTGAGCACTTTTCGAGTTATAAAGCTTGAAATAATTTCTTAATTTTATATAAACCATAAAATATCTAGTAAAATATTCATTTTTCGATTACCTTTCCTTAATATTTTTATGTACAAAATAATGAGAGGAATTAATTGGTGTAAAGAAAACACATAGTTATATTTAAGAAAAAATATGTAATTGTTAAAATGAATATTTTACTAGATATTTTATGTATGATTTATGTAAAATTAAGAGATTATTTCAAGTCTCATAACTCGAAAAGTACTCAATGAAAAAAAGTTTTATTATAGTGTTTTGAAAAGCTCTCGAAGTAAGCTACAAGAGCTTTTTTTGGGAAGAGATTGCCCTAACACCTGTATATATGTATATATATATATATGTGTGTGTGTGTGTGTGTGTGTGTGTGTGTGTGTGTGTGTGTGTGTGTGTGAGCGCGCGCGCAAGTCATGTGTATACAAGCCTATACATATAACTTTATAAAATTTACCTTATTAATTTGTTGCTTGAGATATACATGGTTCATGATTATAGTTAATGCTGTAATAAAACTGATTCCTCTATAAAAACGAAATAATAGATTTATATAATAAAAAAAATGAAGCAAACCTTCCTAATTGCACAGGTATTACATATTTATAAAAAAAATAATCATTACTTGGGTTTTAGAAGCCCCAAATTGTCTAAAATGAAATCAATTAATGCAGGATCCTTTGCATGCCTCGCAACAATATTACAAAAACTGTTTATATGGTCCACAGCTGTTGCCATATTAGCTGTAAAATATATACATTGGTAAATGATTAAAGGATCTTTGGAACAAGTTAAAAATTTTAAATAATTATGATCTGATTCTTCCAAATATCTATCAAACACTTGCATCCAAGTATCGTTATCGGCTGTTTTCAAACCATTGCAGAATGTCCATTCTTTCCATCCCATCCAAATTCTACAATATTTAAAATAAAATAAAAATAAATTATTAGAATTCATAATTTTATCTCTTGATCACATAAATTATCAATTATTTCACAAAATACGAGAAATATATATTTATGAAATAATTGAAAAATAATTACAAAGGGTAATTACTTGTTTGGTAAATAATTCTTATGGCTGTAGAGGTGCCATTTTAATTCACGATTGGCTGTGTGCAAGCAATCATTATGATTTAAGGCGCATAACCATTTTGTAACCTCTTGTCTTAAACATTTAGCGAATAAGCTACTATCCGTGCTTTCATCTTGATTAAAATTGGTATTTAGTATTTGCGATAAAATCCCATTCAAGAGATGCATTATTTCTGTCTACAAATTGTAAAATAATGTATAAAAATTTCTATATTTATTTATATTTTTATAATGATATATTTATTTATATATTATAGAAAAATTGAAAAAGTTTGTGCGCATACGCTGTTATTTAAAAAGTTATGCCAATAATATAATAATGTTTTCATAAGATTAAAAAGATAATAATAAATGTGTGTCTATATTACATCTAATTAATATAATTTGATATTAATTATTATCCTTCTCAGTAGTAAATAAATTAGTGCATAAAAATTTAAAAGGGGAAGTTGTTTCATGAACTTTGAAGAGCTAAACATTGTGTGTCTTATCTATATTTATAATTCATTTATATATTTTGAAAAATAATTTTAAAATATAAATGTTCATATATGTTGTTAAAATATACATATATAAATTATTTAAACACACATTTTTTTACTTATACAAACGTTAATGTTATATATACCTTCATAAGTGTGCTTTCTGGAAACTTAAAGAAACCTGACATATATTCAAAACTTTTGAACATAGGATACCATGCGATATAATCTTTGTCTCGCAGTAGATAGCGAGAAATATTCAAGAATATAGTAGAATTTAGGTGACCTGTCATCATGAAGTGAAATGTGTCGTCGATGATTTTAGCACGATCGAGAACATGTATTTCTCTAAAAGTATTGGTGTTCAGGTATTTCGAAAGTCTATTCCAATTCTCGGCATCATAATTGACGCGATAGCATTCTGTGGTTTGATAAATAAAATCTGTATTAATGTAAATGTTTTATTGAATTTGTCAAGTAACAATTTGAAACATAAATTTATTTTGGCTACATTCATGATAATCAACAATGATAATAAAATTATACTATACACTTCATTGTGTGTAACCATAGACATATTAACATGTTAATATGTCTATGTGTGTAACATATTAATGTATGTATAATCTTTAGAGTTAAACGATTATTATAATTAAATAATTATAATTAAATCATTCAATAATTAAATAATTAAATATTAAATAATTTTAATCATTGTTGGATTCTTAAGAAATATATAACTTAAATAACATATATTGAATTATGTAAGGTTAACTTTTATGTAGTAATAACTTGGAAACAGGCGTTTTGGAAAAAAATGTTTCAAATAAAAGTTCCAGAGTTTGGAGGGGGAAAGATAAGAATATTAGTTGGGGCTTGGGTGTAGGTATCAAGGTCAATCTAAGTTTTCTTAAAAAATGAAATTACTTTTATTTATCTATATAAATCAATTCCCCACAATATTCCTCGTAAAAAGTTAGAAGATAAGCCAAAAATTGAATAATTTACGAAATATTTCATACTTTAAGTTCACAAAATTTTACATAAACCATAAAACATGTAAAATATATATGTTTTTCAATTACATTACCTTAATACACTTTTATGCACAAAATAATGAGAAGAATCGACTGATATAAAGAAATTATGTAATTATTTTTAAGAAAAATAATTACATAATGTAATATAAATGTAATATAAATGTGCAAAGAATAGCTATATATGTAAAAGTATTAGTAACAATTTTTCGATCAATATTTACCACTTTGTTGTAAATTGGCCAATATCCAGTCATTCTTGTCTATGAAATTTATATTTAATATATAGTACGAAATATTTGATGCTAACCACACGTTAATCAATAAGTTCTTCAAATCGGCATTCGTTTGTGTAGTAATATTCACAAATATCGGTATATCGATATTAAAATTTTCTATAGATATATTCAAGCTGCTATTATTATAATTTCTTTTCACATTAATCACAGGATAATGTTTTAGTTGAGTCAAACTAACTACTCTAGCCGTTACATTAAATTTCAGTGAGAGAGATGATTTATCGTTGACTGATTGCATAATGTTAAAGAAGATAAATCTGCTCATGTAGCTAAAAATACAAGCGGATAAATGATAATAAAAATTAACAAAACGAGATCCTAAAAAAATATTGAAAAGCAATTAAGATTTTTAAAGAACAAAATAAAAATGAAAGAGAAGAAGTAGTAGTACTGTAAATTATATCAAATAGAATTGGAACGATAAATATAGAAAAATGTTAAAGATAAATAGCAAAAAAATAGAATAGTAATTAAAAAGATAAATATGTCACAGAAAAAGATTAGTAGAGAATATATGACAAGATTTAAAAAACAAAAATTAAAAACGGAAATGTAGATAAAGAAAGAAATTTAAAAAAATTGGAAGAAGACGAAAATTAAAATAATAATATTAATAAGTGTAAATATAATAAAACAGAGGGTAAAAATTAACAAGTCTTGAAATTATTAGTAAAATTTAAGTATAAATAAAGTTGGAAACAGAGAAAAGAATAAAAGAATAGAAAGAAGGTTCGAGAAGAAAACATAAATAAATTTTAAAAATTAAATAGTAGAGCAAAAAATAATTATAAAAAGAGGCAAACTTAAAAAAATCATTTAAAATTGTCTATTTATAATATAATTATATTGAAATCTATATATATTACTCACTAATCTCGTAAATACCAACTCATAGCATACAGAAAGTTCTCTTCAATAAGCATAAATTGCAACGTGCGGAACATAATGCTTGCTACAAAAATTGACATCATAAAGTAAAATGTAGTACGTATAAAATAAATTTTCGATACATGATTTGGATATATAAATTCATGAACGTAACTGATTTATATGTATGATAAGTAAAAGTTAATTTTAATTTTATTTTTCTGGTAAACGTGAATACTTAAATAATTAATAATATAAATAAATTACAACAAAGAGTAATTTCTTTTATTATATCATGTTTTTATATATAGCATTTAAAGTGTCGACAATAATTTATTTGCTTGCTTACCCTTGATGTAAAGAGGAATTTCAAAAGAGGAATTGGATCCAGATTCGATTGTGAGCGGCCATGTATCATTGGTACTCCAATGAAGAACATCATGTTGCATTTGAACCACAAAGAAGTCTTGTATCCGAAGATGCGGAAATGTCTGGGCGCAAAAAAATTATAATATAATTAAATAAATATTTAATTAAAAGAAGTGCTAACGTACATTAGCAATATACATTAGAGCTGTTACAATATATTAAAAAAAAATTACACATATTCGTTCATTGAATATTTTTTATTAAGTTTAAAAAATATATTCAAGTATCTAATGATATTCAATAAAATCATTTCAAGTTATGTATATTTAAACTTATTTTAAAGTTATTTAAAAGTATATATATATATATATATATATATATATATATATATATGTATATATATATATACAGGGTGTCCCTGAGCATGTGCTCACGCACTTGTGAGGAAGTAGAGCGCAGTAAATTAAATAAAGAAATCCTATTCCATGTAACGATTTTTGTAATAATAATAGAAATATTAATTATTGAAAGTTCATCATAGTTACTTTCAAGGTCAATTTTAAGATTGATAGAGGCACATTCAGAAAAAACGTTTGATACAAAAGTTTCTTATTTTTTCACGTACAATTCGAATCTGTAATAAAAAGTACCATATTCCCCTAAAAAAATTCAACTTCCGATCCGGATGGCGTATTTCCGGTCGGAATCAAAAGTTGAAAATATCACCATTTCTTTATTTAATTTACTGCGCTCTACCTCCTCACAAGTGCGTGAGCACATGCTCAGGGACACCCTGTATATACACATCAATGTATATAAATGATATTATAACATAATAATATAATGTTGCTTATGTCGCAAATTTTGGCTGATTATCGTTATAGAAATTTCAATATTTTAATTTTAATATTATCCGATTATGTGTGTGTGATTAAAATAATTGATGTTAAATATAAAACAACCTTATCGGCGGCGTAAATTCCAAAGTATGTAGCAAAACCTTTGCTTATCCAGGGTTCCCAGTTATATGGATCGATTGCATTATGAAACCATTCGTGGACCATCTTATATCCTATTATTCGCGCTATTTCAACTTTGCGTATCTCAGAATCTGTTTTTTCATTAAAGATAATATTTCCTTCTCTAAAAATAATTCGCAAATATTGCAATGAAGTCGAGAACTCTTTTCTTGCGTTAACGATCGCTAATGTAAGAAAGTTTGTGCAATCACTAGACACACTTTTGAGAGAATCATTGTTCAACATAATTAGTTATATAAGAGACTAATTATATTTCATAATAAACTCGTGTGTTAATCAAATATTACGACTACGACATCTTTCAAAATATAGTTAAAAAATTGTGAAAAAAGAAAAAATAATAAAAAATATATATGTTTCAATTACATATACACATGTAGATATTAAATTTTATAATATTGAATATATGCAGAAAAAATATTAAGTTTTAATGTAGAAATTAGCATATTTTTTAAATCAAAATATGTTTACCTATAAAGGACGAATCCGAATTTTATATCCTCTTCATTTAATAACTTCGGAATCACGATATGATTTGTTTCCGGACTTCTTCTGATATACGGAAACGCTTTATCTAAGTACTGCGCAATATCTTTAGCAACTGTGTATGCAAATTGCACATGTGGTATTATGTCTGTCCTGCACCACAATTTGGTAATCTGACTTGTTTCTGAACTTAAGGCGACATGAGCTACACTAATCGCTATGAAATAGACGGGCATTGCAGGAGTAGATTTGAAGCGTGTCCATTGCATATTATTTTTATCCATATTTATTTCTTGAACGGGCATATTTGATAAAGCCGTATAGTATTTATGATGCTTTATAGAAATGTTATAACTAGCATATAGATTATCCTTCAAAAGTGGAAATAATCTTCGAGTCGTAATTGTCTGATAATGCGTTGCGGCCAACCACCTAGCACATATATAACAATATATTTTAAATAACAAAATGTTTTCAGTTACTGTTAAAGTATGAGAAACTAACAGAGAAAGAAAGAGAAATAGAAAATATGTACAGATGTATATTAAGACTTTTATAAAAATACTGTTAAAAGAATAATTAATAATATAATTAATAATTAAAAATACTATTAAAAGAATAATATATATATTTCATATTACAATTTTTTCATTATATTATATTTTTTATTATGTAATATGTACGTTATAAAAATTTTTTATAATATCTATAATAAATATATATACAATAAAACAATATATTAACAATATTCTCTAAAATATGCATTTATAAGATAATAAATATATGAAGATGGTGATAACATAACAGTATACTTTTTAATATTTAAGATTTCATCATTCATGTATAATCAATATGTGTCTGATATCTTGTAAAACTGTTTGATAATAGGAATAATATATATACTTGCAGTACAAACGATTTTTCCTGAATTAATTACTTAGGGATATTTTTTGTGAACTATAGGAGAACTATATTTAATTACTAAATTAAATAATAATTTATTAAATCATACACATATGTTAAAACTATGTTATAATAATAATACGAACAGTTTGCAAAAAAATTGAAGCAAGAATAGCATTTATGGAGCTGAAGTTATTTAACGTTTTAAAAACTACTCACACTCTTTCATTTTGTTCATTTATGTAAATTGTAAATCCTCCATCTTCAGTTAAAAGACCGGAAAATTTCATATTCATAGTGTAATTTCCTGATGATAAATTATACGGAAAAGAAATGGTAGTTACATACGTTTCAGTGTCATAGATAAATTTCTTCGGTCTATGGGCAAAAACTTTTTCTTTGCTTTTTTTAGATATTTGTGTATTGTTTGTTACCGTAATTCTAGTTATCGACAAATTTTCTGTATAAAAATCTATCTCTTGTGTTTCGTGAGGAATATAAATGCTGACATTATATTCGCCGTGGAAGATACTAGCATTGACATTTAGTACAAACTGGATGTTATAATGTCGCTGTTCGGGCAATTGTGCTTCAATAAAAGGAACCGCCACGATAACGAATATTAGACTGCAACTTAATATTTTTAGGAATGCCATGTCATTCCTTTTCTTTCTCTCATTCGTCTTAAATATAAGTGTATCTAAGTAAATATTTTTTTCTTGAAATAAAAAAATACAAATAAAATTTTATATACATATGTGCATATATATGTGCAATATATAGAGAGTCCTATTTTAAATTTTCCAATCAAATATCTCTTTAGGAAAGTATTTTAGGAAAAAATATTTTAGATAAAAGTTGTAAGATTTTAAAATTTCTATTGAATGATTATATCCGTTTAACCTTGAGTGAAAGGGCCAAAATCACATGGAGTTCAACTTTGTTTTTTTAAACGGTACCCTCTATTTTTCATTGCATATTCTTGTAACTTATCCCGAGCAATTTCCAAAAACATTATAATAAAGTATTTTTTTGTTAAATACTTTTCGAGTTATGAGACTTGAAATAATTTCTTAATTTTACACGTTAACCATAAAATATCTAGTAAAATATTCATTTTTCGATTATCTTAACTCAATACTTTTATGCAGAAAATAATGTGAGAAATTAATTGGTGTAAAGGAAGCACCAGGGTTGGGAAGTAACTCATTACTTGTAACGAAGTTACAGTTATAGTTACTTTCCTGAAGAGAGTCTAGTGGAAACTATAAAATAGGACACCCTGCACATTATACATACATATATATATATATATATATATATATATATAATAAAAATTCGCTTTAATTATTGCTTTTGTGACATAAAAAAATAGACAAAGTATGTGAAAAACATTTATTACAAAGTATGTAAAATTCTGTCCCTTTAATAATTTTAAAGAAGACAGACATTTTTGACGAATAGATTTATATTTGTTATAATTGTACTTTAAAATTATTTAAATTGCCTTCAACGTACATAATGTATATTTATTTTTAAAAGCGGTTACATAGGTATTTTGTTTTTATAATAACTCACCTCTCTCGTATATAGTTGTCTGCAGATTAGAATTTAATTCCTTGATAATAATGAAATGTAGTTAATTCATTCTTACCATATTATTAAAATCGACAAAAACTGTGTCTATATCTATTTGACCTTCATGTTTTGAAAAACTACAGAAAGGTAACAACGTTCGATATCTGAAATCGTAATAAATATGTCATTAAAACAACTTTTAAAATCAAAATAATGTGAAATCAGGTTTAATAAATGTCTTATTTATCAATGAGTAATAAAGTGTGAATATTTGATTAAATTAACTCCCGCGATTTATATTTGATTGTAAAATAATTATTTTTGAAAAATATTTTAAAGCCATCCGAGAAATTGTATTTTATACTTTCATTTTCTTTCTTCTAAGCAAACCATTCATCTCTATTTGTATCTTAATTTATTAAGATGTAGTTTTTTTGTAGGTTTTTTACATTTAATGTTTAAAATTAATATTTTCTTCTTCTGTCATATAAATAGAATAAAAGACAGATTTCGAGTGAAAAACTCAACAGAAATGAATTTCGCAGTATTATATGTCGTGTAATATATATTACATAATGTCGTTTCTTTGTGTTACATTAATATTAAAATATTATTAATAATTCCAGTGAAAAATGTGCAAAAAGAGATGTTTTTAGGTAATCAATTTTCAAATTTATGAAGTTTTGACACATTATGTATATGACACAAGTTTTTATATGTATAGTTGTAATAAAAAAATTTCTTTAATTATTACTATTATTACATATAAAAAAGATCCAGTATATGAATAATATCATATAACATTTTATTCAAAAAATCTAGCTTTAGGATAAAAGAATTATTCCGTAATATCTCATTAAATGCCATTTATTATTTTAATTTGATTAGATTTAATTACACACTGACATAATTTAATAAAAAATTTCTTTATTAGAGATTTATGATTTTAAGTTAAATTGAATTTATTTCTAAGATAATATATTCATACGCTTTTGTGAAATTCAAATCTCTTTACTCTAATATATTTATAAAAACGACTTTGAACGAATTTTGAAAAAACAATAATTTCTGAAGAAAAACACTACATTTGTTATGTTTGTGTTATACTAAAAAAAAATTATTCCATTAAAATCGTTTAAATTGTCCTCAACGTATATAATTTACACGTTCTTTTTTTTTGAAAACGGCTATGTATTCTGTTTTGTTACAACTTACCTTGTATATTATGATGTTAGTCGATCAGAATTTAATGTCAGATAATAATTAATTCTTTATTATCCTAAATTTTATTAAAACCGAAAATATGTCTATATTAACTTGATCTTGCTGTTCTGGGATACTACCGAGAAATGCTAACGTTTGACACGTGATATCATAATAAGCATACAATGAAAACAACCTTGAAAATCAAAATAATATGAAACCAGACTAATACGTGTCTTATCAGTTAATAAACACAATAAAATGTTAATATATGATTAAATCAACTCTCTGTTCGATATACTTAATTAATTATTTTTAAAATGCATTTTATAACAATTAAAAAGTTGTATTCTCTCCATACTTTTATTTTTTTCTTAGAAGCAAATAATCCATCACCATTAGTATCTTAATTTATTGGCTCTAATTGTAGATTTATGTGTGGTATTCAATGTTTAAAATATTTTATAAATATAATAAAAATAACGCGATTTGTCGAAAAATAGGAAAAAAAGCCTTAATTTTTTAAATAGAACATAATTAACATAATTAACATAAATTTTTAAAACAAAATTGATCTCTCTAAAATATCAAAAAATATATATTTATGTGTTCTCTTATTCGTTCAAAATTTTCTCATTTCAAGATTTTTACATTTGCAGGAATCTTGTGGAATAAGACACATGGTATATTCAATGATTATGTAAAATTTTGGATGAATACGGAACAAAAATGGATTTGAGCATGTTGACATTGAAAGAGAGTAGCCACAAATAATACAAAAATAACTAAAGCGTAAATTATCAAATCACAAGAAATGTTCTAAAAAGATCTATCTATAAATTATTATTATAAATTTTATTATAAGTCTGCAAAAGTTTTGCAAACTTTATCTTCTCTATTTCTTAAGCCTGAATTTTTTTATAGACATTATTGTCAATGCGTATTTTTATTGTAAGTATAGTAAGATTCGTAAATTTTGTAGACTTTCTATTAAAAGTAGTTGTAAAGTAAGTATATACTTTGGCTTTATTAATTTATTTAAATACAATAACAATATTACAATTTTTCTATTAGTTTTTCATCGCTCTGCAATAATCAGCGTATGTAAATACTTTTGATATATTTTGATATATTGATTGTCTAAAACTAATCATTCTTTTTTTTATTAAAATAAATAGAATTTAATAGAATAAAAAATAAGTCTTGAAAAAAACAAATTTCATAATATTATATATCTTATCTATTATATGTCTCTCGTATTTTTATCTCAGTATTGTATGAACATTAAAATATTATATCTATATCTAATGAATAGAAAGAAGATATAATATTTAGATAATCAATTCTCCCCTGTGTTCATTTTTCATATTACAAGATACATGCATATGTAAGACACACACATATATATCAAATTGATAATTAATAATTATATTATATCAATTCGAATAATATACTAAATGCGTTTAAGCGCTTTTTTTAATATTAAAATGCAAACATAATTGTTAATTAATTTTCTATAAGAAACATCAAATTACACATTATAAATATTTGCGTCATATATACATTACATATGATGACGTATTACCGATATCATGTGTGTTGCAAACACGATAAATTTTTGACATTAATATAAAATGTTAACAGCTTTAAATATCTTCAAATTAAGAGAATAAGTTGTTTTTTTATATTAAAAAATCTTTCTATTATTTAGAAGAATTAAAATATATAATTTCTTGTAAATATTTTTTAGATAAAATAATCAGTACTATCTGTATTGAATTTAAACTGTCAACAGTACTTTTGAACTCTATTCTTAAATTATAAATTCGACAAAGAAATGTTAAGTCCAAATTAATCTGTTGAATCTAACGTTCAATACAGAACTTCTCATACTTTATTTTAATCTATTTATTTAGCATTTTTTTATTCTAATTTATATGATATCCGCTTGTTCATTTTTTTATTCTTTTTTTTTCTAAAGCTATTGCAACTGTCATAAAAAATTGTTAGGGATTCACTTTTACCACTGCGCTACTATAATTATAACTATAATTGTTCCTTTCTGTTCTCTTCCAATTTCATTTTATACATTGTATCAAAGCTGTAATTTATTCTCTATCTTTTGCATTATTCAGTCAATATCATTTTGTTACTTCTATTGTAACGATCATTTGACACTCATTGATCTATACTGTATTCTATATTATTTTTCATTTATGCCGAATACCCAGCTTGTTCTGTCTCATACTGTGCCCTATAATTATAATTAAGCATTAACTCTTTCGATTTATGATTAATATCTCAAGAATGTTTTATAAAATTTATATGATAATTATGAAATATTTCATATGTGCATTACATGAACACATATCGTTTTAATCTTGAAAAAAAATATTCTTTTTTAATTATCACATAGAAATAGTACTTCAAAAGAAAAAAAATTGTAAGAAAAATCGCGTAAAAAAATCGTAAAAGAAAGAAAACGTGATGTTTACTTTAAATAGAACTCATTAACTTTTTATTCTAGTATTAACCGCTATGTCATCGTTATCGTATATGTATTTCTTTATTCATGAATGCATGTTTTTAACCAAAATGAATTAATGAAAATACAAAAACTATTCATATATTAAAAGTAAACATGTGTATGCATTACATTTCGTTATCTTTTCCAGGTTTCATTGATCAATCAGCCAAGTATTCTTTAAATATATCATCAAAATTGTTTATAAGATATCGATATTCGTACAATTCGGTCTTTATTTGATTCCAACGTAGTTCTAACTTGCGGTTTACATACATTTTTATACTCTCCATATTCTTTTTAAATGGCAAGGATTTAATTACCTAAAACAAATTATTTTAACATTTAGTTCAACAGTAATTTCATAAAAGTCATTCACAATTTTTGGCTATTAGCATAATTAGCATAAGATAATTATATTGATATAAAAATAAATACATAAATAAATTAATAATAAGAAATTCATAACGAAATATGTATATTTAGATTTCTAAAATTTACCGTGTCGCCATTTTCATGATATTCATAATTAATCACAAATTCTGGATTATCCTTGAAATTAATTTCCACGTATTCCTTTATCTAAAATAAATTATTTTTTTAGATTAATATGTAAATGTATTAATTTTGCCTCATAATGTAAGAATATACATATATCATAGAACAAATAAATGTAGAATATGTTTAGATAGACATATATATAGACATATACAGGGTGTCCCTGAGCATGTGCTCACGCACTTGTGAGGAGGTAGAGCGCAGTAAATTAAATAAAGAAATCCTATTCCATGTAATTGTGATTTTCGTAATAATAATAGAAATATTAATTATTGAAAGTTCATCATAGTTATTTTTAAGGTCAATTTTAAGATTGACAGAGGCACTTTCAGAAAAAACGTTTGATACAAAAGTTTCTTATTTTTTCACGTACAATTCGAATCTGTAATAAAAAGTACCATATTCCCCTAAAAACATTCAACTTCCGATCCGGATGGCGTATTTCCGGTCGGAATCAAAAGTTGAAAATATCACCTTTTCTTTATTTAATTTACTGCGCTCTACCTCCTCACAAGTGCGTGAGCACATGCTCAGGGACACCCTGTATATTATATATGCAGGGTGCATCAGACCACTCGTTCCAGCCAAATATCTCGAAAACCGAGAACGGCAGACAAAAATATTTCAGACAAAAGTTGTAGGATTTCAAGTAACGCATTATATAGTAATATTGGTATGACCTCGAAGAGTATTGTCAAGATTACGTGAAAGTCACCTTCAACTTCTTAAACGGAAACCCCCATTTCTCATTGCATATTCTCATAGCTTACCTCGAAAACTTTTTAAAACACCAGAATAAAGTATATTTTCATTGAGTACTTTTCGAGTTATGAAACTTGAAATAATTTCTCAATTTTACATAAACCATAAAATCTAGTAAAATATTTATTTTTCGATTACCTTTCCTTAATATTTTTACGTACAAAATAATGAGAGGAAACAATTGATGTAAAGAAAACACATAGTTATATTTAAGAACAAATATTTAATTTTTAAAAAGAATATTTTACTAGATATTTTATAGTTTATGTACAATTAAGAGATTATTTCAAGTCTCATAACTCGAAAAGTACTCTAGGAAGAAAAATTTTATTATAGTGTTTTGAAAAGTTCTCGAGGTAAGCTATAAGAGCTTTTTTTGGGAAGAGATTGCCCTGACACCTGTATATATATATATATATGTATGTGTGTGTGTGTGAGAGCGCGCGCGCAAGTCATGTGTATACAAGCCTATACATATAACTGTATACAAGCCTATACATATAACTTTATAAAATTTACCTTATTAATTTGTTGCTTGAGATATACATGGTTCATGATTATAGTTAATGCTGTAATAAAACTGATTCCTCTATAAAAACGAAATAATAGATTTATATAATAAAAAAAATGAAGCAAACCTTCCTAATTGCACAGGTATTACATATTTATAAAAAAAATAATCATTACTTGGGTTTTAGAAGCCCCAAATTGTCTAAAATGAAATCAATTAATGCAGGATTCTTTGCATGCCTCGCAACAATATTACAAAAACTGTTTATATGGTCCACAGCTGTTGCCATATTAGCTGTAAAATATATACATTGGTAAATGATTAAAGGATCTTTGGAACAAGTTAAAAATTTTAAATAACTATGATCTGATTCTTCCAAATATCTATCAAACACTTGCATCCAAGTATCGTTATCGGCTGTTTTCAAACCATTGCAGAATGTCCATTCTTTCCATCCCATCCAAATTCTACAATATTTAAAATAAAATAAAAATAAATTATTAGAATTCATAATTTTATCTCTTGATCACATAAATTATCAATTATTTCACAAAATACGAGAAATATATATTTATGAAATAATTGAAAAATAATTACAAAGGGTAATTACTTGTTTGGTAAATAATTCTTATGGCTGTAGAGGTGCCATTTTAATTCACGATTGGCTGTGTGCAAGCAATCATTATGATTTAAGACGCATAACCATTTTGTAACCTCTTGTCTTAAACATTTAGCGAATAATCTACTATCCATGCTTTCATCTTGATTAAAATTGGTACTTAGTATTTGCGATAAAATCCCATTCAAGAGATACATTATTTCTGTCTACAAATTGTAAAATAATGTATAAAAATTTCTATATTTATTTATATTTTTATAATGATATATTTATTTATGTATTATAGAAAAATTGAAAAAGTTTGTGCGCATACGCTGTTATTTAAAAAGTTATGCCAATAATATAATAATGTTTTCATAAGATTAAAAAGATAATAATAAATGTGTGTCTATATTACATCTAATTAATATAATTTGATATTAATTATTATCCTTCTCAGTAGTAAATAAATTATTGCATAAAAATTTAAAAGGGGAAGTTGTTTCACTAACTTTGAAGAGCTAAACATTGTGTGTCTTATCTATATTTATAATTCATTTATATATTTTGAAAAATAATTTTAAAATATAAATGTCATATATGTTGTTAAAATATACATATATAAATTATTTAAACACACATTTTTTTACTTATACAAACGTTAATGTTATATATACCTTCATAAGTGTGCTTTCTGGAAACTTAAAGAAACCTGACATATATTCAAAACTTTTGAACATAGGATACCATGCGATATAATCTTTATCTCGCAGTAGATAGCGAGAAATATTCAAGAATATAGTAGAATTTAGTTGACCTGTCATCATGAAGTGAAATGTGTCGTCGATGATTTTAGCACGATCGAGAACATGTATTTTTCTAAAAGTATTGGTGTTCAGGTATTTCGAAAGTCTATTCCAATTCTCGGCATCATAATTGACGCGATAGCATTCTGTGGTTTGATAAATAAAATCTGTATTAATGTAAATGTTTTATTGAATTTGTCAAGTAACAATTTGAAACATAAATTTATTTTGGCTACATTCATGATAATCAACACTGATAATAAAATTATACTATACACTTCATTGTGTGTAACCATAGACATATTAACATGTTAATATGTCTATGTGTGTAACATATTAATGTATGTATAATCTTTAGAGTTAAACGATTATTATAATTAAATAATTATAATTAAATCATTCAATAATTAAATAATTAAATATTAAATAATTTTAATCATTGTTGGATTCTTAAGAAATATATAACTTAAATAACATATATTGAATTATGTAAGGTTAACTTTCATGTAGTAATAACTTGGAAACAGGCGCTTTGGAAAAAAATGTTTCAAATAAAAGTTCCAGAATTTGGAGGGAGAAAGATAGGGATATTAGTTGGGACGAACTCGTTCGTCATCGAATCTCGAATCGACATGGCGCGCACAGCGGCATACTATATTATTAAATTTAAAAAGCGCGGAATCTGATCTGCTGTGATGTTGCATAGCATAACTATAGTATATTTAACTGACTGTTGGAAGCAGAGCGCTTACTAGACCTCCGCGGGATGCAATTTAGCGTCACCTACGAGTCGAGAACAAATTCGTTTAATGTAACGCGTCACTATCTGTAATATAAATTGTTAACATCGCGCTGAAGAAGGATCAAAAGATGATCCGAAATGTTCGTTTTTTGTTATTATAATGTGTTTTTTAATAAACTAATTTTGAAAAAAGAAAGAAGTGTTGTTGCTTCTCTACCGCGCGTTGGCTCTTATGCCATTTTCTTTTTAATTTTTTGATTACTTGAGCCAAATCTCTAATTATTAAAATTAAATTATTAAATATTAAATAATTTTAATCATTGTTGGATTCTTAAGAAAAATGTTCTCTCTCTAACTAATATGTTGACGGAAAATATGTATTACTTCTATAATTTAAATAACATATATTGAATTATATAATATAATTAATGTAAGGTTAACTTTCATATAGTAATAACTTGAAAACAGGCGTTTTGGAAAAAAATGTTTCAAATAAAAGTTTTAGAGTTTGAAGGGAAAGAGAAGGTAAGAATTAGCTGGGCCTTGGGTGTAGGTATCAAGGTCAACCTAGGTTTTTTTAGAAAATCAAATGTACTTCAATTTATCTATATAACCAATTCCTCACAATATTCCTCGCAAAAAGTTATAAGGATAAAATAGCCAAAAATTGAATAGTTTACGAGATATTTTATACTTTAAGTTGACAAAATTTTACACATAAACCATAAAATATCTTCTTTTCGATTATCTTATCATAATACTTTTATGCACAAAATAATGAGAAGAATCGATTGATATAAAGAAATCATGTAATTATTTTTAAGAGAAAGTATAAATATGTAAAGAGCAGCTAAATATGTAAAAGTATTAGTAACAAATTTATCGATCAATATTTACCAGTTTGTTGTAAATTGGCTAATACCCAATCATTCTTATCTATGAAATCTATATTTAATGTATGTTGCGAAACATATGGTGCTAACCACACTTCAGACAATAATTTCTTCGAATTGGAATGAGTGTGGAATTGTGTAGTAATATTCACAAATATCCACATAGCCATATCATGATTGTCTACAGATATATTCAAGCTGCTATTATTATAATTTCTTTCCACATTAATCACAGGGTAATGTTCTAGTTGTGTCCAACCAACTATTCTTGCCGTTACATTATATTTCATTGGCAAATATTCATCGCTGACTGATTGCATAACGTCAAAGAAAAGAGAATTGCCAAAGGGTCTAAAATTCCAAGCGGGTAAATGATAAGTAAACATTAATGAAAAGAGATATCTTAAGAAAAATATTGAAAAGCAATTAAAATTTTTAACGAATAAAGTAAAAGTGAAAGAGAATAAGTAGAAGTACCGTAAATTATATCAAATAGAATTGGAACGATAAGAAAAGTATTAATGATAAATAGCAAAAAAAAAATATAATAGTAATTAAAAAGATAAATATGTCATAGAAAAAAATAAGTAAAGAATATATGAGATTTAAAAAACAAAAATTAAAAACGGAAATGTAGATAAAGAAAGAAGTTAAAGAAAATTGGAAGGAGACGAAAAATATAATAATAATATTAATAAGTATAAATATAATTTATATAAAAAATGGCAAAAATTAACAAGTCTTGAAATTATTAGTAAAATTTAAGTATAAATAAAGTTGAAAAATTTAAGTATAAATAAAGTTGAAAACATAGAAAAGAATAAAAGAATGGAGAGAAAGTTCGAGAGGTAAACATAAATAAATTTCAAAATTTAAAGACTAATTAAAAACTAATTATAAAAAAAAGCAAACTTAAAAAATCATTTAAAATTGTATTTATAATATAATTATATTGAAATCTATATATATTACTCACACATAATCGAAATACGAACCGATACCATACAGAAAGTTCTTTTCAGTAAATATAATTTGCAACGAGCGGAACATAATGCTTGCTACGAAAATTAACATCATAAAATAAAAATATATTTAAAATGTAATATGTATAAAATAAATTTGCTATACATGATTTGAATATATAAATTCATGAACGTAACTGACTTATATGTATAACAAATAAAAGTTAATTTTAATTTTACTTTTCTGGTAAACGTCAATACTTAAATAATTAATAATATAAATAAATTACAACAAAGTAATTTCTTTTATTATAATGTTTCTTATATATAGCATTTAGAATTTGTCGACAATAATTTATTTGCTTGATTACCCTTGATGTAACTAGGAACTTCAAAAATCCTATCGATATCATATGCTGATATGATTGGGAACGGCCATGTATTCTTGGTTCTCCAATGAAGAACATCATGTTGCATTTGAACCACAAAGAAATCTTGTATCCGAAGATGCGGAAATATCTGGACGCAAAAAGACTTTAATATAATTAAATAAATATTTAATTAAAATAAGTGCTAACGTACATTAGCAACATACATTAGAACTGTTACAATATATTAAAAAAAGCTAAACACACATTCGTTCAATGAACCTTTCTTATTAAGTTTAAAAAATTTATTAAAGTATCAAATAATGTTTAATAATATCATTTCAAATTATGTAAATAATTTATGTTTTTAAAGTTATTTAAAAGTATATATATCAATATATATAAATTATGATATTATAATATAATGTTGTTTATGTGACAAGTTTTGGCTAATTATCGTTATAGAAATCTCAATATTTTTATTTTTTATATTACTCCGATTATGTGTGTGTAATTAAAATAATTGATGTTAAATATAAAATTACCTTGTCGGCGGCAAAAATTCCAAAGAATGTAGCAAAACCTTTGCTAAACGAGACGTCCCATTTATATGGATCGATTGCATTATAAAACCATTCGTGGACCACCTTATATCCTATTAATCGAGTTATTTCAACTTTGCGTATCTCAGAATCTGTTTCTTGATTAAAAATAATATTTCCTTCTCTAAAAATAATTCGCAAATTTTGCTATGAAGTCGAGAACCCTTTTCTTGAGTTAGCGATCGCTAACGTAAGAAAGTTTGTACAATCACTAGACACGCTTTTGAGAGAATCATTGTTAAATATAATTAGTTATATAAGAGATTAATTATATTTCATAATAAACTCGTGTGTTAATCAAATTTTACGACTACGACATCTTTCAAAATATAGTTAAAAAATTGTGAGAGGAAAAAAATAATAAAAAATATATATGTTTCAATTACATATACATATGTAGATATTAAATTTTATAATATTGAATATATGCAGAAAAAATATTAAGTTTTAATGTAGAAATTAGCATATATTTTAAATCAAAGTATATTTACCCATAAAGAACGAATCCGAATTTTATATCCTCTTCATTTAATAATTTCGGAATCACGATATGATTTGTTTCCGGACTTCCTTTGCTCATATATTGCGGAAACACTTTATCTAAGTACTGCGCAATATCATGAGCAACTGTGTATGCAAATTGCACATGTGGTATTATGTCTGTCCTGCACCACAATTTGGTAGTTTGACTTGTTTCTGAACTTAAGGCGACATGAGCTATACTAACCGCTATGAAATATACGGGCATTACAGGAGTAGATTTGAAGCGTGTCCATTGCATATTATTTTCATCCATATTTATTTCTTGAACGGGCATATTTGATAAAGCCGTGTAGTATTTATGATGCTTTATAGAAATGTTATAACTAGCATATAGATTATCCTTCAAAAGTGGAAATAATCTTCGAGTCGCAATTGTCTGATAATGCGTTGCGGCGAACCACCTAGCTCATATATAATAATTTATTTTAAATAACAAAATGTTTTTAGTTCCTGCTGAAGTATGACAAAGAGAAGAAATAGAAAGAGAAAATATGTACAAATGTATATTGAGACTTTTATAAAAATACTGTTAAAAGAATAATTAATAATATAATTAATAATTAAAAATACTATTAAAAGAATAATATATATATTTTATATTACAATTTTATCATTATATTATATTTTTTATTATGTAATATGTACGTTATAAAAATTTTTTATAATATCTATAATAAATATATATACAATGAAACAATATATTAACAATATTCTCTAAAATATGCATTTATAAGATAATAAATATATGAAGATGATGATATAACATAACAGTATATTTTTTAATATGTATACCTTTTAATATAATTTTTAATACTTTAAGATTTGATCATTCATGTATAATCAATATATGTCTTGTATTAAAAAGTGTTTGATAATAGGAATATTATGTATACTTGCAATACAAACGACTTTTCCTGAATTAATTACTTAGGGATATTTTTTGTGAACTATAGGAGAACTATATTTAATTACTAAATTAAATAATAATTTATTAAATCGTACACATATGTAAAAACTATGTCATAGTATATATATATATATAATAATACGAACAGTTTGAAAAAATTGAAGCAAGAATAGCATTTATAGGGAGCTGAAATTATTTAACGTTTCAAAAACTACTCACACTCTTTCATTTTGTTCATCTATGTAAATTGTAAATCCTCCATCTTCAGTTAAAAGACCGGAAAATTTCACATTCAGATTGTAATTTCCTGCCGATAAATTATACGGAAAAGAAATTGTGGTTATATACGTTTCAGTGTCACAGATAATTTCCTTCGGTCTACGGGCAAAAACTTTTTCTTCGCTTTCTTTAAATATTTGTGTATTGTTTGTTACCGTAATTCTAGTTATCGACAAATTTTCTGTATAAAAATCTATCTCTTGTGTTTTGTGAGGAATATAAATGCTGACATTGTATTCGCCGTGGAAGATACTAGCATTGACATTTAGTACAAAGTAGATGTCATAATGTCGCGATTGTGCTTCAATAAAAGGAGCTGCCGCGATAATGAATATTAGACTACAACTTAATATTTTTAGGAATGCCATGTCACTCCTTTTCTTTCTCTCATTCACCTTAAATATAAGCATATCTAAATCTCAACAGAAATGAAGTATTTTCTTCTTGAAATAAAAAAAGACAAATAAAATAATACATATGTGCATATACATGTACAATATACAGAGTCTCCCATTTTAAAGTTTCCAATAAAATATCTTTTTAGGAAAGCATTTTAGGAAAAAATGTTTCAGACAAAAGTTGTAACGTTTTAAAATTTCTATTGAATGATTATATCCGTTTGACCTTGAGTGAAGGGGTCAAGATCATATGGAGTTCAACTTTGTTTTCTTAAACGGAACTCCCTATTGCGTATTCTTGTAATTTATCTCGAGGGCTTTCCAAAACATTATAAAAAAGTATTTTTTTGTTAAGTACTTTTCGAGTTATGAGACTTGAAATAATTTCCTAATTTTACATGAACCGTAAAATATATCTAGTAAAATATTCATTTTTCGATTATCTTAACTCAATACTTTTATGCAGAAAATAATGTAAGAAATTAATTGGTGTAAAGGAAGCACATAGTTGTTTTTAAGAAAAAATATGTAATTGTTAATTGCAAATTATATATTTTATCTTACTTTCCTGAGGAGAGTCTAGTGGAAACTTTAAAATAGGACACCTTGCACATTATATATATATATATATATATATATATATATATATATATATATATATACTATCCTCCATAAGTTTGGAAACACATTGCATTTTACAGATAAACAATCGCATGGCAGCAATCTGTGCAGATTTTTCATATGAATATATTGCAAGACGTTTAAATGATGATATGACGCCTGTTTATACCGAAAATATGTCGAATAATTATTATGCGGCACCGAACTGCTTGGAGTTAAATTTCGCGCGTTGATTTGTTCTGCCAATTAGTGCTACTACAGCATATCAGATGCTGTAGTGGAATGCCTGTAATGTTTACGCGCATTAGAAACATACATCAGAGTAATAAGAACTCATTTAAGTGCAGTTTGATTTTAGTTTCTGTAAAAGTAACAAAAATTACTACAATCATTAAAAATGACTCCGACGTGTCAGATTCCATATGAATTGCGAGTCAAGATTATTATTTTACAAGAAGAAGGATATAACATCCGGCAAATATCAAAAGAATTAAAGTTATTTTCTTTATATTGTATACTTTTATAGAGTGTTTCCAAACTTATGGAGGGTACTGTATATAATAAAAAATTCGCTTTAATTATTGCTTTTGTGACGTAAAAAAATAGAGAAAGTATGTAAAAAACATTTATTACAAAATATGTAATAAACATCACATCATTTTTTATTAATAATATATATCGAAGGATGAAAGAATTTTAATGTTTCAATATATTATATATTTTAGTAAACACGAAATATATTAATTTGTTTAAGTTTTATCACGCTTATACTTCTTTAATAAAGAATCCTTTATGAAACGTTTTATTTTAAATTATATTGAGTTTTATTTCAAAAATTATATAATAATATACGGTTCGAATTAAAATTTTGTCCCTCTAATAATTTTAAAGAAGGCAGACATTTTTGATGCATAGATTTATATTTGTTATAATTGTACTTTAAAATTATTTAATTTGCCTTCAACGTACATAATGTATATTTATTTTTGAAAGCGGTTATGTAGGTATTTTGTTTTTATAATAACTCAGCTCTCGTATATAGTTGTCTGCAGATTAGAAATTAATTTCTTGATAATAATGAAGTGTAGTTAGCTTATTCTTACCATATTATTAAAATCGACAAAAACTATATCTATATCTATTTGACCTTCATGTTCTGAAAAACTACCTAGAAATAACAACGTTCGATATTTGAAATCGTAATAAAAATATGTATATATCATTAAAACAACTTTTAAAATAATGTAAAATCAGTTTTAATAAGCGACTTATTTATCAATAAACAATAAAGTGTGAATAATTGATTAAATTATCTCCCGTATTATATATTTCATTTTTAAATAATTACTTTGAAAAACGTTACAAAACAATCGAGAAATTGTATTTCATACTTTCATTTTCTTTTTTCTGAGCAAATCATTTATCTCCACTTGTATCTTATAATTTATTGGCTAAATGTTGTAGACTTTTTTATATTACATATTTAAAATTAATACATTTTCTTCTTTTATCATATAAATAGAATAAAAGAGATTTCGAGAGAAGAACTCAACGGAAATGAATTTTGCAATATTATATATCGTATAATATATGTTATATAATGCCTTCTTTTGTAAGTGTTACACATTAATGATAAAATATTATCAATAAATAAGATGTGCAAGAAATCATTTAGATAATCAGTTTTCAAATTTAGAGTTTAAAAGTACAAGTTTTGACACATTAGGTATTTCACAAGTTTTTATATCACATAGCTATGGCAATAAATTTTCTTTAATTACTGCTATTATTACGTATAAAAAAGAGATATAAAAATATATAAAATATATTATAGAATATTTTATTAAAGTAATCTACCTTTAAGATAAAAGAATTATAATATTTCGGTAATATTTCAGAAAATGCAATGTATTAATTTAATTTGATTAGATGTAATCACATTGACATAATTTAATAAAAAATTTCTTTATTAGATGCTTAATTTTAAATTAAATTTTATGAAAACGACAATTTTGAAAGACACAATCTCTGAAGAAAAATATTATATTTGTTATGTTTGTGTGTTAAAATTATTTAATTTTCTTTAAAGCGATTATATATCCTGTTTTGTTATAACTCACCTCGTATATTATGATGTCAGCTGATCAGAATTTAGTTTTTTGATAATAATCAAATATATTTAACTGTTTATTTTTATAAATTATTAATATCGAGAGTATATCTATATTAACTTGATCTCTCTCTTGCCGCTCTGAGATACTACCAAAAAATGTCGTTCGACAAACGATATCATAATAAGCATGTTATGGAAACAACCTTGAAAATCTCAAAATAATATAAAATCAAGTTAATACGTGTCATACCAGTCAATAAACACAATAAAATGCCACATGATTAAATCAACTCTCTTACTCTATATATTTAATTTTTAAAATACGCTTTAAAACAATGAAAATGTTTTGTATTCTCTCTATACTTTTATATTTTTTCTTATGAGCAAACAATCCATCGCTGTTTGTGTCTTAATTTATTAGCTTTAGTTGTAGATTTATGATATTCAATGTCCAAAATCAATATTTTCTTATATTCTATAAATAGAATAAAAAACAGGTTTCGAAAAAAAATTAGATAGAAATAAATTTTGCAAATTGTCGTATAATATGTTATATAATTTTGTACTTTTGTTTGCAAGTGTTACATAGGTGATAAAATATATATCAATAAGAAAATATGTATAAGGAAGATATAACGTTTTTAGATAATTAATTTCGAATTTATCAAGTTTCTTATATTACATGTTCTTACGCATATAGCAATTATTTAATATTATCAGTCTTAAAAGGGTATCAAAAGTTGTAGATTCCAAGTTCTTAATATTTCGATATAATTTTAATTTTTAATCTTTCAAAGATATTTTAATTTAAAATTTTTAAGTATTAACGTCATATGCATTATAATTATCGAGGTATTGCTATAAAACATACGATTTTTGACATTAAAATAATTTTAGAAGCATCAGATATCTGTGAATTAAGAGAATAATTTATTACATTAAAAAATTTTGGTATTAATCGGGAGGATTAAAACATATACTTAGTTGTAAGTATTATGAATTGAAGAAGCAGTATTATCTGTTTAGAATTTAATCTGATAACAAAACTACATTTGACCAATTCCAAGTTCAATTTGACTCTAATCCATCATAATATTTCTGATTTTTTAACCCAATCTATTTATTTAACATCTGATTTTAATTTTGTTGAACAGTGTATATATAAATTTCACGGGATCAGTAAAAATAAAAGATCAGTATAAATTAATTTAGCAAGAAAATATTGAAAAATTTTTATTTGATTTTCAAGCTTGAAGTCTGCACTTTAAGAAATATTTGTAAAATTTGAATGTAACCCCCCGCTGCGCTCGCCTCTTTTCCAAAAGTAATTTAGTTTAATAACACTTTCTTTTCGTGACTATGTTATAATTATTATATAATAGATTAATAATATATGTATAATAAATTTTTCTTTTGATATACGTCGAAAAAAGTATAAAAAGATGCATCAATAAAATATACAATACAATAAAAATCTCTTATAGAAATCCAGCATCAAAGGAGTTAATTAACCTCAAGTGGAAGCCAGTGAAAACGAAGCCGATGGAATGGTTCACCGGAGTATTCGTAGAAAATTCAACTAAGATTAGGAATAAAAATCTTCTCTGGAAGAGAATGACATTCTGGGATAAGCTAACACATCAAATGAAGTTTCGTGGGGCGGATTAAAGGAACTTTAAGGAGGAGTTGTAATTCTCAATCTCATTAATCGCATACATTTTTATATATAAGTAGTGGGAAGAACTTTCAGTGATTATAACAACACCAGAGTGCTGAGATCTCATATGAAATCTTAAGAACTGATTTTGAAAATATATTTTTAAATTTCTTTTTATTGGAATATTCATGATTTCAATTAAAACTTTATAAACTACTTATGAATGTTATTATAAAATTTTGTAACAAAATTATTTTAAATACATGTTTCTCAAGACATGAAATCACATAATATTTTTGCAGAGTTTATTTTTTAAACATGAACTTTTTTTATAAACATTATTAACAATACATATTTTTATCATAGATAAAGTAAGATATATACGTAATTTTTATAATCTTCCTATTAAAAATAATTGCAAAATAAATACATGCTTTGGTACAATTAATTTTTAGAGTAATAGTATTACAATTTCTGTACAATTTTTCTAATAATTTCTCACCGCTTGTATTGCAATTTAATGACCGGCATATATAAATACTTGTAATATATTGATTGTCTTTAATATATTAATTGTCTAATAATTTTCTTTTTTATAATAAAAGAAATACATCTTAATAGAATAAAAAAATAAATCTCCAAAAAGAAACAAATTTCATAAAACTTTATGTCATATTTTTGTCAGTATTGCATAAACACACACTAAAATAATATATTTATAATGAATAGAAAGAAGATGGAATAATTATAGATAATTTATTCTCTTGTGTTCATCCAATTATTTATGTTACAAGTTTAGATACATAGACACATATATATACTATATCTAATTGATAATTAATAATTATATCAATTCGAATAATATACTAAACATGTGATATTTGGCTTTTTGTTAATCTTAATATAAACTTAATTGTTATTTCGTTTCCTATTAGAGACATCAAATTACAGATTTTAAATATTTACGGCACATACATTATATATGATGATACACTACTGATATCTTGCATACTGCAAAAACGATAAATTTCTGACATATAGAATTTTAAAAGCCTTAGATCTTTTAATAAAGAGAATAAGTTACTTTTTAAAAAGTCTTTTTATTAACCAAAAAGGATTAAAATGTGTAATTTGTTGCAATTTTTTTTTTTTGAATAAAATAATCAGTATCATCTGTATTGAATTTAATTTGACAACAAAACTTTAAAACTCTATTCTTAAACTCTAAATTCAACAATGAAATATTAAATCCAAATCGATTTGTTAAATCTCATTTAGTACAGAACTTCTGATATTTTATTTAAACTATTTAGCATTTGATTCTAATTTATATATCACTCGCTTGTTCATTTTTTTACTCTTTTCTTATTCTAGAGTTATTGTAATTATTATAAAAAATTGTTAGGTATTCATTTTTATGACCACTGCGCTACTATAGTTATAAATATGACTGCCCTTTTCTGCTTTTCTAATTCTTTTTTTGTACATTGCGTAAAATGTAATTTACTCTCTATCTTTTGTATTATTCAATCGAAACCATTATGTTATTTCTGTCGCAACGATTATTTGACGTCCATTCAATATACTGTACTCCATATTATTTTTTATTCGTCGAGTACAATAAAGTTACATCTACTAGCACGTTCTGTCTCATACTGTGATCTATAAAAATAATTATCATTAACAATTAACTCTTTGGATTTATGATTAATATCTTAAGAATGAAATTTTTATAAAATTTGTATGATAATTGTGAAATATTTCATATATGCATTACATACACATTACATAATATATCAATTCATCTTGAAAGAAATATTCTTTTTTAATTATGGCACACAAGTAGTACTTTAAGAAATAGAAAAATTGTAAGAAAAACCGCGCAAAAGAAAGAAGACGTAATAATGTTTACTATAACTGCTTAAATAGTACTCATTAACTTTTTATTCTAGTATTAACCACTATGTCATCGTTATCGTATATGTATTTTTTATTCGTGAAGGCTTATTTTTAATCAAAATGAATAAATGAATAAATGAAAATACAAGAACTATTCATATCTTAAAAGTAAATATGTGCATACATTACATTTAGCTATTTTTTTCTGATTTAATTGATTAATCAATCAAGTGCTCTAAAAATATCATCGAAGTCTTTTATAAGATATCGATATTCGTACAGTTGATTCTTTGTTTGATTCCAACGTAATTCTAGCTTGCGGTTTACATGCTTTACCATAATATCCATATGCTCTTTTCTAAATAACCAGTATTTGTTTAACTGAAAAAGATTATTTTAATATTTATTTTTAAAGTAATTACTTTTCGTACTATAAATTCTACCACATTTTCTAGTTATTAGGATAATTAAGATAAAATAGTAATATGATACAAAGATAAATAAGCTTAATATAATAAGAAATTAATAATTAATTATATCTAAGCTTATATAAAATTTACCTTATCACCATATTGATCATGATCGTAATTAATCAGAGAAGGTGGTGGATATTTCAGAAGATACGGGATTTTATATTTCATGTACTCCTTTATCTAAAACAAATTTCCTTTTTAGATTAACATGTAAATAGTAATTCTATATTCTGTCTTCTATTTTATAATATAGTAGAATTTTATATGATATAATTTGTCTTTAGCGTAATTATGCAACGAAACGTCTGTCTGAAAAAACTTTAGACTGATATAAGAAAAGATCAAGAAGTTAAAAAGTTAAGAAGTTAAAACTTTCACATATAGTGTTCTGCAATAGATACATTCTTGTATAATAGATCATATAATAGAATATAATCCCCTCTAATTTTCACATATTATTATGCGTAATTATTTTTAACTTTCACAAGAAGTCATTAGAAATAACTTTATATAGGGTTTTCAAATTATATTGAATTAAAGAAAAATAAAAGTAACCTGTTAACAAAAATAATACGATAGAAATACAAGAAAGTTTTATAATTTATGTATAAATGTCCCGATGTTGTCCAATAATCAGCAGTTTCTAATACATATATCATAGAACAGATAAGTCTAAATTATGTTCAGACATACGGTATATATATTGATATTCAAAAGAAGAGATTAATGAACAATTATATTTGTGTACATGTACATTTGTATATATAAATCTACATATAAGTTTATAAAATTTACCTTGTCAATTTGTTGCTTAGAATATACATGGTTAATGATGATAGTTAATATTGGAATAACGTCGATTCGTCTATAAAAATGAAACAACAACTTTATATAAGTTTAGAAAACAGAGCAAATCTTGTAATAATTGTACAATTGTTACATATTTTTACAAAAGTAATATTATTACATGGGTTTTATGCTTTCCAGATTGTATAATATGAAATCAAATACTTCGATATTCTTTGCATGTCTCGCAATAATAGAACAAAAACTGTTTATATGATCGAAATCTGTGATTACTTTTCCCTGAGCAGCGTCCAATGTCATTAAATCTATATACTTGAGAATGATTGAGGAATTTTTGGAGCAAGCTAAAAATTTTAAAACACTATAATCTAATTCTTTCAAATATATATTAAACATTCGCATCCAAGTATCGTCACTCGTTGACTTCAAACCATTGCAGAATATCCATTCTCTCCATCCCGTCCAAATTCTGATATTAAGAATGAAATAAAAATAAATAATTAATGAAATAAAAATAGAATATTAAAATTTAAGAAATAAAAATAGATTATTAAAATTCGTAATTCTATCTCTTGATCACATAAATTATCAAGCATTTCACTAAATACAAAAAATTGTATCTATAAAATGAACGTGATTGAGAAATAATTGCAAAGAGTAATTACTTAGTGCGATTGGTATAAGTCGAGAGATATCGGTTTAATTTATTTTTAGCTGTTAACAAGCAACCATCATGATTCGTGGTGCATAACCATCTTGCAGCCTCTTGCTTCAAACATTTAGTGAAAACGTTCTCCTGACTCAATCTATTTGATTGCAAATTGGGATATTTCATTTTCCACATAATCGTATTCAATGATGTTATTATTTCTGTCTACAAATTGTTAAAAAATGTATAAGAATTTATATATTTATACATTTATTTATATGTTATAGAAGAATTGATAAAGTTGGTGCATATACTCCTATTTTAAAAGCTATAGATATATATATGTATCCAAATAATATAACAATCTTCTTATAAGATTAAAAACATGATAAATGCGTGATTAATGTTACACCTAATTAATACAATTTGATATTATCTAATATCTAATTATTATCAATTCTTCTTAATACTAAACAAATGATAGCACGAGAATTTAAAAGCCGAAGTTGGACTTTGGAGAGTTAAACATTGTGTATATTCATCTATATTTTATCTTATTATATATATATATAAATTATTTAATATAAAACGCACATTTTTTTACTTACACAAACTAATATTATTTATACCTTTATAAGTGCGTTTTCTGGAAATGCAAAGAAACCTGATATACATTCCAAGTTTTTGAACATAGGATACCATGCGATATAATCTGTATCTCGCCATAGATAGCGAGAAATATTCAAGAATATAGTAGAATTTAGTTGGCCTGTCATCAGAAAGTGAAATGTATCGTCGATGATTTTAGCACGATCGAGAACATGTATTTTTCTAAAAGTATTGGTGTTCAGGTATTTCGAAAGTCTATTCCAATTCTCGGCATCATAATTGACGCGATAGCATTCTGTGGTTTGATAAATAAATTCTGAATTAAATTAAATTTTTTATTGAATTTGTCAAATAATAATTTGAAATATCTTTTATCTTCTTATATTCGAAGCATATGAAAAATATATTAAAAATTGTGTATTAAAAATTGTGATTATTATAAGAAGCGAATTGTGGATTGTCAATATTAAATTATGTCACCCTGATAAATCAATTTATAGAGCTATGCAAAAAGAGTTATGTCAACCTAAATTTATTTTATTATTTATATTACGTTTATAATCAATAATGATAATAAAATTATACTACATATTTCGTTACGTCTAACATTTTAATGTATGTACAATCTTTAGATCGTGCATAAAATTTTATTATAATAACAATAGACTATGTAGACATAATTTAAAAAATATAAATAATCAGGTAAAAAAATTGAAACTTTATGCATATGTATGTGTAACAAATTACGTATTATTAATATTAATAACTATTGTAATTAAATCATTATAATTAAATCATCCAATAATTAAATTATTAGATATTAAATAATTTTAACCATTGTTGGATGCTTAAGAAAAATGTTCTCTAACTAATATATAAAAAAATTTGCTATAGATTGAATTATATACAGGATGTCCCGTTTAAACTTTTACACAGTAACTCGAAAACAGGCGTTTTGAAAAAGAATGTTTCAAATCAAAGTTGTAGGGTAGAGAGAGGAAAAGAAGATAAGAATATCAGTTGATCCTGTAGATGTCAAGGACAACCTAGTTGTTTTTAAATTTAACTACTCTACTTTGTCTATATAAATCAATTTCTCACAATATTCCTCGCAAAAAAGTTATAAGGATAAAATAGCCAAAAATTGAATAGTTTTCGAGATATTTTATACTTTAAGTTGACAAAATTTTACATAAACCATAAAATATCTCGCAAAATATTTACTTTTCGATTATCTTATCGTAATACTTTTATGCACAGAAAATGAGAGGAAACAATTGATATAAAGAAAACACGCAATTATTTTTAAGAAAAAGTGAATTTGCTACGAACAGCTATATATGTAAAAGTATAATAAATTTATCGATTAATATTTACTCCTTTGTTGTAAATTGGCCAATATCCAGTCACTCTTGTTTATGAAATCTATATTTAATGTATGGTGCAAAATATGTGGTGCTATCCACACTTCAGGCAATAATATCTTCCAATTAGAATGCGTTTGTGTAGTAATATTCACAAATATCCATGTATCCATGTCAAAATTTACAGATATATTCAAGCTGCTATTATTATAATTTCTTTCCACATTAATCACAGGGTAATGTTTTAGTTGTGTCCAACTAGCTATTCTGTCCTTTATATTGTATTTGATTTTGTAAGATGATTCTTCCGCAGCACTTTGCATAACGTGCCAGAAAACATTAATACTTGTGGCGCTAAAAATCCAAAGACGAATTATAAGGAAAAATAAAGAAAATATAAAGGAAGATATATTAAGAAAAATATTGAAAAGCAATTGAAATGTTTAAAGAACAAAGTAAAATTGGAAGAGCAGTAGTGACAGAGAAATGTAAATTATATCAAATAGAATTGGAATAATAAGAAAGTATTAATGGTAAATGGCAGAAAATAATGAATAGAATAGTAATTTAAAAAGATAAATGTATTACAGAAAAGAAATAAAGTAAAATAAAAAGAATTAAAAGATATAAGGAGAGAAGATTTTAAAAAAACAAGAATGAAATACGCAGATGTATAACGAAAAAAGTTAAAGAAAATTGGAAGAAGAAGAAAATTAAAATAATAATAAGTACGGACACAAAATCGAAGTTAAAAGTTAACAAGAGAAAAATTAACAAGTCTTGAAATTACTAATAAAAATCATGTATAAATAAAATTATATTAGAAAACACAGAAAAGAATAAAATCATAGAAGAGAAAATCGATAAGAAAACAAAAAAAAATTTCAAAACTGAAAAATAAAACAAAAAATAATTTAAAAAGTAAGTAAAATTAAAACATTCATTTAAAAATATGCATTTAAATTTATGATATAATAATATTGTAATCTATATTACTCACCGATTTATATGTCTAAGTATATTTGAATATATTTCGATAGCTTTCCAGAATACATCTTCGGGGAGTTGTGTGTGCAATGTGCGAAACATAATGGTTGCTATGAAAATTGACATTAATAAAGTAAAAATGTAGTATGTATAAAATAAATTTGCTATACCTCATTTGGATATATAAATTCATGAACATAACTGTTATATAAATAAAGTTAACTTTAATTAAGTTTAACTTTAATTTTATTTTTCTGATAAACGTTATTTATAATAATATAATTATAATAATATTATAATTATAATAATATTTACGTAAACAATAATACAAATAAATCACAACTAAATTATTTTTTTTATTATAATATTTTTTATATGTAGCATTAAAGAATTTATCGATAATGAATTATTTGCTTGATTATACCCTTGATGTAATGAGGAATTTCAAAAGAGCTATTGAATCCTGATTCGATTGTGAACGGCCATGTATCCTTAGTGCTCCAATGAAGAACATCATGTTGCATTTGAACCACAAAGAAATCTCGTATCCCAAAATACGGAAGTGTCTGGAAAAGTTTTAATATAATTAAATAAATATTTAATCAAAAGAAGTGCTCACACATTCAATGATATCATTTCAAATTATGTATTTTTAAAGTTATTTAAAAAATATATATATATCAATATGTATAAATTATAATATTTTAATTTAATATTGCTTATGTGGTAAGTTTTCGCTGATTATCGTTACGAAAATCTAAATATTTTAAAATTCCAATTATTTGAGTATGATTGAAATAATTAACGCTAAATATAAAATAACCTCATTGGTGGCGAAAATTCCAAAAAACATAGCAAAACCTTTGCTTAACCAGAATTGCCACTCATATGGATTAATTCCATTATAAAACCATTCGTGCATCACCTTATATCTTATTACTCGCGCTATTTCAATTTTGCGTATCTCATCATCTGTTTCTTGATTAAATATAATATCTTCTTCTCTAAAAATAATTCGGAAATATTACAATAAAGTATAGAGAATACAATAAAATACAATAAAATAAGAGAATTCCTGTTATAAATATGAAAATTAGTTGTATCACAGATAAATTAAATAATTAAATTATAAATAGATAAATTAAATAGAAAATATAATTGCTTTAAACAAGAAATAATATATTATATGTGTTCATTTACAAAAACACACACACATACGCAAATTACTCTTCTAAATTTAAATATAAATTCTAAATTTAAATATAAATATGTTAAACTATGATACATTATTATTATTTATTGAAATACTATAAATATAAAAATATACATATAGTTTTGAATTCTATAATTGCGAACAGCGAGAAAAAATATTATTTTTTAATATATATTGACATTTCTCTTTAAATATATTTACATTTATATAACAAAATATATTTACCTATAAAGAAAGGATCCCAACATTATCTCTTCTGCTTCGAACAACCCCGGAATTGCGATGTGATTTTCTTCCGGAGTTTTCCTGATATGCGGCAATTCCTCCAAGAACCGCTTAATATTTTTAGCAACTGCGTATGCAAATTGCATATGTGGTTTTATGTCTGCTCTGCACAACAATCTGGCACTCTGATTTGTTTCTGAAGTAAAGGCGAGATGAAACACACCCGCTGCTATGAAATACACGGGCATTACAGGAGTAGATTTGAAGCGTGTCCATTGCATATTATTTTCATCCATATTTACTTTTTTGACGGGCATATTTGATAAAGCCGTGTAGTCTGTATGATGCTTTATAGAAATGTTAAAACTAGCATATAGAGTATCTTTCAAAAATGGAAATAATCTTCGAGTCGTATATTTGTAATAATGCGTTGCACTCAACCACCTATATATAACAGTATATTTCAAATAAAAAGTTTTATATAACAATATATTTTAAATAAAAAGTTTTCAGTTACTACTGAAATATTAGAAATTAAAAGAGAAAGAGAAAGAAATGGAAAATACACAAATGTATATAAAGACTGTTAAGACTATAAAGACTGACTATTAAATACTATTAAAAAATTAATTATATAATATTTATATCATATTGCAATTTGACTATTGTGCTATATTTTTATTTAATATACACGTACGTCATAAAAAATATTTGTAATATCTATAATAAATCTACATAAAATAATATATTCATAATATTCTCTAAAATATGCACTTATATAAGATAATAAATATGTGAAGATGATAATATGTAACAGTATTTTTAATAATTAAGATTTCATTATCTATATATAATCAATATTTGTCTTGTATCAAAAAGTTTTTGATAATAGGAATATTATGTATACTTCCAATGCAAAAGATTTTTCCTGATTTAATTACTTATAGAGAAATTTTTTGTGAATTATAAAAGAACTATGTTTGAATAGTAATTTATTGAATCATGTGATATATGTTAAACTATGTCAATATAGTATAATAATAATAATGATATGAATAGTTTGCAAAAATTGAAGCAAGAATGGTATTTAGAGAATGGTATTTAGAGTCTAAGTTATTTAAAAACTACTCACACTCTATCATTTTGTTTATTCATGTAAATTCTAAATCCTCCATCTTCAGCTATAAGACCGGAAAATATCATATTCAGAGTGTAATATCCTGATAATAAATCATACGGAAAAAAAATGGTAGTTACATGCGTTTCAGTGTTATAGATAAATTTCTTCGGCCTATAGACAGAAACTTTTTCTTCATTTTTCTTAGATATTTGTGTACTGTTTGTTAGCATAATTCTAATCATCGCCAAATTTTCACTATAAAAGTAAATATCTTGTGTTTTATGAGGAATATAAATGCGGACATTATATTCGCCGTAGAAGATATCGTCATTGACATATAGTTCAAAATAGATGTTATAATGTTGCATTATATCCAGCTTCGGTAGTATGGACAACGATGTATCATTAAGAGGAGCCGCCGGCGCCGCGACAATAAATATTAGACTGCAACTTAATACTTTTAGGAATGCCATGTCACTCTTTTTCTCTCTCTCAATCGTCTTAAATAGCTAATTAACTATCTTTTCTTCTTGAAAAAAGAGACAAATAAAATTATATATATATATATATATATATATATATATATTATATATTATATATATATATATATATATATATATATATGTATGTATGTATGTATGTATATATGTATATATGTGTCTATGTATATACATATATACATACACATATATATACATACCATATATATATAAAGAACTTTTAACACATTTCATAAAGAACTGTTTTATTAAACGTTTAATTTTAAATTAGATCGTGTGATTTTTATTTCATAAATAATATAATAATATACGCTTCAAATTAAAATTCTGTCCTTTTAATAATTTCGAAAAAGGCAGCCATTTTTGACCAAAAGAATTATACATGTTATGTTTCTACATTAAAATTATTTAAATTGTCCTTTCGATGTACATAACATATACATTTTATTTATTTTTAAAAACGACTATGTAGGTATTTTGTTTTAATAACAACTCACCTCTCGTATATAGTTGTCTGCAGATCAGAATTTAGTTTTTTGATAATAATTAAGCGTAGTTAGCTCGTTGTTACCATATATTATTAATGTAGACAAAAACTATATATACTTGATCTTCATGTTCTGAGAAACTTCCGAAAAATGACAACGTTCGATATCTGAAATTATAATAAATATGTCATTAAAACAACTTTTAAAATCAAAATAATGTGAAATGAGGTTTAATAAGTGTCTTATTTATCAATGAGTAATAAAGTGTGAATATTTGATTAAATTAACTCGCGCGTTTCATATTTGGTTTTAAAGTAATTATTTTTGGAAAATGTTTTAAAGCCATCGAGAAATTGTATTTCATATTTTCATTTTCTTTCTTCTAAGCAAATAATTCATCTCTATTTGTATCTTAATGTATTAAGATTTGTTGTAGTTTTTTTTAAATTAAATGTTTAAAATTAATATTTTCTTCTTCTATCATATAAATAGAATAAAAGAGGTAAGCAGGTTTCGAATGAAGAACTCAACAGAAATGAATTTCGCAGTATTATATGTCGTGTAATATATATTACATAATGTCGTTTTCTTGTGTTACATTAATATTAAAATATTATTAATAATTCCAGTGAAAAATGTGCACAAAGAAATATCGTTTTTAGATAATCAATTTTCAAATTTATCAAGTCTTGACACATTATATATATGACACAAGTTTTTATATACATAGTTCTAATAAAAATTTTTGTTTAATTATTGCTATTATTACATATAAAAGAGATCCAGTATATAAATAATATTATATAACATTTTATTTAAAAAAATTTAGCTTTAGGATAAACGAATTATTCCGTAATATCTCATTAAATGCAATTTATTAATTTAATTTGATTAGATTTAATTACATACTGACATAATTTAATAAAAAATTTCTTTATTAGAGATTTATGATTTTAAGTTAAATTGAATTTATTTCTAAGATAATATATTCATACGCTTTTGTGAAATTCAAATCTCTTTACTCTAATATATTTATAAAAACGACTTTGAACGAATTTTGAAAAAACAATCATTTCTGAAGAAAAACACTACATTTGTTATGTTTGTGTTATACTAAAAAAAAATTATTCCATTAAAATCGTTTAAATTGTCCTCAACGTATATAATTTACACGTTCTTTTTTTTTGAAAACGGCTATGTATTCTGTTTTGTTACAACTTACCTTGTATATTATGATGTTAGTCGATCAGAATTTAATGTCAGATAATAATTAATTCTTTATTATCCTAAATTTTATTAAAACGAAAATATGTCTATATTAACTTGATCTTGCTGTTCTGGGATACTACCGAGAAATGCTAACGTTCGACACGTGATATCATAATAAGCATACAATGAAAACAACCTTGAAAATCAAAATAATATGAAATCAGGTTAATACTCGTGAATAAACACAATAAAATATCAATACATGTTTAAATCACTCTCTTGCTCTATATATTTAATTTTAAATTTTAATTTTAATAATTTTTAAAAAGCATTTTTAGAGCATTCAAAAAATTGTATTCTATATTTTTATTCTTTTTCTTATTTCTTGAAGAATCAATCCCTCGACGTTTACAAAATAATTGATTAGATCGTAGATTTTTAATACTAAATGTTCAAAATTTTGATGTAATAGAACGATTTGAAAATTAATATTGTAATTTTGCATTAAAAAAGCTGTGAAAAATAAAATGAATGCCTTTATGTGTGCAAAGACAAATTATTTTTATTGAACTGTGTTATTATTATCGGTAGATAAACGTAAATGATTTAAGGTCGTTTATTATATCGTCTGGTTCAAAACATATAGTTCCAAGAAGACAGTAATTTTTTTAAATAAATTTCTGCATTTATACCAAAATTTTACAAAAAACAATATTTCAGATTTAATCAGCATCATATCACAAATATTTTGTTAGTTCAAAAAATTCTCGCTCTATTATATTCTATTGTTTGTAATTTTATTAATGATTCAGTCAGTAGAAATAGTTTATATATATATATATATATATATATATATATATATATATATATGTAAATATAGAAATATAAAAAATAAAAGATTATTAAATAAGTGTTGAAACAGCAACTATTCAGAAAAAAAGAATGTAAAATCAATGCAGCTAGCCAAATCATTAATAATTTAATGCCAATTTAATCGACCTAAAAGGAGTTCTATATAATATAGAGTTTCATAAATGTATGATAGTATTTTAAGGAATAAACATGCATATACTAAAATAAAGAAAATATGTAGACATACATATACGTGCAATACATATTGTTTCATCAATTTGAGAATATTACTAAATTGAAATATAAAATCAATCAAACTTTCTAGTATTTTTTTGGATGTACACATTAGATTAAAATATACTTATATTGTATATTGAAATACTTGAAGTACATTTCCTTTAATCTATCATAAATTTTCTATCATTGCAGTTTTACCATACAGCTATCTATAATATTTATATTTATATAGATGTCAATTTGTTTTAAAATAAAAAACATAAGAAAATTTTTATTAAAATTTAACGAAAAATTTCCTTTATGCAATACTTTTCAAGCTTAAATAAACAATTGTATTTTAATTAACGACTATATTATTAATGTATAAATAAAAAGTGTTCGCAAAGACTTCATATACATACCATTCAGAAATACAGAATGTTCCTAAATCCATAGGACAAACTTTGTAGATTGGTATTGTCACATGTCACGCGTGTACGAATGGTTACCTATCTCACAGATGCTTAATGGATTTCAGTTAAAATAGGGACGTAAAATAGGACAGGTCTTTGAAGGACGAAAGATCTCTTTTTTGCCAAAATTGACTCTCTTGACAAAATCTACTACTTGACTTTTTAAACTTGTTCGGTTAGATTCCCATATCTTTGGCGCCATAATGTAAAAGTAAATTCCAATAGTATTTTTAGCGGAGAAATATGGGAAAAATAATTAAAAAATTCTACGACCAATAAATATCATTAATAAATATCATTAATAAGCAAAATTCATTTTATATCTATAATGATATAATGATATAATAATAATAAATATCAAATTTAGCAAAAAGAATAACACACAGTTATAAGTTAAAAGTTTTATTAATAATTCGATTTTATATGTATTATAAAATAATAATATATTACAATAAATAGTAAGTGACACACGCAGAAGATATAATTATGCTAATTTTCATAAAATAGCTTTTTACTTTTGCAAAATGTATACATTACTCGGAATCTTTTTATATATTCTTTTATATAAACTGTTTTCGAAATCAAAAAATTATCTGCTTTACAATATCTAAATATAATATTTTGTAAAAATAGTTATATTTTGCTTTAGTTCAATTCTATTTTACTATATTCATTACTGTAGTCATGAGTTACTGTAGTACGTGCCATAATATATGAAAAATTGGAATTTATGATAATCATTACAAGTTAAAAAAATAAGAGGTTACCTTGTTATAATAAATGTGTCTAAAATGTATTTACAATTTCAGTAGAAGATAAATAATTCATTCAAATATTAAAGCTTGTGGAAATTATTGTACTTTTTCGAACTGATTTTAAGCAGTTTGACAAATTTTTACAATCATGTAAACAAAGAAAAATGTTATTAGAACCAAAAATACAGTTAGTTAATTAGAGCGCAAATGATAAAACTGTAATTATCAGCAAAAAGAAATGAAAATTATTATCATGATTGAAAAAGAAAAAACATTTCTAATCAAATTCTAATCATCTTTAGTAATTCAAATCCTTTTTAGTAATGAATATAATAACGTACAAAAACGTAAGTAAAACACGAAAACTAAATATAATTCGTTATACATGTCGAAAAATAAAAATGTAAAATAGACTCGGCAGACGACATGAAAAAAGTAAATTGACAAAGACTTTGCCGAATCTATACTTAAAACTAAAAGTGACATACAATGGACATACTAACATACAAAATATATAAATCGAAAATGAACAAAATATATATCGTTACACATGTCAGGAAATAAAAATGTGAAATATAAATCAATTTGATAGAGATAACGTAAAATAGCAAATTGACAGAAACTTTATCGAATCTCTGTCGAATTTTTACAAACTTTAATAGTGAAATATTTTTACATACTTTAATACTGATAAAGTTTATCTCTATATTAAAATTTATCTCTGTATTTAAAAATAATCATACATTCGACAGTTTTTTATGATTAATATCTATTCCTTTCACTCGTGCTCCATAACTATTATATTTATTTAATTCCTTTTAGCAATTTTCTATAAGAAATGTATGTATTTCTTTTTCTATAGTAATTACACATTTTTACTGCACATGTAATGTTACTTTTCAATTTATATATTTGAACCTGTTGTGAAAATGCTCTATAATTGTAATTCACATAGTTATTTATGCGTTATCGATTTAAAATTGATGCTAAATGATTTAGAGTTTCTCATTTTTTGCGTCGTTTTTCGGTCGTTTACTACACACAAATTCTAGATGATATAAACAGACTTAAGAATAAAGTAAAGGATAAAAATTAGGACACATAATCTTTTTACATATATGTGAAGTAATAAATTTTCTTTCAAACTAAATATTGTATAAAATATTCTTTGCGAACTGACTCGAAAAATCGTTTAACACTAATTATAGATTGATATTAAAGTTTATATCACAATTATTTGACGAATAATTGATATGTATGTTTTTGAATAATTAATCTCTTAATGATTTTCTATTCTTATAAAAATATGTTTTTTATTTTTTTAAATAAGATTTAAAAATTTTATTCAAAAAGATAAAAGAACATAAAGAAATTAGAAAATAAAAAATAATCTTATATCATTATAAATTATTCATATATCTTTATAAGAATAGAAACACACACACACACACACACACACACACACATTAAGAAATTAAAATTAATTATTCAAAAACGTATATAAGATCGATGTTAGTAGCCAAATAATTGTGATAAACTATAGTTTAATCTACAATTGATGATATATATATATATATATATATATATATATATATATACATATATATATATATATAGTGTAATAATATTCAGAAACATCATAGATGAATGCATTTCTGCGCTAAATGTTTCTGAAGATCCGTACGTATATACATGTGTGCGTGCATGTGTATATGCGTGTGTTGATGTCACAATAAATTTTTCTCTAACAATAAGTAGAAAATTTCAGAATTGTTGTAACTTATCAATTATGTGCGCTTTTGTTTTGATTCATAAACTTCACTATTCGAATCGACATATTGCTCAAAGAAAAATCTTGCTTGTAATCTTATTGTCACGTTCAATTTTCATGACTTTTCTTATTTAGTACTCAATCTTTTAATGTTTAATCAATTTTTCATAAATATCTCAATTTTTTAAGGCATATACTTCTCTAAACATGTTTATAAAAAAAACTTGTTTTTAGATAGGTATTTTTTATTGTCGTTTACTTTTTTATTGTAGGCAAACAATAAAAATTAAAAAAAAAAGAATGTATTGGTTTATAGTTAAAAATAGTTGACTTTAGATAAGCAAAATTTCTTAATCTCTGTAGATTCCTTATTTCTGTAAATATTTCGACGGAATTTTTCTTCAAAGTTTAATTTTGAAATCATAAAAAAGTATAAGAAAACTAAATCAATTTTTTTCAAAATTTCACATTAAAATATTACCTTTAATATATGATTTGTAATTTATGATTCATGTATTTCACATAAACTTATCGTATAACGTATTAAGAAATAAGTAAGTTTTTTATATAAATGATGTCCAGATAGTTAACGTACATTTTGAGGCTTAAGTGCATAAATGTATAGTACATCATATATATCGTGATAGCCGGAATCAATAAAATCTGGATTATTAAGACGAATATGATCAATCCTTTTTTCTATTGTATTATACGAATTTGTAAGTTCACTCTTGAGAGCCTTTTGCTGCTCAGATGACAACTCATTTACAAAAGAAAGACCGTAAAATATATACGCTATCAAAAAAATAATAATTTTCAAATATTACTATGTATTATATAAAAAAATAAATTGTATAATAATAAGTTAAATTATTGATATAATTTATATCTTGTTTAAATTATTTTATAAAAAAATTTGATCCTTTCCTACAGGATTTCAACATTCATGATCGATATACGTATATTTAAGAGTAATAATTACTTACGTATAAGATAGTTTGATTTATATTTCATATTTGGCATAAAATGAACGTATTTTGTCTTAAATCCGAGATTTGTAAGTAATCCCTTTATTTGTATTTCAGTCTGACGAAATGGCAAAACATATTCCTTCATAAAAATAAAAGAATAATAATTAGAAATATGTAATAAAAACATATAAAATAACATATTTAAAATATTGATACACATCTATACCTCAAAATATGGGCCGAAAATTGAGTGATTCACCATATGTTCATACAGTGTAAACGCATCATGATATGTAATCATAGATAAATGGAAGCTACCACCAGGTTTGAGTATGTTATAAATATTTTTAAACTCTTGTCTGTTGTATAAAGAAAAAATACACAATTAATTGCTATTTTTCTTTTCAATATTTTTACTACCTTTTCTGCTATTTCTTAGTCAACATTTATATATAAAATTATAATAAAATATTTTAAAGGTAAATAACTTAAAATATTTTATCTGGTTCTGATACTTTATTAAAATAAGATTAGATTTAAACAAATTTTGTAATAAATAAATATATATACGAGGGTCTAAAAATAAATATACAGGGTGTTCCTAAAAGGTCTCAATCACTGTTGTAATGATTTGCATCAGATAAGATGTTCAAAATGGCTACCATGAGCAGCAATGCACGCTCCACAGCGTCGCATCATGGATTGTCGAACATGTTCGAGAATTCCGGGAGTACCCCGAATTGTGTTACACCCATCAACAATACGATCGCGCAGATCCTGTCGATCAGGAACTGGTGTAGCATAAACAAGACTCTTGAGGTATCCCCAAACGAAAAAATCCAGAGGATTTAGTGATTGAGCCAAATAAGCCTTTGAAGATACGTGACTTCACCCTGTGTTAGCTCAGAAGGAAGGCATTTCCGGACCCATGTTTATATGGACATTTTGCTTTGTTTTGATACGTAGCATCTATGGTTAAAGTTTGACGAGACCTTTTAGGAACACCCTGTATATACGAGTTTGATAAATTTGGTAAAAAAGCAAATAAAACACATTTTTTTTTTTTTAAACTACGTTATTCCTCTCTATCGAGATCTATACATTTGGTCCAACGAATTTCCAATTTTTTAACCGTCAGAAAAGTAGGCTGTCTCAAAGCCTGCAAAATACTCGTTGACGGCGACGACCTCTTCGTTCGACAATAATTTCTTTCCACCGAGCCAGATTTTCAAATTTGAAAACAGAAAGTCACACGGAACCAAATCCAGAGAATAGGGTGGATGAGGAATTAATTCGAAACCCAATTCGTGTAATTTTGTGAATTTTTGTTTTTTTTTTTCCATTTTTATAACAACAGTCAAATCACTCGCTTCAAATGACTATCGAACGTAAACAACGCGTTACTTTTACCTGAAATTTTTTTTGGAGGGGTATAAAAAAGGGAACTTTCTAAACAACACGTCACCAAGTGAACTGTGGCGCGATTTCAATTTACCGAACTTATCAAATGACTCACGTATGTATATATATATATAAATGTTGATTAAAAAATAGCAGAACAAGCAATGAAAATATGTAGAAAAAGTGTATAGAAATATTATTTATTTAAAGCAATTTTTGTGAAACACGTTCTAGAATTGATCTTTCTTTGTCTCTTTTTTCTCTCTCTTTCCACAATAAAAATTTCATTTGTACTTACTGAATATTATTACGAGAATGCAAAGTGGGAAATGAGAATATGTGATCATATTGGGCGATATAATTGTGAGGCAAATTTTTCGTTTGAATATCAAAAGTCTCAAAGTCGATTCTTTCGTCAGTTTTATATTTTGCTCTTGCATGATCAATCATTTTTTTCGAACTATCAACGCCTGCAAATTATACTCAATATTTGAATTAAGAAATGTCATTATATACATTATTACACATATTTTTTTATAATTTATTACATTCTTACCTAATAATGTCGAGTTCGTGTGAAGTTCCGGTAAGAGAAAATATCTTGTTGTATATCCAAAAGCACAATTAATATCTATGTATTTTTTAGGTAGCCATAAATCTTCTTTTCTTAAATTCCAAGTGTCGGTAAGCCAACTAACATTTACTTCCTTCAAAGTCTGTTCTGAGTTGAATTCCATGATTTTTAGAGAATAAAAGTAACATACATTAAAATATTATTATTATTTTCTCCTTGGATTTCCGTCAACAACTTCCCTGGATTTCGTTCGATCAAAGTATCACGTTGAGAGATATAAGAGAAATTAAAATATGATATACCAAAATATTCCAATAATACAGTTATGTATATATAGAACGACTGACATAGCCCGAATGCTAGCAACGTACAAAAAGAATGCAAAGCCCGAAAGATTATATATGACATCCCCTCTTAGCTTAACATCTGACAAATAGAAACTGAAATCAGCTATTGTATTTGTGGGCCCAAGACTTCTACGAAATATACTCAAGTTCTCCTAAAGTATCTTTCTAAAAGAAAAGGATCAACAAAGGATCTACTATTAAAAATTTTTAAATATTAATAATTTTAAGATTCTGTATAATATTACAATGTGTAAATTTCTCTCGAATGGGCAGAAACGTTTAATAAAAATTTTTTCCCTCGATACTTTCTATTGTCAGTTCTATTGTTAATGTGTATGTATGTACACAATGGATACACAAAAGTCGAAGATAAAAGAAAATTTGTCCTTTCATGGTCGTCATGGCAGTGCCTGAAAGTTTTTGGGCATACGAAACGACGAAACCTCTCTTGAGAGATTATTTTTTCATAAATAAATATCATAAATAGTGAAATGAGCCTTATAAGCTTTAAAATATAATTTTAAAAAACGCATTATCGCCACGTTTAATACAGAATAACAGATCGAACGATTTTATCAAACTCCCTCTAATAAATCTAATCTAATCGATGTAATAGTAGAGTTTAATAAGATTTATACACAGAAAAAAGATAAGTGTCAAATCAAAACTTATATACTTAAACTAACGCGTTCATTGTTTCGTATATACACAACAATTTATAATCTTCTTGGAAGAATTTAATAACTTTAAATTTCAACAATATTATAGTCTTGATTTAATATTGTAATTGTCACCTCAAGAATATATAATTATTTAATTCTACTTTAAGAAAATTATAATCTTTGATTTAAAAATGTTATTTTCTATCTAACATTGTTTCTTTTTCACTCAAGAAAATTAAATCTTAAATCATAAGAATATATTTTTCTTGATTGAACTATATAAAGTGGCTTCATATTCAAGTAAGCAATTATTCAAGTAATTATATTTCTCTTTAATTAACGCAATATAATCTCATTTCAAGATTTCCATGTTAAAACTAAATATATTTTCAAAACAAGAATGTCCTTTTTTCTGTGTATAATGTAAACAATCGCGATTAAAATAGTCATTAATAAAGCTACCGATCGTCTTTTAAATTATAGAAGAAAATATTAGCGCATTTTACGCAGACTGTTAAAGACAATATTCAAAGACGTGGAAAAATAGACAAAGCTTCGATGTATATAAGCTAACGATTAAATTATAAGATAATATTAAATTGTAAGATACATCGCGATTTAAAATTCGCGAGAAGACGCGACGAATAAATAAATCAATTATATTCGGAATATCCGATTGCGATATGTATATTGTATATTAACGAAACGATACATCTCGAAATATTTATTTCGTGTATATGTATATCATAATACATAATAATATCTCAGTAATAAAATAATAATAACACGATTTTCATTTTCATGTTATTCTCTACAATATAACTCAATTGAATTATTGCTAAAGCGAGAGACGCAATATCGTTTTATTTATGCTTTGCAAATAGTGTCTTTTTAATCAAGATTGACTAATTTACCATTACTAATAATATAAACATGTGACAAGTAAGATAAACGCGATTTTTTTAGCCTAAGATTTCGTCGAAAAAATATTTTTCGAAGTGATAAAAATAGAGGAAAATATGAAGCAAAAAATAAAAAACGTTGTTGCTTCGTTTACGATTCAAATAAGAAACTTGATTGATTAATGTCAAGCTATTACACGTGTTTATCTTGACGATCTTGACACGCTAATTTTATAGTGCGACGATATTCAAAGAGCAAAATAATAATGCTCCGTTAAATTGCTTGTCGCTCGCAATCAGTATCGGAAAATTATAACTATAATAATATTATTAATTAACTTTTATACGAGGCGTTTTTTAAGTAAGTACCGAATTTATTTTTTGAAAAAACACGACATTATATTCAAAATATTTTATTTTCATTGGACTCTACATATCTTAAATTACTTCTTCATATAGTTTCCACCATTATTGAGGCACTTATCATAACGGGGCATCAATTTTTGTACCCTTTTGTAGTTCATGTTTTTAGTGTTTACAGAGAACGTATCGCTTTCAGGGGTCACCTAAAAATGGACCATAACACCTTTCAATCTTCTCTCTGACTATTGTACATACTTTGATCAAGTAATTTAATCTTTAAACTTTATTGCACAATTCATTTATTTTGATCTTTTAATATATTTTAATATTTTAAATATTCTGTGCAATCTATGGTTTGCGAAGATAAAAATTAATAGAATTACACTATTAATTTTTTAATAAAAGTAGTAAATATAACTGAAAATATTTCACCTTACTTCAAATTGCAAATTGACAGAAGACATCTGAAAGTACGTTGTTAAATTAATATTGACATCTTCTCCCATGTCACATAAATAAATAATAACTGTTATATTAAAATCAAAATATCAAGTATTTTAATACTAAGTCCAAAATGATCATGGATGAAGAAAAGAAAGATAAATTTACGGTCGAGATGGAAGCAAGAATGTACGCGCCTTTAGAGTGGGAGTCACCGGCGATATGCAAAATACAAGATCTTAAAGAAGCGCAGTACGAGGAAGTTCTGCGTCTGATAAAAGTTTAGCAGTGTAAACGGAAAAGCCTGAAAAGAGAGAACGTGTTATAAAATAAACACGTGTGATAGCTTGACATTAATCAATCAAGTTTCTTATTTGAATCGTAAACGAAGCAACAACGTTTTTTATTTTTTACTTCATATTTTCCTCTATTTCTTTCACTTCGAAAAATATTTTTCCGACGAAATCTCAGGCTAAAAAAATTGCGTTTATCTTACTTGCCACAAGTTTACATTATTAGTAATAGTAAATTAATCAATCTTGATTAAAAAGACACTATTTGCAAAGCATAAATAAAACGATATTGCGTCTTTCGCTTTAGCAATAATTCAATTGAGTTATATTGTAGAGAATAACATGAAAATGAAAATATTCAGTAATTTCCCACAAATATTACGAAAATGAAAGTTAATTCTTATGCAGCATCATTTCTTTCGAGAAGAGCCCATGTGCAAAGCGATATCCTTACTGCAGGATCAGAAATCTGTAAATGTATATCTCGATTTTATAAAGACATGGATGAAGGATACTACCAGCTTGATAGCGCTCAGCCTGGCATCAGGACGCGTCATCGGAGTCGCCATTACACGAGTTAACAGTGATTCGGATAAATCCGACACGTATAATCGAGTGCAAGTACGTGCACTATTATTATTATAAAAAAAAATAGATAGAATAATGCCTGTTCGAGACAATTAAAAATTCAATCAAGTGACTAAAATATTAATATACATTAACACTCAATGTATTGTTTTTTATTTTAATATGTTGTTATTTTATTTGTATAAGCAAATATTTTACATAAATAGTTATTAATAATTAAACATATTACAGTTGATATATTAAATAATAATAATAATAATAATAATGATAAATAATAATAATAATGATAAATAATAATAATGATAAATAATAATAATAATAATAATAATAATGATAATAAAAATAATAATATCTATGTATATTATAAGATATTTATATATGTTATATATTGTATATATGTAATTATATTATATTAAATTCAAAATAATATATATATATAAAATAATAATAATAATTTTATAAAATGTAATATATGTTCAAAATTTTTGATTTAGAATTTCGAAGGAAACTTGGAGAAAATTATGAGTTTAATCAGCGCTTTAATAAAACAAGCGGACGCGTACAAAGAGCTCGAGTGCAACGCGTATTTTCGAGTTCATATCCTTTGCGTTCATCCCTCTTATCAGCAGAAGGACGTCGGTGCAGCCCTTTTGAACGCTTGCGTCCGCGTCACGTCCACCCTGAATTTAGCGGCTATCGGTGGCGTTTTCACGTCGGGTCGCAGTCAGTCGCTCGCGTTGAAACTGGGTTTGCGCCTCGTCTCGGAAATCCGTTACAGTCGATGGATAGTCGACGACCACGTTGTATTCGATGGTACCGGCAAAGGGAATTACTCGGCCGCTTTTATGGGAATGCGAGTACCTTCCGAGGAATCGCTTCGCAGATCCTGAAATTAAAGATCCTCGAGTAAGTATCTGGACATCAGTTAACCCAGGCCAAAAATGGCGTTCAGATAAAAAGAAAGTGCACTTTGTACGCAGCATTTACATAGATTTACTGAGTTTTCATAAAGTTATTGAAATTTTTAATACTTCTAATTGTTTTGGCAAATTTTGATCGAAAACAATCAATAAGATAATCGATAAAGGCTCTTATTCCGAAATATCTATCTCTGCTATAATTAATAAATGATAATTATATTGTATGATATAACGATTAAATTATGACATTATATTGATGCGATAAAAAATTGTATTCTTTCTCTATGAATTCTTGCGAGAAATCTAAATTTTCTCGTGCAGATAAAGTAAATTTCATTCGTTTTAAACACATTTCCAGTCTAAGATAATCGTATATCAATTTTAAAAATATATCATTAATTTCAATAAAGCTTGTCAATAATTTGCTAATTTTTCTACAAGATTATACTCACTCTAACAATTAATATAGATACATTTTCAAAATTAAAATAAAAAATTGTCTCAAACAATACCAGAAAAACAAAATTAACGCGCCTTGTGTCTCGTTTGTTAATTTCTGATTAAATCTTTTTAATGACAGATATTTCTAAAATGACACGTTTATTCTAAAATATCACGAAAATAACATATTTATAACTTTTTTGTAAACGCGAAACTAGACAGACGTTTATCGGTCGCGCGGAAATGCGCGCCGGCCGAGAAGAGGGACCGAGTTTCCCTCCGCGACGACAGAGCGCGCTGACGTCGCGCGAGCGCTCGGGCTCGTTCGACACGCGCGGATCTGCGCGCGCAGTCGACGACGGGATGCGCGGAGGGGTGGACGTTAGTCGCGGAGCGAGCGCCGGCAGTCAGTGCACGACGGCCCGAGGCCTGTATCGATATATATCGTGGCTATTGGCGCTCTCGCTCTCGCGTGAAGTACGCCGCGATACTCGCGGCGGGTGGAGAAACGCGAGTGAGTTTTCCGTCGTATTGTTAGCGTGCGTGTTCGACAGGACAGTCGTGCGGTGCGTGGCTACGCGGTGTGTGACAGTAATCTTGAAGTGACAGATTCAGCCGGCGGAGCCACACCGGTGCAGCAAGAGACCCGAGAGAGAGAGAGACAGAGGGAGAAAGAGGGAAGAAGAGAGAGGGCGGAAGTGAGCGGCGAGTCATCCCGGTGAGTACACGAATCTCTTGAGTATGTACGACATGCGAATTTGACGTAAGAATCCTCCCCCCCTGATCTGACCCTTCCGATACACGTGCCAGTTCGTCTCGTGGATTTTTGCACGCTCGCGAAAAAAGCACGTCAGTCATAATTGACGATTATATATATGTCGTTATAAACGTTCACGCCTTGTTACTGCTTCATTTTGTTGCTTTAATTATTACGGCTCTGTAATCAAGCACTCGGAAGATAGGTACATAAACTACGTCATTGACTTTTGTAATGTTTGATTCACGCGCGCGCTCTATTCGTGTAAAAAACGACCGAAATGAAGGACATTCTCGAAATATTTGTTACTTGAAATTGGAGATAATACTAGTTCTCCATGAAAATAAAACAATTTTAAATTATCGATAGGATTTTATCGAAAATGATGACGATGTAAAAATAAAATATAATTGAAAATATTAAACATATTGTATAGCTTTTTATCTTAAAAAAATGAAAATTTGTTATTAATACATAATTACAATCCCTATTGTATATATATATATATGCATGTATGTATGTGTTTTATATTAACTGGCTCTCATAAAATTTCCAATTTATTGCGTAAAATAATAGCTCTTGTAAAAAAATTTATATTAAATATATCTGTCAAAGAGAGAGCAAGAAACTAGAACAAATAAATATACATATAAAGATAAAATATATAAGTTTCTTCGCGATTTATTAAATATTTAATTAATTAAATAGAGAATAAATTTTATACACGAGATGTGAGCAGCGATAAAATTTCGCTGCACTTTTATCTGATTTCCTTATCGCCGAGTTCTTCTCATCCAGCGATCTCGCGTCTCGAGTTACATTCGTATGTTTTTTTTTCCGAGAACACTCGCTAGCTTGGAAATAACGCTCGGTTTCGGCAAATTATTGTATCAATTTTACATCGAGACACGCGAGGGAAATATTGAAACATCTCGCTCCGCGAGATGACAATTATCTCGCATGATTATTTCGCGCGATGACGTCCATGTCGATTTTCATGGGACATCCTTGGAACACGAGGGTCAACGAGCGACACGCTTGTTTGACACGATGTTTAACGATCCGGAAAATGCTCGGAAGGGGGAGGGAATGGGAGGAGAAGGGAATTGACTTGCAAGGCGATAGGCTGTGGAAAAGCTATGCTTATATCTTTATTTCATCATTAATTTCTGGTAATAATAAGGGAACTGCCCATGATTGTACAACAATATTAATGTCACGTTAGAATATTAATATTATGATAAATAATGTTTTTTGATAACTGATTTCTTTTAAAGGATATAAAAAGATTTCTATTTTTATTTTATTATTTTTATTCTATTTTTATTTCTGTTATATTTTTTTGTTATTTATATGTGTTCCAGAGTAAATAAATTCCCAAAATTTAAATAAACAATAAAATGCTATTTTCTTTGTTCAATTTTAAGCAACTGTATTCAATATATTAAATTAATGTATTAAATTCAATCATACTTTTTTTACTGAAAATTAAAGCAAAATTTATAGCCTTGACTGTAAATGTTAGGAGACTCGACAGAGGTTTTCTGTCAAATCTTTTCGAAAATTGAATGAAAGTTAAAGGTATCCTTCTAACGTCAAGCGAAATTATACGCTACGTTAATAAAGTATCATTCCGCAATCCGTGAGAAATGTTATTTTCGCAATTTTTTCGGCACAACACACTCGAGTTTGAGCAGACAAGGTTGTAACGCGAATGGGCAAGGTTAACTGACAATGTCACACGCACAATGACGTGAAAGGCGCGCGGAAGTCGATGTGCGATAAAGAGTTCGATGTAACGAAAATTTCGAAATTGTTTGCAACATCATTTCACTAAAAATGAGCAACTGAAAAAAATCGGAATACAATTTAAAAAAAATATAGATAACTATATATACGAACTTTTTTCTATAGATATAGAGATCAGCTGATTCTTAATTATTCCAAATATTTACGAACAGTCACCCAAGATTAAATACATAAAAAGAAACTGCCGTTAAATACATGAAAAAATGTAAGATTGGATGTATCCTGGATGACTCTTCGTAAATATTTGAAATAATTAAGAATCAGCTGATTTCTTTATTTATAAGAAAAAGCTTAACGGCAGTTAAATGCATGAAAACAAGATTAAATCTATAGGGAAAATAATTTTTTATTAATAAAATATGTATAATATAATAAAAATAAATATATAATAATAAATATGTTTTATATAAAATAATATATATTATATATTATATATTATATATTATATAAAATAACATATATAATAAAAAATTACATATAAAAATTAATATATATAATAAAATACATATAATAAAATTGTGTAATAAAAATATTTAATTATATAATTATATTCTATTATATAAAATATTAATATAAACAATTATATAAAATATTTAATTATATAATTATATTCTAATTAAATAATTATATACTATATAAATAATTATGTACTATATAAGTAATTATACTATATAAATAATTATATACTAATTAATGTAAAACAATGTAACGTTTCGATGAAAGCGTCCCGAGTACAAAGGTTAATTCGAGGAGGGGGTTTACTCGAACTTTCCCGCGAGCATAGCAGAGTTTGACTCTGGAATGAGTAAGGTTAACGCGGAAGTCGTTCCTTCGTATTGCTAAACGCTCCTTATCTCGGGGCCCATTAGGTATCGTTGGTTATCGGGCCCGAGGTGAAATCGGTGGGGGAATCTTCGCTGCCGATTACGGCCGCACCGGAAGCGGAATGTCGTTACCGAGGCACGATGATGTGTCGCCGATGGTCTCGCGAGGAGGCCGCGTTCGTGCACGGCATGGAGCATCCGCGCTAATGACGATAATGACGATAACACTAATGACGATAACGTCGGAACGAAACACGATCTCGGCGACCTAAATACGATCCCACTCCAATTATCGCGCTCGAACTTTTATGCAAAGTTCAACGTAACGAAGTACAGTCGCTTCGCGATTAGAATTCGTTTGATTTGCTTTAATTTGACGCGAGTCTTCCGCGAAATTTATCGCGCGATTGATAGCGCTCTTTCTAGATTTATTGAAATTAAATGTCAATGTCAAATGTCACCATCAAGCATGTGCCCGAGTAATGATTACATATATTACGAATATATTGTTAATTAATAAATTTATTTTTTTCACTTATATCTTCAATTTATTTATTTTCAACTTATATATTTATATATTTTCAATTTGTATTTTTTACCTTCGGATCTCCGTATATTTAATTTGTATCTTGCCTGTATCGTTAAGAATAGAGGAACTGTTTTTTAACAAATTAAAAATACGGAGATTCGAGAGTATAAAAAAAATTAATTGAAAATATATAAAGATATAAATATATAAATTGAAGATAAAAGTGAAAAATATATAAATTAAAAATATATAAAGATATAAATATATAAATTGAAGATAAATAAATCATGCGTGTATTTTTATTCCATGCATAAAGGAGGGAAAAACCGACACGGACGTGTTAACAATAAGTTAAAAAGTGTGAAAAATGAAATAAATTTGTTAATTAATAATGTAGGAATTTGACTGTGAATTGCGCCAACACGTATACCTGAAGATGAGACTGTTCGAAAGTTAATTTCACGCACGCGTACACTTTCTCACGCCACAAGAGAGAACAGTGGCGTATTTATTTGTGTGCGCCGAGTGAGAGTACTCTCGTCTCGAGGACGGTCACTCGAGTAGCGAATTAATGGGAGTTAATGATAAAGTACCGACACATAATACGAGAAGAGGGAGGGGGGGGAAAGGGGGGAGTCTATCTCGCTTTATAATGTCGTCGATAAATATTGTCGATAGACATTTTTCACTTATCTGATATGTTTCGTTAACATTTGATTCCCTTATCCCGTTGACATATAAAAATCGAGTACGTGAAAACGTAGAAAAATGCGCGTTTTAATCGAGAAAGAGAGAGATGGAGATATCTCCCCTTGAAAACATTACATTTATATTTTCTGCAAATAAAATCTTTCCTATCCTACATTTTAATCGATTAAATTCTGTAGAAATTCATTCGAAAATGCGAATTCTTATCCTATCATACTAATAGTAATTTGCTGATTTTTAACTATCATGATTTATGTAGATTATTTTGTTTGTATATTCAGTGCGCAGGCACTCGAAATTTTCAGATTTTGATGGATTTTAAATTATTTGGATGGAACGATTTTTTGTATTATATATTTTATAATCGTTCATGTTTAAATTTGACAATTTAAGGTTATATTTTTATTTGCGATATAATTATTTATATTTAACATATTTCAAACACATATTTTTTTAATGAAAATCCAAACACACACGTTCTTATTTTGATTTACGCAGACGTAAATGCGGAAATTTATTCTCGTTGGAATATTGGTCGCCATTTTGGCGCCGATTGTACGCCGGTTATTGACCTTGTTCGTGACCTCTATCGCAATTACGGTGCGTTGTGCGCTTTTCAAGGATATTGAGTTACCGCCGATCGATGAAATACTCGCGACGCTTCTTTCCGCTCCGTTTCCCTCGCTTTTCCCGAGTCTCGATATATTCGCGGTTCATCAAAAAATTCCTTTGTCATTTTTCTCTCTGGTATTATACGGGAGATGGTCTACCGACGCGTTGGCGTTGTGTGAATACGTCTTCATTCTTTTTTAAAAGAAGTTAACGACGATAAATATTATCATCTTCCAATATGCTTTTCCATTGGAATCTTTGAATATGCAACATTCTATGGAATTTAATTGCTAATTAAATTCTTTAGAATGTTGCATATTGAATCTGAATAAAAATTTTTTCAAATTAAAAATCCAAGTAAATTTAGATAAGAACGATATTTTTCTTTACTTATATCTGTGATCAAAATTTTCAATTGCGCCAAAATTCTGAATCATTTGCGACACATATCGAATAATCGTAACTTTCATTTTCCCTTACTTGTAGTTAAGACACTCGGTATACAGGATGTCCCAGACTATCCATACACCCTTTTTAAAATGAAAATAAATGGTTTTCATCAAAAATCGCGAATAATTTTTAAGTAAATCGGGTACGCTCTATCAAATGGTGATATTTTCAACTTTCCGACCGGAAATACGCCATCCGGATCGGAAGTTGAATTTTTTTAGGGGAACATGGTCCTTTTTATTACAGATTCAAATTGTACGTGAAAAAATAAGAAACTTTTGTATCAAATGTTTTTTCTAAATGTGCCTCTGTCAATCTTAACATTTGAAGTTCATTATTTCATCACAGTTACTTTCAAGGTCAATTTTAAAATTGACAGAGGCACTTTCAGAAAAAACGGTTGATACAAAAGTTTCTTATTTTTTCACGTACAATTCGAATCTGTAATAGAAAGTACCATGTTCCCCTAAAAAAATTCAACTTCCGATCCGGATGGCGTATTTCCGGTCGGAATCAAAAGTTGAAAATATCACCATTTGACAGAGCGTACCCGATTTACTTAAAAATTGTTCGCGATTTTTGATAAAAGCCATTTATTTTCATTTTAAAAGGGGTGTACGGGTGGTCTGGGACACCCTGTATATAAATATGTCGTCTATTAATAGAATTCACTCGTTTCGCGAGGCTGCTCTTTAGTAAGGAAACGCTTTGGGCACGTAGACGCTAGGAAGGGCTTTTTTGCGCGGGAATACTTGCGAGTACGTGTGCGTATAAAAAACTCACCCTATATGTGGCCGTATATAATACGTAATACGCGACTTGTTTCCTATATGTGAAATTCGATGCGCGTTTCGTATACATCCTGGGTCCGTGTATGAAACTCTATTTGTTGCATGTGTAATATAACGTATATGTGTGCGCAAATATATGTGTGTATATGTGTGTGATGCGTGGGATGTACGTACACACTTTTCCATGGCTCTGTTCAGCATCCAGACGAAAAAAAAATACGCCCAATAAAAGTAACTTCTAAAGCTGCTCCAGCGGATCTCTTTTCGTCTCATGTCAGCTTTTTGACTGAAGAAAGAGTCTGATTTATTGCGATTAAGAGATATTTTCGTGACTTGAATAAGTAAAGAGCAATACGCGCTGATAATGATAATCGGATATGCATCCTTCGTCGCTTATTTCCTCGACCAGAGGATGCTACAGCGCTCTTTATTGCGACTTAATCTCCAGCAAGTATTTCTGTAGAATCCTTAAATTTCCAGGATTACATTTTTATCATGTTTATTCATTATTTAAAAAAATTTATTCATGTATTTCTTACAAAAAAAATGTATCCAACTGTTTCTTCCTTTCGTCACTTCGCCCCTGATTTTAATGTACTTTTTTTATACATTATAATATAAGTAAAAATAAAAGTTGTATTCCTTTTTTTTAAGCATTTAATCTTATATTAAAAGATTGAAACATTTCCCTTTAAAGATCGCTTTTTTTATTTTTGAGCAAATATGAAAAGATATAAAAAAAGTATTTGAAACAAAAAATTTATGGTTTTTAATATATCTTATAATAATTGTATTATAATGATGTATTTTTGGATTTTTAAGAATGTCATTTTTTTCAAAATATTCTCTTTTCTTTGTCAAATTGTAGGAATTGTGTAATTTATCCAATAGCAACAATTAAAAAGCACTTTAAAAAATGTAATCATATATGATAAAATTGTTTTTCGAAAATGCATCTCCCTTTGGATATAATTGCCCATAAAATTATCATCAATTTTACCATTAATTTATTTATTATACGCTGTATTATTTTGTGCTAACCTTTGATGTCTCGTCAAAAACGTTCAGCTAACTTTTAATGTTTAATGAAAATATCATTGTGTGTTTTCATATATACCATACCTATCGTAAAACTTTTCTTTAACGTATTTTTTCATATTTCTTATTATTTCAACGATATTCGCTCAGAAACAAGCTATTTTTTTTTAAAGAAATGTTTCAATTTTTTTAAATGAAATTGAACATTTGAAAAATACGTCTCTTATTTTTATTTATATTACAGTATATTTAAAGATCATCAAAATTGAAACAGGAAGAAGATAGTTGAATATATTTCCTTATTAGATGATTCGCTGTCGACTATACTAGCATTATAAATTTTAATTTTCAATAATTCTTTGTTTTTTTCTTCAATAATATTACTTTTTAAACAGGATGAAGAATTAGTTAAATTAAAAGGTTACAGTTAATGATTAATGTAACCGTTCATTAGTTAATTCAATTACGCAGATAAGGTCGCTTTGTCTCATGTTGTTCTCGGAATAGAGCGAGCAATCAGCATATTGGCGACGATGATTCTGGTTTTTATCGAGCACTGTTATCGTTTGCAAACACTACTTTATCAGGGTCACAAAACACATACATACATACATACATACATACATAAATACATACACTACGCACACACACAAGTACGCAAACATCGAATGAATCGCACAACTGCTGCGTATAATGATAAAGGTACCGGTTTATATCCTCCATAACCGATACAATGATTCTTTGTATTTTCGACAGCAGATTATTATTTCACTCTCGAAGAGCATCATTTCGTTTCTCTATGTTACATGGTTCCTACCTCCAACACAAATATGAACACATATATTTTTATGTATTAATGTGAGAATTTTTGAATAATTTGAACAGCCAAAAAAGAGTTTTTTTAAACGAGAGAAATTTTTTAAACGAAAAATAAGTTATTAATTGTGTATTAAATTCTTCCGCACAAATATTGTAGCACATTAAATATTTATATAATATGTTAGGTAAAGAGTAAAATAAATTTTATCGATAAGATTTTTATCGAAAAATATTTTTATGCTTACATAAAACTAAACTCAAACATTTGCTAGATAAAGTTGTGTACAATGTACATGTCTATATATTTTTATGCAGGGTGTCTCAGACTTAACGAATTAGCCGTTAATGGTAGATTCCCGAGATCATTTGGAAACGAAAATCTTAATATCAAAATGTTGAGGAAGATGTAGTTTCGGCGCTATAAAAGATTAAAGATTACCAATCGGCGCGTTACGTTCTCCTGTGCTCAGGGACATAGCGCATCAAGGGGCTCGTGTACAGCGCGATAATATCGATATCGATAGAGAGGGATGAATATAAAATAAAAAATAGGATTCTGCAGTGAGCGCGATTGTGTTTTCCATGCGACAGTAGTCAGTAGCTTGAACATTTTTATGAAGCTTTCCTCAACATTTTGGTATTAGAATTTTCGTCTCCAAATGATCTCAGGAATCTACCATTAACGGCTGATTCGTTAAGTCTGGGACATCCTGTATATATGTATATATAATCTTTTATTATTTTTGCTTATCGATTCTTCTTCGAAAAAACCGTCCCGCGGATTATATAACATTCTCTCTTTTTTTCTCTGCTTTAACGAAGTCTTAATTAAAACTTTCTTGCGAGATTAAGGGATTTTAATTGCCCTTTGGCAACTAAAGAGTCGCAAAATCCTACCTTTCGACAACATCGTCGACCTTTGACGCAAGTTTACATTCAAGCGCAATCAGAATCCCTTTTTTCGCCATTCTTTCCTCTTCCCTGGACCACCTCGAATCTTGGAACAATATTGCTGTCAACGGGGATCTCATAGCACTCGTCTTTTCCGGTATTCTCCCTGGGGATGCTTTTATCGCGAATGTTTACAGGGTCCATCTTCGCACCCTCTCGCTCTTGTAACTGCCACCAGAGTCACTTTTATGTTCGCGACCCTCCCGATAATGTACCGGGAATGCACGTGGTACCTCGTGCACCCTCGCAAATCTCGGAGCGCGAGATTTTTCGTGGGATCTCGTCGCGGCGAGTTTTAATCTCTTCGGGGTCCGAAGAGAGCAAAGAGCCGCTAAAAGGTTTCCTTTGAAGAGAAACATCCTCTCTTTTGTGATAAATTCTGTTCGTCGATGGAATTTTTTACTCTCGCTGCTGAATGAAAGAAAAAGGGAGCAACTAGACGAGATTGTGAAAAACGCGATTAGGTCGGAAAAGGAGAATCATAAAATTAAACTTTAATTTTAACACCATAAAAACAACTTGCATTTCGTTAAATTTTTTTATATTTCATTTTCATATTTATTTTTATATTTTTTATATATTTAAATAAATTTATTATATATTATTATATTATTTATTATATATTATAATAATAAATATATAATAATAAATTTCTTCATATATTTATTTATTATTAAATTTCTTTAAGTATTTATTTATTTTATTATTATTCTTATTGTCTAAGCGTTTGAACTTTTATCTAACATAACTTTATTCGGGAACTGTTAATTGTCGCGAGTAACGTAATTTGCGCATCGCGGGGTCGTTCTCTTGCAAAGAGATAGAGAAGCAAGGGGCGTTCGTCCCTCGTGCGCGTGCCTTCACTGCTTTTTAAAGGTCGTGACGTGTGCAGGTGCAGCCCTCGTGTTTCGGTGATCCGCACGCGATCCCGTCATTAATTTCACGTCGCACGCGTGCCTCGGTAACTTCCGCTGACGTACCCCTCCCCCTTCTCCCGCTCCCTCTCCCCCGCTCATGTGGGGCTCGCGTGTGTCGTTTCCATATTTCTGCCTAATCGTGTCATTTAGGTAAGCGACTTATAATTTGCCATGCGTCTTCATGAATTTGTCGCTCGCTTTGCTCTCGAAAAATTACTGGATTCCGAATCAGCATCCCGATGATTCACAGTCCATTCGAGTTCTTACATCGGTATAACCATCTCTTTTTCTTTAGGAAATATTTGATAATTTAAAAAATAATTTGATATTTTAAAATATATTTGAATTTTTTTTAAATTTCAAATATTTTTTAAAATATCAAATATCAAATTGTTTTTAAAATTTCAAATAATATTTAATTTTATACAATAATAAATTTTTATACAATAATTAATTTTCAATATTTTTTCAAATAGTTTTGAAAATAAGAAAATAAATTGAGGATATGATACTTACTACTTAACGTTGGGAGGATTCGGTTTTGGATTTTGAATTATTCATATTTTCTGATCAAGAAATTATGCGATCCCAATGTCATTAATTTGATTATCTTTCGCTTGCTGAAATGAAGCGAGAAATTTTCCTATTTTATTATTTAAGATTACGAAATTGTAATGGCTGACGTTCGAACTACGTTTGCGGCAGAAGCGGATAAGTAAAATGTTGCGGAAACGGCTTCCTCGCTGTTCCCCACGCAATAGAAATGCCGTCTCAGGAATTTATTGCAACACGGTCTCAGAATTTATGGGAAGGTTCAAACGCGATGCACATAAATTTTCAATTTTTTTCAAGAACATCAATCTACATAGCTCAATGAATTATGCAGAAAAGATGATTCAGGTACGAGATGTGGCATGCGTGCCATTTAGAGATTGAAACTGCAATAATCGTGATTACTTCCGTCATCCGAGCTGCGGGAAAAAAATACACTTGGCCGCCAGTCATCGCGAATAAACGTAAAGATATCTTTTTATCCGAGATTATCATAATATCGCCTAAAATTTCGAAGGAAAAACAGTCTCTGCCGGGAAGTTATAATCGCCGACGAATGATAAATTAATTTATTCCGTGGATTTTAGTGCAAAATTCTCTCCATTTTGCAGACATTTGCTCTGCAATATTTTCCATCAGTACTCTCATCTGAATCACTTCTGCTCTCATCACGTCTGTCGGTTCGGTAATTTGGAAACTTCACGAGCGCTCGAGTATGCACACTCGCAGCTTGCATTGAATTATACAATACAATACGTCGCAGGTTCCATAATGATGCACCTCGTTCTGCAAAATTACCGCCAGATAGGGATGCTTGCAACTGCGGAACCGCGGGAGGTGAGGCGATTATTGTGCACTCGTGCCGATGTTGCATTCTGCGAACTACTCGTCGCGGTAAGGAATGGAATATTATATACATATTACATAATTTAACGAGAAACAATTTTTCTTACTTAGATCTAAGAAAGGGAGTAATTATTCCCTCCCAAATTTCTCGATGCTAGCAATAAGAACGATTCCAGTTTCCAAAATCCTTATCGTAATTTTGAGAAATTCGAAATTTTAGAATAGAACAATATTATAAAAATATTATTTTGATGTACTTTGCAGAAATTATTGCACGTGACACTTTGAAAAAAATTTTAATTCATTAAAATTTTTTAAAAATTAAATAATTTATAAAAAAAATTAAATAATTCATTAAAAATTAAATATCTTAGAATTTTCTTCATTTTCAAAGAAAAGAAATTTGTTGTAAAAGTTAAGGTTAATAAAATATTCGTGATTAAATGTTGGCTCCATGAAACAATAAATTATCGAACGAATATATTCAAACAATTTTCAATCTGAATTTAAAAAGTTTCTACGCTGTAACTAACGATGAAAAATTTTATAACATACAATTTTCAGATTTTTGCAAAAATTCATATATAAAAGTATTTCGAGTTACATGAGTTAAAATTGATATTTGAATTTGACACATCTTATATAATGGTTATAAAAATAGAGAATTAATAACCTTTTTGCGATATAAACTCAATTTAATATTTAATTATAATAATATTGTTGATCTTTAGAATAAATTCCTTTTAAAAGTTAAAAAGAATTAAATCCTATATATTTATTTTTAAATGGAAAATAATACTTTTTTAATACGTTCACACACGTATTATAACTGTAGTATAGTAATTTACGTTAAAAAATAGTTCTTTTTACAATTTTAATTTAGTTCCTCAAAATTATAACGCGATAGAATTTCGTATAAAGTGTCAAAAATTACAAGAAATAATTAGAAGAAATTAAAAAAGAATTACAAAAAATTACAAGAAATGATTTTTTATTCTTGAATTTATATTATCGGTTAATTATAAAGTAAATTTTAAATTGTATTATCGCATTGTTATTGTTTTCGCGAACCTTTCGTGCTGTAGATATAAAAATGCACATGATATTTTTGTAATATATAATATAAATATTTAATATAAATATAATATAAATATAATAAATATTTTCTGCACCATAATTTTCTCAAGCGAATAATAACATCGTTAGATAATTTGACTTAAATGAGTTTTAATGATATCTGTATTAAATCTGTTTTCTTCATTTTTCTGAATGAAGAAAGAAAAAAGTACACTACATTATAAATACTTTCTTTATAAGATTTTAAAAAACAACAAGTTTCTCAAACGAATTACAATTATAAATTAAGCTTTCATTGAGAAGATATTCATACATCATAACATTCATTCTTGTAGATATTTGTTGACGTATCTTTTTAAATATATATTTTTTTTAAATAAATAATAATTTAATTAAATAAATAATTGCGAATAATGACAGTTATTTTTTCTGTAGAAAAATGCAAAATTGATAGATTTGAGAAACCCCTTAATTCGCTTGACCCCACGAGAGGGTTAAAAAATCCAGATTCCTTATTAGACACGCGTTTTGCGCGTCGATTCGTCTCTATCGGTGCGTCTCCCCAGCTGCCACGACCAGAAGGCACCCATCTAAATTTACTCTTGGGAGTCTTGGACCATCTCTTTCATGCCCCCTTTCTTCCCACGTTCCCTCTTCTTCCTCCCCGTGTTCTCCGACTTTCCGGTTTCTCGACGCCCTTAACGACTCTCTCACGGAAGTTCGTTAATGTACACGCCTGTCCTATTATTAGATCTCTCTCCACGTTTGTTTGCCCCTTCTTTTTTTTTTGTTCGCGATTTCTCGATCGATCTCTCCCCCCTGTCCCTTGTTTCTCTTCCACTGTGGAATCGCGAGATCGACCGATTCACGAGTCACGAATTCGGTTCGGGTTCTGCTCTCGTGCCTCGAGAAAACGATCGATAGCAGCACGATGTGTTTCGCCCCCGTGGTCGAAGAGAAAGGAGTGGAAAAGGAGAAGCGAGATCGTTTCTCCTCGTTCCATTAAAGGCGAGTTTACATGGCTCGCTCTTGACAAGTCTCTGAAGTAAAAAAAAGGTGGACAAAGTAAACAATCATGATCCACGCTTGGAATGCGGTAAAAGAAACCGCTTCACGTTACGTTGATTTTGTATATTTTACCTGTAACGGGATCATAAGTCAATGTTAACAAAGTTTCTCATCGTTAATGTTTACATTTTTTTTTTAATAATTTCACTGAGTCCTTTGATTTTTATGCATAAACTGCATTAAGTACAAGTTAGTTAACGTAATGTATTTTAAATAGAATTGTTTAATCTAAAAATTAGAATTATTTAGTCTAAAAATTTCTCTGCGTGAATTTAATTAGAAATTAATATTTTTTTGTAATATATTTTATCCAGTTTGAAGAGAAGGCGAAGAGAGATATTAAGAAAAAAAGGAAACAATAAACAAAAATTTCTATTCTCAGTTAGATGGTAATTAATTTTCATTAGAATGATAGGCAATGACGTAGTACGAGTTCATTACTATAAGAATATTTTAGTGATAATTTTATGTAAATTTAATCCCCCATTTTCTCGTATCTATCCTCTCGCTTTTTAATTTAATTTCGTGTTTCTTCCGAGACATCCTGTATAGAAGCAAGTTACACGTACATGATGCCTAAGTGAGGTTCTTTAGTCTTTCGTTGTGTCTTAGTAGACTGCCTCTCTCAGCGACTCGGTGGCCCTTTCCTTTGCCCTTGGCACAAGCGGTAGATACTAAAACTGCGGCGAGGGCTTGAAACAAAGCGGAGGCAGTACGCGCCATTTTCGCGCGATTTCCTTCTACGTCGATGATTGCTGCACCGACGTTTTTGTCTGCCGCGATGCAACCGTGTGGAAACGACGAATCGTTTCTGCACGGAAACGCCGTCTGAGATAGCGCAGCGCACCCCGTTCCATTATTCTCCTGATAGGAATAAAGGTGCACGAGCGAATTCACCGTTCTCACAATTATCATCGCGTTTATGCTCGTCGTTTAAGCGAGCTGTTTGCCCGGAAGCGATATCGAAGGACGTGAAAATAGATACATTTTATGTAGATTACATTCGAATAATTTATTATTTCCCATAAAAAATTTAATTTAAAAACGCTCAATTAATTAACAAAAATTAATAAATATAAGACTCGAAATATCAAATTAACAAAACAGTTATATGGTTTTGATCATACTTTTGATTGGGATGGCGTTCAGGTTTTGGATCGAGAACCATATTTGAGTAAAAGATTGATCTCCGAAATGCTATACATCAAGAGGCAAAGAAATGGTCTCAATTTGCAAACGGATACTGAACGTTTACCAGAAATTTATTTAAATATTGTCAACAACTTGCCAAAAATTTAACACAGTTTCTATCATAACAAATAGGTCTGCGACTTTGCGTATGTGTACATTTATACATTATTTGACTCTCTTTACCGTTTATGTATAAGTCACATTTATCCGTTAAAGACGAGTCGATCTTTGTCTTCGGAGATGTTAAGTTGTCTTTATTCATCTCCTCGGCGCGTCATTATCTTCGATGCCTGGAAGTAAGTCTTATTTCCGTAGTTTTAACTTCTTATCTTTTTAACCTTTTAATTTTTATTTCTTGACTATATGTTCAGTTTATTTAGATCATTTTTAATAAATTGACATTAAAATAATTTCAATCTCGTCATGTAATTCTTAGTACTTTTTTCTTTCTATGTTCATATTAGTCATATTATTTATTTAACTTATTTATAACTTATTTATTTATTTCTTTGACTTTATGTTCAGTCTATATTTAGATCATTTTTAATAAATTAACATTTCAATCTCATAATTTCATGTTTAATTTAGTACTTTTTCTTTCTTTGTTCATATTAATTACATTATTTATTTAACTTATTTTACTTTTGTCCTTTGTTTTTACGTAGGCATCGTCAAGATAATGAGATACCGAGACATTTATTATCGCTTTAAACAGCACCCTTTGCAACAGACTCCGATATAAAACACTTTGTTATTATATTATCTTTTATTATATACTTTCGCGCTGAAGATGACCCAAAAATAGGGTCGAAACGTTCGCTATCCTCTCTTTGTATGCTTTAATATCAATATTTATTTGATTGTAATATAAATAAATGTGTTATAACATCGACACTAGACTCGTATTGCCATTATAACTGTTTTGTCAATTAATTAAGTTTTTAATCTAATATTTAATAAAGAAAATAAGTTATTTTCTTTATTAAATATTAGATTAGAAACTTAATTAATTGAGCGTTTTTTATTTTAATTATTATATAGAAATTTCAATTAAATTAAAATATTAATTTTTATTTTATCAAATTTTTTAATTCTTTAAACTGTTTGTAATTGTTAATAATAAAAGTTATGTAGCTGAATAAGCAAAATATTATATATATCATTTATAAATTTAATCATATTTATATTTTATTTAAATATAAACTATTGTTTTCTTAATATTATACTTAATTAATTGTAGCCATTGAAATTTTTTTAAGACAATTATAACTTTTTATTTATTTAAAATTAAAATTAAGAAGTAAAACAAACTTTAAAATAAAATTTAAAATAAAAAATTAATATAAATCTAAATAAAATATGTAAATTTATAATAAAAAAATTAATATATATCTAAATAAAATATGTAAAATTAATCTTAAATAAAGATGACATTTATTTGAAATTTGAGCCACATTTAAGATGTATTAAAAGATCAAGTGACATGATATACTATAATAAATAAAAAAATTTTGAATATATCTAATCCCTATATCTTAAAATAATGTTTCTTTTACTTTCTTTTTCTACTTCTTATGATATTCTCTTTGCTATAAAATTCTTTATTTTACGAGAGCAAGATCTTTCATGACTTTCTTGACTTTCTTGATGTCTACGATCTTCCGCAATGGGCGGAAGTGCTCGACACCTTTATATCACCCACGTATCTTTTCTTACTTACAGTTACATATCTATTAACGTGATAAAATGGGGGTAGACTGTGGCGCAAATATTAAAATTCACTTCGACATACATTAATAATATTTTAAAATTTAATATTTTGAAATTTTTCAAAATTATTTATATTAAATTTTTAATCATATAAGATATACATATAAGATATAAGTTTATTTAAGTTTGTATTTAATATTATAAAATACATTCATATCGATATCATTGTATTGAAAAGAAATAATGTAAATGTATTAAAATTTTGAATTTAATTTCAATTGTATATTAATAGTATTTTCTTACATATCTATAAATGAAAAACTTAATACATTATTTATACAGTTCTATTTCTTTATTTCTAATATTTTAAATATAATAGAACATTATATTCTAGAATTTTAACACTGTAAATAAGAATTATCTCAATTATAATTAACTAACAATAATAATTATGTTTCGAATAATTTACATTTTTGAAAATAATGTATTTCATTATATTCATATTATTTTATCTTGTTATTACGTATATAAAACTATGTAGTTTCTCGTCACAGGTGAGGGCAGTTATCCTGAGAATAAATGTCACGTTTCGTATTCTTACTGAACAGTATAATTGAGTGCATTAATAATGTCCTGTGCATCCGCGTTCGCAAGAAAATCCCGTGACACGTGACTCACAAATTATTCTCATCCTTTACAAGTCCAAAGCAATATTACACATTATATGATTAATTGTATGAACGAAGAGACGCGTTTCTCATAACGATGAAAAAAATTTATCTACTACATAAGCGTACGATGACACGATTTCTGCACATTTGCTTAAGTGGGCGCACGTCGGAGGCGGTATCAAGCTATTTAATTCCGATCGACACCACACATTTTGCATCGACATTTCGACATCCCCGCTTCCGTTACTCCTTTCACTTTTATTCGCTTTTATCGGTGACAGCTTGTTAATTGAATTTAAATTTGATACTGTCGATTTGCTGTTCGATAAAATCTCCCGCTACTCCACAACAATTATACACTTTCGCCATCGTGGTCCTGTATTTTACGCTGTAGTTGATTTTACGAAAAATATAGATGTTTAAAAAATATTCTTTTTCATTAAATAATCAAAAATTACAGGTTAAAATAATTCAAAATTTTTATTCTGTACGAGATCAAAAGACATTCTCATTTATTTTTAATTGAAGATTTTCCCAGGGATTCTTGCTTTAAAAATAATTTAATATCATTACATTATTAATCTAATTACGAAGTACCGCATAAAATGATATCTCCTCGAGTATATTAAAATGTATTGTCAATTATTTTGAATTTTTTTATCATTTACAATCTATCTCAACTGGACAAGTGATTGTCTCTTTCCGTTATTCTTTCCACAACAATTATACACTTTCGCCATCGTGATCCTGTATTTTACGCTGTAATTGATTTTACGAAAAATATAGATGTTTAAAAAATATTCTTTTTCATTAAATAATCAAAAATTACAGGTTAAAATAATTCAAAATTTTTATTCTGTACGAGATCAAAAGACATTCTCATTTATTTTTAATTGAAGATTTTCCCAGGGATTCTTGCTTTAAAAATAATTTAATATCATTACATTATTAATCTAATTACGAAATACCGCATAAAATGATATCTCCTCGAGTATATTAAAATGTATTAAAATGTCAATTATTTTGAATTTTTTTATCATTTACAATCTATCTCAACTGGTGACAAGTGATTGTCCTTTTCCGTTATTCTTTCCGGTTTTTCTTTATATTCATTCCTTATTTTCATTCTTCTTATATGTTAGTCTAACAACGTGGTTTGTAAAGGTACGTTTTACAGCTCTTTTAACGCGTCGTAAGGCATACGGCTTACCTGATAAGGAAACACACGCAGGGGCGGAACTCGCATGCCCACACGTCTGCGCCTGCGTAGGTGTGGTGTACAGGTAGATTCATGAACCGTTATTACGTTCGTTGAGTGGAATATCTCGCGTCCAGGGTTAACGTCACGCCGCGCAATTTATGGAAACACGGGTCGAAGTTCATAAACGTTACGTACGATTAGGGTGATCACCTGAACAAATCATAAATGCCAGGGAACGTGTCGGTTTTGGTTACGTCGCAAGCTGAGCAGAATTATTTCGTCTGCAAGGTATTTTCAACTTACCACATTTGCTTTTACTGCTATAATTGACATTAAAATCAAGAAATTTTTGAAAAAAAATATTTTTGTTAAGAAGAAATTCAAAAAAATATTTTATGTTGTAAAACAAATTTAATAGCGTAATAATATAAGTCTAAAGTCTAACTTAACAAAGTCACTAATGGTTAGATAAAAGGAGTGATTTTGAAAATGATTAAAATCTCAAAATTCTCTTTTTTTTTTTAAGATAAATTTTAGATATTTTAAGTGATAGGATAATTTATGAATATTTCTAAAAAAATGTCATGTATGAAAATGCATCAAAATCTTTGAACGCTATTAAAAATTGCGACAATTTGATTGTTTAGTTTAAAGAAATTGTAATTTTATCAAAAGTTAAGAACAATTTAAAAAATTGATTTTATTCAACTACCATTAAAATTTATAAAGAATTTATTCACTAAAAAATATCGATCAAATTGTAGCCATAGGAAAGAGAATGTGAAAAGAAATTATTTCGATTAGCTTTCAAATTTATTCAATGTTAAGAAAAAAAAACATAAAAAAATAGATAGTTTTGATGTATAATTCCACAACTGCATTTGCCTCCTTAAATTTCACTGTTAATATAACGCATATAATATTATAAATTATATTTATAATATTATATGCGTCGTATATTAACAGTGAAATTATTATTATTATTATTATTATTATTATTATTATTAATTATTATTATTATTATTATTGTTGTTGTTTTTATTTTATTATATACAATAAAGGTACAAGTAAAAAGAATGCGGGAGAGGCAGCTATATTTTTTCGAAAGCAGTTTTATATAAAATCTGTCCTATTTCCGGAACGATACAATGTCACCGCTTGTTATTGACGCTTGTAATTGTCATCAGAGTGTCATTAGTAAGCATGTGACATCTAATCATTTTTTATCGACAGCATGTCTTCCGGTTTCAAGCCGACGAGCGTCGTACAATCACATATGCGTATTTTTATCCCGGAATGAAACAACATTCGCGCTGATAACGACTCGAATAGATCGAGACACGAGAAAAAGGAAGCGCACGAGCTCCTTTTGTTTGCAGGGAAACGATTATCGAGCTTAATTAAAACGATGGTCCCACAAATCGCGATCGAGCACCCTGCGTCTCGAGCGCCTTCTTTTCATTTCAACCAATTGCATACCGTCCAAACTCTCGAGTCGACGGGCATAAAGAGCTTTCGTAAAAGGGCGATTCATGTTTTATTCTTTGAGGGATAACTTTACGTTTTTCCAGATGATTTAATCTCATGTAGGGCCGCGTTTTGTACTCGGCGGTTTCATATATTTTTTATCTTCTTTATTCTTTGCGTTTCTGAGAATATATATATATATATATATATATATATATATATATATATATATAAACTATAAATTTAAGGATTGAATATTTAAAAAAAATTAGATGAAAGTTTTAAAAATAATAATATTAAATGAATTATTAATAAAATAATTAGATAAACAATAAAATATATAAATCAAAAAAGATCAATATACAGTTTTGAAACGTCTCTATGGATATCGATAAAAAGTAGATTGAAATCGATCGACAAAATGATCAGAAGAAGAAAGCTATGAATGATATCTGTTTGACATATATTTACCTGTATTTATGCAAATTGCATGGATATGCTGGAAATATCCGTTGAAAACCGTGATGGTGATAATAAATATCAAACATATCATTTCTCTATTAAAAATTCTATTAGAAATGCACGTAAAGGAAATGTTTTTTTCCATAGACAATTATTTTTTATCGCTACATGATATTGTCGATACGTAAATTATTATCAACACGCGAGTTTTTTCCAGGATAAGGATCCCTACAGTTGACGACATGGTGATGATACGTGAAGAAATACGCGAGATATTGCATGAAAGTTGAGGCGATATAGGTGACTTTCCAATTCGGGAAAATTCACGGATGCGTTAATTATAGCGGCGGTTCATGGGACAATTAACGGGATTAAAAGAGATGTCAAAGAGATCCTTGCGCTTCGGAGAACGACCGGAGGGTTGTCGAAATTGCCGAGCGACGGTGTTTTATCAGCTTCCGTTCCTCGATTAGATGGCTGGGAAATGAATCCCTTGATCTTTTTAGTTGACACCTTTTCTCGTCAAAGATCCGCCTGACTGCCATTCATTTTTAAAATCTCAAGACGAGATATTAAATTTAATATCTCAATTTAGTGCGCAAAATTTTTTCTAGACTGGCAATAATATTTTATTTATATAAAATATTATTAAATAAAGTTTATAAAAATGTATATAAAATTATTTATATAAAATTATATAAAAAAATTTATATAAAATTATATAAAAAAAATTTATATATAATTATTTATATAAAAAAATGTTTTTTATTAAAAGCTCGTCAAATTGTAAATTTATTTTTAATAATTCAAGATAACAGAAATTTGTAATAAATATCTATAATAAGAGATATGTTACTTTTGTTTTTGTCCAAATAGATTACACGATGAAATGTTTTTTTAATAAGAAAGAGTGATTTTATATAATTTAAGAAAACTCTATCATTAAAATTAAGATCGCAGAGAATTTGAGATACGCGGTAGAAATAAAAAAATTGGCGAATGTTTAAATATCAAGTGTTGCACAAGTTAATAGTGAAAAGATACATGCATTTTATCTCTGAGATAAAAATGATTCGTCATTTGCTGATTTCCTCCTGGCGCGCTTTGGCTGCGGTTGACGCAAGAGCGATTTCTTAACATAACAAAAAAGAACTAGTTATATGATTGGTAGGTAAACCGCGCGCGATATATCGCCCTCTCATTGACTATTCGATTTCTCTGCTGCCGTTTGTTTTAAGGCGACGTCGAGTGTCGAAAGAACGCTGGAATGTTGCACGCAAACATCGTGCAATTGCACGAGTCTTTTTCGCCGCGCTTTTAATTCGGAGCTGTCACTGACAGGCATAAAAGCTCCCTCTTGTCGCGACTGTGTTTTATATAAAATAAGCAATTTTTCTTCAGTTTTTCTGCTGTAAGAAATTACGAGAAAAGCGCGAGAGAAAATCCAGACATGCAGAAATATACATAATTTTACAAATAATTAAAGATATAAAATTTCCTATCCTCAAATAATTAAAGAAACAAAGTGATTTAAATGTCAGTACATAATATGTATTTTTATATACATAATATGGTGATAACGAGATGTATATTCCCGAGAAAAACCTGGAATATCTGATATTCTCAGGGATTTTTATTTTACCTTGAAAAATCAGTTCTCATGGAATTTTAATTTTGTTTAATATTTAATTTAATTTAAATATTTAATTTAATTGTGTTTTTATATAAACATTTATGTTAATCTTAATAGCTTTAATTTTGAAATTCTGAAGACTATATTTTTAATAGCTTATTCAAAATTGAAGAAATCTATTCTTTTCCAACATTTAAATTTTAAAATCTTACCTATATAATTTTATTAATTTTATTCTTTTTATTAATATCTCAAATATGAGTTTTATCTTTTTTATTATTTTATATTAGAAATATTTTTCTTATATTTAAATAACAATGTTATACACATTCTTTTATATTGAACACTTTTATACTAACACAACTTGTTATATACACAATTTCTTGATTCAGTTTATAATATTACTACTTTAGAAATTATATTTTATTCAATACAAAAGTAGTTATTTTAAAATATATTTATAAGAAATATAAAATGTTTTAGAATATTAAAATTTAAAATATACATTAAAATATATTTGTTAAAAATCATGCACAATAAACTTATTTTAAAATTGATTCTATATAAAAATATTTTAATTCTACTTGGAACTTCAAAAATACTTGGAAAATCATAGAATTTTCACGGAATTTATTTCTCTCTCCAAGATTTGAGTATACATCCTGGAAAAATATATCGATGAAAAAAGAACCAACTTTCAATTTCCTATCATTAGATATATTCGGAAAATTAAATTTCGATAAAATTTCAAAAAAATTATATAATGCTTTAAATAATTAAAGACATATGATTAAATTTTTGTAAATATATTAATGAAAAAAAGATTGTCTTCTTTCTTTCCATATGACAGAAATATTTATTGTTAGTAGATTTGGAAAATTAAATTTCAACGAAAAAGTTGCTCGATTTTTCTGCGTAATTTTCACGTAAAGATGTCGCGCGAATCTATCAGATTGTTCTTTATGTTCCTCGCTACATCAAAGACGTGAGTATGTGCTCGCACAAAAAATACCTCTACGCAAAATACGCTAGAAACGCGACTTATACGGCTCGCCTGCATCTGCATCTCAAAGGATCCGTGAAGGGAAGTCGTTTCGGACGAGCGATGACTACATATGCGATGTACGCGCGTTACTTGAGACGCGATTGATGTTTTGCATACTTAGTCTCGGAATAGTAAAGTTAATATCCGTTAAAAACACGCCTTTCTTTCCCCTCCACAACGCGTTGATGGATTATTTAACTCGTTTTTGTTCGAAAAAAATTCGTTATAGTCATGATCAACCGAGATCATTTCTATTCGGTGAAAATTTCTATTCAATAATTTACCTTCAAAAAAAACAAGGAAAAAAATTTGATAAATTAAAAAAATATTTTATCCAATACAAAAGTAGTTATTTTAAAATATATTTATTAATATTTAAGAAATATAATTTTTTTAGATTTAAAGTATACATTAAAATATATTTGTTAAAAATCATGCACAATAAACTTATTTTAAAATTGAATCTTTATAAAAATATTTTAATTCTACCTGGAGCTTCAAAAATACTTGGAAAGCCCTGCTCTTCGTCGCCAATAAACTTCTACGTTTCAATTTTCCGTCATCGGATCGTAAATTCAATTTGGCGAAATTCAAAAAAATTAAGATGGCTCCTGCGGATTAATATTCAATATCGCTCCTTTCTCCTGGAAAAATTGAAAATTTTTTCTTTCATCGGAGATAATGTAGGTAAATGGGCTCGATCGACGCGGGAGCGTGGAATGAGAAAATTCCGGCGGTATCGTGTGTCATCTCCGTTTTCGTTAAATTGGAAGGTTTCTACGATGATGTATAGGGATATTTCCCTCGCGATGACATCCCGGGGTCTCTCGCGCGTAAACGATCGAGGGAACAAATGGGACGTAGGGAAAATACGCCCGTATCTCTCCTCGTCTCATCTATCAACCGCGCTAATTAATAAAGTTACCCTTAACGCGATATATGACTTTACGTATCGTATCGCGTTCGCTTACGAGGGCCTCGAGTGTATCAAAGGATCGACCCTCCTCTCCCCTGCATTAAGCTCTCCCCGTACATAATTTCATTAATGTCCCCGATGAGGTCACGATTATGTGTCCGAATTTTGAAAAATGGAAATGGAAGTGCGTTGCCCGCGGCAAAGAATTCGAATCGCGATTGTCCTCTTTGAGTCGTCGGTGCTTCTCTCGACACCGCATTTGCATTTATAGACTCGGGATGAATCGCGTCTGCGCGATGCCCGGTGAAACAAAACGCGAAATGCGAAACGTCAGGAACGCGGGAACGATGCCACCTTCAATTAATGTAATTAGCGAGACGCTTCGTTATAAACGTCTATTTCGGTTGGGCGTGTCGCGCGATAAATTCGCATTTTATGGCTCCCGTTTCTAGATTAAAGACCTCGCGAATTTAAATTGCCGAAAAATCAGTTGTCTTTTACGCGATGAAAAAATTCTCCTCAATTTCATTCGAGATTTCAAACCTAAATCTCCAAAAAAAATGTCAAACTTAAATTTTTTGAAATTTCTTGGCATCGTATCCACTTTTAACAAACATCCCTCTGATGATATCGATATTAAGATTTTAAAATTTAAAGGATAGATAAAAGAGATTTTTTTTTTATTTAAATATTTTGCGAGAGAATAGATTTCTTAAATTCTTGAGCTGTTAAAAATATAAAAAATAAAAATAAAAGGCTCTCGAAAGTAACAAATTAAACTGAATAATCTGGTAAAAATATAATCTTTAGAATTTTAAAATTAAAACTGTCGAGATTAAATTAATAATAAATTAATAATTTATATAAAAACAAAATTAAAATTCCATGAGAATTGACTTTTCAAGGTAATATTTCTAGGAAATATTATTAAAGTAAAATATACAATCATAATTAATTCATTTCGAGATTTCGCGAGTGACGACGGGGCGAAGGGGGAGGAATTAATTAAGCGATATTTTTTTACCTTTCGGGCGGAAACGAACGAACATAAAACATGCTCGTGCTTTTCACGCACGTCGCTCGGGAATAATGAAGCACGTTGAAATTGAGAAGCGGTGATTAAATATTGCTCGGCGACAAATGCGCGTGTTTCACGCATCGACGATTCGTCGGACGACCGGCCATTTAACCGCGGGATGAATATTTGCTACGCCGATGTGCTACGTCAATCGGCATTATCGGGACATCCGACGATGGGTGATTTGTTTGTCGTATCGATACTAAACCGTTTATGGCGGCCAGTTTTCTCTATCGATCGGATTGTCAAACGCGCCGCTTTCGCGTGCAAATAATCCGTCAAATATAGCGAGCAAATATGTGCGCAATGAGATGCCGGATTCACAGATATGTACAGTGTGCTCCGAGCTCCTTATCTCGTCTTCCCTCCACTTGTGTGACTCGATAAAATTATTACAATTACACAGGCCTGCGAAATTTGAGCTTTTGTAAGTTACAAGAAGCAGAGTAGGTGAATTTAATAGATTTTGTGACGCTGAAAATAAATCTGGCCGCAGAATTTCCCCAGCTCGTCAAGTTTTTGAGTAATTTGTAGTTGAATGGCCTAAAAATCGCTATTTTGGCCAATTTCATGAATTTATTGTGAGGAAACCAAATTTTTTGAAATATTTCTGTCAATGGCATCGTATAATACTCACTTTCATCTTTCAAATCCACTTTCGATTACCGCCGCACGACTTTTTTTCGCTCAGATATACAAATTATAAGACCGGTCATGCACAGGGATCCAATAAGCTATTCTAAATCAACCGTGCCACCTCTCTATCTCACTACGAATCAAAATTAGAGTAAAATCATAGATTTTTAAATACCTTCTGTCACCTTTTGAAATTAAAAATGGCGCATCTAATATGGCGGATAAAATCACAATAAAAAGGCATAAAATTTAAAAAAATTTATCAAAATGTACAACAACTGTATTAGATATTTCTTTACAATACTTTTTTGGGCAACCGAACCTGACATATGTCAGTCTTTTCAAATTTCAAGATGATGGATCTACCATATTGATGTCTATGTAAATTTTCTTTAACGTAAATTTTCTTATAACTTCATACTTATATATCTCAGCGAAAAAAAATCGTGCGGCGGTAATCGAAAGTGGGCTTGAAAGGTGAAAGTAAGTACTATACGATGGCATTGGCAGAAATATTTCAAAAAATTTAGTTTCCTCACAATAAATTCATGAAATTGGCCAAAATAGCGATTTTTGGGTCATTCAACTACAAATTACTCAAAAACCTGACATGCTGGGGAAATTCTGCGGTCAGATTCGTTTTCAGTGTCACAAAATCTATCAAATTCACCTACTCTGCTTTTTGTAACTGAACCTCGCAGGCCTGTATTATTTTTCCTATCGAAGGAAAATTAATCGAAATTCACGAGGACGATCAAAATTGAATTTAGTGCGAATTTGTAGAATTATTCAAATAGCATGTGATTTTTAATGACGATTACTATTTATTTCGATTAATTATCCCCTTCTTAAGAGACCGAGATATTAATATACATACATCGAGATTTCACTTTAAGCAGCAAAATCCGCTAATCCTCCTGATATCTCTCGAGCGAAAATTCGCGACGGTTGAGCCGGATTACAAATATTCCGAGGTAAGTACGAGGATGCAACTTGAGATCGTAATGCAAACACACTCGTAGAAACCATAGACAGATCACAGCAGCCGACAATGCACACAAGCAACGATTGCCTTACGGCTTTCGCGTTTATTTGCTTTCTTTACGCATACAGCACTAACCGAGCCGACCGTAGTTAATAATCCAGTTCTACTGATTGTGTTGCCTACCGGCAAACAGATGTCCCTTATCTTAATAAGTATTAAGAAATTAAGCTTCGTCTAAGAGCGTCGAGTTATGATGGCGGTACCTGGAATTGTTCCTCAAATAATAATGCAAAGCGTTTTGCATAATTATGTTTAGTAACGGAATTAGTGGTAAATTTAGTAGTTAGATTTAATACAGTAGAATTAAATAGATAATAAAGCAATATAAAGAAAATGATTAAAAAATGAAATTTATGTGGTTACTCATTTAATTAATGTTAATTAAATCAAGACGGAGGAAAATAAAGAAGATTAAAAGAAAAAGAAAATTAGATAACAAGAAGTTACAAATTAATCATGAAATTATGCTAAGAAGTAATAACAAGAATTACAAAATTAAAAATACGAAATAAAGGAAATAAACGAAATGAGATATTTAGTTTCTTTTTTTTTTGCTTTTTGCTTTGTTAATCTATTATTTTTTCTTGTTTGAATTCAAATCACGCTTTAATCAAACTTGAAAGATATTGATCCGAAAAATGAAATATTAAAGTGTAATTCAATTCCTAATTCTGCACTTTTTTTTTATTAAAGTTGCTGAACATCGATCATCATTCGTCATCATTTTGATGAAGTAAATTTAGATGAACATAATATTTATGCTTCATGATTATATACGATGAGCAATTGATCATTTTTTGTATATTATGATATCGCGGAATTTCGTTTAAACCGTTTTTGACGAAAATATAAAATTCGCTGATATTAAACAGACATGGCAATAAATGGCAATAAAAATAGGGACATATAATATAATTTAATATTCTGTGATATATGTGATACGCATTGGCAAAATTGTAATATCTACGGAGCATTCTGTAAAATATATACAAACTGTTTAATTTATATAAAACCAAATTATTCGAAATAAAAAATATTTTAAAAATAATTATTGCGTGCAATAAAATATCTCATTTTGTTCATTTTCTAAACAATACTTGATAAAAAAATTAAAATTTCCAGAACAAATATATCAGTACGAAATTTTAACAAATATGACAAGTGAAAAAATCTAATTCTCTTAAATAATTTAAATAATTATAAGTTGTAAACAATATTGAAATAATATATATAATATATTAATCATTATAAATATTCTGTTGTGAATATTCTAAAAAATTTAGAATAAAATCTAGCACATTTTATACGCGATAAGAAAAAATTAATGCTTATGAAAATAAACGAACAATTAATGCATCGAAAATAAATAATAAATTTTGTTCACTTTATGGTTATTCGCCTTCTCGGACTTCTTTTTCTTCTCTTTAATTCGTTTTAGCTGTCATTCATGCTACTCACAAGACTTGCGACAACACGATTAATTACGATTGCGCACTAATTATTAGAATATCGCGTGGTACTTTATATAGCAATCTCGATGTTAATCGCACGCGAGGCATATTTTATTGTGACAGGAGAATAACGCGAAAATTACGATTCCCTGGGCATTCCAAAAATCGTACGGCCAAACTTCCAAGCTACTCATAATAATACTTTGTTAATAATAATAATAATACATTCGCATTTGAAAGCAATTCTACTATTACACGTTATGTCAAATGAATAAATATTGTGTTAATCGAGTTAAAATTAAAGATAAATATTCATAAAAAGTAATACCTGAAAATATATCATTGCTTTGTTAACTATTTGGATTTCGATTATCGAATAAGTTATATAAAACACATAACTGATATTAATGTAAACGTCTTATTTTATTATTATCGTTTTTACTTTATTGTTTATTAGTTTATTATTATTATTATTTTATTCTATTTTATTCTTTTTAAGATACAGTTGACAAGAATATTAAAATACGTAATTAAATACAATTTTACTTAATTAATTAACGTGAACCTTATGTTTGCAAAATTTAAAAATAAAACCTAATTTTATTCCAGTTAAATTGCTGATAATCACTAATTATTAAAAAGTAATTGCGTTTTAGTATCTTCTAGTCGACATACTTGTCTTGATCATATTTCGAAAGATATACAATATACACAGTGTTTTGCTGCCGCTTACTCGAGTTTCGTCGCTCGAGTGACAACAAGGTGACCGCGCGTCAATAAAGGTACACACGATCGTCTTGTTGTCATTCACGCAGTGAGACTCGAGAAGGGAACGACGCGAGCCGTCAGGTATGTTATCGTATTATTCTTTGGATAATGATCACGACAAGTACTAAAAACCGCGCATCGCGTGATTAATTAATTTCCGCATCTTTATAGTATCTTAATTAACGATTAGTTCAACGGATATTGGGGTAAAGGTGTTTCTCGATTCCACGTTTTTAACTTTTCAAAGATTTTTCAAGACAAAGATCGTTCAAAATGAATCAATTCTGAATCGTGGACTGGATTTTAATGCATTTAATTAAATAAAATCGCACTTGATCACGTACATACTTTAATTATTATAATTATTATAATTGTCAACTGCTAGAAATTCAGCAAATTTATACATCGATAATTTGTTAAATGCGATTTGATTTACTTAACAAAGCGATATATTTTCGAATATTGTATTTTGTAGATATTTATCTCTAGTTTAAATTCTTATTAAAGTTTTTATTCACTTATGATACAACGAGATAGATAATCTGAAAGTATACTATTTGTTGGCAACAAAGCAAGTTGATGAGTGATCATTTTGAATCATCGTGATCCTTGAATGTCGTGGATAATTTTTGCATTTTTCCATCTCAATAAAGTGATAATATTGTGACTGGCATCTAAAGTGTCGCGCGATCGTCATGTTTTAATAATTAGTGCGCGCATAATTGTAATTAACCGTGTTTTTGCAAGTGAATGTCTTGTGAATATCAAGAGGCCGGAGGACGAATTAAAGAGAAAGGCTCGAGTAAACTTCAGATGATGGCGGAATAACTGTGAGGTAAGCAAAATATTAATAATTTGTAGAATTAATTGTTCGTTCATCTCTCCGTACTAGGTATTTTATGTTATTGAAATATATATGATGTAAAATATTCTAAATATTATTTCTAAATTTCTAAAAATATTCTAAATGTTATTTATAAATGAAATTTTTAAGATACTTATAGTAAAACATAATTAATTTTTCTGTACATTGAAAATATTTTAACATCGTTTAAGAAATTATTTAGATCACTTATCTAAAAATTATATAAAGGAGTTTTTATTTATTATTTTTCCAATTTTTTCAAAATTTATATTTAAACAAAAATTCTTATATTTGAAAACATTATATTCAGTTTCTTGATATTAAATATTTTTTTAAAGAACTAAACGATGAAATTTGCGTTCAATAATAATTTATATAATAAAATTTAAATATATTTTTATTTTATAAATATGTACTGTGTTACAAACTCTTACAGGTAAATGTTAAATTGTGTACGTACCCATATAAATTACTATTCAGAGCCGTTTTTGCAGGCTTACTTACAGTGTACTAGCGAACTTAAAATTTTCTCTCTAAGCACACTTTAAATTTCAATAAGCTATCATGAAGAAGAGATTTGTACAATTGACGATGCGCATACTGTCCCACGATAATCAGCGCTTCGTTATCGGCTGAATTGGAGTCGTGACGGCGATTCGCTTCATCGTTACTTCACTCCCGTCGATGTTTCGTTCCGATGTGTCAAAGGTCAATGGTACGCACGGCATTACATTGGTACGCATGGTATTACAGCCGACGAGTCTATTGATTTTCAAATTCCAGATTGATCAAGAGCGAAGAAACGTTTCTTGCGAAAACATTTCTTCATCTCTTTCTAAAACTAAAATTAAAAAAGAGGGATACACGGAAGTGATATTATTTTAGAATTTATTTTTAGATGTCATAGAAATATCGAGATAAATTTCGTACAAGTACCGGATTAGTATTATTATTACAGATAAATCTAAAGATTTTTTTATATGTTTACAAAATATGAAAATACTTTTAGACCTTTTTTATTTCGAAATTGCGATTGAAATTGATAAATTAAAATAACAAAAATTTTTTTTATCAAATTTAATGTGCTATTCTTATTAAATTTTAAATTTTGCAAAATTGATAGAATACAAGAAAAATGAAATTAATACAGAATACAATATGATTGTAGTTGGTATATATTTATTATCGCGAAGATCAATTTTTCGAATGCGTATTTATTTTTTTATTGTTTATGAAATATTGGTTTTCGTTTCATTTTACGAAGTGATCCACTTTACTAAACTACTTTACAAAGAGTACCTTTGTAAGACGAAATTTAAACGGTAAAGGAAAAGAAATTTAAAATGTTAAGCAAATTTTATACAATAAGATAAATAATGTCAAAAGTAAAAAAAATTGTTTAAATAAAAAGTCGGAAAAAATTTAATAAACAATTTAATTGGTAAATAGGCAACATTTTGACGCAGTTGAAAAAACATTCTATTCAAGAAATATAAGATCACTAGGCAAGTTTAAATTTTTATTATTAATATTTCAGCAAGAAAAATAGAAAAGCGCCAGCTGTGTCAAAGAAATCTATGGATTTTTAAATTTCTTGAACCGAGACATTATTAAAGTCTTCTCTAAAAATAGTTATTCTTCGCGCGATCTGAATAAATCAATTTCTTTAAAGTATGTGTTATATACACTATTTTTATTATTAATATAACAAATTTGTATTATTAATATTTCAGCAAGAAATATAGAAAAGTGCCAGCTGTGTCAAAGAAATCTATGGATTTTTAAATTTCTTGAACCGAGACATTATTAAAGTCTTCTCTAAAAATAGTTATTCTTCGCACGATCTGAATAAATCAATTTCTTTAAAGTATGTGTTATACATACTATATAAAAAAGCAATATATTATATTTTAAATAAATAGAATATTATTTATAAACATGTAACATTGAAAATTGAGGAAAAGTTCATTGAAAATAGTGAATCGTGTTACTATAAATTTACTGATGATCTTCATAAAAATACGTCGCATTAATACACATTATAACGTCATTATTAATTCTCAGAAAGCACTGGAATCGTATTCTCCGCGTTTTCAAAATTAGAAATCTGGCTCCTCGCCAATTTTGACGCGCGCGTCGCTCGCTCGCTCCAGTCTTATTTTTGACAGGATGCGGAAAACGTGGTCGAACCTTCAATGACCGATGTTATTCGCGACGCCCACGTGGATCGGGAGCGAGCACTCGCATGAGCAATCGAATGAATGAACGGATCGTTCGCGTTGCCGGCAGGATAGCTTAGAACGAATTCTGTCGCGTCAGTTATTTACATCTTCTTGTGGAACATATATATATATCGTAATAAGCTGTGACGCGAACATTGACGTAATCTTATTATCGACTTTCACTTGCGACTCACGGATATTTGGAATTTCATCTCGCATACATCGTATTTTTTTATGTATGCATATTTAAAAATTGTTCAAATACGTAGCTGCAATTTGTTTTTTTTTTTTCAATCGAATTATATTGCAATATGTATATTTTGAATTTTATTTTTTTTTTATTTATTTTTTTTTTGTTAATGAAAACTAAATGCCATTTTTTAACTTTTAACATCAAGTGCATTTATAATTAAATTTGAATTATACATAATTTCGGCAATTATTATAGACCCATTTAAAATTAAATAAAGAAAATGTAGTATTATCGATTTTTGCACATGTATAAAATCACCAAATTTGAAATGTCAAAATTGTTTGACAGATCCGTGAATGAGAAATTTCTAACATATTTGATCGAAAGCGCAGATAAACTATTAGAAATCCTCGGTGTATCGATTCAGTTTCTCGCTGCTCGTTCGCACATTGAATGATCGCGATTGAAGTCATTCGACAATAATACATTTTCTACAACCGCGCCGTTTATTTCGCACTTGCAACTGCAGTTGCATCGGGCGTTTCGCCAGAGGTTAACGAGCGTTCTCTAGTTTCTCTCCATCTTACGCTGACATCATCGACTAGACGGTCGATACGATAATTTTGATATCGCTCTCGATGCCACATTTGACTCATTCGAAGAATAAATATGCGCGATATTTAGCGAGCGTTAAGAGGGGCGATATTTATGAGACGCCTGCAAATTTTACGCGCGAAATTGAGGCTAGTTGAGTAACAATCGCGAGAGAAATCTTTTATTTTTATCAATTTGCGATATTTTTTATTTTATTTGGAAAAAATTTCATTACATATATATTTAGAATTTTATTTATTTTTTTTCTGTAAATTTATATGTACATGATTAAAGAGCTTCTCGGTAGTCGAGACACACATGTGAGTGAACGATTTGACGATTTACAACATTTACACAAATGAATAATACATGGGATGCATTAATTATACCGTTTGCGCAGCGAGATTAATTAAGCGAATTAAGCAGAAAATCCGCGCTACGGACACGAGAGAAATTAATGAACTCGTAACGCGACGCACGGTCGGAATTTGCAAGTCCTTGGTAGAGCTTTCGCAATTCGACGTCAACTTTTCGCGGAATAAAAAATCATCATTTTTATCCCAAGATAAATTTACCTCACAAGTCCCTTTTTCGCATATAATGTATGCAAAGCATAACTTCAGTGTTATTCAGTACTATCATCAGCTTATGAATATATTATGCGTTATGATATGCGTTATAAAATGAGTTAATTTTTTATTTGTTTTTTTATATTTATTTTATTTATATTTATTTATTTTTTATTTTCAATATTTACGATTTATTTTTTATTTTCAATGCTTACGATTTATTTTTTATTTTCAATATTTACGATTAGTTTATAAAGAATTTTTGAAGTTAGTTCATAAAGAATTTTCGATTAATATAAAAAGATATATAAAAATAATGTTATCGTGTGAAATTTATATAGGGTGTCCTAGACTTAATGAATCAGCTGTTAATAGCAGATTCCTGAGATCATTCGGAGACGAAAATTCTAATATCAAAATGTCGAGGAAGACTTCATAAAAATGTCCAAACTACTGACTACTGTCGCATCGAAGACATAATCGCGCTCACTGCAGAATCCTATTTTTTATTTTATATCAATCCCTCTATCGATATCGATATTATTGCCTTGTACGTGAGCTTCTTGATGCGCTCAGCACAGGAGAACGTAACGCGCCGATTGGTAAGCTTTAATCTTTTGTAGCGACGAAACTACATCTTTCTCAACATTTTGGTATTAAGATTTTCGTTTCCAAATGATCTCAAGAATCTATCATTAACGGCTGACTCGTTAAGTCTGGGACACCTTGTATAAAATATGTATGATATACACATAAGCGCTAAAATTGTTGTTAATCGCAAAATAGGTGGAGAGAGATCATCGCGATTGCTTTCTAATATTGCTAATCTCATGCCTATTCTGATGCCTAGTCTGATGCGAAGATATTTACGTGGGAATCCGATTACGGCGATCGATGCAGATGAGTACAGTAACGGTCCTTTTCTGTCTCTCTCTCTCTCTCTCTCTCTTTCTCTCTCTCTCTCTTTCCCTTTGCATGTATAATACGCGTATGCCTATTCATCCTTTCTTTCGCGCCGTGTCTCTCGGCCTCTTCCTCTTGTCTTTCAGCTCCGATCGCCGCAGGTTGCCCGAGAGTGTTCTGCGCTATTACGGACTCGTCCGTGCGTAAACGCTCAAGCAAAGATCGACGATCCTTTACTCTCGACCGTGACTCCCCGTTGACCGTATGCGCGTTTTCTTCATCGGCTTACAACAATGACCCACTTCGCGGTCGCTTGACTCACGTGTCGCGTCTCTGCGGAGAGGATCTTTACTGTTGTCTCTACGTGAAGGATTAGTACAATCCGCGTGTACAGTTTACGGGATACTTATTGAAAATCTTAACTTATTATTTATTATTTATCTCACTTATTTTATTTATGATTCGCATCTTCTTAAAGTTCTTCTTTAAGTTTGATCTCGATTTTTTTTAGCAGAAAAAAAATTCGAAATCGATAGATTTCTCAAGATCTCCGTAAAATTGATTTTTATTGCAATTTTTGTTTTCTTCTGTGATTCATTGATCCATACTTTGTTTCTTCTTATGTGAATAAAGGAATGTGTAATATTTATCTCTTTGCGAGAAAAGCTTTCTGTAATCACACGAAATTTGTAGGAGGACACGTTCGTGTTACTTGTACTATAGGACCCTTCGGAGAGGCTCAATGATGGCCAAATAAGGCCAGGAATGTGTCCGAACATTGATTGGAACTGAAAGAACGGCCTCTATGCGATTGCGGGATTCTTGTACGAGTTTTCGAGCCAAACTGCTTTGCAAATGAATTTAATTTTATCGAATTATTATAAATAACTTTCATTATTAATATTCTAAAAATAAATACAATATCGATGCAAAAATACAAAAAAGATTAGCCGTGAAAAATTCGAGATTTCCAAGTTATAGAGCTTATAGACCCGATTTTTTAATGTAGCATGATTTTTATGGTATTTTATCTTCATTTTTATAGTATTATATATTTTTTTTATTATAAATCGATTTTCCTCATCATTCTACATAAAAGTAGAATTATTAAAAGATCAATAGTTTACGAGATATCTCATATAATTTAATTTAATATATTATAAAATATATATAATATTTTATATTTATTTATCAATAATTTTAAGATTTTTGCACAAAAAATAACGAATGAGCCGAATTAATTGATAAAAAATATATAATTTTATTTAAAAAAAGATATATGCGTTACATTATGCAAGTGCAATAGTGTATTTGTATAAAAATATAATCATTTCTACTCATTATTTTGGAGAATTTAACAAATATTTTAATAAACTGCAAAATTTTACACATTTTTTTGTCATCACATATTCAAATAAAGTACAAAATATCTCAAACTATTAATTTATTTATATTTTTATTTTATAGCTTTTATGTACAAAAAATGAGGAGGATTGATTGATATAAGAAAAAATATAATTCCATTTTAAAATGCATATTAAAATAAAAACGCATGCCATTAAAAAATTTATTACTCATATATAATAAATAATTTTGTATTTAAAAGTAATTACATACTATAAAAAAAATTACACAGATTCCAATATTGAGTATATGGGAGGAGTTTTGAACCTCGGCACTTTCGAATCGGATCCCTCGCCTCGTTTGAATCGCATGCAGATGAGATAACGATATCTACGCAGATACGGGAAGCGTGCGTTTCTCTCGAGTACGGATTTCCAGTGTCGATTTCATTATCTGTAGTACCGGTGCAGCTTTCGCTGGGCGCGAAGCGGAATTGATACGCTTCGATAATTGTACAGTACGAGTGCAACATACATTGAGAGCGGCGTCCTGATGGTACGTCATGCATCCCGATGATACGAGCGTATGAAAACACGGCCCTTGGGCCGTCGTAATCCTCGACTACCGCAGAAGCGTTATTTCCGCGATGCATATAAACCGACGCAGAGCCGGGATTTCGCCCGTGTACAACGCGTATGCACATCAGTGCGTAACCCGCGGTACGCACGTTACGCGTGTATCGTTAATCAACCGCTTCATTTCGAGACTCAGAAAGGAGGTAGAAAATATAAAACAAGCGCGAAGAAGCGCAGGAAGATACAACAGAAACTCAATTAGCATTAAATTATGCTATCTAGATTAAATTAATAATTATATTGACATTAAATTATACTACCTTTGCTAGATAATAAAAGATTCTAAAATATTTCAGTGATAAAAGAACAAGCTTCAACAAGATTCTTTCTGAGAATTTAACTGATTTTTATAAAATTTTTTAATTAATAAAAAAAATGGTGGATGAATAAATTGAATGGGTCAAAATCACAATAAATGGGAGGAGATATTTTCCCTCTATTTTTGAAAATAAAAATATTCAGGAAAATATCTTGATTTTTAGTCCGACATTGATGATTTTTTCATCAAGTAAAAAGCAAGAAGAGTAGGTTTTAATTGATTTTTATAAAATTTTTTAATTAATAAAAGAAATGGAGAATGGATCAAAATCACAATAAATGAAAGGAGATATTTTCCCTCTATTTTTGAAAATAAAAATATTATTCAAGAAAATATCTTGTTTTTTTAGTCCGACGTTGATGATTTTCTCATCAAGTAAGAAGCAAGAAGAGTAGTTTTGCGTTGATATCGATCGAGAGGATCTACCTAGGATTGGAAAACCGCGGGCGATATATCCTCGGATTAGAAAGTCGTACCGATCGCGAGGAACGTTTTCATATCCTGAATCGGATTAGAGGAGAGGAAAGAAAGGTCAGTGGTCTTGGCCGAGGAGTTTTCTATCGCGGTTATGACTTTGCGGCTGCGTTTCAAAGCCGCTTCTCGTCTCGTCGTCACGCAAGACGGACAAACAACACTCGTGCAAAACGCACCGCATGCGACAAGAGCGAAAGACAGAGAGGTGATGAGAGTAGTTCGGTCGGAAGAGGGAACGGGAGAGAGGAAGAGAGGAGCAAAATTACCTTTATGAACGGACGCTGATACGGGGCCTAATAGAAATATCGATTTGAGGGTCAACGCACCTCGCAGCGATACACACTGTACTTCGCGCATAACTCTTCTCGAAGAACATTAACAAAGCGCGCGATAAGCATTTTTTTTTAGAGATATTCCTCGTTTTTTTCGGCAAATTTGACCGCGGGAAGTATAAAGACCTCGTTCTCGACTTTAATCTTTAGATCCCTTTTGCCCCTATACTTCTGTTTTAACCTCCGAGGTTATCTATAAGATAAAAGAGAGAGGGAGGAGATATTCTAAGAGGTGCTGATATAATTAAATAAATATAAGAGTTCATTATGAATAAAAATTAAAAATAATGAAGCTACTTTTTGAGATACTCTTTGTTCAAAAATATCAATTAAGAAAAGAATTGCTAATCCTATTAAGGATGAATGAATAAAGAATTTAATCAATTTTTGTTTTGAAAAGAAATTTGATAATTTTTTGATAATAAAAACTAATTAAAAAGCATGTATATGACTTCTCGTTCAAAAATAAATTGAAAATGTGGAATACAATTTTTTTGTCAGATTTATCGAGAAAATTGGCTTTAAAAATTGGGGAGAAAACCGAAACCTTCTAACTCAAAAAGGGTTAAATATATTGAATGGTTCAAAAAATATTTATATATTTTCTATTTTTTTTTAATATATATACGTTTCATCTAGAAACAGAATTAAGAAAATTCTTTAACAATTCAAAATACATACTTATTTCTTCAAATTATTTTTTCGAAAACAGTCTCGCGTAAAAAAAAATATTGTTCAATATTTTCTATTTATTTTCATAAGAAAAATCTTTTCTTATCGATTTTGGACACATCTTGTATAAATCAACTGAAAAGTGAATCGAAAAGAATTTTTAATCTCATTAAAGATGACTGAATAAAAAACATCAATATTAAATAATTTATTATAGGAAAAAGACTCACATTTAAAAGCAACCAATTAAAAAAGCTAAAAATCCTATGCTAGAATACCATTTTTATCGATTTAATAAAACATCTCCAATATCCTTACATAAGTATCCATGACGAAATATTCGAATATCGATGAAAAACAAATGTTTTTTTTTAATCATATCAACAGTTGTTTCTAAAAAAAAATCTTATAAGAACCACATGTCAAAGATACGCCCAACGTCAGGGTCTCCTGCCATTCTGATAAGAACCTAGCTCCCGTTTGCGTCAGAGACGCCGCTCGAGAGTCGACGCTCTCGTGAAGAGTCGCACCCAGGACTCGGTGCCGGATGTGCGACTCTCGTCGAGAGAACCGCGGGTGATCGAAATTCTATATTTAGTAGGAACGGCAACACCCGGCACCGGTTAAGGCAGCGAGGGGGAAGTGCAGACGGTAGTCCGCGTATGGCGCAGCTATTCCTGTATTCCACGATCCTCTCCTTCGCCCGCGCACTCTTTTCACTCGTTTTTTTGTCTCCTCCCGGAACCAGAGAATTCTTGAAGAGCGATGGATGCCGAGTCGAAGGCGGAATTGGCGTCCCCCGCGATATTTCCTTCATCCCTCGCGCGAACTCGCAATTAAATTGCACTCCATTTTATCGCGACATTTTTATCCCTCGAGGGATCAAAAGCTCGGTCGCTGCTCGCTACAAAGCTGGTTTACATCTAAAAATTTCTTTAAAATTGTATGTATAATTCTCGACGACAACAGTAGGACAAGATACGGATAATAATTTAATTCAATTAATTAATTAATTAAATTCAATTTGTGCCGCATTTCAGAAAAATGTGCTACATAATTCGTATATTTTAACTTTTTAAACTTTAAACTCTATTTAAAAGGGGAAAAATTGTAATTAAAAAATAATAAATAATAAAAATATAAAATAATAATATTAAATTTAGAAAATAATAATATAATAATAATATTTAGAAAATAATAATATAATAATAATATAATTAAATTTAGGAAATAATAAAATAATAAAAATATAAAATATGCGTTTGGCTACTAGAATATCGATTTAGTCGCTCTCTGATATCATTATATAAGCATCTAATCTGATATCATAAGTATCTGACGAAATATTAGATATCGACGGAAAATAAATAGCTCTTGAGAACACAGCTGTTTCTAAAAAAAAATCTAATAAAAATCATATATAATCGATTTTAGGAGAAAGATTTCTTTAAAAATGCTTGCTCGATTTAATTAGAGGAAGAAAAATTGTCCCGAGATGAGAAAATATATACGTCAAAGCGTCGATTGTTCGACGAAAATAGATATTGATTTGGTCGCGTCTCGCGATTAATGGAAAAATAAGAGAAGACGTTTTTATTTTACGAAGATACTTTGTTGTCTCGAGGAAATTAATCGCTGACCAGAACGATCCTCTGCCCCGAACAAAGAGTCATTCACGATTGGCGGCGCGTTTTAGCCTGTTGTATCACGATTGTCCATATATACAAAGTTACTTGCTCGCGCGTGTAATATATCTTGACAATCGTTCATTCACGACCTACTATTCGCGTTTATTTTGCCCATCGCGCGAGTTCCTTCAACCTCCACGTGTTCGGTTTTGTGAAAGATTCGCCGTCTTCCGACTCGAGCACAGATGAACCGTTGAAAACTAAAGCGATGCGAGACTAAATGATTTGATCTCTCAGCCATTTATAGAATAAATGATGATAACATCTTGTGGAAATTAAATTATGATGTGTATGGCATAGAAATGACGTAATTATTTTATTCTTTACACACTTTATCTTGCCAAGTTCTAGTGACGTAGAAAAACTTTATTAAATTTGACTAATTGTTCTAATAAATTTTAATGACTTTAGATTGGTATTGAAATTTATGCAATTATAATGTTTATAACAATATTTATTATCACTTAATTTATGTTTTATTATTATTTTATCTATTTATTTTATTTATTTATTTTATTCATTTATTTATTTATTTTAGTATTATTTTATGTATTTAGTTTATTTATTATTTCAATTCTTTTAAGAACTTAAATATAAAGACTGTTTGTCAATTGTACGATAATAACAATTATAAAATCATATAAATTTATTTAACAGACTAAAATGTGTTATAACGGAAATGTCATAAAAAAATATGTAATACATATTTTCTAATTATAATTATATGATTTATATAATTATATTACAATTAATTAATTAATTAATTAATATAATTATGTTATATATAACATATTTATAAATATAATCTATAATTTATCACATTAAAATAATTTATGTGTGAATAATGACTTTGTGATATCGATAATACATTTGTTCGCTGATTACGAAATATAATACGTGTTAATTAATTTTGAGAAGTAGCATTATAGTTGATATAAAATCATAATCCCTGTCAATAATGATGGAGCGAAAAGCGATAACAGTTCACGTGATTATTTCGTCGCTATTTCGTAACGCCCGACGTTGCTCCAGTTATAGAATCTCGCATATTTTTCTTGGTATAGACTGGATTGGATCCATGATTCGCTCTTCGTAGAAATATCGCGTGTGCCTTACTCCAGATCGATGCTTAAGCATAGTTGAAAAGACGCTGCCAATGTTGTGATTTTTCCGGGAAACGCCCAGCGGGCGCCTGACTGGATTATTTTTCGAATGAATCACGAAGAGCGAGATCTATTTATTAATCCGATGATTCCGAGATGCCAGTATTGAGGTCCAGATTATTTTTATTGTGCGATTACAGGACGTATGCAAAATGTAAAGTGTTCATCTTATTTAAAAATGTTACGTGCATCATATATAATTTTGATTAATTTCCTAATTAATTTTTGGAATTAATTTTCTATTTAATGTCGTGTAATAGATGCAATCCCGATGGTTGACTTTTAACTATGCATTCTAATCCGCTATAAATTTATCCAAATAATTATAAAAAATATTTTTGTTATACATAATTTATATTAATTTATATTAATAAATTATATTAATAAATTAAATAAAAGATTTAAATTAAATTAATAAATTAAATTAAATTTTTATTAATTTATATTTTTGTTATACATAATTTATATTATTAATGAAATAGTTTAGTAGAATCTAATTTTAGTAGAATAAATATTAAAAATATATCACACACACACACACACACACACACACACACACACACACAATATTTATAATTTCAACAGAATTATAATAATGATTCAATAAAACCGTGATAAATAACCGTGATAAACATCAAAAAAGTCAAAAGAGATGAGTGTACGCAGTCGATATTCAAAACCGGATACGTATCGCATCTTGCGAGAATGCACTTGCAACGCAGCACGAGAGCAAATATGACGCCGCTATTCGACGACGTCACTTGACGAACCGGAACGCGCGATGTAAAACAGTCCTGGCATTCATGATTCTCCGATGAGCTACAGATACCCGCTGACTTATTAACATGGAGAAATATGAATGAGTCGTGCCTTGCGCGTTTGCCAAAGTGTACCTTGCGAAAGCCAACCCTACGTCGGTCGGTCGAGGGAGAAACACGATGAGAATTTTGATCGCCACCGTCAGGAAAAAGCTGAGAATTTCACATCGAAGAAACTTGCCGTCGCGAATTCCTTCCAATATTAAAATTAGCAATCTCTGTAAAATCGTCAAAAAGAAATTTAAAAATTTATTTAATATTCTTGGATCAAGAAGTAGGAAAAATGTATGACATTTATTATATTATACTTATATTATATATTTATTTAATTATTTTATATAATTTTATATATTTATTTAATTATTTTATTTAATTATTAAATATTTTACTATTATATTATTTATTATATTATATAAAATATGAATTTTATTTGGCAAAAGAAAAATTCCTCTTGATCACAGTAGTAAACATTTTTAAAAAATTACATAGAAAATAAACATAAAAAAATAAACATAAAAGAAATAAACAAAAAAAAACATTAAAAAAAGAAGAAAATATAAAAGCGAAGGATGATAAACGATACAAAAATATATATATATTTAATATAAAAAAAAATATATAAAGAATGACTTGAAATTTACATATCGTAAGAGATCGTGGCGAATTGATTGCCATTAATTTTTCATTATTGCGATTATAAAGAGGTGGCCCAAATCACTGGATGAAATCGATTATTTTTTCTTGTTTCATGCAAATGTTTATTTCGTCATACTTCCGTGAGTCCGTTGTCTGTTGTTCCGTCTCTTTGTTTCCACGGATCCTCCTTTCACCTCGTCTCGCTGTCCCATTCTCATCGCCGAGTTGGGGCGAAGCTCTTTCTCTTTCGGGATCGTCCTCCTCTCCCGAGAAGGAGAATCGCGAAAGTGCGTAACGCGGCGCCACAAAAGGAAGAAGAGCGAAACGAGTCGACGTGGAACGAATATGGAGTGCATCGAAACGAGACGAGAGAAAAAACGGAGCAGAAGGAACGAGAGAATGACCGGAATAACACGTGCTGTGAATAAAATTTATTATTTATTTAACATCGTTGATTAAAGCTAAAATTAATTGACGATTAGTTAATTTTATCTTTATTTCAGCACAATTTTCTCTCCCAAATTCCGCCTCTATTATAGGAACGATTATGTAATAATTACATGTGTATATAATATTAATTGTATTAAATCATGTATATAATTATATAAGTAGAGATGTATGTGTGTTAATGACCAATTTGGTAATTTTCAGTGAAAGTTAAATTTCCCCGACATGCTCGATTTCTCGCGAAAATCCCACGTGTCTTCTTGCTTTACGTCGACGTATTGTTACCGTAAAAATCTAGATTTGCGACTTTTCCATCCAATTCCGAAGTCGTACTTTCTTCATGCAAGAGTCACGCATGTATAACTCTTCTATTTCTCATTTATTTAGAAATATTGCAACGATGCGATAAATATCCTCTCGATTGACAAGATCTCGAGCGTTAATTAGGAATGTTTTAAATTAAATATGATTCATTGAAATTATTTTAATTATTATTTTAAAAAATTATTTTAAGAATTCTATAATTTTTCTCTTATATATCTTCAATATTGTTGTTAATTACACTTAACTGTTAATATGAAAACCTTGCACCACGAGCAAAAACTGGCATATAACTTGCCATTGATTATGTTATTTTCATTCGCAGATGTAAATGTTTCCTTCAATGATGTAATATATCGATGATGTAATATATTTGAAATACGCTTCCTCTGTAGAATGCATATTTATTGCATACAATCGGCATCTCCCTTTAATAGAATAACGTCATCTTGTATAAGTAATCAATCTAGCAATATATTACCGAGTATAAAAAAATATTTCTAAAATCCGGAAGATGACGTAAAATGCATCATTATTAATCATTAATGGAAGACTTTTATGACTGCTTGATCTATATTTAAATGTTTTCCCAAAATACATACAAATATTTCTTGTTATATAGATCATTGTTGCGATAATAATAATAGCAATTATTTATAATAATAATAATAATAATAATAACAATAATAATAGCAATTATTTATTATAGTCGATTCTGTGTTCTAATTTTCTGGTTACACTACAGTCTTCATGATATATTAATAAATCCGGAACATGATATATTATTAATTTATTAAAAATTAATCTACAATTTTCGCTCGTTTTCCTGTCTTCTCGTACATGATTTACATGTATTATTATCATAACAATGGTCGCAGATACATGATAACTTGATTGCCTGTTTGTTAAGTTAAACGATATTGATCGCACGATAATGATGGAGAACGTTTTTAACGCTTAATAACGCCTCGTGAATAATTAGCGGCAATATTTCCGGCGAAACGTTAATACATAATCTTTGAAAGGGCCATGTATCTTTGTCACGACGAAAATGCGATCTTCACAAGAAGATACGTCCTAGTCAAATTGTATGCGTCGCGCATTTAAAATTCAAATATCGCAACATTGTCCATTGGATTAACAGACCGGAATCTTTCCTCCTGCGTGCGTAAAATACCGCATGTCCAGGGCTGGTTGCTTACACAAGATGACGTTATTGTATTAAAGATGCCGTCATTGTCTATTCTATCGTTAATATTCTTATACAGGATGTCTCGTAGATACGGGTGGGATTATTAGAAAAATGCAGCAGATGTGCCACGCAATATCGAAGAGAGTATAGTTTCCCAGTTAAAAAACTAAGGAAAAAAAGATCTTTCTTCTTTTCATTGTTAGAGATTGATGGAAAAATATTATTCGCCTGAAGTATTATTCGATATTACCGTTGATCCTGACAAATAAGTTATTTACTTCTTTTCAATTGCAATCATTATTATATAATAATAATTTATTTTAATTATATATATAGTATATTATCATATAAATATAATATATATAATTATATAATTATATAATATTATAATATTATAAATTATATAATATAATTATATAATATTATAAATTATAATATAAATATATAATTATATATAATTATATATTATGTAACATATATATAACATATATATAATTATTATATAACATATATATTTATTTTATATAATTATATATAATTTAAATTTATTCATGATTATCATAATTATAAAAAATAATAAAAAAAGCAAAAAAGCTATAGATTAATTTAATAAATTAATTAATTTGAAAAAAACCTTAAAAACGTTTTGAAATTTATTGATTTATTATGGAAAGATTAAATTCAAAACATCTTTTAATAAATATTATTTATCGGAGCCTGTTTAAAAACTTATCCTATTATTTGTTAATTCACGAACGACGCGTCCCTTGTTGCAGGCCGGGGGGACGGACACGTAACAATCCGGAAGGCTTAATATCTGTTTCCGGGCGCGTGTCTCGCGTGCCGAGACAATCCGAGCGTCGCTCCGTGCAAATTGTCTTTAATCGCCCCACCGACGACGGTGGAGCTGTTCGGAGAGGTGGCTACGAAATACCCAGGTGAGGTATTATTTAGCATCGCCCTGGGCAACGACGGTTGCTTATCGAGCGACACCGTTCGTCCCGGTTCGTATAGTGCATCGCCCGCGAACCAGCTATATATTCCATTTCTCGGTCAAACAGAATTTTGAAAAAAAAAAGTCTCCATGTCGTCTATGACGACATAAAAGAGTTGTCGATGAATAATTCAGGGCGACATAATTGACATTTACAATTCCTCTATTCCGGAGCCGCGATTATCGATTGCCCACACGTCGATATTTTTATTTTGCGGTTGATTCGCGTCTGCAAACTTTCGAGCAGCCTTAATCCCGATAAGAAATAATTATACGAACGAATAATTTTGATTAATTTCAGATCAATTCTTTATCAAGAAAAATTTCTTAATATAAAGATGTATTTGAACAAAATATATATTTTCACACAATATTTTTACACAAATTCTTTTCAATAAATTAATATATAAATTTTTTTTAATAAATTAATTTTAATATATTTTAATATAATAAATTTAAGTATAATAAAATTATTTTAATAGGACCTCGATTTGTGAAACTCAGTCTCTAAGAAATTTAAAGAGACATTTAAAAATAACGGAATTTTCGGTGCATCGTTTTGCTGTTTTAATTTCTGTCTTAATTAATTTCTGAACCTGTCTTTGCATATACGCGTCTCGGAATCTTTAGTAAGGGTTTCTCCGAGTGTTTTCGTACGCATGTGAGTCATCGGACCTCCCTCGAGCACCCGCGGAACAGGATCCGTCGAATCCATCCACAGTTCCGAGTCTTCCCGACCCTCGTTTCCTGGTGTCCGCGGAATTTCTTTGCGGCGGGGGACAGGCTTCTGTTCCATCTAAGGCGGATCTGAACGCTAGAAGGTGAGGATCGATCGAATCGGGGCGTTGCACGGAGAGAACTCTACGTGAAAAGAGATGAGACTCGAGGAAAGACGGTGTGCATCCTTCCCGAGAGACTTCCGCCATTGCCGTGACAGCAAAACGCTTCCTGCAAACATTGCTTGTTTCTTTCATTATATTACACTCTAATTTTATGTACAAAATAATATATAAGCTCTAAAAGTTGTAGGACGACATACTATTACGTTTTATGGATAATTTTAACCAAATGTCGCGTAAAAGAAACTGCGTTATTCTAATTCACTTTTATGGTGTTTTATGGCCTATTTCCAATTGTTAAATCAAAGTAAATATAATTTTTAAAATTGCACATATAATATTTAATTATATTAATATTATAAATAATAATATTATTATTATATTTTATAATTAATACATATAATAATTATAATATTATTATTTAATTATTGCATTATTGTAATGTGAAAAATAATTTTTATTTAGCTTTTTATATAACAGAAAAAAAGATTTTGAATAATAATATTATGTATAATAATTGTATATTATTTATAATAAATTATTTTTAATATTATAATAATATAATAATTATAATATTACGTTATTTAATTATTATATTATTACAATATTAAAATTATTTAATTATTATATTATTACAATATTAAAAATAATTATTAATCTTTTATTTCGCGTTATACAAAACTAAAATTATAGAGAGAATTAAAGAAACACGCGCTTCTTGGAAATAAATTTGTTATATCATATTTCCGTTTCTGTTACTTTCAAACTTATACTGACGCTGTCTCCACGATATCAGTCCGGATATTTCTTAACTCGATCAAAATACCGATACTATTTCCGTGTTGCATCGGGTCTTGCTTATACGCTTCATCGCATATATCCGAAATATCGATTCGACGAGGATCCCTTCCTCTTCTCGTAGCGTGTAATCCTCGAGGCGCTTTCTTCGAGAAGCCCGTCCCTCGTGTTGATCCTCGTGATATCCTCGAGTATCCTCGATCTCTCTGGTAACTCGTCCGTTGCGAGCTTGGCACGAGCTGGTATCGTTAATTCCACGATAAATACTTCTCGAGTCGAGAGCTGACAGAGGCACAGCTGACTGACAAGCGTCGCGGTGACATCACGTTGATAACGCTGATATCTGAGCAGCTGAAAGGGGACTCTGAGGGCTGGTTATCTTTCTCACCTGAATCGATCGATTCGTAACAAAATTATTTCGCGGAATCACACGTGGGCGATAAAAGAGACGGGGGAAATGCTCGCTTCGTTGGATTCCTCGTCGTTTTATCAGAGGCTAAATAAAGCCGTTTACTACTATCGATCGATTACTCCGCTCGCGTGTGCGTTGAAGGATGAACCAATGTATGTAGTCGAGGAGGCATTCTCGTTATCGATGTAGGAACCCGTTTCTTCGACTCGAAAGAGAAAGAAAGAGAGAGGGAGAGAGATTTGTCGGGCGCGAGTCTAGCTCCCTGCAACATCGGTTATGTCGCCGCTGTTGGAGAAACGGGAGAGCTTTGTCTGCTCATTGCATTATTAATCGAGCAATCGATATCTCAGTCTATGTCTCATACACGCGTATATCATTCCATCAACTTTATTTTATTTTGTTTTCTCGGCTCCTTGATTTCACTAATGCACAGGATATTTTGTAATTTGCGGTATAACCGGGAAGATAAATAATTTTATATGAAAGAAGAAATTTTGAAAACGTAGAATGAAGTTTTTTCGTACAAAATTTTGTTTTTGAGAAAATTGAGAAGCGGAAAATTTTGATAGCTATTGTGCTTTTTTCTAAAAATAATCTAACAATCTTATTTTATGTATATTATCGAATTTATCTTGATAGTAGTTATTAAAAAGATGCAACATTTTGTCTTGAAAAAATATGTCAAATCTTTTTACATATTTTTTTCCACATATATAAACAACGCTTTTCTCTTTAATATAATTCCATTATTTTTAATTGTTTTTTTATTGAATGAAATGTTACACTTTCATATTTATAATCGCTATCGCAAGATGACGATAACACAAGATCATTATAAATCACTTTAAAAAAATATATAAAGATGTCAGACTAATTTTAAAGTCAATTTTCTCGGAAATGAAGCTTTACGTGAAAAATTTTTATCATATTTCTAATTGTTTTTTATTTATAAAATTATTATTGTCTCGATTGTTCCATGTTTTATTAGTTACATCTCGATCCTGTATATTATTTCTTTTTTTTTATGAGAATTTATACAATCTTATTATCAAGAAAATTGGGAAAGTTAAATAATTAGTTTCATAATTATTTTAAAAAATATTTCTTTCTTTTATCTCTTCTATAAATTTATGATTTCTGTCATATTTACTTTTTATAATAATTTATGATTTCTGTCATATTTACTTTTTATAATAATTTATAATAATTTATAATAATTAGAGTAATAATAATTTTGCGATAAAGTAGCAAAATTATGTACACATCACGTTCTTATCATTTATTATTAAATCGATATTATTATATTAGGTTATCAATTTAATATAATTTAATCCAGATGCAATATAATAAAATTCTGATATTCTTAAGAAAAATTGAAATTTCTTAAAAGCTAATCATATAATATTGTAAAGTATTAAATATCTCTCCCCTCGAGATTCATTAGCTATCTTGTTACATCACTTTAATCAGTTTTATGGAACGTTTTAAAAGCTTTTATTACATATATAAGCATTTCTCCTTTTTTGAAAGATATGATATTTGATGATTTAATACATATATAAATATATATATGTGCGTGTGTATAAAATCATGAAATATATCTCGCCAAAAAGGAAGTGTAATAATCATGCGTGTGCATTTATCTCAAATAAACAGACACGAAACAATCCAGGAAGTGCGGCGTGTACGACATTCTCGGAGTATGTATACGAGTACGCCTTGTTCTAGTGACAAGAAAGTTGCGAGGAGCGTCCGACATAGATTTTCCGTCCTCGCCGCGTATACTCGCTCTATTGCGGCGCATCGCGGTAAAATCCTTGCAAGGACACCTCGTCCAGCGCGTCCGAGTAAACCCGTTTCTCTCTCTCCCTCTCTCTCTCGCTATTTCCCGTCCGCAATTAACGCGCTTGCAATTTTGCACTCCCTTCGGTGGAATGCAACGCTATTTCCCCCCTTTTCCCCCGAGATTGTGACCGCACCTGCAACGTGGCCTGGCTGACGTGTTTACGCAAAGCCGTCCGGCGACGCACCGCATAATTCAGGACTCGAGCCACGCACGCATCGCGCGGGTGTCCGGCAATTTAAAATCCGCGATTCCACATCGCCATCGTTTTTCCACACGCGCCGGCATGTTTGCGGCTTTCGCAAGAAGATACTAGTCGTCTTATTAAACGTGACGGAAATTTGATTGCAGCAGAAAATTTTCTTTCTCTCATTAATCATTTTATCTGTGCGAGAGACAAAGTTGAAAATTTTATTCTACTGGAAATTAAAATTATATAAAAAATAGGATAAGAAATTGTGTACATATATTCAATCTAGGAGCGAGAATTAAAATTTAAAAAAATTACTAATTACTATTCTGAAGATCAATTACATATAAATAAATGTACAAGCATATTTGTAATTTTTTTTTTGTTTTTAGAGAAAAAAACGAAATTTTTTTTTTAACAAACTATTCTAGTCTTAAATTTTACTTTATCGCAAAGTGCAATTTGTTTCAATTAAGATTGTATTAATTGAACTTCATTGATACTATCTTAAGATATTTGTGCTGTAACATATTTAATTTAATAATTTAATTTTTATATTTTAGATTTTATTTACCTTATTTGTGCTGTTGCTTACAATTATAATAACATCCTTAGTAAAAAGGATAAAATTTTGAAGATTTTAAAATGTTTGGAAAATTTTAAGCATGAATTGATTTTATATGTAATTTAAAGAAAAGTTAAATCTTAATTATTTACAAAAAACTAATCTGTGAATCTTTCGTGTAAATTATTTTGAATATTTTTAAAGTGTATTTCTACGAAAAGATTGAGATATTTATCATTATTTTTTTGTTTATACACAACAATATGTTCTCATAAGGACATATATAAAATTACTTTATCGTAATAATATTTTTGATCCATGTTATGAATCAAATCTGTCATGTTTCACTTTTAAATGCGATGTAGAACAATCTATAAATTTTTTACTATCCTCGAAATATGACACATACAACCTTAATACCGGTTAATCGAATGAAACTAATCGCAGAAGCATGCAACTAATCTCGCCGAAGGTCCTTCGACGGGAGACAGCGAAGGAAACTGTTGCATTGTTGCAACGTGACGGTATCGAAGTAATCAACGGTTGCACAGATTGCATATTTACCTAACGAGAATCTAATTAACGAAACCGAAATGCGCATACACCTGCAATCGTTGCAGGAAAGGATCAATTTACCGCGATCGTCAGGATTGCGTCTCCAGGATGGCGCGAATAGAGGAGGGGAAGGGACGACGAGTGCGACATTTAATTTCTCTCGAGACAATCCGACATGAAATTAATTTTCATTACCGCCTAATGGCGTCGTGTGCACTTGACCGCGATGCAAACGGGCGCGACAAATTAATGTAACGTCTCATTAGCGCCATTTGTAATTGCGACGTAATTCTCGATATTTAACAAGTTTTAATTCCATAATGTGCATGCGCTTTCATCTTAATCCGTATTTCACGTATATATTTACTTTCGCGGGAAATAACACGGCTGTTAATTAGAACGAAACGCATTTGATTTTGCGCTGCAGCGACTAATAGTAGTAAATATATAAATTACAGTTTCTTTTTTGTTACGAAAAGAATATATCTGGATATCGTTATTAATCTTGAAATTGTATTTTCAGACGAGTGCAAAATATTGTGATATTTATTTACACACATATTTTGGTTTTTTTTACATTTTACAAAAAATTTAATTCGATTTCTTTTATTTTATTTATTCTTAATTTTATAATTATATATTTCAATATTATTAATTTTATTATTTCTATTATTTATTATTATTTATTATTATTATTTTATTATTTATTATTATTATTTTTATTATTTATTATTTTTATTACTTTACACTTGATCAAACAATCTCTGTATATTTAATTGTATCTCGTATCTAGCGAGTTTACGCTTTGCCGAACTTAAGTAAGACACGTATAAATACACGTCAATCACGACGAACCGTTTCAATTTACGGCACGAACCATTTTCCGCGTCCAATTACACGAGTTAATGAAAAGGAATTATGACAAAGCGACATTAGGCCGTTCGTGTTTCTATGATCACGGCTCCGCGGTTCCACTAATGGGAATTTCGGGCCAAGGCCCGCGACAGTACACGCAAAAACACACACATACACACACATATACACATATATCGCTCTATTTCGTCAACGTTCCTCCGTGTCGTCGCAGCTGGTAACCGCAAGTTACCCTCGAGCAAAGCTGCTTTACGTAGACGGTACGTATTTGTCGATGACATACTCGTTCACGGTACAAACCGAACGCAAAATACCGCCGATGCGGCAAAATTACATTACACGAGAACGGATGGCGCGTTCCCTCTCTGTATTTCCACAATTTCCCCAAATTTTTATCACCTTTCATGTGGTTTTCCATATTTTTGATATTTGGACGGGGGCTGTATTTTTATGGCGTGTACCGGACATTACAGTTAAGAAAAACAATTTTTCCGACAAATTCAATCGAGACTCCCTTTCAAGCCCACAAAATAAAATTCCAATAAAAGCATCGCGTTTTATTTGCTCCTATTATTTCGTCGAATTTTTCGCAAACGTTTTAATCCGCAGCGTCACTTTGAGACCGCGTTTCATTTCAAACTCTCGCGTATACAATTGAATCATTCATTGAAGAGAATTCTCGAATTTATTCCCGATTTTTTTTTTGCACGTTTAAAATACGGAAGTGTCTCGGGGGAGAATTGAACGAAATCGAAATCTTTCTGCGCAGAGAAGACGATTGTGGTCCATTCGCCATGGAACGATACGAGGAAGAGGCCGAGGACAGCGATAACGAGACAGATCCTGAGCAGCTTCTGAACGAGTGGCTGGGCGAGTTGGACAGTCTGACTGTGGTGAGTTTATGTTTGTCCTCCGCATTGTTTTGTCCTCGTTGGACATTTTACGGTCAAGAACCCACCGTCGTTAACAGCGTGTTGATAGCTAGACGCTTCGTGAAATCATCGTAGATTGTCATATTAGATAGAGATGTCAAGTTTTCAAATACCTGAAGGAAAACTAGGCAACTTTAGTCTCTCGACGAACAGGTTGTATAAAAATAGGAGCCGGATATCATAAAGCGAAAGAATTCCTTCGCGTAGCAGCAATATTAATCAATTTCAAGTAGCCTGTACAGCTTAGCAGTTTCGGAAATAACTGTAACATCGCGCTAGGAATTGTAAATAGCACTTGCATAAGCAGTATCTAAGGACTACTGGAACCTATTGCAAATATTACGACGTAGGTAACTGTTAATTAATCGTGAAAGGCATAGAGAGTGGCAAACCTTGATCAACATTACATTTATGTATAACTATTAGGTTGCGATGATTAATTACCATCTCTATATTGATGCAAAACGAACTAATATACAATCCTAAACATAATTTACAAGTGTCCCCAAGTGTCACATTGAAGAAAATGTGATACGTAGATTAATAGAAATTTGCTGTGCAACGTCTTTGATTGGCGTCTCTATTGCTACGGGAAATTTCGATCTGATTAGTTTGAAAGACGAGGCGATCCAATGAAGAGGCAGCCGCCGACAAACTGCCTCTCTAGAGTACGCGCTTCTCAATTGGTGTCAATTGGCGCGCGGTCTAAATGATTAGACAAGCCTAGTGGTAGCTCACATAAGGAGCCACTGATGCGAGTTCACTTCCTTGAAAAGCGTGCACGTGTCTTCGTACGCCGCCTGTATATCAATGTATCTGAGACTTGAAGTAATCACCATTCCGTGGCGAATATAAGTGGATAATTACTTCACGTACGAGACTCGTATGGATTATTTATCGGTTCATTATTTGTAAATTCAATCATCGTATTGTGGACCAAGTCGGGAAATATTGAGTAATCCTGTTACGTTGAATAAATTTTTTTTACAATTATAATTTTATATAATTATCTAATATATACTTATCCAATTGTCGTGTATATAATATCGTATAATATTTTTTTAATAATTGTATTATTAATAACATTTAAAAAAATAATATTTAAATTAATATTTAGTAAAAATTTAATAAAATTAATAAAAAATATTATTAATAATTAATATTTTAGAAATGCCATCGATTGCACATATGACACTTACAATTAAATATTTGCAACAATGATAATTTTATTGCAATATTTTATACATTAAAAAATTTAATCTTTCTCAACAAATAATTGTGATAATTTTATTTAATCTAAAACTGTCTGAATTAGAAATAGATTTATTATTTATGTATCTTTCTCTTAGGAATTTGCAGAAAAAGCGAAACTGCGAAATTGCTAGCAATTGACATGTCTGAGTAACGCGAACTTTATCCAATGGTAAAGCCTTTAGCCAAAGTAGATCAACGGTCGTTCCTGCCGAGTGCTTTTAACGCTTCCTGCCTAGAGGCTCGTGCGGCGGTCTCTAATTTCATTAAATCGCGAATAATCGCGTCCTGGACAGCTTCTCTGTTACAGCCGTTGGTTGTGTTTGCGACTTTCAACTGCTGCAGGCACGATTACACCGGACAATCCGCGGTACGTTGTTAGGAAAAGTTCGACAACTCCCCCTTTGTCATTAGATTTGAGAGATAAAAGTTCGAGTCTTCTACTTTGTAAAAGTTTCCGACTAGCTTTCTATCGAAACGATAGAAATTTTTGGATTTTTTTTTCTTCATTATTCGCTATAACGAGATTTCCAGGAACTTGGAAGGAATCTTCAGCGCAGCTTTAAGAATTTTAATATTGTCAACTTGTTCGCTGATGGATTTTTTTTTTTTTCGAAGGGATACTGGTTGAGTATTTTCTATTTTACACTTTCCGAAATTTATTCTTTCATTTTAAAGAAACGTTGTAAATGTAAAATTGTTTCCATATGATGATTGTTGATTCATATTTTATTGAATATGAGTGACACTTTTACCCAAATTTTTCTAAATCTTATTTTTCTAAATCTGGATCCAATTTGAATCAACGGATACCTCCCATGATATCCTCCATTCTTAATAAACACAGCTTGAACTTTCATTATTAGTCTGGATTAATGGGATCTTAATGAACACAGCTTGAACTTTCATTATCAGTCTGGAACACAGCTTGAACTTTCATTATCAGTCTAGAACACAGCTTGAACTTTCATTATCAATCTAGATCGATGACACTTTAACTAGCCTAATTTAATGTGACTGAAAGATAGATTAGTTCCTGATGTGTTTGAAGTCTCCAGTTTCTGGACTTCAGCTGTCAATCCACGATCTTGACTCGATTGCGAGCGCGATGCTTGGAGTAAAAGTACTCGTTGAAAGTGAAACTCGCGAGTAACCTTGAACCTTTTCCAAGGCATGGCGAATGGATACTTGAGAATCGAGTCTAGTCAGTAAAAGATGGATGAGTAGACACAAGTGCGCGAGCACATTCGCTCTTGGTCGCGACGAAGGTTCGGCGAATCGATAGCCGGGCAATTGATGTCGTTGCCCCGCCATCATGTTTACCTTGCAAGAGGACGAAGTTAAAATCGCGCTGGTTGGCCGGATGCAGTGGTGAGTAACCGATTAAAAAAATATCACTGAATTATTCTCCGCTAAGTAAGGGAAAGAGATATCTGTCGTGCATTTTAAAAATATTACATTGCTCAAGATTTAACGTTTTCGATTTTTTTACAAGAGAAATATGTATTTTGAAGTGGCAGAAAATTAAAACGATTTGCGGGTCTCACTTGCCTGGTGCTTCACAAGCTTTCCTCGATTGTCAATCGCGATCACGTGATCATGGGCGAACACTCATTCCAGAGATGAGTAATCATTTTTATCGGTGGACGAGATATGAAGTTCTGACGAATCGCTCGCATAAAACTCGCGTATTTTACGAGGATACAAGTAACTGCCAGGGCTTTCTCTCGACACTGTTGCTTTCTTCCTGTCGCTTCTTCCCGCTTTTATTTTCGAGAGCGCTCGTGGAGGCGAGAAAAAGAGAGGAAAAAAGGGAGGAGAGGGAAAAAGGGAGCTTTTGCACTTGCACTTGGTGGTGATGCATCGGAGGTCGGTCAAGGCGCCTAGTGTACAGATCGATAGCCTGGCAACGCGGAACGGATAACGTTGCACTGTGGTCGCTGACCCCTACGTGGCTACGGAACATTCGAGAGAACGTTGAAACAGAACGTTGAAACATCTTGCGAAATATTATTAGTCGGACGCGGGTCTCTCTATCGACTTCGTCTCACGCTTCTCGAAAAGCATTTCTTCGCGAAACACCTCTAACTCTGGAGCGAAATTAATCCGCAAAAATCTCGAACCACCACGTGAAACTTAGTCATACTCTGGTTTTTCTTGCAATGTAAAATAGAGGAGTTAAGCTAATGACTGGGCGTTAATTAAAGAGATTAGTGAATAAGACATATGTAGTTATTTCAGCATTTTTTCGAAAAAAGTTTATAAATTCAATTTTCCGGACAAATGATGAGAATATACGTATTTTGAATTTTAATACTGGAATTAATTATAAGAGGATGTAAAATTTCTACTGATAAAGATTATTCTCATTTTTTTATAAATTCCAATAGACGAAAAGTATTGATATTTAAATATTTATTCGTAAATTTATGATAAACTTCAATCCTTTAACATCAATCTAAAATTCCATAAGATATACAGATTCTTCATAAATGATAAATAACAGGGTCTACTTTCTGAAAAAACATGGAAAAACCTGGATTTCTTTTGTACTTGAAAAATCAGGAAATTCTCATGGAATTTTATTGGGAGTCAGAAAAGTTTTTTTAAATTCTAATTTTGCTCTCACATTTTAAACAATCGAAGCCAAGCAAATTATTAACGTTTAAAATATTATAAATATATATCTTTCTTTACATGTTCAATTTTTTACGAAATATTAAATATGTAATATATATTCTTTATTGTAACTTTTAGTGATAAATGAAATATTATGCAAGCGAAAAATGTTGATTTTACTTCAATTTTTTTCAGTACATTTACAAATGTAATATTTAAAACTTAAGAAGCTCTGTGTTGTTCCTCTTTTTATGAATAAAAAATTTTAGGAAACGCGTGAAAATAAATTTATTTATTTAAACAAATTTATTTTAAAAAGTTGCACCAAAAAATCTTTAAAATATTCTCTTTAATCTCTTTCTAAAATTAAAAAAAAAATTTGGAAGATCTGGAAATTTTTTTGCGAAATTTGGGTAGACACCCTAAATAATAACCTCCCTCCCCCCCTACTCTATAGAAAATAAACTATGCACTTCAATATTTTTAATACAATATTATACTGTTAAATAAAATTTTATACTGTTTATTTCTCAATGTTCAAACATTTCTCAAAGCAATTGAATGAAAAATAAGGATCGAAAGTCAAAATGTCGCTAAATTACACGAATTTAAATCAGAAAATCAGATTGCGGAAGGAAAGATCATGAATAAAGTATGAAACGTCTCTCGCGCGGAAGTGATATTTTTCGTTCATCTTCGCGGTTCCGCGGATTGTTCGCGATAATTGCGACAACGTCACGATTCCGACCGTCATCGGAGAGATGGTCGTCGCGCGCCGAGGATGATTCGCGCGGAGGTGCCATCCAATTTGCGCGGAATCGCATTCCCAGGGACCGGGCGTTTCGTGTCACATACACGAAATTACTATGCCCCGCTGAATTGCATAATGGCTTTTCTCAGAAGGCTCGCGCGCCGTAATTGCTTCCCCATTTTGCGCTCGCAGAATCTTGCAGATTCCCGCGAAACGAGATTCGCAGGAGACAGATAATTGATCGGTCTTTCTCGTCGTAAAAAAAAAAAAATGCAGAATTTTAATTCTCCCTGCATTTTTAGACCAACAATATTTTGACTATGACTGTGAAAAATATTTATTTTTAAAGATAATTATTTGGAAATTATTATCTAAAATAAAAATTATTTTGCTGAGGTCAATTTTTTTTCGGTTTCACGTATATTTATTTCTCAATTTTATGAGGGTTTCGCTTAAATTTCTTTTCAATCTCTACAATAAATTTCTGAAATAAAAATAGAATTATGCGAGTATTGATTTTGTTGAATTTTCAAAAGTGTATCAAAATAATTTAAAAATATTCTTCATATTTAAATTGCAAATATTACGTCATCTAGTGCTTCCGAGGAGAGTTTATCCTTTGAATTGCAGTTTCTTGACTGCATGTGTTACCGACAGCAGGAAGTTTCTTGCCTCAATTCTGGTAATGCAGGTTACAACTTTAACATACTCGTATATATATTTCTCTCGTGATGGTTACATAGTTAGAACACATGTGGAGCTGGTGTCTCGAAAATAAATTCTTGATAGGGGACTCAATAAAAAAAAAAAACTCGAAAAATGACGCATCGCTTCGTATGCATGGGACCGATTTCACACTTCTTATTTTGTTTTATATTATCTTTGTAAGAAGTTTCAGGATATTTTTTTTTCTCTATCGCGTTCCCCCAGTACCTTAGATTTGTATTCATCCGGATGTTCTTCCTTATCTTTTATGCATTTTTATTTAAGACTGTATTAAGACTGGATTAATTAATTTTTATGACAAGTCTTGTGATATCTCATGGTCTCTGATATCAGATGATATCTTTTGAATTTCTTTTATAGATTATGCTTGCTGGACGATGTGCTTCAACAATGAAAAATGTTTGAACATCAAGAAACGGAGAGATTGCACTAAAAATATTGGAGTTTATAATTTACTTTCTAAAGAGGAAGAGGGAGAATATTTTTATTATTTATGAAGAATCTATATATCTTGAAATTTTAGACCATCGATATTAAAGAATTGAAGTTTATCATAGATTTTTCTTCGAATAAATAAATAAATCGAATAAATAAATAAATAATTAAATCTTTTTAATAATGTTAGATATTTTTCGTCTTTTGAAATTTACGAAAAAATTGACAGTAGTCTTCAGCAGTAGATTTTAGATCCTATAATATATTTTAAATCATATAATTAATTCCAACTTAACATTTAAAGTTATTAATTAAATATTTTCGTCTTTTTATAAGAAAATTGAGTTTCTTAAAACACTTTTATAATTAGTCTTATGTTGCTATATCCTTGGACTCTTAACAGAAAATATTTATTGGTGGCACAGATAAAGATAAAGATATCTCGTTTCTTTTGCAATTTTATGCTGTAATCTTGATTGTCACTTCTTAGATCTGGGTTACTTTTTATATGATATAATAGTGCAATGATCTTGTGCGTGACATTTTTTTTGACATTTTATAAATATTATAAATATTATAAAAAAATTTATATATTATAAATTATAAAGAATTTTGTGTATTATAAATTATAAGGTATTAGACTTGTTTATTTCCATTTCATCTTTGTTATTCTGCGTCTTCTTTAAGCAAAATCTATTAAAATAGTAATTTCTCCATATTCTCAAATTTTCGATATATATATGTACGATAACATTCAGTTTTCGCAGATATATATAGTTTGAAAACTTTGCGGAAAATATAAATTGAAAAATATAATTTGAATAAAATACACTTTTATTAATAACTCAAGTATATATTTGTAATAAAATAATATAGAACTTGCTTAATTTAAGTAAGAATTTGTAAAGTTTATAGTTCAATAACATTTCAGTTATTTTATTTGACTGTTAGGTCTCACAATTCCGTCGAAACTATTTTGAATTTATAATTAATGAATTTATAATGAATTATCGAGTTTTTAGTATAAAACATGATAAGTTACATATCATTATGGAAATTGATAACACTTCAAAAGGGTAAATCGTTCATTATATTCATTCGGTCATTCGTATAATGAGAACAAATTGGCGTGATCAGCGGAGCCATGTCTGCGGCAAAATAGACAAATGGTTAAGAATTTCCGGTGGCTATTAACATGCGGGTATCGTATATAGTAGTATATCCGCATTCGCGTCGGGACTTTGTAGCATCCTTAATCGCAACTGAAGCCAATAGGAGTCTTTGTTCCATAATATTGCTATATCCGGTTAGCTTTATTAATCATCATTTTTATTGACCAAAAGAAATTTTAAGGTTTCGAACAGATCGCTTTTGAAATGTCTGATTAAAAAGAGATTATTTATTGTGTTAGCAGAATTTTTAATCGAATTTTATAGCACAATAATAGACATATTATTTTTATTATTTTATTATTATTTTAATATTTATTTTATTATTATTATTTATTATTATTTTTTATTATTATTTTAATATTTATTTTATTATTATTTTAGATATAATATATTAGTAGTTATTATAATATATATTTTTTCAATTTTAATAATTTACTAACAACTGTGATTTTAAAAGAAATTCAAAGGACTCGAGCAAGTCATTTTTGAAACGTCTGATTAAAAATTAAAAAACAAAAATTATTGTTGTAGCGAAATTTTATTTTATTTTATTAATCCAATTTTATTTTATTTATAGTACAATATATGATACATCATAATAATAGAGATATACTATTTCTTTATTATTAATAGATATTATTAATAGATATTTTCTTTATTATTAATAAATATTTTAGATTATTATTAATAGATAGACTTTATTATATGTATTAATATTTTCTTAGAAAGTAAATTTAACATTTACTGAGAATTATAATTTTTGCATCCTTTTTTTCTCCTATAATTAATTATTAAATAATAATGTCAGGATCCTAATAATTGCCCACTTATAAGGGATTAAGCGTGCACGAAAGATTATCCATTTAAGAAGATAAAGACTCATCATTGGATTATCAATCGCGGATGTATACGAGCGCCCACGGAATTATTATCGCCAATTTCAAATCAGCGATGACCCTTGGCCGCAATTATGACTCTCGAGAACTAGTCTAAATATTGCGTGGAGGAAAATTAGGTGACCCCTTGATCTCGGACTTAATCATACGATGCGGAATATGCTACCTTACCTTACTAGGACCGACTCGAGAGTAACTTTCTACGGCGGAATCAACATCTATTGATGTTATCAAATTAGTGACGAAAGAAGATTACGGGGAAATGTTCTCGATTCTTTACGAAGTTCACTCGGAATATTATCCTCGTTTTCTTAGAAATTTGCCAATTATTGAAATAGATAAGATGCTTATAAGGCCCTTCCCAATGAAGAAAGATATCATCATTAAGCCTCTCTTATTAAATTTCTCACAAGGAAACCTCGCGAACCCGGAAATTTTGATCTTGATGAAACTTTACACAAATATAAAAGGAGAGGGGAGGGATAAATAGATGAAATTTAAAAATTTTTAATTGCTGCTCAAAAACTATTCCAAGAAATAAAACCACCCCTCATGTGTAGAGCGATTTTTTTACTTTTCTCGATATCTCAAAAATTACTCGAGATATCAAAAAATATTTTATATTAAAGTTTCATGGTTAAAACACCTCTATTTAACTATATAAATACTATATTAATAAAATTAAAAAAAACTATATATTAATAAAATTTAAAAAAATTTTTCTTAAATCTGTGAAAAAAATTATTCTTCCAAAATTTTATTAATAGAAATGTCAATCATAAAACCATAAAATTATTTACCATAAAATAATTAACCATAAAACTTTTGTATAAAATATTTTTCGATATCTCGAATAATTTTCGAAATATATCGACGAAAATAAAAAATTACTCTATTGGGCAGCAATTAAAAATTTCTTAATTCATTTATTCTCCCTCCTCCTCCCGCCCATATGTGTAAAGTTAATCAAAATCAAGAGAATTTCCGGATTCGCGAGATTCCCTTGTCAGTTTATACAGAATGATTTAAAAAATAAGAAAAAGAGGATTGTGTTATTATATGTCGATAATAAATGTATTTATGCAGACTGAGTTTCCCACTTTATGCATGACAGAATATTCTTTAATGTTAATTGATGATAAATTGAACAAGCTTTCAAACAGTTTAAGAATTTAAAAATTTGCTTCAAACAGTTTAAGAACTTAAAAATTTGCTAAATAGGGAGATAAATAATTAATTTGTATTCATTTATTGTAGGACTTACAGCAAAATAGATTTATGTCGTAAGATGCAAAGTTCCATGTGTTAAACGTGTTCTCTCTTCTAAAAATAAAGAGAAAACCGTGAACGATGACGATAAATGATCCATTGAGTCGATTCAATTCATGAAGTGTACATCACTTACTCTTTTCTTTGTATCGAAGGACCTAGTTTGTCGACTCGCGCTCTTGAGATAGCCCGAAGAGAGCTGAAAATGTAAGAGACTCGTTCAGGTAGCAAAGTACTGCACGTGCCTAAGGGCAGCTGTGCAGCTTGACCGACCTTCTTCTCGCTTGCCTACCCTTGTACGTCGTAAAACGATCCTCATTTCCGCGTCTCCTCTCGGTGCCTCTGTTTTCGTCGGTTCCTCTCTCGGGGTCAGACGAACCGTTATCAATGCTGCTCGTCACCTGCACCGCAAAGTAATAAGAAAAATGAGTGTCGAGAAAATGACACGAAAAGACACGTACTTATTCGTGGATATTGCGTGGATTTTCAGCGAGAAAACGATTCGAAAATTTTATTTTTAATGATATTTTACAAGTGTCGATGGAGAAAAATTTTAAGATAAATTTTGAGATTTTCAGGTTACATCGAAAAGGGACAAAAAGTAGAAGAATATTCTTAAATACGAAGAATTGTCTTATTTTTTATATATAAACATTATATATGTTTAAAATATTAAAAGAAATTTAATGCAGAAATTGAAAACATATAAATATTGTAGCAAAAATATTTTATTATACTGAAAATATTCGTGAATATTGCATGGATTTTCAGCGACAAGAAAACGCATCGTCGATTCGAAAATTTTATTTTTAATGATATTTTACAAGTATCGATGGAGAAAAATTTTAAGATAAATTTTGAGATTTTCAGGTTACATCGAAAATGGACAAAAAGTAGAAGAATAATTCTTAAATACGAAGAAGTGTTTTATTTTTTATATATAAACATTATATATGTTTAAAATATTAAAAGAAATTTAATGCAGAAATTTAAAACACATAAATGTTGTAGCAAAAATATTTTATTATGCTGAAAATATTAGATAATTTTGCTGATTATTTATATCTACGTGCATATTTTTATGGGAGTAACCTTATTATAATATAATAATGTAATATATAACGTAATTTTTGGATATATTACAATTTATATATGCATGATCGAAATGTCGAGATAACACTAAAATTAATTTTCTCTCTCTCGGATCTCGGGTGAAGGTAAGAGCGCTGGAAATATAAAAATCATGCGGTAGATTTAGCCACGCGTCCTGCTTGCCATCTGTTGCACTAGTCTCTAATCCTGTCAGATAAATCTCGAGCGATGCGAGATACTATCTTTGACGCAACACTTTCCGTGCGGATGAATAAGTTTCACCGGGTGGTTCCATGACATGTATTCCTTGTTTAGAAATCCAGTGTGCTGCAAAAAAAGTTGATACAAGATAGACACAGGACAAGCAAAGAATTTTTATTAGTCAAATTGCTTGTAATGACAAAAATGAGATTAAAATATCGTAAACGAACATCATAAGATAATTTAATTTTAAAATATTATTGTGTTTTCAAGAACGTTTTATATTTATTATATTATTTGTTTTTATTTTATTTATTTTTTATTTTATTTATTTTCTATTTTATTAATTATTTTTTATTTTATTATTTTTTATTTTATTATTTAGCTTTTATTTATCAAAAATATTTTGTTAATCGCTAATTATATTATATTATGTTAAGCATTTCGTTCATATATAATTTAAAATAATAAAAGAGAGGAAAGAAGACGAATTGGAAAATATATCTCACTCGTAGTTCGAGACAAATTTCTCCGAAGGGTCGCAAAACGCATAAAATGATTATTGACCAAAGCTCAAGACGACGATATAGGAGGGGCGGGGGAGGGAGGGGCAACACATCCGCCTGATGCGTCTTTCGATCTCTCGCTCTCAGCACCTCGCTTAAGCTTCGTCCTGGCCCGTATATCCGTTGTCCTGTGGGTTGCAGCTGCCTCGTAGTAGCAGCACGTGTTCCTCTTTTCAGGGCAGGTGGTTGGCGTCGTTAAGCAATCGCCTCCCCCTCGACGAAGACCGAGATTTGAACGGCGTGTAGCCCGTCGAAGAAGCGGAGAGAAGACCGCGAGGGGGAAGAAAATAAAAAAGAAATTCGAGAGACGAGGACAGGCCCCGCAGGCACACAAGGCTCGTGTCTGTGTGACTCGTGGTGCCTTTGCAAGGGAATATCTGAGAAAATTATTGCGAAAACACGTCACATAATAAATAATCATACGTATAATTTATTATAAACGTGAATTAATTATTAAATGTGAATTATTAATTTTATAATATCCAAATTGATAGTGAATTATTATTTTTTTTTCTTGAAAAATTAATCACAAATTTGTTGAAAAAAACTATAATTTATTGAGAGCGATTTATTAAAAGTAAAAATATAAAAATATACTGAAGGATAGGAATATTTAAATATTTTCATTTCAGAAAGATATAAAATTTTTTAAATAATTTATCAACGAATGAATGAAAAATCCAAGAAATCAAGACAAAGCACTAGATTTTTGTGGAAAATTAATTCAATTCTATTCATCACCCCAGGAACCTGCATGACGTTGTTAAGCAGCCAATCGCGAAAAGGAGCATAACGAGAGGACAACGTGGCCCGAGCCACGGAAGAAGGATGGGTGAGGCACGAGGGGGGGGGGGGGGGGGCGAAACGACTGGCAGGTGATGCTGCTGATGTACGCGTGCGTCGTGACCGGTTTCACGATCGCGAATCCGCCGCGCGCGGTTTACTGCCGCTTAATAAGCCGTAATAAGGACCCTAACCGAGGAGGAGTATCGCGCGTGATAAATCTCGCGCTGCGTAACGTTCATATATAGAAATTGCGCGATCGGCCCGGGACCCACGACGGGCAGGTGGTGACTCCTCCAGATCGACTCTGAGGTCCCGAAGGTCACGCGAGACGATCGAGCGAATTTTTATCTCGCAAAAACATGCAACATATTTCTCGAGCCCCGCAATTTAACATATAATTCGTATTGAAAAAAAAGGATATTACGATATCAGCGATACCTCGATATATTTAAGAAACTTACAAAAGCATAGATTTAAAATCGAGATATATTTCTCGAGGAAAGTGTTTTGAAAATTTAATTTTTTAACGTGTGATTTATTATATTTCGAGAGAATGTCATTTATCTTTCATTGTCTTATGATCGATCGGTTTTCAATCATTTCGAATCCCGCTCAAGAATTAAATCTCAATTTTAAGGGCGAGCACGCATTATCGGATGTCCCATCAAGTTTAGGGGAACGACATGAGGGCTGTATTTATGTGGGCTGAATGAGGGTAAACCACCCCCATTGGCGACGAAAAAGGTTACGAGTTACGCGGGGCGCGGGGCAATAAAGTTTTCCGCCGTTTCCTCTCTCTCCTTTTTTCCTTCTTCGCCAAATCAGATGCACAGTCTTGCCTTTCTCTCTCTTTTCTTTCTTTTTCTCTCTCGCGGCCGAAGCGCAACAGTTGGCCAGGAGGAAACATCTGTCGGTCGTGGCGCATGCGTATCCTTCAGGTAAAAACCTGTGTTCAGGGATTCTCAAATTTTCGGGAATTGAGATTCGCGATTGGCAGATAATAAATCCTGCGTAAAAATTAAACATAAAATATGTAAACATTTATTAGAGAAGGAATTAAATTGACACAAAATATTTATTTTTAAATTTATAATATATATATATATGAATTCTAATTAGAATATTAATATATATATATCTGAATTTTAATAGACTGATATTTTACAAAAACGTAGATTTTTTTTTTTTTAATTAAATCTACAAAGATTTTGTGATAAAAAATGCATATAATATTATATTAAGACTATACTCTTCTTGATTAATTCAATTTTTTATCATATGTGAAAGAAAAAATAATGATAATAAAAGAGATTTAATTTACTTTGAATATAAATACATATTTTTATAATTGAGCCACATTAATGTTTGCTTAAAGAGATGTATGCTTGAAAATTAAAGTGTAAAAATTCTTTTCATTTTTTTAACCAGATAAATATATAATTTCCATAAATATTTTAAGCTATATAAAAGTTTTTAGATACGTTTCATAATAAAGAGAGCCATTACCTCAAGAAAGACTTTAATATATAAGAATGATGTCAAAATTTTTGGAACGTTCTCCTGTAAAATCATGTTTTCCAATCTTCATGTATCTTTTCCTTTTAAAAACCTTTTAGCGTTATTGTTTCTTTAATCTGTTTACAAATAAACAGGCTACTCTCTTAAATTGAATCAGTGAAAATGTCACTGATTAAAGCAGTAGATAAAATTCATCGAAGACCAATGAATATTTCACTGATCTTCAGTGAAAACACTTACACTTTACTCCTTTGTTTATAGTAATAAGATTTTTCTAAAAAATCAATCATTAATTAATTCTTCTCAGTAATATTTTACTGTTTGCAGTATTTTACTTATAATTGAAATCACTGCTATTTTTCAAAGAAAATACAATAATTTTATTTAAGAAAATACAATTTAGTCATTCCATTTAAAGAAATTATAATTTTATCAAAAGTTACAAGCAATCATACTTGCTAAAAAAAATTAATCTTATTCGTATCACAATTAAATTTCAGAAAAAAATTATTTAACCGAAAAGATTGATAAAAATGTGATCAAATATATAAGAAAAAAATTTTTTAAATAATTCAGATAAATTAAAAGTTCAGATAATTAAAAGTTGGGAAAAAAGGGATATAAAAATAGATAGTTTTACTGGATGATTTTGCATTCGCTTTTTTAATTAAAACGAGCAAGAAAGCACTGTGTGTGTGAATCAGTGAAGATTAGAAAAGACGTAGTAAGACACATGGCGCGGAAATAAGTATCTTGGAAATTAGACTGCCTGCTGTTGCCAGTTAAGTTCGCGTCTTTCTTTTTTTCTCGCAAGGTTTTACTAGATCTTCTCTCCTAGACATGCGACTAGGCACCAGTTTTAGAAACGACACGTGTAAGATTTAGGGACGGATGACGCAGAGTGTGGCGCCGCGATGTTAATCGTGCGACGTGATGGAGATCAGTCGGGAAGCGTCGTGTTTGTCTTCTTAGAACGATGCCCTAGAGAGCGATGTGTTCCGTTCATTCACATTCATCGAATCACAACGCTAGGAATCTCGCGAGATGGCTATTTACGTCAACTCAAGTCTAATAGCGCTACAGAAAAGAAGGTGGAATAACAGAAGAGTTGAAAAGTATACTATAAAAGTATCTATAAACGCAGGAACACAAGATGAGTGTCTTCATTAAAGATGAATGAAAAATATTTATATAAATATTTATATAAATATAAAAATATTTATATATATTTTATTAGTCTTTGATAAAATTTTGTTCGTAACACATTCTTATATTTTTATATTTTTTAAATGTTTCTTTTGAGATATTTATTGTTAAATGTATCCAAAAAATTTTATATAGCTTAAAATGTTTAGGAAATTATATATTTAATTATATATTTTTAAAAAAAGTAAAAAGAATTTTGATATTTTAATTTTCAAGTGTACGCATCTTTAATATATGAACAATGTAATCAATTATAAAAATTAAAAAATATATATTTATAAAAATATTTTAAATTATAAAAATTATAAATATATATTTAAATATATATTAAATTATAAATATATATTTTAAATTATAAAAATATATATTTATATTCATAAAGCAAGTTAAATTTACATATCTCTTTTATTTTCCGTCCAATAGTCGAGGGACATTGCGATGATTAAAGATGCCGGTCTCATCCTTTCGCATTAATTATGCTAATTCGTATTAAAAACAAGTCTCTCGCTCGAATCCGTGCTGTCGCTCTGTGTGCGATCTGCTTGAAAATATTTCATTACAGTTATGCGCGACATGGTTAAAATGAAATCTCCGGTCCTTTGACGAGCAAACCTCATAATTTACATGCGCGCAATTTGCGCGCGTTTCGCGTATTTCTCTGGGGGGGCGTTTTTTTTCGGAAATGCAATGTAACATCTGTACGACAGGTATGCTGAAAAGCTCGCTCGGCGAGTATCGATTGAGAAAGCTCAGGGCCAGCTTACGCCAGCGCGACGTCATTTACTCATCTTGAGGGCCTCGCATGACTCACGCCGAAATTATATACCGTCCGTTTTCTGCACAAGCGAAGGGTGCGAAACACCCTTCATTATACACACGGAGGTTGGCCGTGCGGTGCACATAATCGCACGGTCTTATATCGATTCTAATGTAAATGCACGCCGCTCTCACCTGAGTTTTCTGTTAGTCATAATTGCGGTACTCAACCCGATCATTTCGACAAATGGCTTTCTCATTTTTCTCGCGGTTAAACTAATTGAAGTTTATTCGCTTCCTTAAACATATTATTGAGAAAAAGCATACGTGTATAATGGCTGGTATTCAAAATTAATATTTCTGAGTAGGAATCACATTGGGAAGCTAAATTTTTAATTTTAATTTCATCTTTATTATAAATTTTCCTGAGAGATTTAAATATAATAATGCCTCTCTTGAATGAATTGATTATAAGCGAGTCAGAAAAAAATTCCATTTTACTTTAAGATTACAAAATGTCACATTACATTACTTGTCTATATTATTTATATAATAATAATATATATATGTAAAATATAAAATAATAATGACAAAAATGTAGGAAGATGTTGAAATCTTTTAACAATGAAGCTTCTACTAATAAAGCTTTATATTTTCTAAAAATCTATATTTTAGCGATGACACATCTTTTTAAAATTAATTTTGAAAAATGTTTCAATGAGACTCTATATTTAAATATTAATAAATCACAAACTAAATATAAATTTAATTAAATTAATATAAATTGAATTAAATTTAGTTCAATCAATTAATAAATTTATATGTAAATTTAATTAAACTAATATAAATGTAATTAAAATTAATAACTAAATAAATTAAATTAATTGAATTAGTAAACTAAACTAATAAATTAAATTAATATAATATCGATAATATTAATAAATTTTTAATATTAATAAATTTAATTCTTTCTTTCATTGTAAAAATTCTTGCGGCCGAATGGCACAAAGTGAGACTTCGATGAGGCGTCGATTATTGCGCGAATCCACAGAAAGCACTCGAACACTTATCCGATCATACAGAGAAACCGAGGGAATGACATGCCTTTACCATCAGGGGGGAAACGATTTCGGACCGAGCAAACCGCAACATTCATACATGCGAAAAGGACCTTCCTCGAACGTAGAATTACGACCGAAGTTCTGCGAACTTACATAAGTAGACAGGTGTATTCGGCTTTCCTTGGAATCCGCGGTCGGCGATTCAATCAACCGACATTTTTCCGCGACACGGCGGTTACGAAGCAAATAATATGCAATCGATTTTTGAATTTTCACATTTTCCATGCAAATTTTTACAATCGTACTTCGCAATATCAATTACGTCATACATATGACGTATTATTATATCCTAAATTGATTATAATAATACTGACTTTTTAACACGTCAAAAAGATCGTGACATTTATTTTATTTTTTCGTTTTTATATTTTCGACTAGTCAAAATCACGCTTTTGCGTGCGGCGGAAAAGGCAGATGTGTCTCGAATCTCTTCAGCTGGCCTGTCTAGCTCTGTTAGACTCGAAATTCATGATCTCAGGGAGTTTCAAGGAGAACTTCCGATTTGGAAGTTCGATAAACGTTAAGTAGGTCGTCCCGATATTCAAATTTTTATTCTCACGTAATAAGAGTCCAAGATTCATTTATATACGGATGAGATTCCTCTGAGAACGTTAGGAACGTTGTAGGAATCCTTCGTGGGAAATGGAATATCATTAACTTCCGTGTTCAGCGAGATTATACGGGATTCGTATTTTCTTACCTCGTAAATACGAACGGGAAAGTGCAAATAACGCAATCAAGGTAGAAATCAATCCTTCACCGAGATGATACAAACTTCCTCTGCTGGTTACACTTTTCTATATATTTAAAATAATTTTTTAATATATTTTCTAATATATTTAAAATAATTTTTATTTTAAAATAATTTTAAATTAAAATATATAATTTTAATTTCAAATAATTTTAAAATAATTTTAATTTTCTATTGTTACACGCAAAATGTAGGAGCAAAATTGTTTTTCAACTATTTTGAAAAAACTATACTTATTTAAAACGTAATGTTGTTGCTTATAATGCCATTTGTTATCCAGTTATCTCAGACAAATTATGAAAAAATGATTAGCTGTTATAATTAATTAATATATATAATATAAAATAATATATACGCATATTTGCTCCGTTATTATATATCTGGAATGAAGGGTGCCCAGGGACGATTTTGAGAGACACTGCGTATCTGTGCCGAGCGCCACGCGACCAGGTCGTCCGGTCGGGCCGGGTAGCCGGGTGTTGCTGAAATCAACGTGGTGGGGTTCCTTCGACGAGTCCGACACGGAGCCTTATGCCTTCAGTCGACTCTCGGCTCTCACTGCGACTCGGAGCCGGCTGAGATTCCGTTAATTACGAGCATCGAGCAGGCCGAGGATCGCTGGAAAGGTGTGTTGGCCCCGGACGCGTTGAGCAGCAGCAACAGGACAATCGCGGTTCTCGGGTTCTCCAATTATGTCACGTGCTGAGCGATAAATCAGGATCCGATCTCGCGAAAGGAGGTACAAAAAAAAAGGAAAAGAATTGCAACCGCGAACTTATCGCGCGGAAGTGAAGGGAATCGAGGGTGTAGTGGGGAAGGAAGGTATCCTACGGCGAGTCCTCGAGCGCAGTTTGATCAAGACCGAGCGCTAGTCGAGGAGGTCGAGCGAGACCAAGATCGTCCCTCTCGTTGCACGTTAATTGGTGCGTGGATGGCGATCGGAACGAGAGGAAAGATAGGTACGAACGCCGAGCGGTGGCCGAGAAGCGAGAGAAACGGACGGGGAACTGATTAACCCGGGGGTGCGGCCGCGGCTCGGAGGGTCAAGTGGATGCAGGAATCTGGGCGCGGGAAAATATCTGCGCTCGAGGAGATTACGCTCTGCGAATTTCAACGATTGCTCTTGAAAGGGAATAGATCCTTCTTCTCTCGGGGAAAGGATTCTAACGGATATCCGCGAGTGTTCGACCGAAGGATCGAGTGTCTATTTATCTCTCGTAAAACTGTCGAGATTATATCTTCAAAAATAATATTCGCGAATGAGAGAGACCGACATCTAGGAAGTAACTGATGCGCTCGAGAAATCCCTGATAGACGCAAACTCGATCTCTGGTGTGGATGACACCAGAAGAGATCTAGCAAGGTTACTTAGGGAAAACTTATAATCGAGGCTACATCGTGAACATGTTGTGCGGCACATTCAGGAAGAGGAGGAGACACCCAGGGGACGAGTATCGCTTGATCAGGTCCAATACTATGCCGAGAATAATATCAGGAGCAAGGGACGCCAGTTTGGTGCCTGTTCGAAGGACCAGGTCCACGAGGGTCGCCGCGCGGTCGTCGCTGATCAAAGATCTGCTGCATATGGTAAGGATAGAAACGTACTATAAAATGCCGGTGAGGAGCAGTATATCGGGATTGTCTATCGCATGGAAATTTGTCGATCTAAGGCACCGCGAATTTATTTGCTCTATCATACATAAAAATGAGGGTAGTATATTTCGATGGAATTTCTGATGCGACTCTGATTTTCGCGAAGAGGGAAAATGTCAGATACATTTTATGGAAAAAAATATCCTGAAATGTTATTTAAATTAAATCATATATATATCAAATATTATTTAAATCAAATCATTCATGGGAGAAATAAAGCAAAATTTATTTATTCATTTATAATTTATTATTTACATATTTATTATATATTTATTATTTATTATTTATTATTTATAATAATTTATTTTGAAATAATTATTTTTATGATTAAAATAATTTATACAGAAATTCGAATATTTTTCACCTTATATTTAATATATTAATACTCGAGACAAAATCTTAAAGTGTCTAATTTTGTATGTGAATCTTTGCTGTATTTTCTTTTTTTTTTCATATATCGTACTCTCAAAATATATTTTTGCTATTATTAGATATTACTGCTTGCGTGACGCAAACATGCGTGTTCGGCTTGTTACTCGCGTTGAACCAACATAAGAAGAAACATTCGCAGTGGCCGATTGATCCTCAAAGGGATTCGCGCCGTCTCGAATCTACATACATGAATACGAATGCGTCATGTCGTTTGCATATGTATGCGGGCTGCAATGCATTCGTACGCGTGCATTTGTCCGTATAATTTATACGAGTTTAATTCGCAAACGCAACGTCGTACATTTAGTCGATTAACTAGCGATTCCGACTCCTTTTCTCTATGGTAATCCCGACTGCAAGAGAATGTTGCTGGCGAAAAAAAAATTTAACGCTTGCTCTCAACATATGTGTGCAAGGATATAAAAATTCAGGCATATAATTGACTATTTTTGTGCACTTTTCGCGGAACGAAAAATATGTATACATTATTTTATATTAATTAATTAATTAATTAATTAATTAATATGTTGGCTGCATATCAAGTTTTCAAAATTTCTTTGACATAATTAAATAATAAATGACATTATAATGTTAAACAACAACATTGAAATTTTTTTTTTTAAATAGCTGAAAAATAATTATGCTTTTGTACAATATAAAATATAAAAATAAAAAATAAAAGATATAAAATGTAAAAACAAAAAGGAATAAAAGAAATAAAAGAAAATAAAAGAACACTCGAAGTAAAATTAAAATTACACTCGACAAGAATTATTTTAGAAATCCTAGAAAAACAAAACCAGCATTGTTATAGATATTTGTATCATCTCGGTAAAGGACTGATTTTTATTTCGCACATTCTCGGTCGTGCTTACAAGGTCGTGCTTGCGAGAATTAATCGCAAAATTTGATCGCCGCATCAGTAGTTTGTTCGGATATTTCGGGCGTCGATAAGCCTCTCCCGAACAACGTTCGATCTTGCGCTCGTTTCCCCTCGTTCTCTTTTCGTTCTTCTCCCCGAAGCTTCATTGTGATGCTTCTTTTTTCGGTCTAAATCCGGCAGAGCGAGGAGGCGCCTCTGCGCGACTCGGCCCCGACTCGGATTCTTCCGAGGTGCCCGCTTGTGAACAGACCGAAAGCAGAGGCCGACTCTCGGGGTTTGGCCTTATAAGGCGTTCCGCGGGATGCCCAGCGTCCATTAGAAACCCTTTTGTTGGACCCGATCTCTTTTTCCGGCGGATTCTCCAAAGGTCATCGCCGCCCAAAGGAATCGCTCGTCGAAAAAAGTCATTTTTCAGGAATAATCGCGTCATAAAAAGGTTTCGAGCCGTACCGTTGACTATAATAAAACTAACTTAACGATTTCTCTCCAACTGAAGGACCTTTCTTTTAAAAGTGTTAAATTGCATTTAAAAAAATTACACCCTCAAAATTCTATTCTCGGACGAAAAGAATTTGATCGAAGTTGATTTCAATGTTATTCGCGATTAATTTTCTCTAGTTGATGAACAATTCTCGATGTCATTCGCTCTCATTATCCGAGTTATTATTGACCGCTAAGTGGTCGTTATTCATAAACGAGTTTTTTTCTTGCCCGGTAAAGAGCATTTTTATAATAACGGACGAGAAAACAGGTTCATGAATATGCACATAAATGTAAAGAACGAGTATGCGCGGACGCGCTTTTTTTTATCAAGCTCTCAAACGTTAATGCAAAAATATTCATTGCGCGGTTCCTGCCGAAGAGGAAAAAACTTTGTCCGCGATCAAGAATATCGTGGAGTCTGCAAGTATTCGGCGTAAAAACAATATTCGAAATTTCGAATTCGCGCGTATAATAATTTCAATAACATAAAAATTTACTCTAAAATGAAAAAAAATAATAATATTGACAAGAATATTAATTTTTATTAATTTATCACGATGATTTTTATCACGATTAATTGATGGACATCGTTTTTTTTCCAATCGTGAATTTTAATTTTATTGGCAAGATGTGCAACGAGTGTCTCTCATTCAAAGTTTTTTATTCAAAATTTAATAGAAAAAAATATTATTATCTGTTTATCGTATTAATTCTTTTCTATTGCTATATCCTTTTCCACGGAAAATCTATTCTTATCGGATCCAGCACGAGTGCTCGATCCTCAAATATTTGTGAAACTTGTAGCAGCTATTAAACAAACCAGTTTCCTCGACAAAGGGATCGAGAAGAGCAGCTGGGAATCTACTTTTCAGTCGTCAAATATTTCCTTCTCAATTTTCAATTTCGAAAAAATGTATTTATAAAGTATTTCCGAGTGTCTCAAATTTTTAATATCAACAATTAAATATCAACAAAATTTTAATTAAAAGTACTTCCTAAAAATTCAGTTTTTATTTAATAAATTCAGATTTTAAATTATTTTAAATTATTTTATTTAATAAAGTCAGATTTTAAATTATTTTAAATTATTTTATTTAATAAATTCAGATTTTAAATTAAATTTCAAGGATAAATTTCAAGTATAATCTTTATACTTGAATGTTTCCGCAAAGAAAAAAAGGAAGAGGAAACCACGAAATTGAAAAAATTCTATCAATTAATATAAAACAATTTTGCAGTTTCTTCTTGATTTCGCAAAGATGAAGTAACACATTTCGCTATCAAATCGTCGCATCGGGCGGCAAATAATCTCCCTCTCAAAGAGGAAAATATCTTAAAGCGGGGAACGTGTTAATCGCCGCGCGATTGTTTATATTAGTGTCATTCGCGAAACTAGGTCGTTGCGAATGCGAGGCCAAACGTCTTGTCGAACGAACCGTGAGATCTCTAAGGACGCTCGCACAAAGACAATAGTTTCGCCTCCGAGGCTCCAGGGAAGGACGGGAGGAACGAGGGGGGAGGAACAACGGGAGAATGCGCGCTTTTTTCGCCGCCGCAATTTGTGTGCCTCCCGCATCCCCCTTGTCTTTTTTTTTATTTCTGCTTTCCTCGTTCTTTTGTTCATCTACCCGCGAGATCCTTCCCCGTATCCTCTTCATCCCTCTCCCTCGCGTCGCGAAATATCCCGGCGCATTCCTGCGTATCGCATCTCGGCAATTTAGGCTTCCCCTGTCTCCCACAGTCAGTGACCCTTAGGTCTTTGTTAGAACCCGATAGAATTGCATTCGATTTGATAGCAAAATGTGTTACTTCATCTCGGCAAAATCAAGGAGAAAAAATGTGCAAAATTGTTTTTATATTAATTGATTGAATTATTTCAATTTCGTGGTTTCTTCTTTCCTTTTTTTCCTTTGCTTTAAAAACATTCAAGTATAAAGATTATACTTGAAATTTAATTTAAAATCTGAATTTATTAAATAAAATAATTTAAAATCTGAATTTATTAAATAAAATCTGAATTTTTAGGAAGTACTTTTAATTATAAGTTTTTTGATATTTAATTGAAAAATTTGAGACACTCTACTTTATAAATAAATTTTTTCGAAATTGAAAATTGAGAAGGAAATTTTTGCGAAGAAAATATGGTTTAAAATTCGTCGAATTTTATATAAAAATTGTATAAACAATTACATTCCTATGTGTTGCGTTAATAAACGCGTTTCTATTCACCTTCTTTCGAGGCGGTAGCCTTCTATAAGCATTATATCGAAATCATACAGCACATTTTCTTTGAATTGCTCAAATGATTCTGCATCTAGTACACTGTAATTGCATCCGGCTGCGGGTGGTAATACGCTTCGATAAAAAATATTGTTGCTGTATCATTAATTCGAGAGTAACCGCGAATACATTTGAGCGATTTAAAATTGCGACTCTCCGCTTTCATTCGCACACGTTGTAATTAATTTAATAATTTTATTGGATGAATTCCGCTTTCCGTTTAATTAGTCCGAATAATTATCGAGATATCATAAACAGCCGCGAAAGGAACGAAACTAACTTGTCATATTCGCTGTGATTTATATATTAGTTTGACAGTAAAATGCGCTCAGCGAATGACCAAAAGACACGATATTCTCGAAATTAAAATAAATGCAATTTATCATCCCATATTAATTAATATTAAACAAAATGAAACGCGTAGTTGAATATTTATATGAATATATTATAATCTCTTATCGCTCGATTTAGCCATGATTCTAGTCACCTCTTTTATCGTTATTAAATTGCGGCTGATTCTCAGAAACTGGACAGACGACGCGAAACAACAAGGCGGCTTGCGTGCGAGATATTAACTCTAATTAGCGATTATTAGAAAACGTTCCGCACGGAAAGACGGCGCCGCAAATTGAAGGCGACATAAACCGACGCGAACGAAGATGAGGGGGAGGAAACACGATGGCCTGATTAAAACAAACCGACAGAAATGAGATCGGCCAACGCGTCGAGATAAGCGATACCTTGAATCAATCTTGCTTACGGAGTATCGTATCTGTAATTCTTACGATTTAACATTTTATTAGAAATCAAAAGACTGCTTTTTTTCAAATTTAATTCGAAAGTATTTTAAAATTTCGGAGAGGTAATAAATTCATTAAATTATTTTATTTTTAATAAATTATATTATTATTTATTATTAAGTTTTAATAAATTATTAAATAAATTATTATTAAACTATTAAATAAATTAATAAAATTATTAAATAAATTATTAAATAAATTATTATTAAATTTTTAATAAATTCATTAAACAGAGGGAAGGTAAAAAATTCAAAGCAGTATTTTATAAGAAAGGTTAATTATTTCTAATCTAATTTTGCTAGCTCTATAGTGGAATTAAAAATGGCCAACGATTCAAGCAGTCCAAACCGATGCGAGTTTGTCATCGTATATTGAAGGTGTATCGCTATATTCTGATGAAATAACGCGGCATATAAAACGGATTTATTGGACGCGCGACACGACGGAATAAACGCCGATGGTGCAACGAAAGTGCACGTTGCGCAAGCTTCTTATGAAACGGTCTGATTTATGGATTTGCAGGGTAACGTCGAATAACACGGGTATATATAATACAACTATGAGTCTCTTTGATAACCTTGGTTAAAAGATTGTTTCGCTTTCAGCGGTTCTTTCTACCTTATATAAAGCTAATTACATGAAGAAAAGAATCGAGCATTATTCCATGCAGCGAAGACTTACCAACTATTCTTATGATTCATCATTTATATACATTTATGATAGGTTCTGTTATTTATTTATATATTAGAATTTTTAAAGAGATTCTATTTTTTTATAAATCTTCTTAAAGATTTTTTTATATGATTTATTTTTTTCTGCGGTTTAATTTTTCAATATATCCTAAAGCTAGAGAAATAATTATAAATAGATATATTTTTATGTTTTAATATATTTCCTTATTTTATCTTTCGTTTTTAATAATATGATATAATGTATAAACTTTTCTTATTTAATTTTTTTTTAATTTTTTGGAAAGATTTATTTATTTATTTTGTATTTTGATTTTTTAATATATTTAATAGATTTTAATATATTCCAGAGCTAAGAATAATGTTATATAAATACAGATATATGTATTTATATTTTAATATATTCATTATTCTCACTTTTTCGCTCGTATATATAATAGATATCCATTTTTAATAAATGAAAGAAGAACACGTCAATGTATTCAAGGTGTCGTCGACCTTACATTTTACCATTAAGCCACAACAGTATCCTATAACATTATACGTTTTAACTCCATGTAAAATGCAGATGCACCATCGAATGTGGGATGAGAATGGGCCCGAAGACCTCAAATTCCTTCGCCGGCGTGGGAGTTTACGAGCGGATCGTGGCCTCCGGGGGGAGAAAAGACCCCGAATAGGTGCGAACGGGAACGATACGTCTCTCTTCTTTTCCCTCCGATGAGTTTCGCGAGCCATCGAAACGCTAGTGTGTGATTTTTCTCGATTCGAGACTCGATCGATCGACAGCTCGCTGCGAATTAATAATCCGCCAGTTTTCTACGGGAAGAACTTCAGGTTCGAAGCTAAACTTCTTCTTTTTTTTATAGAATTATAGCGTCAGGACGCCAAAGTTGAATGGCGACTATTGTATGTTTAATTCATGCGTGGCTTCGAAACCTTGTCGGATTCGTTACAACGGGATTGTCTCTCGACTTCCGGCTACCACCTTTGTGTTTCTCACTCTATAGAGTATCCCGAAACCGTTGCTTAGATACTAGAAACTTGACAAAAATCATAAATAACAACTCGGCATAAATAACGCATTTATTTTAACGCTCAAGAGGGCAGAAAAGTAAAAATACCTGATTAATTAATTATTATAATATAATAAAGTACGAAATTATAAATTAATTAAATCCCGATACAATTCTTTAGAATAGCATAAAGATATTATTGCTTAATCTTTGCTCGATCAAAGAGTATTGTACTCTAACAGAATCTTGTCGTTTCAACCTTTTTGGGACATATATACTTTTATATCGCTCGTAAAATGTCCCATGGTGTGTTTTTATGGCGATATAAGATACGACTTTTGATTGATTGGACGAAAGGAATAACATCTTCCTCTTGAAAATGAAGATACCTCTTCGTAATCATCTCGCACCCACGCGTAACACGGAAGGTTCAGATGCAGCATACGTCATTTTATCGATTTTTGCAATCTTTATCCAGCGATCAGATCGAGAGAAAAAAAAAGGTGCGTTACTTGTGAGTGACCTGACATTGTTATACTTGCTCGTGTAATGTCAGTCATTAGTCCCACGAAGAAAGAATCTATCAAAAGTCAGTCGTACATTTCTTACGTGAGATATTTGATCCTTAAAAAAACGGAGAGATATCGAGAATCTAAAATATTTATTTCATACTATTCTTCGTTATCTTATATAATTTATCTCTTATCTAAAAGTTAATTATTTTATATATATTGTATAGAGCAATTATTTCATACATATATGGTATAGTGTAGATTTCATATATATTGTATTAGCGTAAAATGTTTATTGTATGGTAGGCTCTCTTACAGGTTAATGTTGAATGAGATTGCAATCGTGCTACATTTCAGCGTTTATATAGTTGTACTGGAATCCCGTGTGAAACATTTGCACATTATCTTGAAATCCAAACATTGTTTCAAAATCCTTTTATAATAAAAACTTAAAATTCCTTAAATATTTCTTTATATAAAAAAATAACCTTACTGACAATATATCTAAATAGCACTGTATTTTATTAATTAATTATTTAAAATACATATATTAGATATCAAGATATTTTAAAATAATTAATTATTATATGTATATATATTTTAATTAATTAAAATAATTAATACATATTTATTTATTAATTATTGTTAAGAAACATATTTATATATTATATTATTTTGTATTATATATTATGTTATATTTTATGTTATTATATTATATTATTTTATATATTATTTATATTTTATATATTATTTTATACTAGATATCAATTTTTTTAATTAATTGATTAATTAATATATGTACATATATTTTAATTAATTAAATAAGTAGTATATATTAATTTATTAATTAATGTTAAATATATATACATATATATATATATATATATATATATATATATATATATATGATCTGAAAAATATCCTCTCATTGTCAGAGCTGAAAAACAAGATAGACACAAAGAGGATTTTCAATCTTCTCTCATCTCCTGTGATTTCAGACAGTTTTGCGTCTATGTTTCGCGAGCATTTGTGTTTAGTGGCCGATAACGCGGTTGCTTGTCCCGGATCGAGTGCCGGTCGACGGAGGCAAAATCAATTAACTTCGGCGACACGTGTGTGCGTAGCACGCGCGTGTGCCGTCGCACGTGCGCGCGCGCGCACCGTAGTAAATGCGTAGTACGCGACGTGCGCACGATAGCCCTGCGTATACAGAGTGCGACAGAAATCACGAACCTTTCGCCCTCGATTCTGCGACAAACTCAAAGCGAGCTCTTTTTGGTGTTAGAACATTTCGAGGCTTCTTCATTCGCCATGAAATATATCGCAAATCGAGGTATCGTGTCGACAAAATCTCGAAATCGATATATTAAAAAGATTCTGGTATCCAATGTCAAAAAATTGTTTTCTCAATTTCTTATAATTTAAAGACAGTTTTGATAATATTGATGATATATGATATATTTTTTAATAATCTTTTAATAATTTTAATAATTTTTTAATAATATATTTTTTAATAATTATGATATATTTTTTAATGATATATTTTTTAATAATCATTTACGAAATATTATTAGTATCGGTGCGACTTTAGCGACACCCTGTATATCATGGTCTGTACGAGGCGCCTATAATGCGTGCATTAGCCGCGTGGGTTGCTATGGGCAACCCGTGACTAACACACGTTCCAGCATCACGTCTCCTACCCTTCTCCTCTCACCCTGCCCCTTCCCTTTTCCCTTCTCTCGCTCCATCTCTCTCTTTCTCTCTCATTTTCCTTTTTTCTCTTCGGTCGATCCCTTTCTACCGTTCATTCTCTGCCTATCTTGGATTCAGTGACGTAACAGTCAACGTATTCGAACTCGAGAAGTCAATAGTGGGGAAAAATTTTGGGTTTCATAGCGTTACGTCATCGCGTGATTATGCGATTATGTGAAGATAGCGTCTCTATTAAACTGCTAACGACGAGCTTGTCTTGTCTCTTTTTTTTTAATCGATTATACTGTTAATTGAAGATCTTCGTAAGAAATTTAAACACTCGCGATGTGAAAATTTATAAATTAATTTTCTACGAGTGTTCCCAGCAAACACCAAATAACAGTTATATAACTGTTAGTTATAATTTCCCACTCAACAATATAACTGTTACATGTTATGTAACAGTTATATTGTTGAGTGGGAAATTACAACTAACAGTTATATAAATGTTACTTGGTGTTTTGTATGAACTATACGTGTAGATTATGTTAAATAGAGAAGGAAGGAAAATATGTCTCCCTCGATGGAATAGAAATAGAAGAGGAAAAATGTAAGTGATGGGTGCTGATGAAGCATCCGATCGTGCCTGAAACCGCATTCCACAAATTACTCGGTACGTTACTGGGGGCCATCTCTCTTCGTTCGCATGCGACACGTTTATCCTTCTCAGGGACACCCGCTCGTTCCCTCCTCTTCTCGCCCATTCCATCTTTTTCTCCTACATTTTGTGCCCTAGGTTAGCATCTGGCGTCCTCGTCGTACCTATTAAAATACAGCGGTCCTCCTTCTCTTCAGGGATGGATCTACACAACGAGACTCGAAGCTTCAGATGCCTCACGCGTAGTAATTTTATGCATGGATGTTTGTCAATTTTTTCGAAATTTCATATCGCGCAAGATGGAGAAAAGAGAAGCTTCTCGTTGACTTGTATTTCTTGTTTATTTTAGGAACTCCTAAAAATATAAGCTCGATGATGTTCACCCCTGTTTCTCTTTGATCCAGGGATGCACCGCATTTCATTTCGACGCAACGACGCGTGACCGAATCGCTTGCACAATGTTTTCTTACGAGGTGTCGAATATCGATTTTACGATACACAACACGTGCGTCTAGTCGATGGTCTAGCGAACGAGAGATCGAGTTTCTCAGCCTTCCATGACGACAGTTATCGATGCATATCCCAAGATAATTAATTGTCGCGTGTGTTGGATGCAATCGTGAGGAAAACGAGAGGTTCTCTGATGTTTCAAGATGCATAGATTGTATATCTGAATTTTAAATAAATAGAAAAACTTTTTACTATCTACTACTAATTACAATTTATCTCGATAAAATTGTTAAAATGGAAAATAATGATGGGTCCTTTAATCAAGTAATATAAAATAGAAAAAATTTTTTTATTTTATTATTGAAATTATCTCGTGAGAGATGTCAATGTTTAAAGTGCATCATCGATGTTCTTGCTAAAAAAAATGTTTTTAATTATCAATCAGATTTAATTCTCTACGTTTATTCATTTACGTTAAACATCAGGGATTGAATCTGGGGAAATATACGGATCTGATCGAATCAATGTAAAAACAAAGCCTCTGTTTGCGGGGACCCCTCAGGACGGTGCCTGGGTCTCCGCTGAAGGGAGATCGTCCCTGAACTCATGGCAGCGTCGCGCGGAAGGGAAGGAGTCATGGAACTCGCAGAAGAGGGGGAGGACCATGTCGTGGTGGGGGTGGATGAGGCACCAAAAGAGAAGGAAAGAGATGGAGAACGGATCTGTCGGCTACCAAAAGGGAGATGGAGAACCTTCGACCATCACCCCCTCGTTGGAGAACGCTCTCCCCTCTTCTCTGCTCGGCTCTAGCGTTGCCTTCCGGCCAGCCTCGGACAAAGAGAGAGAGGAAGAATAACGGCGAATAGAGCGAGAAGATAGCTCTCTAACATAAGAGAATGAACGGGAGAAGGAAGAACATTGGAATGCGCGCTGGAGGGAGATAACGCGAGTGTCGGAGGAGAAGGAAAGAGAAAGTCGTCGCGGACGCGGGAGAAAGAACAGCCATGGAAAATGAACAAAGAAGGAGAGAGACGGGAGTGAACAATTCCGACTGTAACGACGTCTGAATCATGTCAAGAACACGAATTGGATAAAGGCGATGAATCGGAAAAACAGCGGAGACGATGACTCTTTCGAAAAAGAGAAGGAAATAATAGCCAGAAGAGACCGTCAAAAGGAAAGAGGCAACAAGAGTGCCAAAAGGTGACGGAAAAACTTAATCTTGCAGGATCAAAAATACAATCGTGGCGTTTCCAGGAGAGGACGAGAAGCTCAGGTCCCTCGAGAAGAGAGATGGAAGGATCCAGCGGGAATTTTGAAGGGAGAGAAGGAGAGACAGGCCAGGGCATGGGGCAAATCGACGAGTTGGAGGAAGAGGGAGAATGAGACAGACGGAGAGAAGGAGAGAGGAAAGTGGACTATTCGGGGAAGGGGGACACCCGAGGAGAGAAGGGTAAACGGGACGCGGGGAGAGACGGAAAAAGAGAGAGAGAAAGGGGGCGAAATGGAGCGAGAGAGACGGAGATGAAGAATAGAGGGACCAGGCAGCGAGTGCGCCCACCAAGCCGCCTCCATACCACCTCCAGCATTCCCAGCCTGCACACACAGTTGCAGCTGCACCGCGGCAGTGCGTGGCTCCGCACATGCGAGACTGCGCGAGGATCTCCTTCTCTCTCGCGTGCATGTGTGCGTTTGTATGGACGTGTGTGCAATGCATGTGCGTGTATAAATATATATTTGTATTGCGCGACGCGCAACAATCGCGTCGCCGTCGTGCAGTTTTACCGCGACGCCGTCTCTCCTCGTGGAGTCCTCGACTCCACCATCGCCGATCATTACTCCCGGACACGGGTGAGCTCCCGTGGCTCCAGCTGGGCCTCCGAAGATCGACGGCCAACATCGTGAATTCATAATTCGGGACGGATCGATGTGCCGACCCTCCGTCCATCCGCTTCCGCGATAGACGGCTTCCCGAAGTACGCGAGGTGACGTTGACGAGCTTGACGTGGATCCACAGACGCAGGAGATTCATCTCGAATTGACACCTGAGAAGCAGATTCGAGGGAGAAGGAGAGATTCGTCCCGAGTCCGGGGTAAAGTGCGAGAAGTGCCCGGCTTTTTCTCTCTTCACGCATCCTTTTCCCCGGCGAAGCACGTGCGAATCGCGACGAGAGAGGTGCAACTATCGATCGCGTCCCTGTTTCGGTCGCAATCTCGAAAAGCGCGTGTCTCGTTAGCTGGCTCGGCTAACGAGAGAGAGAGATAGAGAGAGAAGGAGAAGGAGAAGCTGACATTTCGCAAATGTCAAACGCGCTCCCATAATTTCCGCGTAATCGGAGCGTGGCCGATGAACGATAACGAGTCGAAACTCGTTTCTTTCTTCTCGAATCGAGAGTGACAGACACGCTAGAGTCTAGAGTGATGTCTCGAGACACGTGATTCGGAGGAGGCGATCGAAAGAATTGAAGTCGACGAAAAAGCAAGCGAGGATTATCTCATTATGGATTGGATGAGGAGGCAAGATATCAAGGAGGAGTCGCAGGAGGTCCCTAATCTAGCCTTGACACCGGAGGATGATGACGAGTGTTACTTTGAGGAAGAGACATCGATAGACGAGGGAATGGTATGTGAACTTTCACACGCAAAATTCTTGCAAATTTGATTTAATTTTGCATCCTGCAAAAAAAATGTTATGCTTTTAATGAATTATTCTAAAATAGGCACTCTCTTTATTAAAGGGTGGGAAATCGATGTTGACAATTTGTTGGATTATTTACATAACGAGAAATCGAGCATTATATCTATATTAATTATAATTATCCTATTTGATTGAAACATAATATATTTATATAATATATGTATAAACATATTATAAATGATTGAAAATCGAGATGAAATTAGTATTTACATTAAAATCGTACAATCTCTGGAATTTGATCGGAGATCAAGTCTCCATCACGTTTCTTCGCTCGATCAAGGAAATAGAAACTTGCATATCCTAGTTTCGAGATTTCAAGAAATGGACTTAATAACAGTTATACGCAAACGAGAGCGTATATCTCGATATCTACGTTTATAAATATTATGCTATGCTGTTATCGATCGCCTGTTCCAATGGTTGCAATAATCGTTTTGCGGTGATTATCGGGAATATCAATAACTCGCGATTCCACGTATCTCGTGTCCTCCTTAATTATATCTCAATTACGCTTTCGCGTCTATCGTGAGTTTTGTGAGATCTATTATCGCGACGACTGATGCAACAAAGTCTCGAATTTTGTAAAGGCCAGACATAATTGCCAGGGGTGGGTGCTGATCGTTAGGGCGTTCGATTATATGCCGTCCTTTTCTCCCAATCCTGGTACGCGAGTTTAAGCCTCACATTACGCGACAATTTTTTCAGCAACGACCCTTTATCATTATATAATAATATATTATCATGCAATGATATTTCATAGAATGGCACTTGTTACAAGTATTGCCAAAATAGCAACGAGTTGGATCGATCCAGGAATAAAATTTATTCGGCGAGATTAAAACGTATAGTTTCTGTAAGAGCACTTTTTTTGGCAACTATTTTGATTTATTATCGACTTACTGTTCGCTTACTTTCCTTCGCGCGATGCAAAGTGACTTTACTTTACATCAATAAACGTCTCGCTCTGTTAGCGTGAATCAGGCTTAAACTAGGGCGGCGAGAAAATGGGCTCGAGTATAAAATTACGGGCGAATCTACTACTGTTACGGCCATTGTTACCCCCAAAGTGGCCGCTTGAATTACTAACCGCCGAGCGCAGAGCTGCACTTGGTTCCCTCGCTGCGAAATTGCGTGCGTGCGTGCGCTTCGCGCGCAAATGTTTAACGGGGACAAAGAGCCGCTCGCGGCGCGACGATAATCTAAAAATTATACGAGATCACCGGGGTCACGTATTGAACGTTCGGAGGTCGAGAATCATCCCTCTCTTCGCGTCCAAGTCGTGACGTTTAAGATAGTGTGATCCATTTCGTCCAAGTCGTCCAAGTCGTGACTTCTTTGATCTCCTTAATCGAGGCGATGTGGTTAATATTGTCGACTTGAGAGCCAAGGAATAAAGGTTGACATCAGCTTTCTCGGCAGATTTTTAATTTGAGCTTGCTCAGCATATTGAGAATTTAAAAGTCACTGTTCTTTAACTTTCTCCAAAAGGTTGAAAAGGAAAGGGCAGCGCTAAGGCAATTGTGTCAAGTTTTGGCGACATGCCGACTCGGACGGAAATGAAGGAATGAGAGGAAAGGTTGCGTTTTCGTTCTTTCTTCGACTTTCCTGGCTCATCTTCGATAAGAACGAGCGATAAGTTACTCGAAGCCACTTCGGAAACCCTGGCAACGCTGGAGGGTTCCACGATGATTCAGCGCCAGCTGCGTCCTCGAAGGAGGAGGAGGAGGAGAAGGTGAAAAAGGAGGAGAAGCGCCTCGAAATTTGTTAGTCAAAAACATCGAAAATGCATCGATCCCTCGGATTAAATGTGTACGTCATCCGGAGTGGAATATTCAACGCGGTAAATTTCCACCTTGTGTTAATCCACTTCCTGCTATCTTCTTGGGCGATCGTATCGGCCGGAAGTGTATCGTCGTGACTGGAAAACAGACGGGCAACATAGAGATAGATAAACTAGTAGTCACGACAGTACTCGCTATCAAAGTGACAGTAGAACAGCTGATATCAAACATATGTTTCAACGCTTTGCGTGCGATGTATTATTTTCTTGAAAGTTCATTTATTTTATGTAATAAATGTTTATCAATCGCACCTATCGCTGTCGCAAGAGATATACATGTAATTATTTATTAAATTACATTAGCGTCTCGCGTGTGGTGGCTATTAATAGTAAAATTGTCTCTTTGAAAAATCAATTTTAATTTCCGAAGAAAAAAAAGTTGATTCTAAAGTTTCCTGTCAAATATATTTGAATCAAATTTATATTCAACTCCTCTTTCTCTTGCACTGTAATCTAAGTTTATCTCAACGTCGCACAAGTTCGGTAAAATTCATGCAGCTTGCTTCCGAAAGTTTACATTAAACGCGACAAAAGTTTTCACATTTTCAGTCAATATTTCACAAAGCGACGGAATATTTCACATCTGATCTTTGCGGAATAGCCTGCAATATGCGTGCCGAAACAACGGGGTTGTCCGGAGATTGAAATATAATTTCAATCATTGAAAGAGAGAGAGAGACAGCGCGATAAAGGACCGATGGAGAATCTGGACGAGCGAAAGAGAGGAGACGGAAGAGAGAGCGAGGGTGTCTGTCGCTCGGAGCACCGTCCATAGACGGAAAACGGGGGATGATAGGCCGACCAGTCGCCCTATTCCACCCCACCGGCCACGTCGGGGATGAAGTATGACTCACCCGCCACCCCTGTGTTTTTCGGCTCGCCGTGACTCCCCCAGTCGTTGTGTCGTTGCCGAATCTGCTCTCGTCGACCGATCACCCCTCGTCGCCCCTTATTGCCTCGTTGGAGCCGGCGAGAAAACGAGCATTATCATAATCCATGACGACAGCGGCGAGAAGAAAGATGCACTATCGGGATGATGACTATCGCGTGCAGGCTCAGGTGTCCGAACGTCATTGTTCGTGACGTCGCGTTTCGTTTGCTCGTTACCAAAGTCGGGGTTCCGTTCCTTTCGGGAGCAACGGGTCGTCATGGACGATCAGTGGCCGGAGTTAATTCGAATTTTAGGAGAGGAAGAATGTGCCAGCGATATGAGGGAGATTGTATTTCACAATCTCTGCGTGTGCTCGCCAGCTGGAAATAATAGGAACTGACGATAAAGGGTTATTGTTACAATGCACATTCTTTTTATTTTTTTATTTTTTTTTATTTTTTTAGGACTTTTGTAGAGAAAAAAGTGTAATTACTATTTATAGAGTTTGAGATTTTATATATATATTAACAAAGAAGATAAATTCAAATTAAATAAAACAAAGCTACTCTTTTCTATTTTATAAGATTCTCATACCGTTTAGAAACAAGAGACTCGGGTATGTCTGCAGCATATTTAGTTCCATCGTTAAGTGGGACGGAGAGTATCTCACAGCATGACATCGAACTAAAAAGAACAGAATCTAATCCACACGTGGCGCAGACAGGAAAAAGATCTAATTTACATATGGTGGAACCGACGTCACCGCTGTGATTTAGCAAATTAATCTCGTTATTTTTATTCTTTTTTTTTTACACATATACAGTGTCCAAAAGATTGGGCTCGATGCCTCAACGAAATTTTAGAAATGTTTGCGAGCAACAAAACATTTTTTTTAGACATTTTTCACCGAATTGCTTTGCTTTTAAAGCGCAATTTCCCTCTGCACTCGCAAGTTTCTCGTTTAATTTGTACTTTGCAAAATTTGCAATCGGCGAGAAAAAGGTTTCGAGAGATTCGCAGCGTCCGATCGAATTATCCTCGAGGGTTCGCCCTCTTATCGCGTCTGCGATTCTGAATTTCGTTGGGGAACACCCTCTCATTCAATCGTCTCGTGCTTCGTGCGAGTCGAGGGACGGTTCGCGATGTCGGAACGAGATTACGGGGCGCGGTCCCTTCGAAGGTTAGGTGGAGAAACGCGGATTTATGCCTTCCGTATGGACTTACCGCACTCGTGGACGAGGGAATGCACTTTCAGGTGATCATTATTGCTGTCACAAAGGAGTGGAGAAGGGGAGGGAGGGGGAATCGCGACTCGGACCCCGTCCATCCATCGCGGGGGCGGAGGTTATTTACCGTCATTGTCCGACCGATCGATACCGCGCGAGCGGAGAATTATCGCCACCCGGTATAGTCGAGGAACTCCACCCGTCTTTTTATATTTTGGTTTCAATTATAGGGAATTGGCACGAGCTTGTCACAGGCTCGTAATAAGTGCGCTCTCCCGTTCGTTATCGATTTTTCCTCTATTCCCTCGCGCTTATTCGTAATTATTGAATTATATATTAATTTAATGCAATAATTATGAATTATATATTAATATAATTTTTTTCAAGAGTTTAATACAGCCGTGAATATAATATTAAGCTTATCTGGAAGCACCTATAATCACGTGTAAGGACAATCTGCGAAAAAGAGAAACTTCAGATTTTTTTGTTTTATTGATTTATTTGTTTTTATTTAATTCTTCCGTTTTCTTAATTAAGAAAATTTGCTTTCTTTTCTTCCATTCTCATTGTGTGTAAGCTTAGGCCGGGTCTACAATAGATAATTTAAGCCCTAAGAAATTGACCAATCACAATCAAGTATGAAGAGAATACTCGACTGTGATTGGTCAATTTTTTAAAGCTTGGGGCTTAAATTATCTATTGTCGGGACTTACATGGATGATTTTCGGGGATCTCGAATATTTTTCTCCCTCGATACAACGTGCTCTCGTCTTTGCTTCTTCATTCGACGCCTGCTCAAAACATTGGGACCCCTCGAGTCTGGCGCCGGGCAATAATAAACCGCACGCCCACGCGAACAAGGTTCTTCTCCATCGTCGGGCTCGCGAATCAAGGCCCGCATCACGGAATCGCGCCGAACGTATCTTACGAAATGTATGCGTGAACGAGCAAAGGGGGAATTGATTCTGGTGAATCGCTCAAACATCTGCTCGTCGCGTTTAAAACGCGCCGCGACCTCGGATCAAGAATAATTTTTTATGCAATCGCGGCTCCGAAAGAAGCGCTGACTACGACCGCTCGTCGCGAATTTTGTAACCTCGTCAGGCGATGACAGAATCGATCGAATAAAGTTGTTGTAATGTCGAGAAGTCCGTGTTTAAGCTTTCAACACTCTCGTAATATCTTTGCCATTTTTTCTTCCAAACGTTTTTCAAGATACTCCACTACCTCTCGATGTAGCACTTGACATATTTCTCTCGACACACCGATGAGAGACCTTATTTAAGACAGAATAGACTGAGCACATTGTTTACGTAGCGTCAGAACGAAATGCGAGAGTAGAGATCAGCTGCTACTTTTAGCCGAGGTGGAGGAAGAGGAGGATCTTAATTGTCAGACCGCGTGGTATCATTAGACTGCTGATGCGGAGCAACAGCTGATCAAAGATTATTAACAAACGTCGAGGAAGATCTATTATAATACGACCTACGAAGATGATATGGCGTCCATTGGGTGAACGATTGGATTGTATAAACGACGAATCGTAAATTCAATCGGTAGTACTGTTGTCACGTTCAGGAATTTGTGTGTGAAGCGCGGGCGGCCCTTTACCTGGCCTGATTAGGTCTACTCGCTCCGAAATGTCATTTATCACCGAACGGGGACCGCTCCAGGGAGATCCAGGGAGCCGATGGGACCCAAAACGGGAGACCACACCGTCACAAAAGGCCTCCGCGAGGCTTCCACGAACGACCGCTTAAACGTCGCGTTGCCGGAGAAACAGTTTAACCAAAACCACATCCTCGCTTCTCGCCTCGTGATAAATATTTGATCTGCGTGAGAATTCGCTTTAATTAGGATTATCGCCTTCGGTAATTTTCGCAAATTAACTATAGTTAATTAATATTTAATTTAAAAATTACACGTGTTAAAAATATATTCAATTATTTAAATCTATAATTATATGAAAAATAATTCACGAAAAGAAAATTTAGATTTTTCTCTCAACAAATAAAAATCTGGTCATACCTCTCATTTCTTTATTTTCATCGATAGAGAATAATCTATAAAGTTTATTTTTTTCACTATATTCCCGTCATATAAAATATTTGGATTTTGATTAATAAAGATTTTTAATATGCATCATTTTTATAAAACTCGCGTATAAAATTTAATTATGATTAAGAGTAAAAATCAGCCTTTTGATTTTCAAGGTAATAACAAGAAATATGTGTGAATCTATTTGTTCCAAGGAAAAATCGAGATTCCTTATGTATCACGATTCATGATATGTCGAAAGTGTTGATAAGGCAAGAACTGCATCGTAAACATTCTAACAGAATTTATGCTAAACACCATCGTTTCTCTCTCTTTCTCTTTCTAGTATTGCTATTCCATATTTAACGAGCTCCACATCACGCTCTTTCCATTGTACGTTACAAGATAAGACTCTCCCCTACCATCTACTCGAAGGAGGGTATCATCTTTCTCATTATAAGCTCCTCGACGCGAAATGAGAACGTAACATAAGAGCCGGTTATGAAAATGCATATTTCGTCGAATATCACCGTTATGCATTTTTGAGCGTCAGCGAAAGAAACACGAGCAGAGAAACTACACATCTTATCTTGCCCTGAGTACAGTTTGTGATTCATATTTGGTTCAACAATAGATATCATTAGCGAGACATATAATTAATTTTATGCACTTATGCAGAAAATAAATTAAATATATATTTTTTAATAAATGAATTAAATATATAATTTATAATAAATAAATAATACAAGACATATGTATTCGATCTGTAAAGGACAATATTTTTTTACCATTGTTGGAAATTAGAATCATCATATTTTATTCGTGTATCCTTTCCGAGTCATCTTCTTGTACCCCAAGGAACATTACGAGGAGCCTGTACTGGTTCAGAAAAGCCACATGTGTCCCTAATGTGTGCGCGGACGAATGGTACTTATTTCTCCTTCGTGGCCCTCTGCTCTTTTGTATGAGATTCTTCTCGCCGAGATCCCTCTCTCGTATTTCTCCATAACATTGAAGGGACTTCAGGGCCGGCGCCATAAACACTCGTTTCAATCCACAGCGATTGTAACGAATTTTTGATGATTTTTATCGACCGCTCTTCTCTTCTCTTCTTGTCACATTTTGCGGACACGATTACTCTGCTAAAGTGTAAATTCCATATATGTATAATAACGAAATTAATTGAAATTAATTGTAAGCAGGATAATTTCGATATGCGATGAAAATATTCTTCAAGCGTCTTTCAACGAGATCCTCTCTCCCTGAAGAGACAAGGACACGGCGGAGAGACAATAGGAGGATTACGGGAGCTCCTCGTACCTCCTCGTCATTCAGTGCTCATCGCTCTGCTTGTACTCGACACAAAGGAGTGCTTTTTCGAGGAGAGAAACAGCGATGCCGCGCTCAAGCCGGATTAATCGACCGAAACGAGGAGCGCGCGAGGCCGGATTAATCGACCGGGACCCGCGGATCGCTCGTCATTCCGCATGACGCGTTTTCCGCAGGGTGCCATTACAAGCAAAAGCACTTCGATTATTTAATATATTTCGGTTCACGTTTGTTGTTCAGCAGGATAGATCGGATCCGCATCTGCGTTTCTGAAAAGTATATTCATGTAATTGAATGAGAAACATATATATAAATGATACATTTGTGTGTGGAAAGAGATGAAATTTTATGTTTTATGTTAATTTTTTTTATTTATTATTTGGAAAACAATTATCCTAAAAAGACAATAATAACCACTTGTACGTTTTTATTTCTAATGCAAATTATTGGAACTAATTCTTTGAATCGTGAGATCAGGTTTAAATATATGGAAAATATATGAAATGCAATAATTAATATTATTTATCAGATTAATAGTTATAAAAATATGCCAGAAATTCTTATTTGAAATAATCAATATTTTCTTTTCAAATTGATATTATTTTAAATATATCATTTCTAAATGTATCATTTCCAGTTTTATATAATAAAAAAGTAAACAAAATAAATATATATTTATTTTAAAAATAATTTAATATTTATCTAATTAATTATTTGAAAAATTTTTAAAGTGAAAATACATATTAAAAATACTTATTTCTGGTTTATAGAATTAATATATAGAAAATATTGAATTATTATTTTACGTTAATTATTTACAATTTAGTAAAACAGATAAATTTATGTGAATATCTTTATCTTCTATTTTTTAAACAATATTTTTCGCCTACTTTTGCAAAAAGTTTGTTTAATTATTTCATGTTTATTTATTATAAAGTGTACTTTAAAATTTTTTTAAAAAGCGATAAAAAGAATTATGGTTTAAGAAATACAATTTTTCAGAATTTCCCGAGAATTTCGCATTCTGGGAAAGTCTTGCGAAGAATTTAAACATTCCAGCAGGTTTATCGCGACGAGGATTGGTAGAAGCAAGGAGATAAATAGGGAACGAAGAGACAAAGAGCTGGACAAAGTGCAAGACTAGATAGAAGGGTTTGCGAGGTCATGGTCAGCCAACTATGCTCGGTCACGTGAAGCTGCGCGAGCTTTTCGCGTCGAGTCACGAAACTCCCTCACGCCAACTTGCGTTTTCAGTATCGCTTCCCACGCTCTCCACTTCCTGCTGTCGCAAGCCTGACTAATCGATTCGGGCAGATCGAACGATCGATAAGCTGTCGCTATCCGAGATATCTCGATGCCGGGTCGCGACTCAAAGAACTCGGGAAGAAAACGAAATGGATCAAATTGTAGCATATAATTTATTTACAGACTCTCAAAGTATCGAATCGAAAGACGCTATCTTTCGTTTTTATTCTTATTTTATTTATAATTAATTTGATAAATATTAAATTACATTTGTTGTTTTTGTAGATTAATATTAAATATATAATTATTAATTTTAAAATAAATGTAATATTTATTTTGCTTACTTTTTTTATTAATCTTTTTACTACATAATACTTGAAGTGATACAAAAAATAGTATATTTAAAATAATCAGTTCGAAAAAAAATATTGAACATTATTTCAAATAAGAATTCCTGATATATTTTTAAAACTATTAATCCAACAAATAATTTTAATTATATCGCATTTCAAAATATTTCCTATACATTTAAACCTGATGTCTCATTTTACAAAAATCAAATTTTTAATTACTTACTTTTAAGCAAAAAGAAAACACTATTCAAATAATTACTTTCAATAATTTGCATTTAATTAATTTACCTCTTCAAAAACACACTTCTCGAACATCTCGATATTATTGCGTCACGAAATCTATTTCGGATCCTCGTTGGAGGCTGCTCGATCTATCATCATCGCCGCAAAGGGCCCCTTCGGATGCATTTGTGTTTATCGTCTTCGCCCTACATATCGCCGGCGGGCGATTTTTATTTTCGTCGACGAGGCGATCTCATCGCAACGCGACACCGGGAGTCCCCTCGTGCCATTTTTACGGCGTAATTACCGAGATCGAGCCCGAGAGATCGTTCAACGCGTCGCCAAGATATACCCCCGCACTTGCTACTAATTAAAAAAAAATCCCCCTCATCGGCATATTCATTACCCGCGTTGATGATATCTTACGTAACGTCGATTGGTATCTTCACGCTTTCGACCGTATTATCACGCGCTGTCAATTTTACGATCATTATTAAGTGTAACATTTATCCTCTTTTTCTTTTTTTCGCTGATTCAATCGGCCCTTTTATTCCCCTGAGGAAGGAAATTATTGTAATCCCGAAAGACTTGTAATAATTTTAACGGGAGATTTTACATTAAATGCGAAATAAATAAATAAATAAATAAACTTGAAATAATTTTAATGGAATATTTTATGGAAAAATGAATAATTTTATGGAAGACTTTATATTGAATGCGAAAACGTAAATTTAGCGGTGGGAATTTTAGGAAAGAATATAATTTATAAGTCTTTTTAACGCGTTGATCGCCTAAATTGATTATTAAGTTTGTTCCTCGCGTATATTTGCATATAATAGAATGTTACGTGTATAATTTAATGGCTAACATACTCGTAGATTATTAGATCTCGATCGATTCTCAGGATCCTATACGTGTATGTATCGATAAATGCACAATCCAGAATGCACCGATAACCATCTACAGATACATAAATTTATAGATCGTTTGATCTAAAGATCTCGTTGGTCCATAAATTATCGGGGTGCGATGGGTTCTCTCGTTCGGATAGATCAGATAGATTACTAGATTCACAAGCTTCATAAGCTGGAAGAGAGAATGTTTCGAGATCTACAGATGATATCGTTCGTTGGATCTTTCTCTTCTGCGACTCTTTAATAAACGATTACACTTTATAAAGCGAACCTATAATCGAGAAATAAAATTGATCGTGAGTTTAATTAGAGTCTGATTAAAAATTTTTAACAGATGACTATTGAAATTCAAATAAGAATAAAACGTCAAAATTTATTTCATTGTTTGCTAAAAATATCAATCATATCAATGAATAAAAGCTATTTATACTTTTAATTTCTGAAAAATATTTTGTAAAAATTACAAGTATTTTATAATAATAAATTTAATTGAAAAGATAATGTATTAAAAATTTAACCTATTAAAAAGATAACGTGAGAAGACATTTTAATCGCTTTCTTAGAGAGCGTAGAGCTTTTTTAGCAGAGCGTTATCGCGTAAAATCGAATCTTCTCGCGCAGGAAGAGGTTTAATCGCTCAATAATTATAATTTTCACGCGTCTATTTATAACTGGATATAATTGCGCTCCTTTCGATTAGAACTATTCACGCTTAGATCGCGAAGGTTGCCAGCAAAATGCAAGCCGGGCAGATGTCGAGCAGCTGCCGCGGCAAATTGCTTTCGTGCCTTGCATTTAATTCGCGATCGGTTGTCTTCGCTCGAGGCCGAGAGAGAGAGGGCTAGGCTCCGTCCGAAAGTTCCCGCAGCTGTCTCCGAATAGTGTCGACAACGATGCTGTCGTTCGCCTATTGACCCTTTTAACGGTCCTCTATGCGCTCGACTTTAGCTCATTTCGCACTCGTCGACGATATTCGCCCCCTCCTCCCCTTCTCGATTCGATCACAAGATGTCTCGATAAAATTACTTAATCGATCTCGTTAAAGATTTTCTCGAACATCACTTTTTTGTATTAATTATTCGATTGAATTTATTATTTTTTTGTATCAATTATTCATTCATCAAGTATCTATAATTGACAATTATATGCATAAAATAATTGTCAGTTTTTGTACGTTTTTTCTCATTTTTTATAGAAAGAGAAATTTTTTCCTGCGATAAAAATAAGAGACAGTGCATTTTAGAGGATTTATGGGACATTACGCATATCATTTCAGCGATATTGGCGCGTGCCCGTGCATATAATTTCGGGGGGCGGGGGGGATACGCAGTTTCTCTCTCTCTCTTTCTCTGCGATTGCGGCGGTAAAGTGACCGCGCCGGACGGAATAAATTCGCGTGTCTGTCGAGGGTAGATAATGGGAGTTTATCGTCGACGCGTGTCTCCCGTAGTCCCGAGATTAATTGGAAATTTAGGATAAATATGGCCGGTCCGCGAAGAGGGAGAACGATCAATATAATTACATCGCGTTAATTTATTTATTTGTGGGTATCATTGTTAAAAGGTGATAGAATGTTATGAAAGTTTGATAATTATTTTCATCGAAATAAAGAGAGAATTTCGAAATTTTTTTTATGTCTTCTTAAAAATATTTTTTTTTAAATAGCTTCGACAAAAGTAAAGTATCAAGGTAAAATTTTTTTTACTCAATATCAGTCCCTATTTTCCGGTAAAAATATCTGCATGTGAAATATTCGTACTTAACATATATTAGTGGTTTTCTTTTGTTAAGTTAAAATATACACTTCCCTTAATGAAGTTCTCTAAAAACTCTCTACCCTTAACAATATTGAATAATCAAATTTTTCTTTTGATAAAGTAATAAAAATCTCATCAAGAAATCACAAAATATGCTCCTGAAAAAATAAACAAGATGATGCGCAAGATATTAGAATTGTTGAAAGCATTAGCTCTGAAAATACAAGGTGGGCATCGAAATTTGAGGGCGACTCTCGGACCATCAACCCTCGCTACGACAACAAGGGGCGGAATGTACCGGGTGAAAAATGCGGACGGGGCAGCGCGTGGGCGAGACACGGCCAACGTAAACACGCAGGAACGAGCCACGCGCATCTCTCGACGCAGTAAGTTACGGCAAACGGCACCTCGCCTATTTACGTGGATTCATAAGAAGAACACGCGCGAGGGGCTTGGGCGGAGAACCACGCCTAAACGCATAAAAATATCGGAGTGCCGTGGGCGTCCAGGAGGACCAGCAGTTCTTCGTCTACTAGTCCTCGAAATGATGAATACCAGAGTTCCTTGTCCTCCTAATTTCTTTTTTCTTTTTTTGAGGGGAAGGAGGAGACTGGACGAACAACATGTGAGAGATGGTATGTCGAGTTTTACGGCCCTAAGCCATGAAAGCACTGGACATGCGACAATATTAATATGTTCTTGCCTCTTGAAATGTGCATCGTATTGATTTTATTCCGAGAGGAAGAGGCAGAGAGTCGAGTTGAAAGAAAATATTAAAATAGCGAATGGTTATTGAATTAGCGATATTGTAATTTTTGCGTTTTTAGATTGGCAGATTCTTCTTTTTACAATTAGAATTTTAATAAAAATAATTAATTAAAGCTTTGAAAGAAAAATTAGTAATTAATATCCATATTATAAAAAAATCAAAGAAAAGAGAATTATATAAAATTGAAGAAATTTTTTTAAATTATTATTCTTAATTCAACTTAATGAAAAATTTAGTTTTGTTAATGAAAAACAGAAACTATATTTTTTATTTTTCCATTTTATTTAAAATTATTTTTAAATATTAAATTTTAAATTAGATTAATTAGGACAAAATATAAAATAAATTAATTTAATAGAATAAAAATTATAATTATTATTAGAGAAATAAAAAGAAATATTCATATTACAAATATTATATACAGAATAAAAGAATATTTTAGAAAAATATTTGTAAATCGATAATAATTATCGATTATTAATTTAACTAATTCTGCTAAACATTAAAAATAGGTGTTAATCTATTATTATTGATTTAAAAAATCAAATCTTACTTTCAATCATTTAATAATAAAATTAGTATAAAAAATATTCATGATTAAAATGATTTTTAATTAGAAGTAAATTCTATAAGAATGAAAATCATAATTGATTTTTACATTACACATTCTGTATACATGTGTGTAAAAATTAATTAAATTGGAAAAATTATACGTGTGTAAAAGTTTCGAATTTTTTATCTTTTTTTTATCGTTTTTTTCTTTGTTGTAATTTAAGTTTCATTTAGAGTTATAAAACGGAGATGGAAGTACCGAAGTGCGAACTATCCCCCTTTATAGCGGGGAATCGTCCGTCGCATCAGCCGGTAGTCGCTTCCGCTTGTCCAGACATCCCGTCGTTGTTGCTTCTTGAAGGTGCGCTTTTGTCGCCTCTTGGAGATGCGACGTGCGATCGGAATAAGAATGAACAGAGTGGCTCGTCTGGATTATGCCCAGCAGTGTCTCCCAGTCCTCCTTCCTCTCAGAATATATAATCGCTTCCGAGGAAATCGTCGATCCTCTCGTATTATTTACGCAACGAACGCCTATTAATGTCTGTCGGTCGCTCGATTTATCATAAAACAGGAAACTTAAATGAGGAACGAGTAAAGGTGTAAAATAAAATATATTAATTATTGAGATTCTTATTATTAATTCGATATAAATTGATATAAATTGTGTCGATATAAATCGATAATTTGCTCGTGACGGAATCTAAGCTGTCCTTTTTGCGTTTATCTAGCTCGTTAATAGTCATTTTAATTCTACTTGTGAATTTATTCCCGCAAGAAGGGACAAGAACGAAGACACAACATTATATTGAGAAAGCGTTGATGGCGCTTTAGCAGTAATAATAGACCTCATCGACAGTTTGGTCACGTTGCGGTAGCGAGTGCAGACGCCCCTTTGAATATTTAATACACTTTATTCAGGAAAGATGGTCACTGGTACTACGTGTCGTAATAGAAAAGTGTTATCACGCTTTACTCCCATAGATGACTTTAATATTGTTGCCATATAACGCGACTTTGTTGCGAAGTTTTGCTTCATACTTGCCCTCGGGTGTAAAAAGAAATTCGTTTATTATCATGGATATTATCGTGGTATTTTGCATTAATTTAATTTTTTTATAATGCATACTTATACAGGATGTCCCAGACTTAACCAATCAGCCGTTAATGGTAGATCCCTGAGATCATTTGGAAACGAAAATCTTAATACCAAAATGTTGAGAAAGATGTAATTTCGGCGCTACAAAAGATTAAAGATTACCAATCGGCGCGTTACGTTCTCCAAAAGGCCCGCGTACAGCGCGATAATATCGATATCGATAGAGGGATGAATATAAAATAAAAAATAGGATTCTGCAGTGAGCGCGATTGTGTTTTCCATGCGACAGTAGTCAGTAGTCAGTAGTTTGGACATTTTTATGAAGTCTTCCTCAACATTTTGGTATTAGAATTTTCGTCTCTAAATGATCTCAGGAATCTACCATTAACGGTTGATTCGTTAAGTCTGGGACACCCTGTATATACTTTCGATGAATCAAGATTGCCAGAGAAACGCTGAAAAGAAATTTTCTGGATTAAAAGTGCCAGAAACCATCAGTCGAGAGACCGCCAACTTGTTCTGGTTCCCTCAGGTAATCTTTTACGATGCACTTTTTTACGGTGTGAATCTCGGGAACGATCACAAAATCGACTGCTCGAGAGAATCTCTTCTTCTGGTCATTTACGCGATTGTACGTCGTACTTTTCCGGAGACCCTTCGGCGCTTATAGAACCCTTGGGGGAGGAGCAGGGGGTCTCGCTCGCCCTTCACGGTGGCAATAAAAATGTCCACCACCCGTGCGCTCGGCTCAAACGTCAAGTCGATGCATCGATATTATGTAACTCGATTTTACACCGTTGCCTGAAACACTACGGGTGGTGGTAATAAAAGGAGCGGTATTTCGAGAACAAATTGTCGACAATTTATGGCTCGACGAAGGGTATAACATGATTTTACGACGATTTATACGACTGGATAAAAATACAAAATTCATAAAAATATAACAGAAATTTGATCAAAATAATATAAAGTATGTCTAAAAAATATCTAATTAACATATGATTACGAACTGTCAAAAGCGACGTTTAATTTAGAAAATTCATATGTAATAATTAGATACTAAAATTATTAGATAAAATCTTTATTTCATTAATCCTATATAAAAGAACGGAGGAAATGGCGGTTTTCGCACGGTGATCCTTGATGATCGTTTTTTGCGGTCACCGACTGTTCCTCCTTATTGTCGATCGATACGTGTCACCTCTCACCAGGAAGGGGATCTCGAATCCGCGGTAAAAATAAATGGCCACCCACGCTCTCGTTCAACGGCGCTTTGTCGATTCCTTCTCGGTCGCTTTCAATGACTCACCTGCTTCGTCTTCGTGGTTTTATTTCCCGCCTTGGCTTTCAAGAGCCGCGCCGAGAGGTGAGTCAATTCTTTTTCGAGGAATCGTCCGATATTCTCTTCTCTCTTGGGCAAAAATTCCGGGATTCCGTCGCGGGGAGTCCTTTTTCTCATCGTCGTGGATGACCAGTGGATCCGAATCGGCAGATTGGATGCAACCGAAAGATGCAGAGGTCTTGGGACAATCAAATCGTCGGAATCAGTTTGTTTCAGAAATAAATAATAATCTACTCACAATTCGATTATTTTGAATTACAAGACATGATTATAAATTTTTGAAAGATACACCCCATCTCTCTCCGACACTGTCGAAGTGCATGTCAATAATATATATTTGGAGAAAATTATTTTTATCAATTTTTTTAAAAAATTAATACTTCTCGAAAGCAATAAAGTGAGTAATCTCTTTTTAATCCGCGTGTTTCTTGATATAAGAGTTGTAGTTTCGAGCTACTTGAGGCTGCAGAGTTTCCGGGAGATTAATGGGGAGTGTATCTCGGCAAAACTTGCAGCGGGTCTAAATAGTCGAGCAACGAGAAGCAGGGTATAGCTGTAAAGTTAAAAGGAAAGCAAACTTTCTTTTAGTGGCGCGCGCGTTTCCCTCTTTTACGATAACCGGCGGCGAAATATTTTGAAAAAGACGAGAGTGGCGTGTAATTTCCAGCCATCAAAGTCGCTCTTTTCTAACGCATAAAATGCTCAGCCGGAAAATAAATTTGTAATAACTCTTGAAAGAGGAGAAAAATTTTTATTTACATATAAGTGTAAGAAAATAATGGCTGTCTAACAAAAAAATATTATTATTGCATGTTATTGGAATAACTAAAGCGTACTTATTATTTCTCTTTTTTTAAAAGACAAGATGTATATTTATTTTTTTATTTTTTTCTTCATTCCTGTGATATTTAATGCACACGTTAATAGCTCCGGCGACGATGCTTGTGTTTATTTATGTACGCACAGTCGCTGCTCTCGAGAGGTAGGTGCATCATCGCGAAGGCACCAACGTATTCTCGGCTTGGGATGATTCGAGCGCGGAATCCGCCATTGAACGTCCAGACGTCGCAGACGTCGCAGACGTTTAACGCGGGGACTCGTGCCAAGATTTATATATCTCTCCAGCTCCCCTTGCTTTTTATTTTAGCGCACTGCGGAATATTAGAATAGAATAGACTAGAGAGAGAGAGATACTTGTAGAATTTTACCGTACATATTAGAATAGAATGGGATGTGTGGAACTTTTATTCCTTTCGCGTAGTGGTCCTTCGTCACGAAAATGTCGATTGCACGTCCGCAAAATGCATTCTATATATCTTGCAAATAACGACAAGGAATCTAAATAATTTTTAATGTTATTAAATAATTTTTAAATATTTTTAAAATATTTTTTCAGTAATCTAAACATTTGCAAATCATTTTTAATATTATTAAATCATTTTTAAATATTTTTAAAATATTTTTTAAGTAATCTAAACATTTTTAAGTCATTTTTAATATCATTAAATAATTTTTAAATATTTTTAAAATATTTTTTCAGTAATCTAAACATTTTCAAATCATTTTTAATATTATTAAATAATTTTTAAATATTTTTTAAATATTTTTTAAATAATCTAAACAAATTTAAATCATTTTTAATATCGTTAAATAATTTTTAAATATTTTTTAAGTAATTATTAAATAAATATGTATATATTGTTTTCTCGATCTCGATCGATCTCGAGAGATTCGATATTTGCACGAATCAACTGCAGTCGCGCACGCGAATAAAAAAAAGGTTGTGTTCCAACAGGAACAATAAATTTCTCATGTATGAATATTCATATATATTCTTTGTATTTAAATTTTTACGACTGTAATTCTGCATTTTATTCGTGTATAATTTTTTATCGCTTTTTTTATCTTCTATTTATCATGTTTACATGTTTACATAGTTAACGTTATTGCGGACGGTTGCACTTTAGTCGAATGAATAATTCCATCAGTCTCTCTCTATCTCGGGTGACCCGGAACTACCGGATGCACTTTATGTTTTATTGCGTATTTTTTGATAAAGAGACCATTATCAGAATCATACATAAGTAGTTTATTCTATTCTTTATATTTTTTCGTAAAAACGCGCCATCTTTCTCTTCCCTTCTCTCTCTCTCGCCCATTTCTTGTCTCTTTCTCTCTCTCTATGAAAATGCAAGACGACAAATGCGTTTTCTTTGACGGTCAGGGCCGGTGGGTGGCACGAGGTGACCAACCTATGGTCGACTAAAATAGAAATAGAAGTCGGCGTTGCTCCCTCCCGGTCTCTTCCCGCTCTCTGGTCTATTTATAATCGGCGACTTTGATCTCTCTTTCTTCGCGGGATACGGTTCTCCTCGATCGACACGTAAGACTCGGTAATTTTTACGTATTACACGCGTGTCGGCGGGACCACTTCAAATTTAAGAACAAAGAGCGAGGATCTTAAACTGCAACTTCTATTATTACTTCAAAATATTATACATATTTTCCTCAAAAAAAAAAAGATATTTTTTCGCCATATTCAATGAAAAATAATTCTCGTTTACAATAATGAGAGAAGATATTTTGATGGGATGGATGGAAAAATAACAGTCTCGATATGGAAAAATGAAAAATGTTGTCCTTAATGAAATAAAAAAACAATACTGCTTCTCATTTTTTTTTTTTTTCGTGATCCATCCTGCCGGATATTCTCGTGACGTTGATCTAAACGCCTGTAGGTAGAGATCTTTTTTTTTTGCATGACAAACGACACGTGACACACACATATATATCCGGTGTCGGTGATCCTAATTCGAGATCAGCCTGTCAATATTTTCGCTTCCGCCTTTCGTTCCGGCTCCCGGTTTTTAAGGGATACGTTCAATATGTTCCTCGTATTTTCGGAATAGATTATATATATATATAACCGCTTCTATTTCTATATAATATATACAGCAGCTGCCGTTTTTCATATCGACGCACGTATTATATGCAGAAACAATTTAACGGTGAAAAAAATCAATACGCCTTAAAGGTAGCAAAAATTAATAAGCTAATTATTCTTCTATATTCAGTTATGTATAAATTAATCGAAAATTATAAATTAATCTGTCTCACTTTTTAATAAATAATAATTATATAAACTCCTTTATTAATATTAATTTACTTATGATTAGTAATTATAAATGAGATCAATAATATTATATATAAATGTATTTATACAAATTTATGTTTCCACCTGAAATATCACAGAATTTCACGCGATTATTATTGTTGACAATTATACAATTGACGATTATTATAATTGGCCATTTTATTATATTTTATAATTAATCGATATGCAATAACAAGATTTTCTCTGTCATAATTTTTAAGGCTCTTATTGTTGAAATCGTGAGCTGTCATGTAACGTCATCGTGTCACATATATCGCGTCGAGTTCTTCCTAAGGTAACTATAGAGAAAGAGTAGGTTATATTTAAACCGACGTCGGGGACTAACGATTGGGATGCGTGGATACGCGATGGGACGTGCCTGACGAACGGAAGTACGTTGCAACTGCAGCTGTAGCGAGGGGGAGCCATCAGATTGCGAAGGCACAGGAAGAAGTCGATTTATTTTTTTCCGGAAGTCTTCGACGTACAAGACGTTCTGAAGATATTCGTTTTATAATATATCATCTACCCACAATCTAAGCGACGATTTTCGCGAAATTTGTAAAAAAAAATAAAAAAAAAATTATCCGATCGAGTAATCAACATTTTCAACGAGAAAATAACGTAAGAAATTGGCTCCTTGCTAAAATAAGGAGGCAAAAGTTCCTTTTTCCAGCAGGTACGTTCAACTGAAACATAGATTGAAACTTTTATGCAAGGATCTTAGTTTATGTATGTGTTGTACGCTTCTGAAAGGAAGGAATGACGTTTCGAGAGTACGAGAACCTATCCATCGGGATCATCGTCGCTGGCGGTCCGGAAGAGATCGTGGAAGACGATTTGCTCGACGCTAAATTACGCGAGAGAATTGAAGCATCTACGATATGAGCGAGCGAAATAGCCACTTCCGCGAAAACGAGTCAATTCAACGATCCAATATCGTCCAATTGTCGAAGGCAGTCGCGAGAAGAGCCGCGGAAACCAATTCGTCCCTGTTGACCTTTCGTAGAAACACAATGAAATTGCATCTAAATTTTTTAGCTTCACGACGATCAAGATCGCGAGCGGTAGGGAATCTCCTTCGACTCCGCGAAACCTCACACGTTGAAGTTACAAGGAATGTCCTAGTGAAATATGAATTTATTTCAGCGAATCGCGAAATCGCCAGCTTGCACGAGCTCATATCGTCAATTTAAAACGGGAAACACTGGGAAAAATAATCGAGAGAAGCGGGATGGAAGAGGGGACATTAATTAGTTGGCGGGGTTTATAAAATAATTAACGACTTTAATTAGCGCGGTACTATCGGTATCACTTGTTGGGAATTTTTTATAAGTCTTCGACTCGTTTTCCCTTCGAGAAAACTTGGCTTCTTAGTTACTAGGTCACCGGTAATTAAATGACCAGCATAAATCCACACCCCTCTAAGGCTAACGACTCTATAACTTGAAACGCTATTTTTAATCGTCAAGTTATTATGCTCAATATCATTTAAAAAATATTACAAGGCAAAGTTCAACGATATAATAAAAAAAAATATTTTTCTATAAAATAAATAATGCTTCTAAAGAATGTCTCGCATTAATTAAAACATCCTTTCATTGCGAAAATATTATTCTATTTTAATAGAGGACAGGGAGATGCGACTAATTATAGAAAAATAAAAAAAAGTCTCTTTTCTGTGAAACATAAACTCTCTTAATGAATGTTTTACGCTAATTGAAACGTGCTGGTTTTTTTATTGCGAAGTTATTATTCAATGTTACTTTGTTTTTACGCAGGATAAAAATAGAGCAATAAAAAAATTAAACAAACACGTTCTTTTAAAGAACAGTTTGACGTTTACAAAAATTGTAGAACGCAACTCTCTCAGAATTAAATCAGTAATATTTAATTACGAGCTTGCATTTTCCAAAGGAAATGCATAAAAAAGCATGAAAAATGTCACGCGTTGTAATGCATGTATGTACAATAATTTAATATCGATTTAATATCAACATTTTGGATATACATAAATTACTTGTGCGCGAATATTGATACTGAATTATAATAAATAACGATATTAATATTAATACTGACTTTTTAATATTGAATTCTAATAAGCGATAAAGCTTCTATGTGAATATCATGAAACTAAATATATTTAATACCGTTATACATTGTTGATTATGCAAACATGACTGTAGATTCAGCTTTTTCATACAAACTGCAATATTGCAAAAAATACATAAATATTGAACGTTTTATTTGTTAAAGATCAATATAGGTATTTCATAGTTTTTATTGTATTTTACTAATAAACCTTTAAAATATCTTCATTATATTTTTTGTTCAACATGATGATTATTTTTCGAACATTCTTTTAATCTAATATCATATGTAATTTTTAATTATAATTATCTTATTTATTACTTCTTAATAATATAATTTTTAATAATTTAATTTTTATAATTTTTCGAAGAATCAATTATTCAATTTATTTCATGGGCTATTCAGTGTCTAAAGTTTATAACTGTTTGCACATATTCATCTAAAATTTATACTTAAGAAGAGAAGAGAGACAAACGAGAAAGAGAGCATATATTTAAATTAAATAAATTAAATTATATATTTAAATTAATCATCAATCTTTTACCTTTCTATTATATATTTAATTGTATTTTCTGTTTAATGGTACATTTTTTCGTCAATATTATCTACCTTTTCCCGGCTCCGTTATTACTCTTCCTTTGTACAAATATTATCTAACAATTTACACTCTAACAAATAAATAAAACATTCAATATTTATTTTATTCGCGCTCGCGAGATATGGCGATGACTCGCCAACATTTTTATTACGTCAGGCTAACGGCCGTGATAAAATCGTAGATAATGGACATCCTGTTCGCCCATTGTTACGTCGAAGCCGCGAGGCATATATAACGGCGCTTCGTCCGATGATATTTTCCTCATTTTCATGGGAGGAAAAAATGCGACTCGTTAGATAACCGCCTGCACTTTTTCTTTCGACGGGCGAGAAACGGCGCTGGTCGCAAAAGCTTTCGAACGAAGCCAATCTTAACGCTCGGCTTGTTAATCGTAGGGTGCGCAGGGAACGGGTGTTTGCCGGTTCAAGGGACAACCGGGCCCTTTATCACGCCGTTCCATAACGAGACGACTGCGAAGCCGACTTTTTATCGGCGAAGCGGCGTAATAACACGCCGCTGATTGTGAATTATCTCGTTACTCCTCGGAAAAGAATATTATATACCTCGATTTTATATCTCTATTATATATTTTATATCGCTAATTGCAATTATATATCTCACAAGGGGAATGAATGGTCGATAAAAATTAGACGAGGAGATATCAGGAGGCAATCGAACGAGAATCTAATGAATTTATTTGAGCTTTGAAGAATAAACATTTTTGCAAATGATTGAAACATTAACAATATTATAAGGATCCTCGAGATATATTTTTCAGTCGCATCTCTTACGATTATCAGCTGATGTATTAAATTTAAATCAAAAAATAAATTAAAACCTAACAATATATTTAGTTTTATTTTTAATTTTTAAGTAATATTTAAATTTTACTTTTTAGTATTTTGTTTTTAAATAAACTATTAAAAAAATTTTATATGAATACACAGTTATCAGCTGATGAGTTAAATTTAAATAAGTAAAAAATAGATTAAAATCTAACAATTTAAATATTTCAATAAGCAAAAACTAAATTTTATATAAATAATATATATTTTTATATTTAAATAATATATAATTTTATATAAATAATTTATATAATATTTTATATAATTTTATATAAATCGAAAAAGGGCGGATTTATTTTTAGCACACAAGTACGAGATTAGTAATTACATATATCTTCTCGCCATAAATATTTCAGGATCAAAACGCGGCTTCCCGGCCTCTTTTAATAACGTAGTAACATCCCTGATTTTTTATCTCGCTCTGAATGGAGCGGGTGGATTTGCGTGTCCATTAGCCTTATTAAGACTAACGGTTATTTGGCCAAGATTACACTCTGCCGAAAGTAACTACGCTTTACGTTGAAATTAAATTTCTGTATCAAAGCGTGTTGTGTGATTATTATGTGTATCTGTCGTAAAGCGAGATCTGGACAGATATTCGCTGTCGCGGAAATTATACATAATGGGACAAGCATCTTTTACGGAAATTCTAGTTAGGAGAATTAAATGCAATTTTTTATGCAGTTGATACACGATCAGATTATTAATTCACTGCTTTAATTAATTTCGTAAAATATCATATTTATTCGGTAAATTATTTAGAGGGCGTATTTTTTATTATTAATTTTTTATTTTTAAATTCTTAAAAATAGCACGATAATTTCGCGATAAGATTATTTTTTATCGATATGAAATAAGGGAGTTCTTGAATTTGCAAATTTCTATTCTCACGATATACTGACGTGAATCTTGCAAATCTACTTCTTGCAAGTGTGTAAATTGTGCTTCGTTTTATCTCTTTACGACTTCCACAAAATAATATCAGAAACCAAAGCTACGCGTTTTCCGCGGTTCTTCAAACACCGATTTATCAGAATGAATAGCCGGCAAACTCGAGATGGGATGACCGAAGCTGCGACCGAAGCGGAAAGATAAGGCACGAATCGGCCAGTATACTCGAATTTCTCTGGGTTATCGTCGGATTGATCGAATAACTTGGAGACCCGCCATTTTTTTGCACAGTGAGATACACGCTAGTCGTGAGAAAAGCAAAGTATCTCTTTCATGTAATATAGTTGTATAATTATATTATATATGTAAAAATATAACGTTTTTCTAATATAAAATATAATATAAAATTAATTAAAAAATTAATTATATTATTTAATAAATTCTAAAGAAATTTTGTTTTAAAAAATATTAAATTAAAATAATTATTTTTTATAACCATTATTATTATTTTTTGGAAATTTTTATAATCCAAGAATCATGTCATGAACATAAAATACCTCCATCTGCTTTAAGTAATAAATAAATTAATTAATTAGATTATTATATATCAATCAATGCTTATGAATTTTGAAATAATACGCGTCAATATATTTTAGGAGTTATTTGTTGCATTCTTAATATTAGATGATGAGCAATATGATAAATTCCTATTTAATAACTCACAATATGCTTGTAATTAATGACTATAAATTATTATATTTCTTCCTCCAATTTTAAGCACATATCTAATCACAACTAGCAACTTCCGGTCGTTAGTGAGCCTTTTTATAAAAGATTCATAGACCCTTATTATTGAGATATCGAGTGGCACAACAATAAATAAAATGAGATACTGCGGGTATCTCATCACAATAGATAATGAAAGACGACATCGCCTGTTCAATAACTAAATATTATGTTAATTATTGTAATTATCTATAATCGAAAATTCAGCTCATTTTTATAAAAAAAAAATATCGAAAAAGAAATAAATTTATGACGTTATGTTTAAAAAAAATAGACACTTATTCGAATATTTATTTTTAAAAAATTGTAGAAATATTAAATCAAAATTATTTGGAAAAATTATATAGATACCTCTAACATATAGAATTTTTTTGCTCACATACATTATTTATTTTTTACACATGCTGTGCTACCAGTTGATTCGATTCTTTTTTTCCTTCCAGTTAGATACAGTATTTTTGGTGAGAGAGAAAAAGAATTTATCTCGGCCATACTTAAATGTAATAAAATAAATAATACAACTCTGTTGTCGGCCCCACAGTCGTCCACGAACGAATTAGCCGGCCATACGAATGCGGATGTTAACGAATTATTTTGATTGGGACTCGTCAGGATCTGTGCTGGTACCCACGTAACTAAGGGAAGCGAACGACAAGCGGTTAGATCTCCGTCGAGCCCATCGGGGCGACTCGATTCTAGGGATTAGATCGATCTAATTTGCCGCACGGCAGGATGTTCCTCGTTCCCTCGCAAGGATCGCACGGTGATAAGCGGCGGAGTTGAAAGGAGCGCCGCTTCCGGGCCACGGGCTCCTACGAATTTGTTGACGTTAGACTCGGCGGATTAGGATTAGGATCGTCTGATGCGCGCGATTCCCGAATCAACTGCTTAATGGGAGGCTACATGGCTTCCTTAATAAGGGAATGCAAATATAATTTAATTTAGATATATTCCAAGCTGCAACTCGAAATTAATCTGAAAATTATCTGGAAAAGAAAAAATTTAATTATGGAAAAAAATCCTTTTTACGCTTCGTGAGATTAATGGAAACAATAAATCTGGCAATATAATAAAATTTCGACCTTACTGCAATTTTTAGTTCGTACAAATTTAACTTGTCATTTATATTGACATTGTGAGAATTTTGTGACCAACTCGTGTAAGTTCGTTTTTAATCTCGTCACGAAAAGAAGGTTCTTTTGCGGGAAATGACCGGTCGTTCTTTGAAGATTCTCTTTCAGTTTTCATTTCCTGTCCGTTGCTTATTTCAGAGACGATATTGTGTCGCTTACATATATATTATACGGGCATTGTCCGCGAGACAACTGCCAAGATTTCACGCTTGTTCCGAGAGGGCCATGACACTCTGAGAAGCAACGTCTTATCTTTGAAGAGGCGCGATGACATCGCGGGTGCACGTGCATGTATCTCATCTCTAGTGCATCGTACATTGTGCGAAGAACCGACGAGTGGCGAATATTGATGCACATGTATGTATGTGTGCGTACGTCTGATACATGTACGCGAACGCATACAGGATGTATATAAAATGTCGCATCTTTGTCGCGTCGGGTCTTGGAATTTAAACTTGGCAAATCAATTTAAAATAAAATTAATTGATCGAAAAAAATGTATTATATAAAAATAAGGAAAGTAAAAAAGGAAAAAAATAATATTATTGATTTAATTAAATTAATTAATTATATTAATGTAATTTCTTGTAGCTTTTTTTCAAAAATATTTATCACGTTACACAAACTTTTGAGAAAATCGAGAAGTTAAAGTTGTGAAAACAATTATATTAATATATTTTTTCTCTCTCACACGATGTTATAATTATGTGATATATTCTAAAGGATTTTTATTCTTTTCTATATCCTTAGAAGAAACTTTTAATTCTCAAAAATAATTATCGCTGGATTAAGCTTAATAAGAGATGGAGATGAGATTTAAATTGTTAGTCTCCCTTTCTTCCTCTTTTTGGAAAAAGTTATTTTACTTTAATTGTGCGATCTCTTCCATCTCAAGAAATCCCATTTTATAAAACAATTTTACTAAATTTCAGAACGCTAATTAACTTGAATAAATACAGATTAAATACGAATTAAATATGAATTTTTTTTCAATTTCGAATTTATTGACAAATCCTTGAATGAAGATTCTGATAGTTGGTTTTGAGATGTCCTGTATACACGAATCTCGTATCCTCGTATCGGATATGCAAAAGACCGATGTCGTCGCGACGTATGTTTATTCCTCTAAACGTGTCTCGTACACGTACGGTCGACGTCGCGAATATCTCTGTCGAGTAACGACAAATTCAGTCTCCTGCATCGCTCAAACTGACCACATGCAAAGGCTATTGCAACAAAGTTATTATACACGTGCAGAACTATTGTCAGACAACAATTAATTTCACATTGCGCTATTTAGTATATGTTATGTTTGCGCGTTGAACACATTATATACATATTTCATATCAATATTAATATATTTATTTTTAATATAAATATATTTATACGTATTAGGATATAATAAGCGTATTAATAAAATAATATTAACATATTTTCAAAATATATACTTTAAAACTCTTCCTAAATAAAATAATAAATTTAATAAAAAATAAAATAATAAAAAATAATAAAACTTGATGTTACTTGTTACAAAAAAATATGTTTAATAATATACTACGTAAATAAATAAAGATATAGATGTAATACAAATTTTCATTCCAATATATTAATAATTATAATAAAATTTAAAAAATTATATTTTAACATAAATAAATAATTATATTTTATAATTATATTTTAACATAAATAAATAATTATATTTTAACATAAATAAATGTTCAAAATTAGAATGCCGAATTATAAGACTTCTTTTGAAGTTTCAATTGTAAACAATAATCTTATTTTCGCCGATAAAAACAAATATCCAAAGGAAGGCTTCTTCGAAGTCTCTCCTTGAGATATTTCGATGTTAACATGCGGGAAAAATCGGAGCTACATTTAGCGTTGAAGACTCGCAGAGGATACGCGTCTCGGTTCGAATCGGACTCGTTTTTCTCGTCGCTCGCAAAACGAGGAGCGCGAGAAAGAGAGAAAGAGAGAGAGAGAGAGCCCCCGTAGGGAACGTCGTGGCCTCGGCAACGAGTCTATAATTACCCTTTTCCCTTTGCATCCTTCGTTTCTGCCAGGTTTCTGGGATTTGTAGACCAGAATACGCAGCTGCGTATTTTCAGCGAAACTGCATGCGCGAAATCGCGAATCTTGCGAGTTTTTCAAAAATTATGTATATGAAGTCGTTTTGAAAATTATCGTCGTCATTTATCGTCATTTGCAATATATCGACGAGTATATTTGATTAACAGATATATTGCGTTAATTATTTCGTCGAAATGTCAATAAATTCGGGGAAACGGTTCGCCCCGTAGATTCGTGGGACGAACGATGGAGTGGAAGAAGTACAGTATTGGCAATCAACGCGAGAGAATTCATCCACCCCCGCGTTGATCGAATACGCACACATATAGGTGCACGCACGATGCAACAGTGCCGACAATCTGCTAAAGCCAAATTCTCATGAATTTAATTATAATAAATTTTATAAATCTTGTTTATATAATACAAACAATTTTTTAATATTGACTAATATCTGAGAGACTTCTCGAAAAAATTATATATAAATAATTGATATTCATGACACATTTAATTAACTAATTATTAAATTTCATATAAAGATATTGGCAACCCATCGATGCGTAAGAGATGTAAATTGTACTTTTTTTACGGACGAAGGGGAATTAATTGGAATTTATAGAAGAAAGGTATACTGCACGCATAATGTACGCCACGCTAATTACATACCTGATATAATTATCGTACGTCGGTTGGCAACGCTGCACCTGAATGACCGTGCATCGAATTGCCTCGCTCGACATGCCACCCTTTTCGACCCCGGGTCGTCGGTGGTTAACTCGGGGTTCCACCTTCTTGTTACGCGATTGCTGCAGGGGCTGCGAATGCACGCAATCGGGGTTGTGCGAATAGGACGATCGGTTTGTTCGCCGACGCGCCAGGATAAAATGGTCGACAAAGGATGGCGGAGCATTCGTTATTAATACAAATAAAAACAGGAGAGATGTAGCTCTTATTTTGAAATAAAAAGTTAAAATAAATTGCTTTATACTCGAATTTTGAAATTGCGTTTAATATTAATATATTTATTTAAATAGAAGTAAAATCCATTTTATTAAAATTGAAATACTATATGTTTAAAAAAAATTTCATTTTATGTATAATGTTTTCTTAAAGCAAAATAAAGTAAATTTTTATTGTATATATAATACTTTCTTAAATTAAAAAAAATAAATAAAATAAAATAAATAAAATAAAAATAAATAAAAAATATATAAGAGAGATACGTACATATAACTCAAATAATCCATAGTTTCCTCTACAGTTTTTCCAAAAATGGTACAAGAAAACTAAAGTACACATTTTTAAGAAATTTCACGACGTCTAAAAATATTATTCTCCCTACACTAATGACACAAAAAAAGTTCACAGAGATTTTGTCCTCAATAACGAGAGCCCGTCAAAGCGGAAGTAGCCTTATTCCAGTCTCGAAAGTCTCAAGAACCTACTGGGGGGACTTTCGGCGCGACTCGAAAGTTACTCGAGAGCGGGGCTCTTTGAAAGTCGATCGAGGGGGAAAAAAATCGCAATCTTCGGACGCGGAAGGATCGCCGACCAAGAGCAAGTGTCCCCCGACAAGGACGATGCGCGGAGGGTCCCGGTGTTCCTGCGGGAACCGACGGAATCGATAGGCGCGCAGGCGCACCGCGCGCCAGGAATCACGCGAAAAGAGAGAGAGAGAGAGGCGACGAAGAAGAGGGTCCTCTCGGCGATGGGAATCGGGAGGGCGAGAGCGGGACGGTGGACCTACACGTTGAATCCCTCGCGGATCCGCATCCAGTGCTCGCATCACGACGACAGCCGCGATACCGCGTCCGTCCGCACGTCTCCAACCGTCCATTTCTCGTCCAGCCTGCGGATCCGATCGACCCCCGGGGTGACCATAGGGAAGACGACGATCAAATCTCTCGACGTCACCGATAAAGACTGACAGGCACGAGGGAAAATCAATCGAAAAATTGGCTTCAGATATTTATACATATATTTATTACGTAGACTCAAAAAAGGGGAGTCTTGTCACTCAAACAGATAGACTTATGTCAGCTGAAGGATCATTGCAGGGTTAAGGAAGAATCGGATACTTGAATCCCTTGGCCTGATCGAGAGAGAACTTTCTTCTCTTCTTGAAAGAAATACTCGAAACTTTTCATCGGTCCAGAGTTTCCTGACAATTCAATTATCACAGCAGCACTATTATCTTTGAGACATGCTTAAACTACGTCGCGAATCGCGCTCGCTCAGAGTAGACGAGGACTATCGGACAATGTCTAGTGTCAATAAAGCCGTCCACGTGCGACGTTCTCGCAGTTTCGTCCCGGAGACGTCGAGGAAGACGACATGCGAGATTGAGGCCGAGTGAGAGGATTGTAGAGGGAATAATAACGCAATCGCGCTTCCACCACCTGCCAGATGGACAGGCTATTCCGGTGGAAGAGCCACAAGACGCAGGAGGATGTGAGTATCTAAACACGAGATTGGAATTTGCATTAGATTATGCGAACCGCATAATAAAGATTCCGAAGAGAGGACCGATGCAGGAAGCCTCGTCCTGCTGGATAATAAATGTAGGATAAATTAAAGTATAATGCATATGTATAAGAAATACTAATCCGAAAATATCTGAAGGATGTTCTAAAGATGCCACCTTTTAAATGATTCTTCTTCGTCTTGCGAAATATTTTATTATTTAGAAAAGTTTTTCAATATCATCGGAAAACTCCTCCCATTTATCGCTATTGTAAGACTGATTTACAGGGTACATAAATAAAATATCTCATCAAGATAAAAGAGAAAAAGCTATAGGACCGGATTAAATGAAGTATCTTCCCCGTAAGACACTTTATTTCTCGGGGAAACTTTTTTGGAAGATATTATCATTTTAGAAGAAAGAGAAGGAGTTAGAAATAACGTTATGTTGGAGGCAGGATAAAGTAAAAAAAAAAGATGGACAAGTTGAAATGAAGTCGCTGTGCAATCTTACTGGCTAGAATCCACCAGGAGAGAGCTTCCCCTGGGTTTAAAGACGCGGAAGACATGTAAATATGAAATGCGAAACAGATATGGGCGTAACGTCCACGGGTTTCGCGTTACAGGAAGAGCCTTATCCGTGGGGATCTAATTGTTGTGGCCGAATGATGGTTAGCGGGTCGTTCACCACACCCACACCCACACGAGGCGAACTCCCATCGTCGATACTTGACGAAGAATCGAAACGAAACAAAACGAGTCGCGCACAAATAGAATCCGAAATCCCCCAATTGAAGAGGACTCGATGGAGACAGCGAGGTATTCGTGAAATTCCCAGAAAAATACGCCGAAAATTTGGAAAAATTTTCACCAGCGAGAAAAAATCTTCGAGAGAGAGAGAGTATCCGATTATTAATCGCGATTTATCCGATTATGTACTTGTTATCGAAATATATACGGCTTTTCTAAAGTAAATACCGTTTGATAATTGCTAGATATTTTTTAAATTTATATAAATTTCAAATTTATATAAAATGCTTCTTTTCATAATTATTTCAGTTGTTATAAAATTTATGCATATATCGGTGGTGAATTATCGCGATTAATAATTAATATTTTAAACTTTTGCCGCTTGTTGAACATTTTCCGGGAAATCAGTGTCTCTGGCAATTTTACGAATTACATCAAATGCAACGATTTTACGAGCCGCAATTGAGATTGAACACGTATAAATATAAATAATATCGTGGAGAGCTATCGCGCTTGGGTTTTAAACCAGACACCCCATATTTCAAATATTCATGGCGACTAAAAAAATATACGACTTCGGGAGTAGATACATATCTTTGAGTATCTATATTTAATTTTTTTAACTTGTCCAAAATTTTAGAAAAAATTTTTAAAAAATAAAAAATTTAGAAAAAAAAATTCACCTTACATTAGATTGATGATATTTTTAGTGTTAATATCTGTTTTGTAAATTTATTATATTTGTTAAATATAATAAATTAAATGAAAATAAATATGAAAATAAAGAATTAAATTAAAATAAAATAAATAATTAAATTAAAATAAATAATTAAATTAATTAAAATAAAGGAGAAAAATTCTTTCCTAAAGAGAGGGACATAGGAGATATGTTTATATGAAAAACCCCCTTTCATTTTCGACAAAGCATCAGCTCCTAAAATTTATCACACTTATCTAGAAACACCCTATGTATCTTCTCGCTGTTTATAATTTTTTTTCTATAAAACAATCTATACATGGCGGGTTTCCGTTTGACACTAAGGTCTATTTACATTGTAGTCGAGCTGGCCAGTTCGCGCGTTAAACCTAAGTGACCCAGTATAGTCAATATAACCAGTCCAGGTCGTTCACTTCATTAGGGTTATCGATGCATGCCGACCAGGTTAGTCCGCATAAAGGCGCGATTATAGAAGGCGCGTTATTATCCTCAGAAGCGGCAAACCTCGTCGTCGCTGGCACGATTTCAACGCGCAGAACGTTGAAAGGCAGGCTAATCAACTACGTGTCGCCGACTCGCTGATAACATAAAGGCTACTTTATTTTTATCTCGCGCGGAAATAACTGTTAAAAATAAAATTTTCACCTCTAATAAAAGTCAGAAGACGAGTAGAAGTGTATGTCGAGCATTTTTTTCCTCAACATTCACTTTTTATTAAAAATACGAAGTATCCGAATCAGATTTGTCGATATAAATTTTTTTTTCTTTGACGAAACCTTAAAATTGCCACGACTACGGGAGATATTGGCTAATTCCGGTTTCTAAAAAAAAAGAATAACGCAAATGCATTAATTACTCCGAAGATTAATTATCACGATCGACGGGGATTAATTTCCAAGTAGATAGTATCGCGTCTCTCTTTTCTCTCTCGATTAATCTTCTGATAAGCCAGTCTAGTGAAAACCGGAACATATCACCAATATTTTTTACATCGAAAGATCTCGTTTACACGAGCCGGATGAAAAATGAATCGCGAGTCAACATTATTATTTCAGATATACCGCTATGTATAATCCAGGTTATTTGAAAAGTAAACAGTGTATAACATTCACGATGGTATTAAAAAATTACCTTTTAATATCTTGCAAGAATTAAACACCTTCCTGTCGTTTAATAAATTAATTCAATCACTGAGGAGTTTTCAGTCAATTAATTAAAATAAAGACAGAGAAGACGAGGGGGGAAATTTGATTCTATTTGACGCATTATCTTTTCAGAAAAATCGACTGAGAAACATAGATGAAATTTTAGAAAAGTCCTTTATGGAATCCGATGATCCCCTCAGAAGCAACCATCGTATAAAATCCATTTCTGTCCCTTACATAACCCACCGTTATCAGGAATTATTCGGCGGAAATTGGGTGAGCGAATCCGACGGCTTTGTACAAATCACATTCGCAGCGAGAACGAAACGCGAAGGGATCTCTCGAACGGATTACGGATCGACTTGAACTCTCGAGGCGATGAGGTCGAAGAAATGTCTGCTTTGCTTTTCACGCGGATTCACCTTGAATACTGCATTTTTTTCCCCCAGTACGATATCACATTTTTCAGCTGATTCAGATATTCGGAAAATATACCTGGCGTCTCTCCGCTTCATTGGAGCAAAGTGCAAAGCAGAAAAAAGTAGCATTGAAGTTTACGTATCGAAGATATTTTTATCATTCTTATCTTGCGTATTTAAAAAGAACTGATGATATTTTTAGTGTTAATATCTGCTTTGTAAATTGATTGTATTTATTAAATATAATAAATTAAATTAAATTAAAATAAATATGAAAATAAATAATTAAATTAAATTAAAATAAATATAAAAATAAATAATTAAATTAAAATAAATAATTAAATTAATTAAATAAATTAAATTAATTAAATAAATAATTAAATGTAATAAATAAGTTGTTAAATGTATTAACGCGTTATGTCATTAGATTCGAATGTAAACAAAAACTTTGACACTTCTCGCTCGAGGAACTAGAGATAATCATAGCAGGTCGTTGCCCTCCACCCTCGCTTAACGTACTAGGGCAGATTGAAGTTTATCGGTTGCAGCTCGGTTGAAGCTAATATGTTTGCTATCCTTCCTGTTGCAGGGTCTCGACAACGTAAGCTCGGCGACCCTCAGGCCCTTTAACTCGGACATCAACACGCCGAGGATCGACAGCTACAGGTTCTCGATGGCGAATCTCGAAGGTAAGCTCGCATTGAGGTTTATCGATCACCCCGGGCTTCCGGAAAAGGCGCTTTTTTTCCCCGAGCCTCGACTTTTGAACGACGTGACGCTGACCACTCGAGTCATTCTCTCGCCGCTTTTTTCTCTACGCTCCATTTTCCCCGCTCGAGTAAATGATGGAGATGACGGTGGCTCTCGATCGATCAGCGTCACGAGTCCAGGGCGAGTCCTGGATATCCGCGCGAAACCGAGTTTCGTACGCTTTCTCCTCGCGAAGAGAACGTAACGCGGGCCCCCGCGGTGCGTGAATTTTATCAGGAGCCTCCTGAGCGAGGAGACTAACGAGACATCGGATGATACAAATCGTCCCGTCGTAAAAATTTATTTCGGCCATTTTTCCCCTCGAATTTATAAGCGGCCGCCTGCTCGTCTCGATAACGTCGTTTTGGTTTCTTCGATATCTCCTCCTTTGACACACATATTTTCCACAACGAGACTATCCGAAAAATACTTTCACACACAAGCCGAATTTTTTTGTAATATAATTTTAACATAATTTTATTTTGATCAGTATTATCCCAACAAACACCAAGTAACATTTATATAATTTCCCACTCAACAACATAACTGTTATATGTTATATAACATGTTATATAACTGTTATGTAACTGTTATGTAACTGTTATATAACATGTAACAGTTATATTATTGAGCGGGAAATTATATAAATGTTACTTGGTGTTTGCTGGGATTAATTTAATTTTATAGAGATATTTGGTTTATTTTAAACAATTTTTTTTATACTTATTTTATACCTTGTAGAAAATAATCTCACAATCATCACTCCTGTTTATTATACACGTCACGACTCTCCGCCTTTCGGTTTCTGTTCTCATGCTTCTCACCCTCGCTTTCGCCCACGCGCGAATATAACTGCGCGAAATGCGATTATAAGAGAAGCGGAGAAACGCCGGGAGATTCTCGAAAGGACGTGCGTGCGATCTCTATCTCTTCTCTTCTTCTCTCCGTCGTTGCTGCTCTCGACTCATTCGTTGTACAGAACTCGAGGGCGGACAATCGATACGGTGATATATCGTGCATTCGCAAAGATCGAAAGTTTTATATATGTGTACAAAGCGGCGGATTCTGCATCGCAGGGGTGGGATTATGTTATTTTTGCCTCTCCAGCACTTAATGATTCATCTGGGAACCATGATCCGAACCCCTGAGCAAGACACGCGAGCGATCTCCTCTCAGTATCATACAGCAGAGATTCGATACTCAAAGATTTACTCATCCGTTACATTTCCAAATCTGTGAACTATAGTACACTTTCACCCTATTTGAAAAAGAAATTTAAATATTATTAAAATTTAAATATTAAAATATTATTAAATATTTTTACATTTAATATTTTTAAATATTTTTATATTTAATATTAAATATTTAAATATTATTAAGATTTAAATATTAAAATTTAAAATATTTAAAAAACAAATAATATAAATATATTTGTGATAAATTTATTTACACTTTAGTGGGAATGTACATCCCAAAAATACATCTTCATCTTCAATATTTTAACAAAGTGGGAATTTACACGATTTTACACCAAAAAATTATTTCCGAAAATTTTTGGCAAGACATGTTTGCCGAAAGGTATGATTTTTTTTACGCAAATAAAGGCAACTTTCAGCTTTTCAAGTCCTTATTGGCGCAAGAATCGCAGGACGCGAGCACTCTTGAGACGAATCTCTCCTCGTCGGAATTCTCTCTCGTTATGGTATTTTCAGGGCGTGATGCTCGGGTTTCGCGACGCGTGAAAAATCGCGAGACGTGCGTTCAATTATGGCGTCCTATTTGCCATGCGTGGAATACTTAATCGATCATTTCTTGCATTAAAATAACACGCCAGACGGGCGTCGTTTCAATCCGCGCAAAGATTACATCTTTCCTATTTTCACAGCCTTCGTTCTTCTGACATTCCTCAGATAAGGTGATGACGAACGCCCACAATTCGATTCCGAAAATTCCGATTTAAATTATGCACAAAACAAACCCTATGATTATTTATATGATACATACATCATATATAATTCGATAATAATTTACTAATAATAATTTCTAATGATTTATTTATTTTTTTCTAATATATAATTATTCCATAATACAATGATATATAATAATAAATACATATAATACAAAATGTGTAATTGTATTAATATAGTCTTGAGAAAGTAAAAGGTACATATATATTTATAGAGATTGTCTATCTGATATAATTTTATAATTTTATAATCTTTATAATAATTTGATAATAATGTACTAAAATAACTATTTATATTTTGCAAAAGGACATATTATATATTAATAATAATTATTATAATTATTATAATATTAATATAATTATTATAATTAAATATAATAATTTTTAATTATTTATTTATTTTTTCTGTATAATTTAATAATATTTAATAATATAACGATAAATACATATAATAAAAATGTGTAATTATATTAATGTATTCTTGAAAATGAAAGGTACATATATTTATAGAGATTTTCTATTAATCTGATATAATCTATCTATGATTTAAAATTCCTACAAAAGATTGGAATATGCTTAGAAAGTTTCAATATTATAGATTCAGTGTGTATTATGTTTTTAAATCTATATATTTATAATTTCATATCACGCAACACTTTGCGTGTTTTTAATTTCTCTTTAAAAATAATTGAATCTTAAATTCTCGCGATTATACGAATAATAAATGCGCGAATATATGCTACTTTATACAATAAATTTGTTAGAGGAAACACTGATTTCACGCAATGCGTGTACTTGAATAAAGATGAAAAAAGTTCCATCGGAAGAGATCCAATCTCAAAATATAATATATAATGAATCTTGACAGAGATAGAGACGTGCAACAAATTTCGGTCGCCGTTCTTTAGTTTCCCTCGCTTTCACAAGATCAGGGACATTGTTCGAACTTCAATCTGCCGTCATTAAACCGATATTGCAGGCCGTGCATTCCGTAGACGGGCGAAACAACACCGGCTGTAGACGGCAATATCCTCTCCCGTCGTCGAGTGCCATTCTTTAAATCACGGCGAATCTATCCCAAGTCACGCTATAAAACGCTCGTAAAACACTATATTACAATAGCATTCGAAGACACGTGCACATGCACTTAAGCGGCGTCCAGACGATCGTAAAAGACGCGAAATCGTAACGTTGGGCTCCGCTCTTGATCGATCGTAATGTGATTGCGATGAATTAGGAGGCTTAAAATGGAAGTTTTCAATTGACAAGCGAACACTAGTGGTCAGAAATTTTTTTTTTAAATTCCCTCTGATAATTTTGCTCTTTTATCGTAAGCAGTCGATAATCTGTCAATTAGGCAAGTTGTGGAAAATGTGTTTAAAATATGTCATATATTTTAATTTTAAATTATTATGTATTTTAAATTTTAAAATGTTATGTGTTTAAAATATATTTTATATATTCAGTGTCTTAACAAATAATTTTAAATTATTAATATAAAAAATATACAATATTAAGTATGTAATACATATATATTTTTTATTTTAATTTTTGATGATAAAAAATATACAAATAAAAAATATTTATTTTGCGAAAGCTATTTAATTTTTTTAATGCATTTACAAATCTAGAAACTTGAGTAGCTCTGTGTTTTTCCTTCGTATAAGTGAAAAGCACACGTACAATAAAAAAACTTATTTAAAAAAATTGTTTTTAAATATTCTAAATATCTTTTCATTATATTTTTATTTTTTAAAAATGCCTGGAAAGTCGGGAATTTTTTATAAGCTTCAAGTAGACACCCCGGAAGTGAGGCTCTAGCAATGAAAATGAACCGGTCGTGATTCGTTAACTATATTAAATCGCACTTAATTGCAACGTGAAATTTTTAACGTTAAAGATACATCGCAAAGACATGTAGTACATACATATAATCGGCACGAGAGCGTTTTTATCGCGTGACGCGATAATTACAGGAGAACGATAATTAAACCAGTCGTAACGATAATTAAACTAGAATAGAAATGTGTATATCGGGGCAATCGAGTCAATCCACATTTTCGAGTTATGTGAGGTAATTTAAATATCGATAAGGCATTTTACGCTGGAGCGAGGCTCGTCGATTGAGTGAAAATGTTTAATGCATCGCGGCCATTCACGGTTCCTTTTCGTTGGTTTTAAACGCCGCTCGTGGTTTTATTGCTCGCTATGTCGGAAACGCGCTCGTTTCAGCGTTTCCTCTCTCGAACGACCAGCGTATGAAGCTATTGCGCACTTCGCGACCGCTGTATATGTTAACCGCTACCCGTTAACTCGCACTTTTAACGCTCGCTTCTGAAAATTCAATTTACGACTTATCAAAATTGCGCCCTCTCTATCTCCGCTTGCCGTTTTTTAATCTTTCGCAAGATTCAATTTGCCCTCCAATTAATCGAAAAATTGATAATATTCCCGCGCATTCTTGCGATGATAATTTATTCGCGCGGAGAGAAGCTTAATTATTCGTTAAACGTGCGCTAAGAGTAAATTATGCGCCGCGTGCCGAGCGGAATATTAATTTATTTATGAGTCTTCATCATCAATAGCCGCGAACTCGGCGGAGTGCATCGCCGATGGAAAAAAAAAGAGAGCGAAATCTCCAGAACGAGACGGTCATTCTGAATTATGTAAAGATAATGCAATAATGGCCTCTCTGATGATTTTCGAAGCAGACGAAGTTGGTTGAGCGAGTTTATTAAATAATTTATTAGAGTTTCTTATCCCCGTCGTGGAAATATATATTTCCGTTCTATATTTATTTCTTCTGTCCGTATATATTATATAAGTTTTCATTATTTTTATTTTTATTTTTATTTATATTATTATTTTGTTTATATTATTTTTATTTTTATTTTGTTTATTTTATTTTTATTTTTATTTTAGATATTAATGCATCATCCCACGAAATTCTCATTAATAGCAACGAATTTTAATCGAATCTTGTTTTTCGAGAATGTAATTTCTTGCAATTTTTTTCTTTCTTTCTTTTCTTAATCTTGTGTTACATGCATCTTGCGCGATCGGATGCCATTTTGACGGCTCCTGCCAATTTTCAAGAATCCAGGATAGAAACGAGCGTGTCCGTTAACGGGATCAATGTCGACGAACGCATCAATCCTTTTTGCTCGCCCATAAATCATATCAGACCTTCGAACCATTCGTCGTTTCCATTCGCTCGAGCGCAAGACATCGCGATGATAATTCTCGTCGAATGAACGCGATACGTGTGTGTGTGTGTGTGTGTGTATTTATATGTGTGTGCGACTATAGAGGCAGTTGATGAGATCAATCTTTAAATTTTCCGTGGAATTCTTTATATATTATTTATTTAGCAATATCGAAAAAAAATATAAATCGCCTTATCATATAAATATAATCGATTGATTCATTAATTAATTAAATAAACAGATTCTATTAGAGTAACTTTTAAATTAATATTGTGACATTATAATCTTAGCTCAAAATAAATAAAGCATCTCAAAGTTTATATAAAAAAATATGATTAAATAATAAGTAAATTCGTGAGATATATCATCATAGCGATTACGAACGAGCAGGAGAATGTCATTGTCTCGTCTGACATTTCTACTAATGTCACCGTTTAATGTCTTCTCTCTTTAAGCCACCCCCGCATCATTCGCTTCCTCGCACAACTCACTGAATATTCACCGAGACTTCTCGTCTTCCCTCCTCGTTTCGTTCCTTTTCCTTCTCGTTTCCTTTGTGCGATGCTCGGATGACTTCACCGCGCTACTTCTCTCGCTATTTTTGTTGAAAGATGTTTAGAGTGACGTTTCTTCATTGGATCGAAAATATCGAAACGTCAAAGTAAATAAACCTTAATTTTAATGTAAATTGTTTGACAAGAAAAACATTAAAATAAAATACAAAAAATTATTATTTAAATATTTAAAAATTATTAGTTTTCAGATATCAAAAAATTTTTTGAAAATTTTAAAAAATTAAAACAAAATCGCAGTATTTCCTCTCATAATTCCAAAACTTGACAGTTGTTTTCTTTTTTTAAATTAGAGTGATGCATCGGGGCTTCTTCCGCAGAAAAAGAAACTTCTTTCGTGTCATCTAATTCAATGATATATCACGCTCGTCGAAATTTTATTAAAGCGCGCGACAAAATGGCCGCCGACGCCGTCTATTTTCTCGGGATTTGCGAACATCATCGCGAAATTTCCGCGAAATTCTCCAATTCGACGTCTACGCTAATATTCTCATTCGAGGCTCGCCTTAGCTCGGATTGTCGCTTGTTGATTCCTCCTTGAATCTACTCTCGTTTTCGGCAGTTTCTCTACCGTGTTCGCCGTCTTCAAGGGAGAATAACCGCCAGTCTCTTCCTCTTTCAGCGCTCTAATATATTCTCTCTCTGAGAAATTGTTTCTCCTAATCCAAGGACGCCAAGTCGCTCGAAAATTGAAAGAGATATTGAGGAGGCGCCAAGACGACATTGTAATTTATCGCGATGGAGACTTATTTCTTAAGAGACTTTGAAGCAATTTTATATTTTGTAGAGAATATTATAAATGTGTTTCAATGTGTAAATATAATACATATTTTTAATATATTTTTACATATATAATATAAAAATATAATTATATAAAAATGTATAAAAAAAAGTATTAAATATAAATATGCAAAATTATTTTTCTCCATAAGAAGAAATACTCAAATACGTAAAAAAAAATCTTTCGTGCGTGAGAGAAACTTAAACAACGTGGAATAATTTTTAATTTGAGATGAAATCGCTTCATTTAATAATCGCAGGAAGTACAAAGAGCGAAACTGTGTTCCAGGTTTCTGTTCACTTTTAACGTTCTTTTTTTTTTTAATTGAGAAAATATCAAGGCGGAATTGTGAAAATTACCTACGGTAGATCAGACGGCTATTGCGACAGACCGGCATTATACGGTTCGCAGTTGCATAGCGGTGCAGTGCAGCTAATGAGTGCAACGCGGTTATAATGCAACTGTGTAACTTCAACTGCTGCGCGGCAGGGGTTTGAAGATTATTATTTGGCGTTTAACCCAATTACATTCTTCCCCCGTTGGCGATTCGACACGCTCTCGTCACAATTTGTTGTTTCACCGTCCCGAGGCTATTTATCATTTCAATTCAGCTATAACTGCCCATCGACTTTCACAATTTTATTCCATTTTTTTCACGCATAGATATTTATTATTCTCATTTTGATTATTTAATTTATTAGATTATTTAATTTTTGATTTTATTAACATTTAAATAAAATAAATTTATGTTTACAGTTTGTGTTAATATAAATTAATGTAAAGTTACATAAAGTAATGGGCGAAAATTAGTTGACGCGCAAGAAGCTTGTGCGTTAACGAAATATAAATGATAAAAAAATTGTTATTTATTAATACTCATTTACAGAGAGTACGTAATATAAGGCAATGGCCGAGAGGTAAATATGCAAATGGTTCAATTACCACGATTCTCTCTCCGTCATGTTTAACCGGCGATTTCCCATTCCGGCGCATCCACGTGTATCCCGACAAAGCTCGACACGCAACGAGGGCCGCATCTGTCGAACAAGAGCCAAGTCACGTGACGGTGGGCGAGGCTCATTAGTTAATTAAACAAAGTTTGTTTAAACATGCGATCTCGACTCGACCTTGTCTTCTTTCTCTCTCCCCTTCCCTCCCATTATTTTTTTCAAAGCTTCCACGTGGCCTCGTGTCATATAAATTTCCTCTCACACACGACAGTGTTTTCTCGAACTTATAAATATTTCCGACAACGTTGTCTCGTTAATTTCAAAAATGAAAATTAAAATCGAAAGAAATTAAATTCACATAATTTAAAATAAAAATAATGTGTTTAAATTTAAAATTAAAACAATTTATTTAAAATTAAAATTAAAAATAAAATAAAAAAAGAAGTAATATTAAAATAATGTTTAATATTAAAATTAAAATAAAAAAGAAGTAATTAATACAATAATTTAAAATAATTTAGAAAAGAAGATCAATGAATCTCTCAGGGATTTCTTATTTAATTGACTTGCTGCGAACGAGAATAAAGATACTTTCGCGATTTCCTTGTTACTCGCAGATACGTTCGTTAATAAATTACAACTAAAATGAATGGGCGGTTAATGTAAAAACCGCTCTCCTATGAAAACAATTTATGTATAGTCGGCTACAAAGGCTATCGGCAAAATATCGATTGAACCGTCATCGGCATCGGCGGAAATCAATCTGCCCGCCGGCAAATTGCAGCGATAATTGCGACACGCGAGGTCCATTCGCCTCGCGCGATGTATCGGCTGCCAATTAAGGAAAATCGGAACAATATCAATCCGCGGAATTTTTGCGAAAAAATAAAAAAAGAAAAGCCGGCTCGTTAAGGAACAATTCATTGGAATTTTAATTTTACGAACTCGCACTATTATCGATTAAAAATGAGCGCGTACTCGCAATTATTATGCGGTTATAAATTTCTCAAAGTCCCCGGGGAAGGAGGAGTCCTTGCGATTCCTGTTGGGACGATAATCCACCGCTGGACAGCGGCCTCTCTGTCTCGTGGAAAGTGCGTACGGTTTACCAGCGAGTGCGTAAATATGTATTAGCTGCGCGAGTGCGTGCACCGGCACTTTTCCGATTTCACGCCGTGTGGAAAAACAGCCTGAGCGGAAAACGAACACGCGCAACCGGCTAATTCGCCTTTATCCGTCATTTTATCTCGCGACCGGTTTTCCTGCCGGAGCCTCCTCTCTCTCTCTCTCCCTCTCGGAATCGGGTTAAAACACGCGTACGATAACCGACGACGTAGTTCCATTGCCAATAAAAGGTAGATGGAGAGATTATTTCATTAACACTCGCACTTACACTTGGAAAAGTGCAAGAACGCGTGTTAATCGATCGATTGCACTTTTTCTCCTCGCACTTTCTTGAAAAAAAATGTCGATATCGAACCCAATCGAGACGATTCGATCAAATCCGGCTGATGCGATGGGCATTCCAGATAATTAATTTAGTAATTACGCTCGTTCGATTATCAACAGGAAGTGATTTCGATGAATTTTTGGATGCGTAAGTGTTGTAAGAATGTTCAAAAGTACATAGTATATCTTTTCGAGATTGCAATAATTTCTCGAGATTAATTCATATTTTACGAGCGAATGAAACTTTAAAAATAATAATAATAATAATAAGACAAAAAATAATAATGAGACAAAAGCTCTTGGTTAATAAATAAATATTTTAGAAGTAATTAAGAGTAATTTTTTAAGAGCAATTAAAAGATGACAAATTATGATTAGTATAATGCATATTTTAATAAGAGACGTTTCCAAATTTTAAAATTTTTGGAGAGAGATTTGAAAAAATAATATATAATAGATTTGAAGTTAAATTAAAAATAATAAATTTTAAGTTAAATTAATTTTAATAAATAATAATTTTTATTTTATTAGAAATACGCACTTTCGATATATTGTAATTTTAATCATTTGTGATATGAAAGCAAGCGATGAAAGCAAATTGCGTAATGCAATCAATTATAAGTAAAAAGTTATTGCATATACAACGCGTTAGAACGTGAAATTACTAAAAATCTACTCTCCTCTTAATTGATTAAATATATATATATATATATATATATCACGGATATTTGTTAATTAATTTGCAAGGGAGCTCGTTAAAATATGAAAGCTTATGCGATGGAGTATTTTTGGTATAGAATATTTTTATATCGAATTCTGGAGAGATATTTTCAAGGGATATATGTTTACTAATCATCACGTTCGGTGGAAAACGATATACATAACTCGTTTAATTAACAGTTGTGCCGACACTCCCGATATAGCTCTAGATTAAAATTATATTTCCCATGGGATATTTGCACGAAAGAACGGGATATGTGTCTCGTTTAATTAAAAAACATCGAAGAAAAATGAAATCGATACCATAAATATAATCCATTGGATATAAATATGATCCAATGGTTAGTAAATTGCTTTTAATACCTTAATACCTTTATTTTCACGTTAGTAAAAATGAAAACGCGCCTTCCAAGGGACTCTTATAACCCCAAAAAATTAGAAACGCCCGATTTTACTCGTCTACTTCGATCAGTTTACAATAATTATATTACTCCGGATGTAACGAACTGATCACACGTTACATCACACGCCTGGGTTAGGGGGTTAAGTGTGATTTATATAGTCAAGCTGTCGTTTATACACGAGCTTATCGAGAGAGGCGCGCGTTTGTGCGAAAATAACGCGAAAATATTCGACGCCGGCTCGACTGATTTATGCGGCTCGATTAATCTAGGTTACCGCTATCGAGCGCGTTTGCGTATTCGCATAATCGGCAGGGTGAACGAACCTCGGCGTCGGGGAAAGTAAGAAGCTTTATATCCGCGAAACTCGCCGCGCGATTTGTTCGATTAATCGTCGGATCGCTCTTGTTTTGCATGTGTTTTTTTTTCAAATTTTTTTTAACCGCTTGAGAGATGGAAATTCAAGCTGACCGGGAGACAGCTAATTGAAATGGGCATCGGGCTCAGATTAAAGTACAAAACAAAGTCGCTTCTCGCAGAATGATCGATTGCGTTCCGATTCAGCAGCAATTTTCCTCGATTTTTTCCATTTTTTTTTTTGAATGCAGAAATTATATTAATTATTGCACGATTGCGTTTCGTCGATAAACACATCGGCGTCGATTAATCGCTGCGTTTTATTCGTCCCTTCGGATGACGGATGACCGGTTCCCCTCATCTCGATGACACGAGTCAAAGTGAACGTCTTGGTGCGCTCATTTCGTTGTCGTCTTTGCCATTTATCTAATCATCATTCTGGCGCCCACACTTCAATCAATAACGAATTATCTCGCTCGTGCATTGTAATAATGCTATGCGTTGTAGGCTCGATTTATTTCTTTAATTGACGGAGTTTTGCGAATAAAATTCGATCGTCACAATTTAATTATTTATTTTATAGTGATATATTTTGAAAAATATGATATATATGTAGTCATAATGTATCATGATATAAAATCCCGTTATATTATATTCAGAGATATACTGTTCTTTATTTATGGCGTATAAAGTTTGTGTAACTCAATACGCATCCGCCGTGCGATATAAATGCGATACTTAAATTGCAAGCGGTTAATTAAAGCGAGTAAATTTTAGTTTTATGCTGATGAAGAAATTCTGCGTCCGCGGATAATAATTAAGCTAACAAAGACATAAGGATCTCTGGGTCATAAAATATTTTTTTTAAGAAAATAAAATTTTGTACGCATTAATGAAGCAAATTATTTTATTTAAAGAGATGAAGTGTCATGTTCTCAAAATTAAGCGAATAAATGATGTTTTATTATATTATGAATTATATATATTTATAATAATCTAATGGAAAAAAATAGGGAGAATAGGAAATTTTATATTGATCATAATATTTATTTTTATAATTAATATAATTAATAATTTTATATATATAAAGTATAAAAATATAAAAAATATCTTATAATTTTATATTTTAAATAATATAATTATAGAGTATATTAATAATAATATAGTAAAAAATAAAGGAAAACTAAAACAGCTTATATTAATAATACTTAAGAAATTAATTCCGATGGAAAGTGCTTCTTTCGTAATTTTATATCTCCAAACTTCTAATAGAAATGTTTAATTGATTAATCCAAGATTCCTGATGACTCATTCTATATAATCTACGATACCGAAAGATCCCATAGATTCCACGAATTCTTCGAATGTTTCACGAAACTTTCCCCACTTCAAACACCTCGAAAAGACAATCGAAAGTTATCGAAAGATATTAACTTCTCATTTGGCGGAGGAAGGATTAAAACCATCAGACAGATCGATGAAACGCCTTTAAACGACGCTACCGCTTCTAAGGTACGAGGGGGGGAAGGGGGCGCTTTATTTATAGCGGTCAATAGACGTTTGCGTAAGTCAACCGGTGCACTCTCGACCCTTTTTAACGTGTGTACGGCACATGCACTCACCTCGCGAGGAGGATACCCACACGCAGGCGCGACGTGCGGAAAAATCTCGAGGCGAGAGGCGAGTATGTTCACCTTAAGCCTTTAGTCCAGCGCGGTCGCACGCGACGTGCGCATCGTGTGCGCAGCGCAATTCGTGCCTCTTCGTGATCTCTCTGCGAGAGCTCGGCCTCGCACGAACTCCAGACCCTCCAGAGGAAACGCGAGCAGGATCAGCCAGTCCTTCGATATGGTCAATTTTCGTAGATCAATTCTCGAAATTTATCTTTCAATCAGGAACACGTTCCTTCACCTCATTTGACGTTTACCGATTCAGCGATAGACGTGAATGACGTGAATATATATAACTGTCACTTTCAACGTGACGTTTGGTTGAGATAGAAACTGGCCATATCGGAAGATGGAATGATCCCATTTGAAAATCTTTTGTGGAGGTATTAAGGTTCCCCCCAGGATGGGGGGATTATTTTTAATCGTGATTAGGTGTTAATTCAACGTAGTGCAAATTTATGATGCGGTTGATGTTTACCTTCAAAGTCTGATAGGTCGAGAATTATCCGACGATAGTGATGGGAAAGTGTTTGCTTCGATCCTCGTAAGAGATTCAACATAATTTGAACGCGTTGCGCTGAAATCATGAAGTGATAACGCGATAAACTCGGCGAATTATGCGAGACGCCAACGTTGGCGATGTTTGGGTGACGATGACGGAGCCTTCATGCTCCGATGAGAGATTCATCGGGATGCGATGCTAATTAACGATCGCGCAGAAAGCGATTCGAGAGGAGGAGGAGGCGGGGGAGGAGAGGAATCGACGCCTCGTTCGACGCAGTGGAAGATGCTCGGGCATTTTGGCAGCAACGAGAGCATATTGGGCTACCTCGCGGTCAAAGGTACACATATTTATCCTAATACACGGGAAAATACCGTACAAATGATAGTAAAATTATCGTAGAAATTACTGTAAAATTATTATAAAAATTAGATTAAAAAATTATTATAAAAATTATGGTAAAAATTATCTTAAAATCGTGGACCATACTAAGTTAAAAGAAAAATCGCAATATTTTTACTTAATAATATTATGTGTATGTTTTATATTTTACAAAAGAGGGAATCATTCAAATATTCTGATGCGCAAAACAAATGCATACTCATTAAGCTGTATTATTCCAGATTTATTTTAAAATGTAAAGAAATGTAATTTTCATATAATTTGTACTGTAAAATTGTTACCAAAATGAATTCTCAATCGCGATGATAAAGTTTCGACCGACGATCGCACGTTCGGGTCCGCAAAATTTTGACATCAGCACGAATGCACGCTCGACAAATTGGCAAGCTTGATATAATAAAAATATAAAATTAATTGTAATATAATATGTTAAAAGTATAATTAAAAAAATATAATTAGCTATAATATAATGTATTAAAAATATAATTAAATAATAATTAAATAATTAAATATAATTAACTATAATATATTAAAAATAACTCTTATTGACGAAAAAAAAATCAACAAATTTTTTAATTATAATAACGAAATTTAAGCAATCGCAGCAAGACGCGCGTCTCGAACGCGTGTTACCGGTTTCATTACAGAGAGTACTCGCGTCGTAAAAATTTATTACGAATAAGAGGTCCAGATAAGAGGTTCGCAGATGCAGGTCGAAGGAAAATGCGCTCGACGAATTTACGGTAATTTAGCGTCGCGAGGATTCGCAAATTAGCGGCGAGTCACACTTGCGCGTTCATCTGTGCGACAATTTGCTTGGAAAGTCGGAGTGGAGAAAGCTGAGGACTCTTAATTTTTTAATTAGCTTAATCGCGAGAGGAGCGACAAATTTGGCCGGGACTCGGCCAAGGATCGCCATCGCGCCGGTTCCGATTCGCAACGCGATATATTATTCCCCTTATTTATGATTACTTATGCTTTCGCAGCTGCTTACCCTCGCACTTAAACACACTCGAGATGCTCGAGTGCATTAGCCGTAAATCTAAGATGAATATTTTACACGAAACTAACTGCGTTTTTTTTTTAAAGCGAGTCTCTCGGGCGATTTAACGTTACGATATCCTCGAAATTAATAAATCGCGAACGATTAAAATTTTATATAATTTCTGCGACGCATAATTTTTGCACGATCTTTAAGAAACTTGCATTATTTTTCTTAAGCGACAAAACTTGCTCGAAAATTTCTTTTTCTCCTCGATAATTTCAAAGTAGTTTCTATACCAAAGTTTTCAGATTAATTATTAATTTATTATTTTCAGATTAATTATTAATTTATTATTTTCAGATTAATTATTAATTTATTATTTTCAGATTAATCATTAATTTATCATTCTTATAAATATAATTCAAAGATATTAATTTATTTTATTGAAAACTATTGAATTGATTTATTTTGGACTTTGTGATTTATCAAAGAGAGAATGAAAGAGACGCTTGCATATAAAAATTTCAGATTAGATATTATATCTCTCACACACATATACACGTACGATATTTTTTATTATAAATTTCTTCCGTGTTTGTCAATGAAATGCATCTCGACGTAATATAAAATCAATAGATATACGTTGAAGGTACGTGATTATTTCTTTATTTATCCAGCGTTTATCTCTTCCCGACGACCCCTCCCGATAATAATGGCGATGGCGGCCATGAGAGTCGTCGTAAAAACGTCGGCATTGTGTCTTTCCCCAATCCTTTCTATTTCTCCTTTTTCTTTACTCTCTTGTGATATCGTAAAAGGAGATCGATACGCGTCTGGATGCGTTTTTTTTTTTTTTTTGTCAAGATGAACTGCCATTATACAAATCTCGCTGCATATGAAGAGAAGTCTTATCGTCATGAAAGACGGAACGTTATGAATAATATCATGAAGAGAGAATTCAATATTCTCTTCGAATGGAAAAATTTTAATGGAGAGCGTCGACTATTGAATCTCCCTTTTTAGTTCTTATTAATCTATCAATATTTCATTTTATTCATTTTTATTTATTAATTCCAGTAGTTTAATTTTTAATACAGTTAATTATAAGGTATTTTCACGTGATGTTTTAATTTGATTTGTATTTTTTTCTCATATTATATAGGAAAAACATATTTTTAATAAAATAAGTCTATTATTGAGAAAATAATAATTAAAATTATAAATAATAATTTTTATTCTGCGATAAATTCTACAGATTTTTATTCTGCGATAAATGTTTTTTAAAATCAATTTAGTCCGAGATTAACAAAAATTTCATATTCTTAAAGCTCTACAAAAACTTGTAACTTTAAATAATTCCTTTATCTAAATTAAATATTACATCATACTTATGAAAAAAAGGAAAAATTCCATTCTCTAATACTCTTAAAAGTTTACCTTTCAGCTGTTTGCACATTGTATAAATGCGCCCTAAAAGTACCACTAGTTTGCCTACGTGTTTTGCATGCGTTCGTAGTCTTCGTCATCGAAAGCTATCGATGAAGATAAATGAAAAAAAAAGAAATGCTTGTTCTCACTTCTCGAAAAACCGTGACTTATGCGTTTCCTTCAAATGTGGTGAATGGCCGCGGTTATAGAGAGAGAGAGAGAGAGAGAGAGAGAGAGAGAGAGAGAGAGATTCCTCGGTCGAGGTGTTTACGAGTCACGATGTTCACTTGGCGTTGCCATAACGGTATTCCAACGCATCGATTTACACTTTGTTGGTGCGTGGAAAGTGCAACACACACCGGTTTTCATTTTCATTCATCCCATCTCTCGATTTTCTTCTCGGAGATTCCCAAGAATTATTTTCTCTTTCTCTCTTTTTTTCAAATCAAAGGCGACACATTCACAAATTGGCATTACAATCAAAATAAATTACTATTTTTGCAATAAATAAACTGTCTTTATAGATCATTCAATAAAAAAATAATTAATCAGATTTATAATTAATCTGTAAATTATAGAACGGCAAGAAAAATCACAATGCGATTGTGGTTCTTAAACGTACGTGATTAAATTTAATCGTCTATTCTTCTAATCTGTATTTTCAAGTACAATAAGAAATTTTGTTTACGTCGTGATGACGGAAACTAGAAATATTTTTTATAATTTTCTATATCAAAATTAAATTTTATTAATTTCTTTGCGATTGCTATAAATACTTCTCAAATTTTAATAATACCTTTTCGTGCTTTTCTCTTACATTTCTTCCCTCATTTTTATTTATTCAAATTTACATTGTATTATTTAGTGATTTATTTTAATTATTTTTTTATTGAATGATCTATAAAGACAGTTTATTTATTGAAAAAATAGTAATTTATCTTGAAAAATTTTTTGAAAAGGATCTAATTTATTTTTACTTTCATCGTGCAATTAATTTTGTAATCTTTCCCCGCGATTTCGTCGCGAGTAAAGTGGACGTCGACGAGAAATTGGCGAGAAATTCGAGGCGGACGACGCGCGAAACGTTCGCAAGATTCTTCGGCTTCTCTTTCGCATTCGCAACGTCGACGTCGGCGGTTTCGCGGTAACGTCGAACCGCTCGTGACGATTCGTTGCGGCGATATCGTTCGCATTCCATGGGGTGCACGTCACCTCGCGCCGAGCCGATCGCGCGAGGAGTCGTGTTCTCGAAAGTCGTGGAAAATTGCTTGGACTGAACCGCACAATGTAATCTATGTAACCACCTGCGTGAGGATGCGACGGAATATACGCTCGAGGAAGTATTGATCTCTTCTGTCGTTCGCTTCGGTATCTTTATGTCGAAGGTCTGCAAGAATAGAGAGAATATGTGTGTGCATAAATTTTATTTTAAACATTCAGAAAATATATTATCTTATTTAATTTTTATTTAATTTAATTTAATTTAATTTTATTTTTATTTTATTTATTTTATTTATTTTATTTATTTTATTTATTTTATTTATTTTATTTATTTTATTTATTTTATTTATTTTATTTATTTTATTTTATTTTTACTCGCTCATTATCCTTCCATTTGAATTTTTATTTTTATGGTTTATTGATAAAACGATAGGATATAAATATTTTTTTATATCTTTCGTCGTGAAATTTTCTCATCATCTTGACTAATAAAAAATTCTTGAAAAATTAGGCAAAAATCCTCACACACTTTGTATAATACTTTGAGCTTGAGAAATTGACAACCGTGGCTTCGTGTCATTCGCCGAGGCGGTCTTGACACTAATTCGGGCACATCATTAATTAGTCGCGTGGCGCGTCGCACTTTTTTTCGGATTCTGACACTTACTCGAGGCACATAATAACGAAGAAACGTCGCCGACAATATATATGCCCACACATGTGCCCTCGCTCTTTGTCAACCCGGGACGGAATGTCACGCCTATCGTGAGTCGTGCAAATCCACGTTACGTGTAATTGCTGTTTTACATCCGCCCTGATTACGAAACAGCGAGGATAAGTAACGCTCTCGTGCTCCGATTAAAAAAAAAAAAATAAAAATAATCGTGTCGTGATTTATTTATCCCTCCAGACGTTTCACAACTTTATACATTCTTGTGTTTGCACAACTGCTACGTTTGTGCGTAATTGAGTCTGCAATCCCTATCTTTGATAATATCAGCGTCAAGAGGAGGAAAAACTTGGAGTAGATGTTGTTTACAGATTTCTACATCGAACGAAATTTACGATTAACGGAGGATTCGTAGGAGAAGTATCGCGCAGAAAAGTGCGGCAACAGCCTCTTGATCATTTTAGCTACTTTTCCAAGCGATGCAAGCGCAAGACATCCTCGCATGCTCGGTCGAGCCAGCTGTTAATTCCTTTAATTATCGCCAGAAACTCTCTGCGTGTCGCGAGACATGTGCATGTTATCACGTACTGATAGCGACCCGTGGTAATTACACCGTTACACGATTAGCAAACGTACACAGACGTCGGGGATGCCCTCGAATTTGCACCTTCGCCGTTTCCCGGGAAATCGCGTGGCAAGAATCTCTGGTCAATCGTAATCAAACAGACTTAAAATGATAACGAGCAACGATCGATAAGGTTTACGATGTCAGTATCGTCGATGTTTAATCGATAAACATCGCATTTATATCTCGTAACTTTTCCATGTGCAAAATTATATTTGTAAATAATTTAGAAATTATTAATTTAATAATTTAAATTAAATATGAAATTAACATATCGTTAGAAATTTTGCATTTTTTAATTTTTTTAGATATTTGTATTTTATATATATTTTAGAATATATATAATATAAATAATATATAAAAAATAAAATATATGTATAAATTTTGACGTTTTTTTTATATTCTATCGAACGATTGTTAGTTTTTTAATTGTAATAAGATCGCAACACAATCTAATCCCTTAATTCAACATCTCGAAATCTAAATTACCTTGTCTTTCGACTTAAAATGTCAAGTATATAAAGTAAACATAAGCACATTCTTTTTACAGATTCCCAGGATGTCGATCTGGATGCGATCCTCGGTGAATTGTGCGCCCTGGAACGACGCTGCGATGGCGATATCGCCTCCACTCCTGCACCAGATACACAAAGGCCAGGACGACCTAACAGCGCAAGGATCAATCCGGGTGACAGCACTGACATCAAAAATGAAGGAGGTAGGCAGTAGTTCGAGAGAAATTTTTCACAATTTTATATCATTTTCGCTAATATATAAAATCATATCTAAAATTATGTATATATAATATTTATAATATTTATACATTTATGTTTATTTATGGTTATTATACATTTGTTTATTATATTTATATTTTATTTATATTAATATTATATAAATTTATTTATATTAATATTATATTTATTTATATTAATATTATATAAATATTATATAAATATTATATAAATATTATATAAATGTTATATAAATGTTATATAAATATTATATAAATATTATATAAATATTACATATACTACATTATTTTTGCGATAAAAATTTAATGCATTTTATCGTGCTCTTGTTAGGTATACGGACTGACAGCCCGGACAACGACAGCGCGTTCTCGGACACGGTGTCCATGTTGTCCAGCGAGAGTTCGGCGAGCAGCAGCGGTTCCGGACACAAGCCACCTCAGACCGTCCACGCGGCTCCTCAGCAGCAGCCGCATCAACTTGTCGGTGAGTCCCTCCTTTATCCCTTAAAAAAAAACGCGAGATAATTTTATTTCACTACATTTCAATATTCCTCTCTTTCGCCACCTTCCAAGGTACCTTCCCCGTATACGATTAAATTATTCTCGGAGAGGAAATCATATTTTCACGGCGGTATATTATATTTGCACAGATGCGATATGCGTGTTCTTATCGTTGCAGATGCAGCGAGCAGAGCGAAGGCGGAGAAGATCCGGCTGGCGCTGGAGAAGATGCGCGAGGCGAGCGTGCAAAAGCTCTTCATCAAAGCGTTCACGTTGGACGGGAGCGGCAAGAGCCTCCTGGTCGACGAAGGGATGAGCGTCGCGCACGTGTGTAGGTTGCTGGCGGACAAAAACCATGTGCCGATGGATCCGAAATGGGCGGTGGTCGAGCATCTGCCCGACCTTTTCATGGGTGAGTTTATCGCCTTTTTCATTTTCCAGCTCTGTGACGCTGCAATATTTATTCACGACGCTAGTCTTTAATAAGCTGATCTCAATTTCGAATTATTTGTCAGCATTTGATGTATATGTTTTTTCTTTTCTTGGTATTTTTATGTAATACTTTGAAAATTCATATAATTATGTACACAATTATATATTAATTATATTATTATATATAAGTTGTATGATTATATATAATATTTAAAAAAATATATATATACATATATATTATATTATAATTATTTATAATTTAATTTAATGATATTTTTCATTTAATAATATTTTAAAATAGATATGTAATAAAAGAGAGTATAAAAATATATTTCCAAGATCAAATTATACTAAAGAATAATATCTCTGTGTTTTCTATGTCAATTAATATAATAATACACAGTTTCTATTTAATGTTTGCTTTTCTTCATATTGGAATTTTTCCTTAAATATTTATAATATATTATTATTATAATTTCCTAAAATATTTAAAGTATATTTTATTATATTTTAAATATAATAATATATTTTATAATATAAATTTAAAATATTAATTTTAATATTTATTTATTTTAATTATAATATTAATTTAAATTATTAAATATTTATAATATATTTTATTATTATAATGACAAAGTTCAAGAAGATTATTTAGAATGAATAATGAATGTTTCAGAGAGAGTTTACGAGGACCACGAATTATTGGTGGAAAATCTTCTACTATGGACCAGAGATTCCAAAAACAAACTGCTCTTCGTCGAGAGACCGGATAAGACGCAGCTATTTCTCACGCCCGAACGATTCCTTCTCGGTCCTTCGGATCGCGGCGGCGGCGAATACGACGATCACTCGAGAAATATTCTACTGGAGGAGTTCTTCTCGAGCAGCAACGTCGGCGTGCCCGAGGTAGGAGGCGATGTGTTTTACGATCCTCTCGTATCTTGGCAACCCCGAGACCGAGCGACGTGTATATATTCTGATAACGAATTCATGCTGGCACACATTCCGTTGGCTCCTCTTCTGTATCGATTGCCCGATTTGCTTCTAGGTCGAGGGTCCACTGTACTTGAAGTCGGATAGTAAGAAGGGCTGGAAGAGGTATCACTTTATTCTACGAGCCTCCGGTCTTTATTACTGGCCAAAGGAAAAGGCGCGCACCGCCCGAGATCTCGTCTGTCTTGCAACATTCGATGTTAATCAAGTTAGTAACGTTACATGTGTTTTACTTCCCTCATTCCTTGGTAACTTGTGTAAGAAAATGTCTCAACAATTATATGTGTGTGTTGTATCTTTTCTATATTATATTTTAAGACTTTGATCAGATATCTTTTCTTTTCATCATTTCATATAAAAGTTCATCCTTTTATAGAGAATAGTATTGTACAATTTATTGTTATTAAACTAGGTTTACTACGGCGTTGGTTGGCGAAAGAAATACAAGGCGCCCACGGATTTCTGCTTTGCCGTGAAACACCCGCGACTGCAGCAGCCAAAATCCACTAAGTACATCAAGTTCCTCTGCGCGGAGGATAACGCTTCCTTGGAGCGATGGATGGTCGGCATTCGCGTGGCCAAATATGGCAGGCAGCTGATGGAGAACTATCGGGCACTGGTGGACGAACTGGCGCAGGAGGATTTGGATCTATTGGCACATGCCAGATCGTGTTCCGTCAGCTCCATTGCTACGCCGCCGAATCAGACTCAATATAACACGACAAACGATAACGCGAGGCAGTTTACGGAGATTGTAAGACAGCACAGCAACGATGCAACAGTCGTCGTCGCGACAAGACAGTACGATGGTAGCCAAAGGCAGAGCTACAACAATCCGGAACAACGGCAGAGCTACAACAATGATGGCAGACTGAGCAGAGCGAGCAGCTCCAGCTCCAGCGGATGTTTGTCTGATGGGGCGCCGAGTAGCTGTGAGGTGAGCACTATTTGATTGATGCAATATTGAAAGAAGTCTATGAAAGTAATTGTTTTTCTTCTATGCTGCTTCTGCATCTCACAAAATAGTCACATGTACAATTGCCTGTTTCTAATATAATCGTTTTTATTAATTACATTGATAGGTGGCCTTTGAATGCGGCGAGTTTCCAACTGGTACGATAAAGCGGAAGCCATCTATGAATCCAAAGTTGCCCCTTACGTCGATCACAAGGCAATTGAAGGAAGTCGGCGAGACTGTGCGGGACGAACCGGACTCCTGTCCGAGCCCGACGAGCTCGGGATCCGGTACGTTGACGAGAAGACATAGTCGCCGGCGAAGCGGCACTGATTCCGACGGATCTGGAACTCTAAAGAGACATCATAGATCTGGAAATGCGACGCCAGTCAGTCCAGTACCACCTGGCACACCGGTGAGAGAAAGAACGAGCCCTATGGGATACAGCAGATCAGAAAGTCAAGAATCCAAGACACCGACGAGTCCAATGCAAGCATGCATGGTAAGTATATCAACGTAATTTCTATATTAACGAGTTTTTGATACATGTAACCTTTTTATTTGACTATAATCTTGAAAAAAAAAGAGATTAAAATATTCGATGTCTCTGAGAAACGAGTTTTTGCGCAGATGGATTCAATCACATCGCTGCCACCGCCACCGTCGCCATCGAGAGTCGTTGAGGAAGTCGAGTCCGACAATGAGCCGCTTCCGCCGCCGCCACCTGAAATGTTCCGATCGAATCTTTCGCTGGATTCTCTGCCGCCGCCGCCAGCGCCCGGCGAGCTTCCAGTTTGTAACACGCCGGAACTCACGGGCTCGTCGTTGAGTCTTGTGTCATTACCGCCACCGCCTAGTCCGCTGGTCGGCGAAACTGGAACGATACGTCGCGCCAGACCTAAACAGTCCACTCCTACGAACTCTATAACTCCTGAGAACACTCCTACGCACAATCCCAGGTCGCAATCCAATCAAATGTACGTGAATGCGAACAGTATCGCGCTGAACAGCAACTCAGTCCAAAACAGTCAGAATTACAACTCGAATACGGCGACTCACAACACGAACAGTACCGCCAATTCCGTATCCTCCCCGCATAGTTCCTATCCAGGATCGACAGCGAGCACGCCGACCTATACTCCGAGTTCACCCAGCTTTGCATCGCCACCACCGTTTGTGCCGCCGCCGGCTTATGGCTCCCAGCATGTCAACTCCCAGAGTCTGCCAAACAGGAAAGTCGAATCGATGTACGCGAGTCATCAGCCCAACCACAACACGATTCAGCCCATCAGGCCAAATCCTAACATGGACACTGTTCGACGTAGCGCCATGAAGCAAGGAAGTAGCCATTATGCAGCGCCACCGTACCTGGCTGAGCTGAAAGCCGCCTCCAGTCCACAGCCGCAGCGTCGGGTGACCATTCAGGAACCACCGACGTCGCCCAAGTCAAAGACTGGCACTGGCAAGAAGATCACGTTCAACCTGCCACCTCAACAGGAACCCAGTAGTCCTGCCTTGCCGCAACGGAAGCCGACGCCACCCAGGAGATCCGACAGCACCAGGCTCACGTCGCCCAAGAAACTCGCCGCGTCCGATCAAGCTCCGCCGGGTGATTTCCTGAAGGATCTCCAACGAGTGATGAGGAAGAAATGGCAGGTCGCGCAAAAGTGCAAGTTGGACTCGACGACGACGCCGCACGAGGTGCTCGGTTTCCGAGATCCGCCTCCTGCTGTGGCTGACTATAGGGAAACCAATGTGTCCAACTGGGTGCAAGAGCACTATGGCGCGGACAATCTTTACGAGAACGTTTACGCGACGGATCCCCACGCACCGGTTGAATACGCGTCCAGTCCAGCCCGGCAACCGACGGTGAGATTCGCGGACGAGAATCGCAGTATGAACATCGTCAACGCGATCGCCGGTAAGAGAAGACCGCCACCGCCGCCGCCCAAACGGGCCGAGACTACGCATCTCACCACCACCAGGGCGATGCACTGACAATAGCAGATAATCCAGCCCCATCCCGAGAGGCGATGGTACTGCTGTCTCTGCAGCTGGTGGAAGGAGTAAGACGAGGAACGTCTTCGCAATTATTTCATCTGTTCTTCCGGGATGCCGGGTATATATCGAATTCATTCGTTCCATCTTGCTGTTCAGAGAATCGGAGAAGAGAAGAGGAAACGCTTCTCCAGTAAAGGAAAGGTTGTATAATTTTGCTGCGTACTTTGTTGCTGGACTGATTAACCTTGGGAGAATGATAAGTTGAAAAAGAGAAGAAATTGTTCGGATACGAAAATTAAAAAGAGAATATTTATGAATTTGATTCTGGGAGATTATGTTACACATATACAATTTTAAAAGAACTGTTTTGCTAGAAGATTTATACGAATATTGTCAATCGGAAGAAGACACTCAAATTACCAGTAATGAGATTACGAGAAGTTTGAAGGTATCTTGATGGATCACAAGGGGATGAATATCGATGAACCGTCCTTTCCGGAAGATCTCCTGAACCTATACAGTAGAACTGCCGTTTCGAAGCTAATTCGGAAGCCGAGTGATGTAAATGCTCTTTCGAGCCAAGCAACGAATTGAATAAACTCGAGTCCACGACAGAGATTCGATCAACATACAAGGAATACTGCCACACATACAGAGGATGTGATATAACTCGTAAGCCCATGTCCCCGGGATCCAAGGATCGCGCAGGGAAAACGAAGAAACTATAGAAGAAAACAGCAACGCGACAGAACGCACAATGCGCGAATTGATGGATCGAATCTTATGAATAGCGATTTCATGCAGAATCGCTCATGAGTTCTTTTTATTGCGCATATTTCATAACCGCTAACTGCCTCTGCGTCTGCGATTCTCTCAAGTATACTTGGATGTGTGATAAATATTATAAAGTAAAAGAAGTAATCTAAATATATAAAAGAAGTAATCTATATATGCGGATAAATATCCTCAAGTTTGACCTTTCAAGTCGGTGATCAATACAATTGAACGCCCGACGTCTAATTTAATATTAATTTATCCAAATTTAATATTTGTTCTTCAAGGATGTAGCGAAAAATATTTTATAATGCGCGTATTATAATCTCTGGTATAATTTTCTTGAAAAGAAGAGAATATATATATATATGTATTTTTTTTTTCATTTCGCAAGTCTTTGTTCGCTGTTTTTCGTTTTGAGATGAAGATTTTAGTTGAAAATTCAAATTATATTGCCCCAAAGATTACGATAACGACAGGAATATATAATTATATTCTATAATGTGTAAACTGCAATGCGCTCAGAGGGAACGTCGCGAAGTGGAATTGATCTCACTTTGGAACAGATCTCCTCGATTGTTTTTTTTCCAAACGAGAATGTTTTTATGACGAAAATAAAAGAAGGAATATACGAGAGATCAACTTTATCGGGCTCCTTCTTCATGCAACTATACGTCTATTGCGATCACATCCCTTGTGCATAGGTATATATGTATATAAACTGAGCATATACGCGACCATTTACATCGGTATATCGACTTGATGTGCTGTACGTGTAGTTGTATCATACGATTCAGACACGACGATAACGGTTCGTCGATTGTATCCGATTGGAATAACATAACGATGATCTTTTTCTCGCTTATCGTCGGAGCGAGACCTCATCGCGAAGACTCGAGATCCCGTTTAATGCGTCACTTTTTCGTTCGACGACGGAGTAAAACTGAGAGACTTCGATCCAGGTGAAAAATGAAAAATGAGAGAGATTCTCCGATAATTATCGATTACTTGGAGATTCTAGAGTCTAGATAAAACGAGTACTACTTTGGATACCTTAAGTAGAGCTGCCAAGAGGAACGTTGCGCGTATTATTTATCCGTATATTTGCTTGGCTCGTTCATCCTGGTGGTTTTATTTCTTATACCGAGTATCCAACTCCTAGAATTGAACTTGGAATGTTGCGGTCCAGGTGTGCGTGCGATTATCTCACGTCGCCGATCGAGGAGAAAATGAGATACGCGTTGAACGCGTGTGTTCGTCGAGATCATCGCGCTACAGCCAACGATGAGGAACAATACCGTGCGTTTGTGATCACTGATGGAACCTTCAGCAACGACTAGCCGAGCCTTTCGAGGTCGCGTAGCTGATGTAGTTTTATATCTCGATTTGTATCGCGTTTTTCGCGCTTTTCGAACCACTCACGCGAAGGTTTCACCACTTTTCTCGATTTTTACCAAGAGCATCTGTATCGTCAAGTTTTTTATATGTGTAAAAATTGGTGGCCGCTCGAGAGAGCCCGTTTGTGTGCGAGATGATCAATCCGTAGAAAGTATTTTATAAGATCAAATCTTTTTGATACGCAGAAATATTTCGCCATAGAATATGTAGAAGAAAATTCACGTCTTTGTAAAGACGGTTTGTCGACTGGCCGACATTTTCGGGCCGAGACAGGCCGTCTCCGATTTTCCCAAGTCTTGTTCGCAATATTTCCTACGATTAAAATCATAAAGCTGTGTGCGAGATGCTATTACTGGGATTGGCTTTTTCGAAAATTAGATATTTCGCGCGCTGTCATATTTGCGCGCGAGGCTCTTTCCAATTTTCTATATATATAAAAAAAAAAGTGTGTCTGTGCGCGAGGACTTTTTCCGATTTTATAAAATATTTACACCGTATATATTTATACATCGCGACCGGATTTTCAGCACTTTCTTCACGCCGTGCCTGAAGCGCGAGGACTTTTCCACTCTTCAAGGAGATTCGCGCACCGATCCCGCTCTCTCGAGTGACTGTAACACAATCGAATTACTTAATAACGATAGCTAAAGACTAACTTTAAAGCGAAACCGTCGATATATGTGTCGATTTAATTGTACTCCCTGCGCATATTTACGCGCAGGTTTAATCAAACTGAACCAATAATATATATATAAATGCATTTTTGAGACTAATATACCGAGAGATTTTACTAAGCCTGAATACAGGACGAGGGTGACTTTTCATGTACGAAATTTGCGAGGATATTTTCCTTTTCAACGAGTACGATATCGGTTCTCCCGCTTGGAACGCGCGAAATCTTTCCCCTCTCGGGTGAAGGATTTCAAGATTTCGTCTTCAGTATGTTTTACAGTTTTTTTTTAATCATTCTAATATAAAATTTTAATTTTTTATTAATTTCTTACTCTCCATTTTTTGACATAACACTTTGTTCTTCGTGCAACACGCTGCGCCGCGATTTATTCTCTAAGCAAACTGATACGGGACTCGTTGGAAATGCTGGCGTGCTGAGACACTTCTTCTGTCAGGTACACTCCTTAAAGGAACTTTCGCATTCTGAGAAGGTAGCTCTAATATTCGATGATGTACGCGTGCTGCCCGTCGCTTAATTTTAGAACGAAAGGGTCAGTCGTTTTCTCGTTCGTTTCGAAATTCGCGATTGAAGCTCTCGAGATGAGTGCAATTGGCTTTTAGGGATAGAAGCTGAGATTAGGAACTTGTGGAGAACGAAATCGAGAAATCAAGCGTGATATTTTATACCGATTACTAACAGGAATAATAATATCTTGATTGATTGTATTTTTTCATAGCCGATAATATCGACTTGTTAATTAAAAAAAAATCTATCTTATTTAATTAGAACAACTTCTACGAGCAAAAGTTTAACGTGAGACAAATATTTAAAGGAGCATTGTATTTTTATTTTTTCGAGAATAAGGATGAAGAGAGGTAGTCGACCCTGGGTTATATTGTATCGTACCTTTTTCGATTTATATAATCTAAGTTGTACGTATAGTTCTGTAAATATTTGTAATACGAATGGTACTACGAAGGCAGAAATTGTTGTCGATGACGTCGCGCGGGCAACGATATAAACGCATTTATGTTATTTAGAATGAGAAGAGGAGAAGAGCGATGAGTCTTTGGAGATTTTGACTCTTCTTACGCACGTTTGGAGTTTTCAGTTAATCGTTTAGGGATCGCTTCTCGATCAATTATCGCGAGGACGCTGCGTTTGCATCGCAAAAATCGATTCGATGTAGCTTATAACACTTAGACCTTAGATGATTGCAGGTTGTTTCGGATACATTCTCTGTGCAGATGTGTTTAAAAAAAAAAAAGAATAAATAAATTGCGACAATACCATTATTTCTGTGACTCTCGACGCCAGTTGTTTAGGTATGACTCTACCGGACGAACAAAGAAATGCGCAGCAGTTGAAATATTATAGGTATTATATTCATGTTTTTATGTAAATAAATTTTTGGTATATTTCAATGATCGGCGATTTGTTTTTCATTCCATTCCGTTTCCATATATTCCTCAACATTTGTTATAGATCGATGCATTTAGATTGTAATATATTTCTTTCCTTCTCTTATAAACGATGTAGAATGTACACTGTGTCTTTCCTATATTTTATTATATAATATAAATTTTACAATAGAAAAATTATTGTCGAGAAATAAAGTTTGTTTTGATAAAATAATAAGAATCTTATATAAATTAACTAATAGTGTTGTACAACAATGATAAGATAATTTTATAAGATCGATAAAAGATAAGATTTGTGCGATAAAATAATTTTATAAAATTGTTATATAAGTTAATTAATATTATTGCATAATAATTTTATAAAATATTTATATAAAAATTAATTAATACTAAATTTATTATTGTAAAAGTAACTAATATTAGCTAAGAAATTTTATATATTATACAGTTTAAAATCTCTCCCGATTTTATTAACCACTGGTAATACTAACAGTTGATAATACAATACAAAAGATCCCATTTTTAATAAAAATAACAATATAATATATAAAAAGAAAATATATAAAAAAAACAGTGTTCTTTGAATTAAAATTTTTATAACGTTTTTTGCTATTTTTGTCAGATTATATTTTTGAAAATCCCAATTTCTTTACTGTGTAAAATAAACATTAGAAGATAAAAATTTATTTCTTTACTTTAAAAAGAAACTTTAAAAACTTTCTATCGATTTTGTGGTTTCGATATTTTTTTTATAAAGTACAACGTTATTTTCGCGCGACTTTTTCTCTCTCTCTCTTTCTTCTTTAAGGTTTCAAACCGAGCATTCACTCTTCTTCTGTCGCAGCGCATATAAGTAGCAAAAAGGTGCGCGCTTCCGGTCATAAAAGTGCCCTAAAAAGCTCTCGTTTTTAATATTCTCAAGCCAGGGAGAGGGAGGACATACTTGTAGATGCACATAAACTTTTGCACGATATCGAATTTTTTTTCCTGATATCCCAGGACTCACCGTAATATAAGAAAAAAACTAGTTTCGATATAACATACTATTTTTTATTATAATACATTAACGATACTTTGCAGTCATGACTCATAATTCATCTGTCGCGTTCTTTGTTGGCGATCGACTCGCAATTAAGTCGCTCGATAAATTCGCGATAAGAGCGATTGAATCATCCGACCTCGAGATTCGAAGAAAACTCGATTAGCAGGCGGAATATAAATCATATCGCATAAATGAAGCATTCATTCTACGTATATTGTAGCAGATTATTTAAAAAAAAATGATACCGCTTGAAAATATATATGTGTTGCTTCATTTTCCATTTTATTCGAGTCAGGTCTTCTTTTTTTAATTGCATCTCTGAACTTTTTACCCTAGGAATAAATTAACTATCTATTTATATTCTCGAAGGAGAAAAAAGGGAAAAGTGCAGTTAAGTAAAATAGAAATTCACGCGTATCATAATCTAATTTAATTTATTCTGCACGCACGCACGACCTTTAATTGATTGAATTATAAAAAAAAATAAATCGCGGAAACAAGAGGAAGCTTGTACACGATATTTCTTCCAACGATCACTGACATTTATCTTTGACCTTTAATTCTACCTCGTTAAAAATCTCGGTTAGGCAAGGCAGGCGTTATCAGCGGGTCAACTGCTGATAAAAATAATTCAGTGGAGATTTAAAAAGTATCTATCCGCGCGTGTCTTTATCATAATATTTCATAATTCTTACAAAAATATTTTGTAAACAAAAGCATGCGCAACTATTCAATTTATCAATTCCGTTATCTAGTATCCGTTCTCTCGTGTATCCGTTATCTAGTTTTTTTATCTGGATTACGCATCTTTCTCTCCCTCGCGTATCTCGAATTTAGAAATTTTTTCAGCCTCATATGTCAATATATAAGGATGTTATCTGACTGAAATCTATCTAATGGTCTGATTAATTATCTGATTAAATATCTTAATTATTTGCAAAACACACACAACTTTTTTTCGAAATTATGAAACACCCACACATATATACATATATATATAATATTCTATTTCATAACACGTGGGGGAAGATTGACGTAGATATATATACGAAATTGCCGGTCGCCTGGGAGAACTGCGGGTATCGTTTTATGGGATTCTTTTTACGACTTATGCGACAGTCCTGCGTTCCACTTTGCGTTTACGTCATACGCGACCCTCGAGCGTTTACGCGCGCCGCTATTGCGCTCGAAGAAGAAGGGGGAAGAGGGGGAGGCCACGAGATACGCGAGGGCTGCCGCTCCACGCTTCTTTGCCACGGTATCGAATGTACGTATGTGCTTCCTCTCCTCCCTGAAATTTCTATCCTCGCTTTCCAAATTCTGTAAGAGTATCCCACGTGCGCGCATAAAACTACCCCCCACCCCTCCTACTCTGTCCGTATTTCGGAGTCGTAATTCTAACGCGGCGCGCGCGATAAAAAAGAATTGCATCGATAAAATATTATTGCATGAAATGTGTACCTCTGTAGATTGTCGGCTTCGAAATTGTCGATGTAGATGCCGCTAAAGGGCGTTAACGGTGTAATTAACTCTGAGGGCTATAATCTTTGAGGTAGAGAGGAGCTACGAGGCCTTTGACGAATTGACCGTAAGCTTGAAAAAAAATTACGGAAGCGAGCTTCAGAGAGATCTGTCGCACAAAGAAAGTATGAACCTCAAACATCTAAGGACTCTGTTCTTCCTTCAATGCTCTTCTTCCGGAATAGATCACTGGAACCTGAAAGATGTAATAAAAACATGAAAATTAAAGAGTTGCAAATAATGAGAGTAAAAATGGAATTTAATAATAAAATAAATTAATAATTTAATAAGAAATAAAATAAGAATTAAAATAAGAAATATACAATAAGAAATAAAAAATAGGAATTTAATAATAAAATAAATTAATAATTTAATAAGAAATAAAATAAGAATTAAAATAAGAAATATACAATAAGAAATAAAATAAGAAATAAAATAGGAATTTAATAATAAAATGAATTAATAATTTAATAAGAAATGAAATAAGAATTAAAATAAGAAATATACAATAAGAAATAAAATAAGAAATAAAATAAATTAATAATTTAATAAGAAATAAAATAAGAAATAAAATAAGAAATAAAATAAGAATAAAATAAGAATTTAAATTATAATAAAATAAGAATTTTTTTTATAAATCATAATAAATGAACGACACGCGTTCCTGATGAAATCACGATAATATAATCCTCGAAGAAGGTCAAAGAGAGAGAGAGAGAGAGGCGGTGATGGCGGCGTCGTTCCCATCGTCTTCGACCTCGGCGTCCGCGAAGACGAGCTGGAGGACGAGGAGGACGAGGGGCGAATAGTGGAGCGTTTGAGCGGCCCGCTTTCCAGGAACACGAGCGTAAATCACGATTTTATTGCGGATAATTTTACGAGGAGTCGAGCTCGCCGGGATCGCCGTCGCCGACGCGTTGACGACGACGAGTCTTGGAGACGGGGGCTACCTTAAGCTTGTAATCGCGCCACTTGCTCCAAGAACGCATCAGTCTCGTCTCATGCCGCGAGATCGTTAGCGAATTAGCGCGGAACGAGATGAACTCGGCAAACGCGCCCGAAAAAGGGACAATCGGACACTCTTGTCACTCGAGAGAGCTGTAGACGCACAAGCTTGCTGTCCATCTTTGCTCTTCTTGACTCTTCGATGCCCAGGTTTTGGGAGAAAGAATCAGGTGCATCGAGAAAGAAGATGTATCTATAAGATACTATTTTTTATTAAAGTCTTTTATTTGGAAAATAAAGATTTATTCTAAAAGATTCCATCTCTTTTTATTGTATGCGGTCTTCTTTGAATAAAAAAGATATATAAATGTATTAGTGAAAATACATCCAACAAAATAAATATAAAAAGAATAATCTTGACATGTCAATTTTTCTATTTTAAATTGGCAATTTTGACATTAGATTTTTTTTAGCTATCTGGAAATCCTTAAATTTAAATAATCATTGAAAAATATTTAGTAAATCCTATTAAGCATTATTTTCCTTCATATTCAGTATCTTGTAATTAGAATAAAATTTTATTTAAAGATAACTCATAAAATAATTAAGATAGCTTTTTTACAACTTTAATTATAAATTTCTTAAAATTATGATGCAATAGAGCAGTATAAAATTCGAAATCAGCGTAAAACAACTATAGGAAATGATAATCTTTCTTTATGTTTGCGAAATAATTATTTTCTGTTAAAATATTGTAAATTTTAATGCGAATTTTCAATTCAAAAAATTGTCTCAAATATGATTATCTTATTTTCCTACACTTAATCCAGCTCTCATTAACCCAAACTTAATTGTCGTACGCATAAATGGAGGCCTCGCGCCAAAGCCTAAGCATAATTTTCACGCTTAATTAATTAAAAAAAAAAGCGAAGTAATAAAATCAGGAAAATTGAAAGACTCCCCGAGCCTTCTTTTCCGTCGTACTTTATATCGATCTCGCGAACGAATTCGCACATCCGGCGGCGGGGGCGGATCACAATTAAGTTTGATTAGTCGATAGCTCGTTTCCGCGCGCGAGCGGAATCAGCAGAAATTCGGCACCCTCGATCCTTGACGGAGCCCCGGATCGTGCTATCGACTCTCTATACGTCATCTGCAGTTTCGATATGTCATTTCTTGTTCCCGTTCGCTCCTTCCACTCGACGGGAACGAGTTTTACGATCGCCGATACGCGAAACGTTTTACCGGAATTAAGATTCCGGAGCGGATGGTGGAGGGGAAGAGGGGGACGGGGGCCAATGTCCCGAGCACGTCTGACACTTTAAGCATCCCCTTAAGTCCGCGGTGGAGCGCGGTAAATTATTCCGACGCGACGCACGTCGCTCCTTATAAACGCCTCCATTTACATATAGGCTGATTTTACAGCGGGTGGGAGAGAAACATTTTACATTACTTCGTCGTAAAACTTATACGCGAAACATCCTCGCGAAAATACTAGAGCACGCACGATAGAGAATGTCGCGCATCTTTTACACGCGACAAGTAATAAAATAGTTCATGTATACAGGGTGTCCCAGACTTAACGAATCAGCCGTTAATGGTAGATTCCTGAGATCATTTGGAGACGAAAATCTTAATACTAAAATGTTGAGGAAGATGTAGTTTCGGCGCTATAAAAGATTAAAGATTACCAATCGGCGCGTTACGTTCTTCTATGCTCAGATTCGTCAAGTCTGGGACACCCTGTATATCGGATATCGACTTTAATACTTCTCAATGAATTTTTGTAAAAGAAAGGATTAACGATATATTTCGATTTTTTTCCTTTCGTCGAGGATAAGATCGTATCCTTCAAATAAAACATTGACACGTCAGAATTGAGATAAATTCCTTCCGCTATTCAATGTCCTGGCGCCAATGTCAGTTGTCACCTTTTTCTCGTTTTACTGTTCGCGTGTGCGAAACATTTGTGACCGGCTTTTAATCTAGGATCCTTCGTCAAGGATTTCGGCGACCGCAGGAATGTCGGTTAACGTGCATCGCCCATGACGGATCGCTGGTGGTCCCCGGCTCTATCAGGACCTCGCGACCTTGAAGGCAACATTGTTTTGCGAGGACTTCCTCCTAGATAATAGGTACGATGCGTAATACGGAAATTATGCGATGCGTAATTTCACATTCTTACGAGCGAATTGTAAGAACCTGTTTTGTTACGTTTACCGCGAAAATAATTGATAATTTATTCACTTTTATTTAAACCAAGATTAATTATTTACTAGGCAATTACAAAAATATTATATTCTTAGAGAATATATACATATATATATTTTAAAGCTAAATTCTTATTAATTGAAATTATCGTTGAAAATATCTTTTTATTTTATGAAAAATGTACTTAATTTTATGACAGTCATTTTTATTATTTTTAGCGTCCTTCCCATTTATTTCCTTCTCTTATGAATAATTAATTTTAATTTTAAGTTTAATTTTTCTTAACTTTATTTTTCTTCACAAACTGTCAAAATTCTCATGATTTGACAGGCACAAATGACACGAATGAAGCAAATCATAGCGTAAAAGCGAAATAGCCAATCCAGCATCATGGAAAAGAAATAATACACTTTCGAATATTAGCATAAAATGCCTTTTTTCGAGAGATATCATATTCAATATGAAATTTTAAATATAATTATATTTATAAAATTGATAACAAACAATTAATATTATTTTAAATAGGAATAGATTGAAATCAACATCTCTTTCTCGATCGATCCGGCGTGTGTTTTCCGATTCGTTTCGCGATCAAAGATCCGCGAAAGAACGAGGAAGAATCAAGGTGTCGCGCGGGATGAGAGCTTAAGATCAGCGCAAAGCGAGAAGGCGCTCTTTGAGAGAGAGCCGGTCTCTTAAAGAGGATGTATGGGATTAAGATAATAGTCTCGAGAGAGGGAAGGAACTCGGAAGAGGTGGAGAAGGCGGAGAAGCAAAAACGAGCGATATGATGTGGGTCAAAGTCTTCGGGACTGGGTCGCCACCGTTGGGTTCCTTCGTCCTGGGTCGAGTCCCTCGCAAGCTTCTTCGGGATCGACCATCCGTGCCCCGCTGTCCCGCCCGCCCCCGCTCAAGTGAGGTGGTCTCAATTCCCACGACGACGACGTCGTCGGACTTCCGATACTCATGAATGCCGCCAATGTCACGGCCGCAAGTTCCGACGACTCGTCGTAATTCGACTAATGCGACAGCAAAGCCCTCATCGCCGTTCGAGAAAGTGAAATCCGCTGATTAAATTTACAACGAAAAGCGCAGAGTGTTTCCTGAGTCTTATTTTCGACAAGGCTTGAAAAAATTGAATTATTAAGTCCTTGATAAGGTGTTAAAAATTCGATTAAAGGCCTAAAAATTGGCATCATTTATCTTGCAAAGGGTCTCGAGTCGCGAAATGATCTCGCTGCGCTCTCTCCGGGAAGAGAGAGCGAGGAAATGAAATCTCGTAAGCTCTGTGACAGATTCATTACAGGGTGATATCGCGGGGCGGAGGATGGGAAAAGAAACGACGGGGTGGTTTTGGGCGATGACCGATGATCCGTGGGGTAGGTTCTCGCCTCTCCTTCATTTTTCTCTCTCGTGTCGCGTGCCATCCCCCAACAGAATTTCTCTGTTATGTCCTTAATAAGATAACGCCGCAAAGGACTATAACACGTTTCAATCCTAGGGGAACAGATCTGGAAATCGTGAAGGATAAGAGACGCCTGGTAACTTCTCTTTCGATGGACATTATCGGTCAATTTTTTTCGATAAATAAAATTTTTCAACGATAAGTTACAATTCTTAAGCTTCTTGAAAGTTAAGTGGTCCAAATTTAATCTTTATTCGACAAGTTAAGCTTAAAAAAATGTAAATAAATATATCTGCACGTTATTAATTTTATTTTGATGATATTATCTTTATTTTAAGTGTCTTAATTATTCAGATATTTAAGGTCGAAAAATGGAAAAGTATTTTAATAAACAGAAACTGATTCAAATATCATTAGATGAAAAATTTATAAGATATACTTTTGTGCATTTTATAATAAATAAGATTAAAAAATATCTCGGTTTCTTGTTAATAAATTTCTCATGATATCATTTATCTAGAGACGAAAAAGTTTGTCTGTCTTTTGGAGTAAACTAGAATTTAATTAGCTCTTCGTAATATTATTTATCTCGGGTGAAAAATCTGAAAAGTCCAAATTCCCGATATTAATAATAATAACGACTGGTCAGATAATTACGTTAATTACCTTATCATATTCAATGAAACCAACGCGCGCGGTACAGTTGGGCACGCAATGCAAACTTTACGTATTCGCGGGAAAGCCTGAGCTTGCAATTATCAGCGTGGAAAATGGAAAGGGGGGGGCAAGGGGAGAGGGGGAGAACCGCGAGCCTGTTCCGGCGCGGCCACGAAATTTCACTTTCCACCCTTTCCATTCTCGGCCAACGCCACACCTCGCACATTCTATCCTATCTTCCGGCGCTATAAATTAATACTAATCTCGGAGCGAGGCCGCTGCGGAGGCCGCGAAGGGCGGGCGGTTGGATTTATTGGGATTCGAGTAACTCGCTGCGACGTTATCGTCGCCCTGGCTTCTCCGGTGCACCGGTCATAAGTGTCGTCGCTAATCGCGCTACCGAGTTGTAGAGCCACGTTCAAGGCCACGCTATGAAAGTCTTCCTGGACGGGTCTTCCATTTTTAACGAAATGTCAAAATCCCTCTTATGATTTTCAAACAGATTTTGAGGAGAAAATATTTCTTTATAAACACGCAAGAAATATTGTAATGACTGGTTAAGTAATTTATGTGAAAAAATATCTTTTTCAATAATATTTCTAATTTTTTTTCTTCCCAAATTACCAACTCTTCTTCTCTTACATGAGAATTATTCAATAAGTAAATAATTATATTTCTTTGAATTTTATGTATTGAATTATAATATAGTAATTATTATTGTATAAATGAAAGCTCAAAATTATCATCAAGATACTAAGGAAGGCAAAGAATATTTATAACAATATTTCAAAGTTGATATCATGTTCGATATTAAACTAATAATTAATCATTTTCTTGCATTAAAATACTGTTGATTTATAAACGGTGAAAATACAAAGTTTTCGGCAAAAAACAATTCTGTTGCTCTATTTTATCCGGGAAAATTTTCAAGCTCGTTTCTCGTTTCGGCCAAGGTTAGAAGACGAGTGGATGAGCGCCACTGCAGCGTGTCTAACGTAAGAGGAGGCGGAGATGGGGGAGGTGAGAGTGAACGTGCGTAGCCGAGGGGGCAGCTCGGGCAAGCCGGACTTCGAGGTCCTCCACCCCCGCTTTCCGCCGTTCCCTCGGCGGCCCATCTCGCGTCTACCTCACCGCCATCCCTCACATCCACCCCCTGTCTTCTCGCACTTTCTCGTTGCCTCTTCCTCCCTCGGTCTCGGCGACCTCCAGGAACAGGCAGGGGTGGCTTCGCGACGAGGCTGGAGGAGAGACGAAAGAGGTGGTCGGGGCGGAGGAAGGGGGTTAAGTCTGAGCCTAGATCAATACTCGCATCTCCTGCCGGCTGGACCAGGCCGGACATTGCGTTCCGAAGCTCACCTTCTCGCCGATATCCAGCCACCCTTCCTACGAAACCGTGCACACCCTCCACCCCCGCAGCTGGTCCACCCTTCTCTTCCTTCCTTTCCGTCCCGCCGCGACGGCCTCTTGGCCGGCCAACCCTCTCTCGGCGAACCCTCGCGATTTGCATCCGCCGAGACGAGCCGAGGCTTTCGCAGGGAAGAAAATTTTTCGCCTCGCTCTTACAATCTCACGATGGATCCAGCGTTGTTTCCGCAAAATGGGATCGTATTAATAGGTGATGAACACGATTTTTAGCGAGATGAGGACGAGTAATAAAATAGAATATTTTTTTGCAGACGAATAATTGAATAAAATATTTTAATCGTAATTCAAGTATCTATCACAATTTGGATCTTTTCTCGAAAATGCTTTACCAAATTTCACGAAATTATTAAAATTAATTATTGTGAAAATACTATTAATAATTTCGTTTATTTCACAGAGTTTAAGTCATTGTTTTTTTATTTAAATATTTTAAAATTCACTGACTTGGGATTATAACAGAAACGAAATTATACTATAATTATTATATAAATTTCTTTTATATATTCTTGATAAATACATTAAAATAAATAATTTTTTTTGTAAATTTTTTATTCGTCTTCTACAAATTATTAGTAAAATATAAACTTTCTTTTAAATTCGCCGATTAACAAATAATCGAAAATGTTAATCGTAATAATATATCTGTCATAAGATGTACTATCTTCTTTTTTAATTCTTTGATAATGCATGATGATAAAATGAAGTTTATTTCATATTTTTTTATATAATCAAATGCGAATGGCAAAATATACGAAAAAAAAATTAATGTACACTATTTCTCGCTCCTGACGTCATAATTCGATACAGCCGCAACGAGAAGAGACTTAAAACGCTTTATAAAATATACGTAATATATATTTTGCGCTCCATTTGAAAATTATGGCCAGTGTTCTGGGCTCAAAGAGGCTGAATCCCTTAAGAAACAAGGCTGGTCAGCTTCCCGAGCTACGGAGAACCACTGCACGTCGGTCAATTTCCCCTTAGTTTCGCCTCCCGCGCGAGAAGGAAGGATGGCAGCTCGCCTTCTCGAATACGCCGTTCTCTACGTGTTCGTAAACGAACGCACGAGAGGGAAAAGGGGCGACAGGGGGAAAGGACGAGGGAGAGAGACGCGTATATTTACGAACACACACACACACACACACGAGCGCGCACGTGTCCCAAGAAAATTCGACCGGTCGGTCCATTTGCATGCTCGTCTTTTCCCGATCTCGGATATTCCCTCCTTTCGAATTCCGTCTACGATGCGGTCGTCCAATAACCAAAAAATTTCTCACCACTTCCTTCCTCCCCCTAACTCCAGGAGCTTGTTCGGCCACCCGATATTCAGTCTCGAAGCCGCGCTCCCGAATATTATTCACGCCTAAGATAAAAGTATCAGTCGGGATTTTCGTCGGATTTTCGCCGATGCCTAAACTCAATCAATCAATTTCGCGTTAATTAGGAGTGAATTGTAGATTATTAATTCCCTTTAAAGCCCGTCAATTTTATTTTAGATACGTTTTTTTAAGATAATTCTTTTCAAGGGTACACTGTTTAAGATTATAGAAAAAGTTTCGTTTTAAAAATAACTTTTTAAATAACTGTCTTATCTCTGAAAAATATCCGTGAGATAATATTTGCAATTTTTTGTATATCTGTCAAAAATATTTTTATTTAAAAGAAATCTTGAAATTCATAAAAAATATATTTATATCAAATGTCAAATATATTATATATATGTTAAATTTTGAAAATATTTAGTATCTAACAGTAATAATTATTTATATGATCGAACAAATGTTTAGAATAATTATTACAAATTATAACTTAAGTTACTTTTGTATTATTTTCTGTAAGATATTTCGACAGACTTTTAATTCGCTAAAATGCAAATGTCAAGCGTTCTATTTGAATAAAGATGTGCGAATATAATACGTGAACAGTAAATACACATATTTTTCAAAAGGATCTGAATGAGAGCTCATTCCCTGATACATTCGTTTATCAAGCCCGCGATAAAAAGCGTGAAAATTGGCAGTCTGTAGGAGAAGGCTAAAGACTGATTGCTATTCCCTTGATATATGTGCGTTCGGCGCAAATACAAACGTAATTGCATGTACCAACGCTTTTAGCTTACGTGCAATTTATGTCATGTGTAAAAAAGATATGATCGTCGAATCCGAATACATGTGTGAATAAATCAAAAAATATTTTGTCTTCTCATTAATATAAATTAAGTAGAAATTATTTCTTTTGTCACGCATTTATTTCCAAGCTAATTAATTAAGATCACTATTTTTTTTGTTACGCATTTATTTCTAAGCTAATTAATTAAGATCACTATTTTACAAAAATTATTTAAATATACGATATTAAAATTCGTACATTTGTCATTATTATGTATTTGATTTAATTATTATAATAATAATATTATTTTCTATTCATTTTGTTGATTAATATAACCTATTTCTGTCATTGATTTATTAATGAATTAAGCTTACATTATTACGGTTCTTCTTTTTATTGCAATTTTGATTTGTTATCACACGAATCGTCTTACCTAATAACTTTTTGACATTTAATTTCATTCATAAATGTGTATAAGAACGTCCTTTCAAGCTGTGAATCTATCCCACAGCATATATAATGATAAAATTTCACAAATAATAATAGAGCAAAGTACTTATCTGGGCTCACATTGCATTCTTTCTATCCCTTATTAGTATTATTATTATTCTAACTACATCTTATCATTGTTAAATTAATCTGTTTAAAGAAGAAAATTGATTTTGTGGAAGGGCCTTGGAAAACACCAGGTTGGCCACCACTGTTCACTTTCTCCGGGCGAGAGAACCCTTTAGCGTCTATCCCCTTTGGCTCGACACGGCAATCCGACTCACTCTCGCTCTCGATTCGCTCTCACTCACCTTCCCCCTTGAGCCCTACCGCCCTCCTCCGTCTCCCCGCCGCGGCCATCCCGGCGTTGCACCCTTCTACATCACCCTCGCCCGGCGTCTTCTCCCTTCTCCCCTCCCTCCCGCACCCCCTACGCGGAGGCAAGTGAGAGTGGACCTTGGTCCAGCGCTGAATCGACCCTCTTTGCAACCTCCGCTCTACCCTCGCGCGATTCCACGCGGCCGCTCGCTCGTTCCTTCCTTTCCACCCTCGCCACCACCCCCGCCGTCGACGACGACGACGACGACGACTTCTCCGCACGTCGCCGCACCCTAATCCCCATCTCGAAGATACGTCTACCCTCGAAACTCCGTATCGATTGGCAGAGGCATCGCCAGAGCGCGCCACCTGAAACCACCCCCATGTGGCTGGCTTTCGCTCTCCTCCTCTCGGCCGTCTCTGAAATTTCGAGGAAGGCGCGGAAGTTTTCGGTTTCTCGCCGCTCGGTGAATACATCGCTCAACTCTTCTTCTACTCTGCTAACTTTGAAAAATTTACTTTTCCAAGAAATTATCCGAGTTTGTTTCTACTGTGAAATTAATAAAAATACAAGTATGATAACAAAATAACCATTTTAAATTGGGAAGTTAATTAGTGGATTAGTAATGATAAGAATGATAAAGATTATGACGTAGCAAAAAGATTAATAAGAAAATATATTTTTCAAAAATCCCAAAATGTATTAATTCTTTTATTATAATTTATGAATCGTAATTTATAAAAAAACTTATAGAATAATTTATACTTTATGCGAAAATTACATGAATATATTTTATGAACTTTAAGTAAATTATAATAATTATGAACGTTTAAATAGAATTAAAAGTGAAGCGATTTTGCAACATAAAGATTTATGTATTTTATTATTATATAAGCCGATTATATATCATATGAAGATTTATAGACAATCCATATATATTTGATAATATAAAGTCATTCAAGTTATACATTTATAACTGTGCAACAATGCACATAATAATTAGGGATATTAATGAATTGTAATTTTAAATATATAAGATATATCGCAAATTACATTCGTCAATCTTAGTTCGTTGAGAGAACAATTTGATCTGATTTGAATGTTCTTCAAGGGATAAAAATTTAATCTGATGTATTATATCGAACGCAAGTATTAAAATTAATTTAATTAGGAAAGAAACTAAGTCTCAAATATTTATTTACTTTAGTTTTCTTAAATAAAATACATAATTGCAAATAATAATATTAATTTTTGCTACAATATACGACGATTATTTTCCTCAATTAAGGGAAAATTGAATTCTAATTCATAGAGATATTATGATAATAAATAATAATGAGAAAATTACTGTTAGCCTTAATTTTCTATTTTAATTATAACTTAATACATAAATTGCCTTTATCAGCTTTTTTACTATAATATATTTATTTCTTGTATGTACGTGAAATAAGAACGAATTACGACTGAAAATAAGAATGACCTGGATAAGAAATATGTTTAAATATAAAACATGCTGCTTTATGAATTATTTATTACATAGATATGAATATGTTTTTAAAATCTCCAAATAATATATTTTTAGAAGAAATGTAGGTAGAAGATACTTTAAATGAATACAAAACATCAGTGGATTAATATTAATATATTTACATTAATTAAAACGTCACTTTATAACTGAGAATTAAAGGATATAAATAATGTGCAAACATTCTTCCTTCTTATGCAAATGACATTGATTACTTTAATCGAGACGTATTAATAATATGTAGGTACAGGTATCAAGCCTTTAATAAATTGACTTTCAACAAAACGCTCGGAATTACATCGACATAATAATCGCGTGTGTAAGTAACTGAAAATGCATGAAGGAAATTTATGTAAGTAATCTCGACTAAATTGAGACATAAATCACACTCGTACGCGATAAGAAAGTCAATGACAGGTGCACATGTAAGTGAACATGTTACTTCACACTTTTCGTGTCATGAGCGGCTTCAATCTAAAAGGACTGAAAGTTGCGAAAAAAAACTTCGTTTTATTTTTTTATTCGTGTATCGAGTTCGCGGTGCTCGCTCGAGCGTGCCCTTCTAGGGGGGAATTAGAGATAAGATAACACGAGAAGGATGCGAGAAGAAAATCCAGAATAAGCCAATGAGACGCGAAATGTTTCGCGAGTCGACGAAATATTAATTTATCATTGGATCGAGAATTGAGGGACTATAATTATTGGCTATCGATCAAGAGTCCACGAGTGTTTGATCCAAAAATCCGCGCGGATTATTTAGCTCAGAACAACATATCCAGACAAGACGTGGTCGCAAAATACAATACATCTTCTACATTTTTTTTAATCATGCGAAGAGAATGATTATAATTATTAGTCGATCCATGTTTTCGCGCGGATTAATTACTGCAATTAATTAATTAATATATATGTGTTAAGGATCTTTGCCATTTCTATTCATTTTAAAAAATGATGATTTTAATATTCATATAATACTTATTTACATAATGAAGAATTTTAGAATAGCGAGAAGATTGCCAAGAGATTTTCGAATAGTAAAAAGAAATAAACTGCAAGAGAGAGAAAGAGAACATCGAATTTATCGTCAACAAATTGTAAATAATTAATTTTTCACAGCAGAAAAATCATAGAAAAAGTTTTCTGCCATGCATATATAATATATATTATATATGTAAATATTAAAATATATTAAAAAATATTAAGTAATAAATAATACATATATATATAATAATCAATATTTATGGAAAATTGTATAAGCATCTTAAATTAAAATTTAGATATAATAGATATAAATAAACTGCTTAATATTTAATCGTAAATTTCCCAATTCTTATAAATAGTCGATATAATAACAACGTAAGAAAATTAGAAGTTAAAATAAATTATGAAAAAAACCACTAATCTTTTATTCCATCACACTCTCTCTTCAATCACGTTTCTCTTCCCACCCTCGTGGATCCTAAAAAGCCAATTTAATCTGATTCATCTAATCTTGGTATAATATATTTATGACTATATTTTAAGACACATGTACGCATTTGTCTGTGATATTAATTCGCGGGCGTCCTTGTTGCAGGCTGGTTCTGGCAAGCAATTAAACGGAGTTGCGGGCCACTTTTGCGCGAATTTTCGCGTGCGGCCGGTGCGGCTCGTAGTTCGGGCAAATGTTGGGATAATTGGGGCGAATCATGCGAGGTACCGGCCTTTTATCGGACTTCTCACTTATAGGCCCCGAAATGTGCGCGCGAATGCCAGGAATGCGGCGGTGGTGGCTTCGATTTTAATGACAGCATCGCAAGAATGTCGCAACATAAACGCCGAGACGCATTCTTTGTCTTTTTACCCGATATTAGCGGAATTATGTTACATGCGAAGCATTTATCAATTATAATAAAGATTACATGGAAAGAGAGAGAGAGAATTTTTTTTGTTTTATTAATGTTAAATTTATCTCGAGATCCTTCGTCGAAAAGGATACGTTGCATTTATTTACGTGACGTGAAATCTTTTATCTTTCGGTTTGATTTTTATTTTTATTCGCAAAAATCCCTCACGTAAATATTCAGAATACGGATTACTTCGCGGATTTTGTTGAGACCTGGACGGACAGCTTTGTGTAATTTGCGCCGCAAAATCCAAATGTGACGGAAAGAAATATGTCGCATAAATCGAGGGATAAGTATGTAATCCGATAAGTTTAAACGCTTATCAAAATTTGTCAAAATTCATTCGCTTCAAATTTCACGCTTTTATTTAACTGAAAAGTGATCGTCGAAGAAGACTAAAGAGTCACGTCTCACGTTCCTTAACTTCCGAATCTATCTCTTTGAAGACCCACCCAAATTTATTTTAAAAAAATTTTTAAATAAATTTGGGAATTTATTTAAAAAACTGTCCAACATGCTCAACGATCATTGACATTACATATACAAAAAAAATCGATATTAAAAATATTTATTAGATTCATTAGTCGATTTTATTGCGCGTCGAAAGCAGGTAGATCGTCCATTAGGAATAGACAAAGTAGTGCTTCGTATCGACAGCGATTGAAAACACACCCGCTCGTCAATATTATGACCTCCCTCCCCGCTTCCGGTCGGAGAAATCTCGATATTCGCGCTCGCGGGTTCGTTTGGGTGGTCATTAAAAAAAAGAGAAAAACAAAGTAAGAAAGTAATTAGCGTCGGACGCGTTTGATCGCATCGTAAAATCCATCGGCCGCGCCCTCTCCGTCCCTCTCTCCCCCTCTAGGGAGTCCCATCGTCTCCTTTGCTTCTTCTTCCGGCGCGGCTGTTAACGAAAACGGCAATTTAACAGCCAATAAAGTCCGTCCTCTCCGCCTCGCGGTCGAACGGAGGATAGATAAGGCTTCCTGATGGCGTCCCGAGGATAGGAAGAACGTTATGACGAATTAGGCCACCCTCGCACCCGACAGAAAAAGGGAGAGGAGGAACCTACCCTACCTCAATGAGAGATATGTTCGGGGCGTCGTTAGCTAGGTCGATGGGCGATTTATTTGATGCTGTCGGAGGCCCGGCGAAGGTGATGCGTTACTACTGTGTGTGTGTTTAACGAGATAAACCCTTCAGTCGCACGAATCCCCGGATTGACTCCCGCGATTGTGATTTCGGCGACGGTTTTCGGCTGATATGTCGTAAACGTCACGATAGGTTTTAATTGTACCTTACTCTTTCTTTTCCATTACGCGAATTAAAATCAAATTAATGATGATGATGATAAAATAAAATTAATAGTGATGGTGATAAGAATTGTAAATGTGCGCATATAAGAGAAAAAAACATGTTACTGAAACTATAAAATTATTTAAAAGCGAGATTAAATTTAAGCAACGTCGAAATGCGTATATTTTAAAGAAATTTTATTATTTTTAATTTTCTTATTTTATTAATTAATTTATTATTTTAATTTATTTATTTTTTCTATATTAATGTTTAATATATGATATTCTGTCAAATTTGTGTTTGAACAATCATCGATCGTTATTATTGTGTTGCAATAAAGCGCATTACAATATTTAATCATGAGTAATGATTAAGAATGTGACAAGAAGGGAGATAAAATTCTACATTTTTTATTCATTTTTAATTTCTGAAAAATATATGCACTGAAAAAGACACTTGATGCTTGTATTTTGATGCAACCGCAGTCGAGATGCAACGCTCTCGAATCGTCTGACGTCTGCGTTAACTTTATTTGAGATTTTAAAATTCAATGAGCCAATCTGGATTGCTGACTATAGGTTCTCTCTATGCGAAGGCTCGCGAGAAGGAAGGGATATTGGGAGAGAAAACGAGAGAGAGAGAGAGAGATGTGTTCTCTTTGTGACAGGCCTCCTCCTCGGAGAATCCCGGTAGATCAAAAGCATCAACCGCACTCGTAGTCGACGATCGACTTTTCGATTGAACGTCTTTAATCGTCGGAGTCGTTCTGTCGATTCACCTAATCCACAAAATTTTCCACGATTAAAGTATCTCGATTACGAATTACTATGAGAATCAAGTCGCATATTTCCCTTTGACTGTTCTTTAATATTTGTCAATGTTATTTATAATTAATCTCTTACTGAATCAAATAAATTTTATTTATTTATTTTAATTCTTTTAATTTACTTAGTTTCTTTTTTTATATAATTATTTATATAATTATTTAATTTACTTAGTTAATTTTTTTATATAATTTATTTAGAGATATAAAAAATATAATACTGTAATATTGATGCCTATCGTAAATTATTTTAATCTTTTTAATTTCTATTTAATTTTCTTCTTTTATTTATTTAATTTATTTAGAGATTATGAATTACTACGAGAATCAAGTCGCATATTTCTCCTTGACTGTTCTTTAATATTTGTCAATTTTATTTATAATTAATCTTTTAATGAATCAAATAAATTTTATTTTAATTCTTTTAATTTACTCTTAGTTTCTTTTTTTATATAATTATTTATATAATTATTTAATTTACTGTTTATTTTTTTTATATAATTTATTTAGAGATATAAAAAGTATAATACTGTAATATTGATGCCTATCGTAAATTATTTTAATCTTTTTAATTAATATTTAATTTTCTTCTTTTATTTATTTAATTTATTTAGAGATTGTGTAATATTGATGCTTTATATTTAATATCAACCTTCCATATCTTTCACGGAAAATATAAAGCGTCTGATGATTAATGAGTTTTAAATAATCGGAATAATAATTATGCTCGCTATATTGAAGAAGTTTTCTACAACAGGAGAATTTAATATTCGCAGTCGTAAATTTAAAACGATGACAATCATACGTCATATTGCGTGGAACGTTAAAGATTTCGATATTGCAATAATCGGCGGATTATGACGCATGAAATATAAAGAGAACGAGGCGACTTGTTTCAACAATTTCGTTATAAAGCGCGATAAGATTATTATTTCATCGGGGTTCTCTTCACGCGAGAATCCCGTATCTATGTAGGAAATTATCCCCCGTAATCGTTACTAGTCCCGTCATTCCTCCCGGTCGGTAGTAAATTCTTGAGAACCGACAAAGAGGCGTCGGCCGATAACGACCGGCCGTTTAGCGGGCGTATAAATGAAAAAGCGAGAGTCCCGCGCACCGCGACTGGAAGCTCGTAATTCTAGAGCGCACCCCATCGGACTTCTAATAAATGCCATAAGCCGTTCGCCGAGAGTGAACATAATTCACCCCTCCCTCCCCTTGCGCCCTCTCTTCCTCGCTTCGCCCCCCGTGTTACGTAAGCGCGTAATCCAATAAACGCCTGCGCGCACGTGTGTCCTCGCTCGCTCCTTAATAAATTTGCCCGATAAATCGCGTCAATGCAATGCGACAGTTACATAATCGTATTTCAATCAGAGCGTGCAGGAGGAGGGAGAGAGAAGACTGGACCTCAATATCAACGGTAGCTTGCGGAATATTTGCAATCTCGAATCTTGTCCGCCCTGTAAATTCTCGATGCCGTCTTCAATTGTAATTCTGCATATAATGAAGGGCACAATTAACGACAAATTATATAATTAGGACGATTTTTGACAGATATATGTATATGGAAAATAACATTTTTCTTTAAAAAACAAAAATGACCAAAGAATATAATGATAATATTATTCGATGATAATAATTAATGATAATAAGAATAATTTAATAATTTCGATGATAATAATAATTTAATAATTTAAATAACATTTTTCTTTAAAAAACAAAAATGACCAAAGAATATAATGATAATATTATTTGATAATAATAATTAATAATAATAAGAATAATTTAATAATAATTTCGATGATAATAATAAATAATTTAAAAATATAAATATTAAATAATTTAATATTTTTCCTATAATAGCTATATAAGTTACAATATCCTATAATATAAGTTATAGAATTAATATTAATTCCTGTAATAAATATTAGAAATGATATAGTGTACTTTTTCTTGTTGCTTTTTTCTACGTTTTGTGTGTGTGTTTTTACGTATTAAGATCTGTTTTAATTCATAATTTATTAAATTGTCTTAATTGATTTTTCTAAGTTGAAAATAAACTATAATATAATCATTGTGGAATTAAAGATATGTATTTTTGTGTATGATATGTATGTTTTATTATTTTTTTAATTATTCTCTTTATTATATAATATTTGTGTGTATGAAATAATATTTAAAAATGTTAATATAGTATTTTTCTCCTTCTTATATAAATACAAATTCTCGAAAATATTATATAATACATGAGTAAGGAAAGTGCTCAATTCTTTTAAACTATTTTCTTGATAATAATCTCAATTATAGTATTTTAAATAAATATTTTAAAAAATATCATACTTAATATCCTCACAAAAAATATTTTAGTTAAGTGAAATTATTTGAATGAGAGAGAGAGATTACTATCAATAATGTGTTCTTATACATATTTAAAATATGAAACAAAAATATAATGTTGACCAATATGATTTCACGTGTAAGTATGGCTCATGTATTCTCGTATCTAAATCCAGAGATCCTCCAGAAATATCAAAACAGAAAAGTCGAAAAAAACATAAAGTGTCTTAGCGATAATAAAATGCCACCACATGATTCCAATGTTGAAATTATTTTTTTTAAGAAGATTTTTTTCTTGTCTACCTTCTGACTCTTAAAAATCCAGATTCCTCGATGAGTAAAAAATAAAATATTATAATTAAAACGTCAATTGTGTATTATAAATTATATATAATATTATCGTGTATAATATTATATTAATAGAGAATCATTATTAGAGATTTGAATTATTTTTCCTCAATTGACGACAGAATATAAATTTTGCTTTCATGTTTCTCCTATTTGCTGTGACACTCTATAATATCTCTAGATTGTTCATTGAAGAATCTTAATTAGAATTTAATTTTTATATTTTTTATAATTCACGTGGACAAGAAAACCGCTTGAAAAAAATATGAAACTTTAATACAACAATTTTGGTTTCTTTACTGATGAATGACACACTTGTCAAGATAGATACATAGATCGTTCCAACAGGGTTATAAAAGTGCGATCACGAAAATATTGTGCTCCGTTTTCGTGACTTTTAACGATGAGGCTCGTTTTTTGGACCGAAAGTGGCAAGCACTTTTTCGCTCTTCGGAGCAGCCATTCAATATACAATTATCAGTTCCGTTATTAAATTATATAGTTTATGTCAGGTCGGAGGGAGAGAGAGAGAAGACGTTCGTTAGTTAAAACTGCGTTCCGGGAACTGGGTTTTAATGGGCGCATAGAATTTCGTGTGAGATGTCTCGAGTCCACGTGGACGACTTTACGACTCCTCGTTTCGGCTTTGGCTCGTCAACCTGACCCGACCGAGTAATTAAAATTGATATGCCGTTTAGTGAATATAAATCGAATCTTCGTTCCCTCGCAAGTGTGATGCAATACTTATTTCGGAAGATAAAAGGAAGAAACTGTTGCTGCCAAACTCGTACTATGTTTTTTCTCATCTTTCGCGCAAAAGACAACCTCAACAGATCATCTCTCAAAAATATATGTATTTTTTTATATCCTTCTTAAAATAGATTCAATCACACATAAGAGATAATATAAGAGAACTCTAATAATATCAGATATATTACTTCATTTTTATTTTTAATAAATTCAATATTAAGATTTTTTATTTCTAAAAAATCCTAAATAATATATATAAGATTTTAAATAATACTATATATATAATATAATAAAATATAATAATAAATAACACAATAAAATAATATAATTATAAAATAATATAAAATAACATAATAAAATATATAATATAATAAAACAAAATAATGTAATTATTAGACTTCCCTTGCGATTTCTCGCGGCAAGAAGGCTTCTTATCATTATTATCGTAGCGTAGCGTGTTTCGATCTCGTTTGTATCGATTTTCCAACGAACGACGAAGTCAGCGGAAACCGAGAGTTGGAAGGAAAGTCATCCGAGGACCGACACCCACGTCACGTCCTTAAACGAACGAGACGGAGTAATAACGGGTGACAAAAGAAAATCGCCGCGGCTGAAGTTTCGTCGCGTGCGCGGAGCCATAACTTGGCGTCGCGACGCGTCTCGTTGCGGGGGTGGAACGTTTCGCTCGTCGTTACGATCGGCGAGCACGCGATTCGCGGAAATGACAGCCGGCCGTTTGCTTGCTATCCGATGTCGTTTCCGTGATTTACGACGAGACAGCGAGGACGCTTCTCACCGATATTATACACGATCGTTTAATAACTCGTAATCGTATTATGCGAATCGCTCGTTTTGCGCATGCATTTGTAGAAGATTTGAGAAGAATTTTTTCGAAAATTCAATTCTGAAAAAAAATTCAAATTTCTTCCCTGGAAGCTGAGTTACTCTTCGTTTTTATTTTGTTATTTGTATAGAAAATAAATGTTAAAAAAAATTAATTTCTTTAACGAGACTTAGCATTTTTCATATAACTCATTTTCTAAACAAATAATTGTTTTTCAGCTGTATGGTTGTAATTATTGAATAATTCATAATTTATTAAAAAGTTTCCAGTTAAAACAAGCAGTTCTTCGCTATATAAAATTTTTGTACATCTTTTATTTGTAATAAAATAATAGAATAATAAATTTTTTAAATAACAAAAGAATAAATTTGTAATAAAATAATAATTATCTAATTTTTAGGATATTTTTAATTTTATCCTTTTCAAATAAATTTAGCCAGCAAACGAAAATATTATTTATTAAGAAATTTTCTACGTATTTTCAAGATATCTTAATTTCTGAACTAGAAACTTTTCTTCATAAATAAATTTATATATATAAGAAAAATCTTGAAGAGAATTTTTTAGATTTTTCAAATTTGATAGATATTATTTTAAATAATTCTCTTTACAAAAAATTCAATAAGAACACTTAATTAATATAACAATTAATATTGTGCAAATTATTCTCTACGAAAATTTTTTAAAGTTTTTCCAAGCAACTTCGAAAACTATAAGTTTTCGCAAAACTCAGGGCTCCGTGCGATGGAATTTTCGTATCTTTTAAATCCAAAAAGTTACGCTATTACCTTCAATGAAACCCCTCCGCGCTCCTCTAGATATTATCGATTATCGTCGTGGCGAAGTTTTCATTGAACACCGGGACAAGAAGGATCCACGTGTTAGCGAAGAAAGCGATTTAGGTTTATGGAGCTCTTCGTGCCAGGCTCTAGTTCTCGAGGGCTCGAAATCAGTCAGAGTAAAACGAGCAGTCGCGAACGAGCGCGTGAGTGATGGGTGAACCTCGTTCCGAACGAGCGAGATGGAGAAGTAGGTGAAAAGGGAGAGAGAGGGAGAGGGAGGTTCGCCAGTTCGCAAGCAATTATCGCGCGAATCGCGCCACTTGGCAGCACGTAGATTGCCCGGCGTTAGCTATATCGATCTCTTGTTTGGCTCATTTCGCGGCCAACTTGGCGGCGCGATCGATGATAACAGCCGCTTCTATCTCTCGCTTCTCGTGTGTATACATATACATACATCTCCCCCCTCACACCCCTCGCATTCTATCTATGTATTATGTACGCTTTATAAGGGAACGCAATTATCTTGGCGTTATTCCCGAATAGATAAGGTTTTCTCCAAGTCTCGCCTGCGTTTAAGCAAAATTAGAGAGTCAGTCATTTTTCTCGTTTACTTAAATTTAAATTGTAGATTTTACAAAATGATAGTGACTTTTTATCTCGCGCCATGGTTATTATTCAATTCGATCGAACAATAAGGCTGGTACGCATGTGTACGTGGAAAGAAGACAAATTAAGTCTCCGTTTCAGGTGTACGCATACAGGGTGTCCCAGACTTAACGAATCAGCCGTTAATGGCAGATTCCTGAGGTCATTTGGAAACGAAAATCTTAATACCAAAATGTTGAGGAAGATGTAGTTTCGGCGCTACAAAAGATTAAAGATTACCAATCGGCGCGTTACGCTCTCCAAAGGGCCCGCGTACAGCGCGATAATATCGATATCGATAGAGGGATGAATATAAAATAAAAAATAGCATTCTGCAGTGAGTGCGATTGTGTTTTTCGTGCGACAGTAGTCAGTAGTTTGGACATCTTTATGAAGTCTTCCTCAACATTTTGGTATTAGAATTTTCGTCTCCAAATGATCTCAGGAATCTACCATTAACGGCTGATTCGCTAAGTCTGGGACACCCTGTATATACCGTGTCGGCATTAATTTTCTTCAGTTTTGCAATTATGCGCGCCATAATCACTTCTCCCTCTGCTCATCTTGAACATTCCGACAGTAACATCCCGCGGTTCCGACCCTCGCGCGATTATAATTAGCCGATCGAATTGAGAAAGGGAAAGGGAAAGGGAAGTCTCTCACGCGACTCGTGTTTCAACGTAGCTACGTAACGTCCTAAAAACGCGGAACACAAGGTATATACGGTAGTTACATACCCTACGGTCTCTCTCGGCATAAACGATGCCTACCGTGTGTGGGCCTGGGGTATCATAATATCACGTATACACATATATAATGCGGCGGCGGACAGCGGTGTACAAGGACCTTCGTTTCGCGAACACGAGACCGCTCACGTGCGCATATTGTACGACCTCTCCTCCTCTTTTCCTTTCGGAAATTCAATTGTGACCCATACATCTTTATCTTATTGTTAGAATTAAACTAAATGTATCAAAATGAGGCTAAAATATCTTGAGATTAATTATGATGTAATTAGTATATATTATCTTAATATATCGATCTGAGAAAGTATAAATAAAGTAATATCCCTGTGAATAATATGCGGTTTTTCGTCGATTCAGTTTCTTATTTTGTGTAGTTTTTAATTTTGACAATTTTTGAAGATGTTTGATGGCGATTTTTAACAATAATCTATGAATTTTGTAGAGTATTAAATTTTACATAATTTTTAATAATTATTTTTTGAGGATAAATATCTTAAATAATATAATAATAATTATATAGTGGTTATGAGATAGATATAAATAGAGTTTGTTTTTGAAAGATATCTTGAGATTTGAAAAAAAGCTTTTTTTAATCATTAATTTAGTAATAAATATGATAATTTGTTGTTTAAATTTAATTTTAATTAAGTTTAAATTAGTTTAAATTAAGTTTTAATACGAAATTACTATTTTAATTTTCTTAAAATTTGAATTTATTTTATAAAAAATTATTTCAAGATTTAATTTGCAAAAAAGAGTTAATTTATTTGTCTTAGATTCCCCGAATTAATTGCTCCCAAAATATACCATTCCCGAAATTAATTTTTGCGAAATAAGTTTTCAAAGTGATTTATCTTTTGATAATTTCGATAATAGTTTTGATCAATTGATTAAAGAAACATATTAATGTCAAAATCATACAAAAGAGCAATTCATTTTTTAATAGATTTTATTCTTTTACTACGATATAGTGAAGCATATTTTCTTATTGTTTGATCGTTTTTTTAGTTTAAACAATGAGAAAAATAATTTCCTCTCACAAGTATATCTCGAGAACAAATATAATTCAAGAATTATTTTAATAACGAAAAAGAGAAACAATTAATTGCATTAATATAATTTATTCTTGGAATGTTTTTGATTATTTCTTGAACTTATTTTGTGAGTAATAAATCCGAGAGAGAGAAATTGCAGCAATAAATTAATCATAATTTAATTGTATCATAGATTTGAATTTTTTACAATGGAAATATCAGATTTCGTGGAGATTTCAAAATACGCAATCACAAATATTATCGTATTTGCTATTCACAGACAAGCGATTACCTAAAAATGCAGCCTGTCAGCTCTAAATTTTTATATCTCAAAATGATGTAAATTGAATTATTATCGCAAAGATAAGCGAGCAATTAATAGGAAATAATAAATTAAGAAAATTAGAATTTGCTCACCTCCACAGTTACTTTGCCTCGTCGCTTTCGATGCCTCTTTTTTGTCTGCTTCTCCTCTTTTCATTGTCCTTTGCCGCTTTCTCATGGCACTTATACAGCACTCACCTGCGAAAACGACGTCAATTGCACACGACGTGCACTTTATTTTATATCGCGACTGAAGAACGCGAAAACTACAGTTAAAGTTAAGATTCCGATCTAGAATGAGTCGTTAATCTTAAGTAAATTGACCAGCCACAGTCGATTATTCCAGGAATAATCGATTAAGTAATTGATCAATTTACTTATGACTAATAATTTATTGTAGACTGGACTTTAGATTAAATTACATGAAATTAGCCGATCTTTCGAGTTGAAAAATCACGCGATCAAATTCACACCATGTGTGCCATCTGTGTTATTTATGCGAATAGTGTATGTAGCATTTTATATATGACAGTTTTCTATCTGTCATACATATTCACAGGCAGTGTTGCGCTTAGATAACTTAAAATAATCTAGATACAGATTAGATAAATCATATATTCATGTATCTCAGATAAAATAAAGATAATTCGGTTTGAGTGTATCTAGATAAAAGATGTATTAATTAAATATTTTATCTAGATACTTTTAAGATAATATTTAAGACAATTTAGGATATATAAAAATAATACACTCGAGACAAAAAATTACAGAAAATAAGCATGTATTCATTTGACAATAATAACGAGTGTGCCGTGTCCACAATGTCAATGTCAATCGACCAATGTGATTATGGCTACGTTCCACTTAACAATCGCAACGCTCGCAAAATCATCTTATCCTTGTTGTTCGCTAAAAGTTAAACAAAGACACATTATGTTTACGAGTGCCGCGATTATTAAGTAGAACGCTTTTAAATCCGTATTACACTATAGGTTGCGGGCTCGATTACGATTGAAATGTTGAAATTGACCGATTAGAGTAGCCGGCCGGTAAATTGCTATGGTTTGGAAAAATTGTACTCAGTGCACACTGATTACATTATCTTATGTGTTTTGATAAAAGATATCACTTTTCTTATATCTGAGATACAGAGACCATATCAGAGATAAAGATACCACAAACTTGAATTATATAGATAAAAGATAAAATAAACAATAATTGCATCTAGATGAAAATCTAGATAATTTTATCCAGATAACGGAAAACACTGTTCACAGGTGTAAAGAATTGCGCTTGATATTTACCGCAGCACTTGTCACTGGATTACTTCGCATAATAATAGGTATATACGCACATAAATTCTTTCGACACAGCGCGCTGATGTTTATACTTCGCGGTGTTTTTTATACGCGGCGGTCTTGTTGTCATTTTCGAGTCGAGGTTCGATGGGGGGGGGGAGGATGCGAGGCGCTCTATGTGTCCTTGTATTATTTTTCGAACCACGCTCGCGACAAGTAAGAAGCTAGAAGCTACGAAATATTACGATTATTATGATTGCGAGAAAAGTAGTGAAATTTTCGTGATATATAAAACAAAGTGCGTGTCGTTTCGTCGACTAAGATCGATATTAGTGATAAGGTACAGAAAGTGTCATGCGATTGTATTTTGATTAGTATGTGCGCGATCGTACTTAATCAAATTTTCGCGAGTGTGAGTGCGAGTATCATAAAACCGGCAGCGAAGGACGAAAGAAGAAGGAAGGAAACAGATAAGGAACAGCATCGAGGTAAACAAGTTACGACTTTGTTAATTTGATATTTGTTGTATCAAGAATTTATGATTCATTAATTGTTCAAATATAATATAATATTTAGAAATGATATGAGAGCAATAATCTTGAGAGCAATTAATTCTCTCTAAATAATAAATAAATTTTTTTAAAAATAAACAATCAAAGGAACATTTAAGTTTTATAACTATAATATTTTATTTTTGATTAAAACTAGCACTATTATTTATATATTTGATTCGTTTTATAAAACAAGTTTTATATTTATATATTCATGTTGAGATACATTTGTAAAAATTTCATATTTTTCTTAATTTGTAGAATTTTTAAACATTAATTAACAATTAATTTTATTAAATTTGTTTTTTTTTTAAGATTCACAAATGTTTTCAGAAATACTAACTAAAACTTAACATTTATGTTCTTTTTATCTTTTAATATCAATTTCTTGTCACCTGTTAAGAATAATAAATTAAAGCAATAAATTAGCAAATAAATTAACTCTTAATTATGTCATATATCTGAACTTAATTTATTATAATTGTGAAAGTACCAACTTAATGAAGATTTTATTATACTGATAAAAAATGTATGTCAATGCGTAAATAAATATTACGGTAAATGAGTAAATCGATTTTAAGTTTACGTGATTCGATACACACTTGTATTTTTTACATTTTTTCAAAATAATGTTTTTTTCTTTTGGAAATTTATTTGTGGCCAAAAAATAATGAGACGAAAATGCTGTCTATCTAAATAGAAAGTTATAATAATTGACTTTTGCGTTTCCAAGCCTCATACTTAAAATTTTATTTACGTATTGTCGCATTTGACTTGCCCGCAGCGACATAGAAAGAGAGAGAGAAAAAGAGGTAGAAAGGGAAAACCTCTGAGACATCGGACGTCTCGTTAATGAACAAAAATCACAATGCCGTAAATAATGTAAAGTTAATTCCAGGATGTTAAAGGACTATCATGCGACGAGCCGTGCAATTTGGGAAAAGCCCGAGCCCCGTAAGTCTCGGGGTAGCCGCGGGTTGCTTCCTGCCAAGTCGCTAAAAGCCCTGTAAATTATTGCTGAAAGTTTACAGCGTCCGCTGCGCGCATCCCTAATTGTAATAATTATTATCCCGCTGTCGCGTGAGGGGGAGGGGGCGCCCCTCATAAAGTCGGTCGAGTTTCGTGATGTCGCGGCTACGTTTTACGGTTGACAAACACGAAACTGACCCGTATAGCGTTTGACGCGGGTGACAATTTCTCAATTGAAATATCGCAAAGCGTGACGGATCCTCGATACACCATCCTCGCGAATAATATTAAAGCTCTCAACGGGATATTTATAAAATATCCCTTTTTTAATAATAAATTAATTAACAAGTCATTTAACTATTAGCAAAGTAAAGAAATTATAATAGTAACAGTAAGAGAAATAATTGAAATAAAAATTAAATTAAATTAAATAAAAATAAAATAATTAAATCAAATCAAATAAAAATTAAATAATTGCAAATAATTGAAATAAAAATTCTAATAAAATATTATTTCTTAATTAAAATTACTAAAGACACCGGAAGACCGATGAAGGATAATTACGACCTGAGTTTGCGGAGCTGCGGAATTTCAGGGATGATCGAATCGAAAAGCAGGTTGGTCTGGCCTCGCGAATCGGTGCGTACTTTTGCGAGCGTGTATACGGCATCCGTGTGTACTGGCGGATATATACGTAGGTATATCGAAATGCCGGCAGGTGTGTGCAGCCAGAGAGCATTCGATAATACGAGGCCGAGCGAGGGTGGTCGCACGCCGAGGGCCGAGCACGCCAGTCCGTGCTCAGACGTGACTCGCGACGCAACCCTCATTTTTTGACCGCCCCGTGCACCGTTTCTCCCTTTCGCTCGCGTTTTTTCCGTCCCCCGTCGATACATCGACGGTGTGAGGTGCGTAAACTTATCGCGCGCTCGCAACGCTTGCTCCCCGCGCTGGAGCCTCCCGATACGTCGATCAGCTGTCGCGGCGTCGTAAAAACCCATAAGAGTATTTGAGCGGATTGGAAAGTGCCTTTCGCGCTTGTAAACGAGGAGGGAAATGGGTCAAGTCGGTACGTAATTTATTATCGAAATTATTCATTTTAAAAGCGATTCGGTTATGTCATTTTTGGTGTATTGCGATCAATTGTAGCAAACTACGATTTCTTGATGCATAAATTATTGGGAATTATTGTAGAGCTGTTGCGGTATCAAATGTTCTGAAATGAGAAAGTCGTATCTTAAAATCACGTCAATTCTGAAATAAAAAAATACAAAAAATTTGAATCAGTTATTTCTACTTTAATTGCTTAGGTCAAGTCCAGAGAGAATAGAAAAAATATATTTTATAGTATTCCAATTTAATACAGAGAGAAAAAAGAGAAAGAACGAAAAAATATTGCTATAAAGTATTTTTTTCTACGAGATTGTTTTATGAAAATTTAAATTTAAATGCAATACAACTCTTTACATAATTAACACTAATAAAAAAAACTTATGAATTATCATTTTGTACTAAATCAAAATTTTTTACCGTAGAAAGATTTTATCAGAGGCATTTAATAAAAATGCAATAATGTTCCTTCCTCTCGAATTAATTTTTCATAAGTAGATATGAATCCAGAAACACAAAATTAATTAAGTTTACTCCGAATTCAAATAGGTCTAGATTTAACACATATATTCATAAATTAATATCAATTGTTCCACACATATATATTTCGATTATTATTAATTACGATTATAAATTCTGTGGATATCGCGATAGTTTCGATAACGCGATTCTTGTTAATGTATAATTGTGAAATTTTACCGGATATATCATTTATATTTGAAGATCGTACGGATGCTAGTTATTTGAAAAATAAGAGTGAAATTACTCTCTGCGCGTTATGACTTTATCTGCATCGTGCAAGTCATCGATCTGCGCAACATAGTCTGCGTGATTGGCGATTTCTTGCGGCTATTTTTTTTTTTTACTACGATGCCAGTATGAAAAACATCAAACCGTTCAACGTTATTGATGACTTCTACATTGTGTCAGCGATACTGTTGGCCACGGAGAAAAAACGCGATTCTCGAAAACCGACTGCATAGCCGAGTTCTATAATTATTAGGCGACAAAAACTGGCAAATCCGCGTGTGAGAAGGAAGAGGATATTGCTTTTTTGTGTTGCGCTAAATGTGTTTATTTAAAACCATTGTTCCATTAAATGAGAAAACATGACACTCAACTGACCGATCAACCGATCGAGCATTCGCTCGAAGCGAAAAATGTTGTAGCATTGAAAATGTTAAGGAGACTGCAGTTGCGAAATCATACGGCAAAGCTATTTATCTTTATATTTCTTGTTCTCACAACATTGAGAGTTAATATATTCGAATAATTCTTTTTGCTCATTTATTTACACCTGAAATTACATTTTTTCGACGGTTTTTGCAGAATAAATTTCTTTTAAATTTTCATATAATTTAAATACAATCAATTTTTTTGGCGATTTTAATCGTTTGTATTTTTTTTAAATTATAGTTTCTTTAAAGTGAATGGTAATTTATTTATTTTTCTCTCTTTCTGATAAAATAAAAAAAAATACAACAATCAGATCAATTTGTTTAGAAAATTATCTATTTAAAAATTTATCTTAATTATTTTAAAATTCTCTTTTTTAATGCGATTTGATATTTACTAAAAAAAAATATTAATCCTGCTAAGGTTGCGACACAGCAGATTAAGTATATATTTAGAATAGACGCGTTTCTCAATTTTGTCGTTCTTTTTTTCTCCAATGCAGGCCTCGTTGCTTTTTATAAAATCGCAATCGAATCGCTCGTAAGATTTTTCTTCTATCAAAGGCATCATCTCAGATTCCATTATTGGTTCAATATCAAGCTCTCGCAACGCGTTTCCCCCAGGCGTGTTTCCTTCTCGAAATTCGCAAATTCGTCGAAGCGAGGAACCGTCACGTGTGGGCTCGAAATAAATTAAAAATCGACGAAACACATATCGCGTCAGAACCAGCAATTTTATCGATTTCTCAATAGATATATGCAAAGACAGTAATTTTTCCATCGACCCATGGATTTACTTCAATTTCTATTGAACTTTTGATTGATATTTCTAAATCCTAATAAAAGGGTACCTCCATAACTGTTTCTAAAATGAGATTTTATGCGAATAGTACTATTTCTGCCAAATCCTGGCGGAATTTCTCTCAATCTTTTTATCAAGAAAGGTGAGAGAGATTCATTGTTTAGATTTAACCAAAATGAAAATCAAAAGTTTGAATAAATCACAAAGACATTATTTATTAAAATATCTTTCCTTTTATTATTTTATTTATTTTTAGGATATTATTTATTTATAAACTATTCTTAAATTATATAGTTTAGTATTTTTATTTATCTCAAAAAATTTTCTACACAATTCACGTATGCATGAAACTATTTCTATTTTATCCTTTTTATTATAATAATATAAATTTTTTTATATTATTATATTATTATATTATAATAATATAAATTTTTTATATTATTATATCGCACTATTATTTTATTCTCGCATCATAAATTCATATTTTAACGCAGACTCGTTTTTTAGACTCGGTGTCTTGCATCTACACGTCCAGTTTTATGAAATGTATCCGCGGCGAACGAAACAAAGGCAGGCGAGCGAGCATCGGATATCGGGACAAATCGCGTTGCGTAAGACGTCGGTCGCTGCCGCCTTTTTATTTCCCGGAAATCTCTCGGCTGGATTTATATGTCGAGCCTGCCGGGCAAAAGGATGACAGGAGCGCCCGATCGCGTCCGATCTTGCGCGCGAGAGCGAGTGGGAGAGCGATCGCGCTATCCTTGATATTTAGCAATTGATTGGCAGGATTGCCAATTTGGCCAATTACCGGCGAGCTTCGCGGAACAGCGAATCGAAATTACATAGTCGGCGCGACGATCGAGTTCGCGCGAGAGCGAGACAGGAGCTCCAAAGTGCGTTATGTATCGTTGTCTCTTTCTTTCTCGCCCTCTCCTTCTTTCTCTCTTTCGCGGCGATTGTGATTTTGGATCCGATCGATGCCCCTCGGCCTCGGATCGAATAAATAAACCCATGTTGGACAGATTCGGGAGCCACGGACGGGGATTTCGAGATTCCGGGATTCGTTCTCTCATCGCGTTGAATGTCGTTCGAATAACACTGGACGAGATCGATTAAGATAAAACAGTGTATTCTTAATAATGATGTAGTAGGAATCAATAAAAAAAATTTTTTTTATACGTATAATATAATTTCGGGATAGATGAACCGCTGTTTGAAAAATTGTGAGATTGATCAGAGTGAATTTTGAAAAAACGAGACAGATAGTTTTGTTGATTTCGCGTTTTTTTTTTCTTTTTAATATTATTTTATTTAATAATTGAGTTGCGATTTCTTAATTATTTATTGGGGAATAAATTTGAATAAATTGAATCTTCTTATTCCTTATTAATTACATATTATATATATATATATATATATATATATATATATATATATATATTTATTTATTTATTTATTTATTTAATTAATTAATTAATTAATTTTATTTATTTATTTAATTATCTCTTTATTAATTTATATTTTGAAATGATTTAAATGCCTTATTTGAAAATTATTTGTTATAATATTTGTTATAATATAAATATATTTATATATTTTTTATAATGTAAATATATTTATATATTTATTATGATATAAATATATTTATATATTTATTATAATATAAATATATTTATATATCACATTACATATAAGTACGTTTTAAATACATTCAATCAGTTAACGCAATACATTCTTGCATACAGCATGTTCTTCTACAAGAATTGCAATTTCAAAATAACCATCATATAACACAGTAATTGGATTTCACATTGTACCTCTCTTATTTTACGGCTTTTATTACATAACGTTTTCGTTTCCATTTAATTATGCATCTTCGTGTATTCAACAGAGATATAAGTTGATTTTACATCTCTAAAATAATCGTGCGAAGCAAGCTGTATAAGATAATTTAGAGATATTTCTCTTGCTAAGGTAAAAACAATAATTCTATATTAATTGGTTATTATTTTAATATTTTATAAAATACATACTTTAACTTTTATTTTATATATACAGTTTATATATTATTTTACATACATATAAAATATGAAGAGAATCACAAAAATGGGACAATTAAAGTAGATTTTTTCCTGAAAATAATTTGAATTTACATATTATATATAATTACATTTATCACTTTTCATTTTATAAATATTTTTTGAAAAAATACTTATAATAAAAAAATATAAATAATTTTTTGAAATATTTTTTTGGAAAAATAACTTATGAAATGTGAGATAAAAATATTATCATGTGAATAAATAAACATAATTTTCCTAGGTAGATTTTAGACCAATTTTCCTCTAGAGAACATTTTTGACATCTTTGACTTTTAACATTGCGCTTAATTTAATCAACATGACAATATTTATTAGACGAGAAATCTTGATGAGAATCAATACTGCTAAATTAGATATCAAGACCGCCCCCATCCCCGTCATGTTGAAATGCCTCTAGACTATCTTACACAAGGTTCAACACCGAATTCACGTCGATATACGTACGGGAATGTGCATGCCATTGCCGGATAAATTCAGGTGAACGTGAATCGCGTGCGTTGCACCGTCAGATCGGCATGTTTGGCCTCTGCTTCGCCCGCTAATTGCCGTGACAGAAGCCAACAGCCAACTGCATCGGAGGAATTGCGAATTACACATCGTACTTTGCACGACACACCATGTATGACGTGTACGCGGCAACACGTCGCGAGATTCCTCGCTTTAACGCGAGCCATTTCGGCTTTTCAATCTCACCTCCGCTCTATCTCTCGGCTGTTTTTCTCCAACCCTTACATCCTCGGCCGCTTCCGGGGGAGGTGGGGGAGGAATATCGGTCGTGACTTTTCCGCGCGCGCGGCAGAAAGTCGTAAAATTCTCGAGGGGAAGCCAGTGACTATCGATTTCACGTGTTTCCTTTCGGAAATTGCCTTGTTTTTTTCTCTCTCTCTCTTTCTTTTCCCCCTTCGTCGTCTCGCACCCTCGCGCTTCGGGTCAACGCGGCGAAGATCGATACGATACCGCGGACCTCACGATCACCTGGGTGGTCCACCTCGCGCCAAGTCCTCCCAAGGCTTCTGGGACTGATTTAATTTCGGCTGGACGTGGACCGCCCGGTCTCGCCGAATTCACTCAACGTCCGTTTGCTCTCTCAATTCTCCCTTGCGATACCGATTTTCGGGGCGCGAGCGAACTGTTTCTCGCGCTAAAATTGACTCAGGAGTCTTACTTTTGGGGAGGAATTTTTAGCGAAGGGTTAAAGCGTGAAATACGCGATATATATCCAAAAACACAGCTACATCAATGTATCCTTGAAGCAAGAAAATTGGCGGAGTGCGGGACCGTTTCAACCCATAAAGCACGAAATCCCCATTGAACTATCCATCAATTGATTACCCCCTTTCCTTCTCCCCGACTTTGACTGCCGGTGTGTTCTCTCTTAACAAATATCAATTTGACTGCCGTCTAGCCCATTTCTTCGCGTGAGCGGAAGCCGAAGGGGGGAGGGAAGAAGAGGAAGAAAAAGATGGCGAGGGCGCTTTAAATCGCGAGGCTCGCCCGAGCCGTCCGGGATAATCCAGACAGATGGGACTCGTTAATGGGACGCGAGTAATTTGCAAGAAATCTAATAACACCGCGGTCTCCCCCTTCCCCTTCCCCTCCTCCTCCTCCCCCATAATTCGTGGCTTGACTTTCCACCTTGCGCGGCCTCTCCCTCTCCCTCCTCGCTTCTCTCCCTTCGTCCCTCATCCCATCTCGTCCGAGGACCGTCTAATGACAATACACGGGCGCCGTGCTCGTGAAAATTAAAATTCGCCCGGGGGTCGTACACGACGTTTCTCGTACAGGTGTGAGTGCGTGTCCGGGGTCCAGGTGGTCGTGCAAGATCGCGGGAGAAGCGATACCCTCGCGAGATACCTCCCGAAATACAGTACCGCGCAAAAGTTTGGTCTTAATAACGCGTGATCTAAGACAGCAATGGCGGAAATTATGTTTCCGCAATATTATATTATTTATTTTATTCCGTTTCTATTCTCTTGTACCATGATTTTTATCGTGTTTCTGTAATTCTATAGCGAATATGTTGGATTTGAGAATCAGTTTTCGGTTTAAAGGATTCTCTCAAGGGTCTGAAATAATATTATGATAAAATACAAAGAGCATCAGAACATCTGTTCCTTCTGAGTTATTATAGTAAGTTGTGTAATTAAGCTTGTAAAATCTCCGTACTTGCCGAGTTAAATTTTTTATAATTGGAAAATAAATGATAGAGTCAAGAGAGATACTGTGTGTTTAAAAAACTGATATATTGGTTTTCGAATTTTAATTGAAAATTTTTGAAACAAAGATTGATGTATTTGCTACTTTTAGAATTTAAAAGAGTTTCCAATATATATTGATTTATCATTTAGATGAACATGAAATGCGTAAACTATTAGCTTCTGAAAACTAATTGAAATCAAATTTAAATAAAAAAATGAAATGAATAGAGAATATATAAATGAAAAGAGACAGAAGGAAATCTGAAAAAGTGCGAGTATATAATAAATAATAAATAAATAAATAAATAAATATAAAGATAAAAGATTCTTCTAGTCTAGGAAATTAGGAGACCTGTATCGATTTTGATATCCTTTCCCCATCTCGTCCCGAAAGCTGGCTCTTTATAACTTTCATTTTTTTTAAATTTTATCATTACATTTAATATTACACATTTTATAATATTTTATTGCTAACGTGCCAAGAATAATAAATATATCTTTTCATTCAAAGATCTATTTCTCCCTCTTTCTCTCTCTCTCTTGTTCCACTACTTGCTAAAACAAATCCCTTCTAACTAGAAGTCCGACTTTTGTTCTAGATTTGCTCGAGAAAAAGAAAAGGTAAATATCGGCAAAACCAAACTCCCCTCCCACGTCTCGGTGCACATACGTGAACGTACATCGTAGACGAGAGAAAAGACGATGCGGGGGAGCGTGGAACTCGTTAAGCAGTTTGCGGTTTCGTCCCGTCCTTTTTTTTTCCACCCGGGCGCGCCTTTAGCGTAAACATATTCCGCGAAGAGATCAGCATCTTTCTCTCCCTCTGTGCGTGTATGTGTCCGTGTGTGTGTGTGTGTGTGTGTGAGATGCGCGCGCGCGTATCACTTTTTCCTCCTCTTTATTTCTCCTACCGGCCGTGTCTCTCCTCCCTCCCCCTCCCTCCCCCTCGCCCCCTCGCCCCCCTCGCGGGCGTCTTTGTTTCTTATTACGTGCCTGGTTTCTGGTATTTGGATTCCACCCACGATTGAATTTCTCACGACGTTAATTTAAGGAACGACAAGAGCGCGTAAGGTGATTACGTTTTTTTTTAAACCGCAAAATAAATAGAAATCTCCATTTTCCTTCTCTTTCTCGAGGAGAGGAATTATCGCGAAATGAAACGTTCCGAGGATCGGTCTCGGATACCTCTCGATACTCTCGGGAGGGAGGACTCGTTCTTTACTCGGTCTTCGAAAAATGCGCGGGAGGGGGGCCGTTCGTCTCCGAATTTTATTTCGCCCGCGAGATCTCGGCTTCGCGAATCTCTAGTTAACCGCGCGGTGAGAATGCCGGCCTATATGATCGCGAAAATATACGATCGATGTGCGACATACGATCGACGAGGAAGAGGGGGGGAGGTGGAGGCGATTCGCCCAGAGAGAAAGAGAGAGATTAGATGCCGATTAAAATTCACGGCGTGTCCGGGCGGCATAATTTGATTTCGTAGGCGCGGATCGAGTTACATCAAAACCTTTTTTTTTCTCCCCCCTCCTCCCCTCTCTCTTTTCTTTCGATTCGGCGCAACCCCGGATAACAGACTCTTGTGACGATTATTAAGATCGAAACGCGCTCATTATCGATTCGCCACGATAATTAAACAAAATAGATTCGCGAATTTTGCGAGGATCGAGTTACACGCGACGCGAACCCGATTAATTTCGTTCGATCAGACACGAGATCGGTGACATTTTCCCTCGGAACGAGGGGCCCTCGTTCTTCCCGCCCGTTCGGTTTGCACGACCTGTAAATGTCTCATAAATATTTCTCTATTCTTGACAGTCTCTCATCTCACATTGAGAGAAATTGCCGTTGACATTTAAATATATCATACAATATCTATTGTGATAATGTCGTTCTATAGTTTCCAAATCTTGAGTTTTTTTTATTTCTCTTAATATAAAATAATATGAGAAGAATATAAGAAGAGAAATATCACGAGAGAATTAATAACACGAATTTTTTAAACTAATATGTCTTTTTTTTCCTTAGGAATTAAATACTGCATTTTTTATGTAAACTTGCTTTGCTTAATTAAATTACTCATTTTTTGTTTATAAATAAACAAAATATAATATACCTTATTAATTATTAAGTAGAAAATATATTTTATTAATTATTTATTAATTATTAATTGATTAATTATTTAATTAAAAAGTTACACTTTTTAATTACACAATCTGTACATGTGTATAAAACGGCTTGTATGACACATTACATACGATTAATAAAATAATTGCAATTCAGTTTTTGCATAGAATCTCCGAGTAGGTAATTTTTCTCGCTACCGAAAGCGAGTTCAAACCAATTGATTATTCACGTTTGTCAATCGCATTTCGTGAGATTTGTGCCGTGCGATTCCGGGTCGCTTTGAATTAGCGGGTGGTCCAGCGTGTCGGTCGGCGACGGGGGTGGGGGAGGTGGGAAGGGGGGCGGGTGATGCTCCCTCCTCGCCGTTCCCCTTCCACTCTAAATCTCAGACTGGATCGGGCCGCATTAAGAGTCGGACAGCATTAAAGCGTTGTTTAGCAGGCTATTTTGAATTTTAATTCCCGCGGCCCCGGCAACGTAACCGAGGTGTGGAATAGATTAGTTTTCGCTCGCACACGACTGTCAGCTACTTTGCCGCGGGGCCCCGACTGATTGACCGACTTGATCGCAAGAGCGACAGATAACTCCCCCTCTTCTCCCACACACATGTGCTCTTCTGTTTCTCCTTCATTTACCCCTTTTTATCTTTTTTCCCTTAATTCTGCATTAGTTCGTCCTTTTTCTTCCAACGATTTTTTACTCCAATCTCTTAAGTTCTTCTATGTTGCTCTAATAGATTGATTGATGCAAATTTAAAGTAATCGAATCAGATATTCAAAGCGATTGAATCAGATATTCATAATCGACAATCGTGTACTAATTATACAGTAAAAATATGGATGATAAGAGTATAAAATTTCGAGCGAATTAAGAGATATAAATTTATTGCAATTTTTATATGAATTTCTCTAAAAAAATATCAGTAAAAATCAATTTTGACTGCAATATTTCTCTAGCTACTAGATTTTAATTGCAGATATCTCTTATATACATCTTCTCAATCGGCAGAAGATCATCGTTTAACGCGACAATTTTCCGATTGCTCGCAGGAGGAGGAAACGGCGGTGACGATCGGCGGAAACGACGGAGGATCAGGCTCGCTCGATGAAGACGCCGCGCGTCTTGGCTGCTCTGGAAAAAGGAAAGAGGAGAAGCGCGGCCGCGGTTCAAGGTCGCTCGTCTGGAATCCAAGTTCGGCTCTCTCGTTGTTGGCTCGCGGTAAAAAGAAGAGGGATGATCGATGGTGAGAATCGACCGGGCTAGTCACTGTGGCTTCGTACAGGAGAAGACATCACGTTGCGGAGGAGGTGCCGGGACTCTACATTCGGCGCCTGACGCTCGAGGATCCGAGGAGGAGGGAACCGTCCGGTTCAAGGTCGCAGTCCCCGGCGCGCCATATCTGTCATCCTCGTAGCAGCGGCTACGCGCGCTCCTCGCGAGGATCCTCGAGGTACTCGAGAGAGAGAGAGAGAGAAAGAGGCGCGAATTCGATGTATATCACATGCATATACAGGGTGTCCCAGACTTGACGAGTCAGCCGTTAATGGTAGATTCCTGAGATCATTTGGAAACGAAAATCTTAATACCAAAACGTTGAGGAAGATGTAGTTTCGGCGCTACAAAAGATTAAAGATCACCAATCGGCGCGTTACGTTCTCCAAAAGGCCCGCGTACAGCGCGATAATATCGATATCGATAGAAGGATGAATATAAAATAAAAAATAGGATTCTGCAGTGAGCGCGATTGCATTTTCCATGCGACAGTAGTCAGTAGTTTGGACATTTTTATGAAGTCTTCCTCAACATTTTGGTATTAGAATTTTCGTCTCCAAATGATCTCAGGAACCTACCATTAACGGCTGATTCGTTAAGTCTGGGGCACCCTGTATACCCTAAAGTCGAGGTGCCCCGCGTCCAACAAAATTCAACTAGAGCGCGATGATTGACAAGTTAGATTTCTCCCTTCATTCTTTTCCTCTCTTCAGCGAGATCTTATAATACGAACCGGCAATTAGGCGGTCGAGAAACTGGTTCCCGAGGAATTTTCGTGGGATCCATATTCTATATTTGGAACATTTTAACACGTTCGTTCGCTCTGTTTAAGCGATAGGATAATTTTTTTTCCTTTTTTAATCGCTCGTTATAATTTTTCTAGAAAGTTAGTCAATCACATCTCTCTCGAATTTTATATCCTCTCAATCATTGCTTTCTGTCAACATGTATTCTCTTACTACTCGAAGCAACTTGGTCGGGATGTAAACCACGAGGAGGGTTAACTGATGATCCGGGGTCGCTTATTGAATGATTAGCATCGTATAGCGTACTTATTTAACGTGCTTGCGCCAAAGAGAGACGAGCGCGATCTCGTGGATCAGCTCTAGCGAGATCTCGGCGTCGCTCGGACTCGTCGTTCTCTATAGGACCCCGTAATTAAACGCACTAAAATTTAACGGTCGTACGCGGGCGATCGACTGCGACTTAATAAAAGACTCGACGCTATTAAAGCGGCTCGCGCATTAAAATACGAGCAGCATCGGTACGTCATTATCATCGACATTTCATCTCACACTCTTCCCCCTTTCATTCCTCGCGTCTCTCTTCCTTTCCCCTACGAACTTAGGGCGGACCTGACCTCTCGATATCCGGACAAGGCCATCCAGTTTATGTGCATATATCGCGAAACTTTGAAACGTGCTCTCGTTTCCCGTCAAACGGCCGAATCCTCCCACGTTTCGCCTGAATTTCCTTTGATCTGACCTCTTCCTTCCTTTGGCCGAAAGTCGTCCGAGGCTAAGCCTCGTGGAGCTCGCTCTTTGCCTCCTTTCGGCAATTCTATTGTAATTCGAGGCTCAATCTGTAGAGCACCAAGTCCCTCGAATTCTTGTCGCAGGAGTAGAATAAAAGATGTCCTTGATCGATAAGAAGTCTCAACAATAATAAATTAGACACATAAATTAAACGTCTATAAATTTTACACGCACTGTCTATCAAATGTTTATTGCTAGCATTATTTCTATTTAAAAAAAAAATCGATATCATAATTTTCCTTTTAATTAATTCTTATCTCTGTCGTTTTTGCTTCGAATACCTCGCGTCACTCTTTATTCACCGTTCTCTTTTATATTTATGTTTTTATATTTATTCCTTTTTATATTTATATCTTTTATATCCTTCTGGCATTCGCGTGCTTTGACTTGATTTTAATTTATCCTTAATATAATGTCGTAAACACGCAGCTAAATTATACTTTTGATTGTAGGCTTTATTTATAGTCGTAATATTTATCTTTCCCGAAGAAATGCAAACGCACGGTGGACTGATAAATTTACCGAATCATCTCCCGTCATGATTATTTCCAGAGTGTGTCCAGGGTATTATTTTTCCCCTCGAGCTCTCTCTCTCTCTCTCTTTCTCTTTTCTCGCGCCCGATCTTCGTTCTCCACATCGCGCGAGCACTCGCCTTTTTGCTCCGGCTATATTTTTTCATCCCCTCTTCTCGCCCAGCTTGCGGTTCAAGGTCGTAATCTTCTCGAGACCTCCTTTCTTTCAACCAGTTCTCCGCTTCGCCTCCCTTTTAATCTTTTTCTTCGGCCAGTTCCTGCGCCTTCGTTTTCGAAGTTCAAGGCCTTCCTCCACTTCTTGAATGTGCTCTCCCGACACTTCTTCCTCGTGTACCAGCGTGTATATTTTTTCGTCAATCCTTTATCCCCTTTCTCCTTGTCTTTTCCATCCGCTTACATCGTGTTTCATTTCTCTCGAAATCTCGTCTTACAGATTCTCTCGTGGTTTTTCTTCTTCCTTTCGTCCTTTTTGTCTTCGAGTTGCACCTACTGTCAAACTTTCTCGCTTCTCTTTCATTCTGCGATTCAAGAACTTTATTCCAATCCTTATCGGATTTTTTTTATTTTCCTATTTTTCTATCTTTCTTTTTTTTTTAATTTTTGACATCAGTTATATTTTCCTTCAAATTTCTTTTCTCGAATCTTATTGCTCTTTATACGTCACAAGTTTTTTCTTTTCTTTGTATCTTATTTTTTTTAATATAACTAATTTCCTTTTTAGATCACTTTCACTCGTTCTTTCCATCGAGATCTGGCATCATTTCTCTTTATCCGTCTCTCTCGTTCTCTTCTTCTTCTCGACGTTTCCTCTTTGAAGCGTAGTACCCTCCAAGAACCTACAATCACATCTAGTTATCCAGTTGTCTGAAGTTGAGCAAGGCGAATACCCTTTCCCGATGTCATTACGAGCCCTTTCCACCGTTCATGTGCAATCATCGTAGCGAACGATCATTGTAAAATAAACGAGATGAAAAGTGTTGCCAACTTTGTCGCGATTCGAACCCAGCGGTTCGAAAGACACGTCGTCATTTTTATTTATTTCTTCGCGAATGTTGGATATATTTTGCCATATTTTTTTGTCAAAACTTTACAATCTCAAAATTTACAATATTTTTTGTTTTTCCATTTAAATTTGCATTGATACATTTTAACAAAATGTGGTATAATTTAATTATTATTATTTAATTAAAAATATACGTTTTTTTATTTTTTATTTTTATTTAAATATTTAATTAATATTTATTTCATTTATATTTAACTTCTTCTTAATATGGTTCGATGTGTGTGTGTCTAGCTATAGATCGTGGCTGGAAAGGATCCGGAAGGAGAGTCCGGCTTTCTTGACAATAGTATCTTTGGAGCTTCCGGAATCGCCGATTCCCTTGATAGAGTCTCAAGCAAACGCGCGGTGCAGACGTAATGTCTCTGATGAAGTCGCAAACGACAAGGATGACATCTTGGACGAGTTTCTGGAGAAGGTCACGGAGGCCGGGAAGGATAGGGAGAAGGAAAGTCGCACAGGAAGGAACAATGTATTCCGGAGAAGCCGGCGGGATAACAGGAAGGAGGGCGACTCTCTGGAATGTACGAAGACTCTAGCCACCCTCGAGGAATGCACGAGAAACATTATTGAAGGTATGATTATATGTATATATATTTTTTTCCTCTTCGCGATAGAAGGAAATGAACGCGCGTGTGGAAATAGCTGGAGAATTATGGCTCTATTAAAGTTTAGCTGAGAAAAAACCGGGCTCGCATTCCTTGAAAAAGTCGAGAAAAATGTATAGAATGCATATAATACTCCACATAATTTGCCGTGCGTTACGTTGGAGCAAACTAGTGGACAGGGATGGAAGGTTGCATTCCTTCAAATGCAAGTATTTAAACTTCACTTTTAGCTCTCTCTGTTTTAGATTTATTTTATAATAATAAAAATAATATTTTTAATAAATTAAATGCTACTTAAATAAAATAATTTTTTTAATTATGTTGAAGTAAAAGTTCAATTTAGTATTTAAATAATTTAATTGACTTTAACTCGGAAAATAAAATTATTTAATATAATTATTAATAAAATTAAAAACTTTGGCTTTAATTAATAATATTAATTAGGATTGGTTTTTTAGATTAATTTAATTAATTAATTTTTAAATAAAGAATTTAGTGCAATTTTTAATTTAAAAGAAATATTAAATTTAATATTTATAAAATTAAAATAATTTAAATATATATATTTTTTTAAAATACAACTTGTGTAAAGTCTTTTTTCTCCAAAAGTAATAATAAATAAATTAAATTTTTTAATTAATTGATTGTTCTACATATTTAGTCGTTAGCCCATATTCAAATAAATATGAGTAAAAAATGACGATAAAATCATAATTTTATTTAAATTAAAAAATATGCATATAAATTAAGAGAATAAGTAATATAATTTCAATATCATAGATTTAAAAAATCACATTAATTAAAAATAATTGAAGAACATTTTAAACGTTATGATTAAAAATTAAGTAAAATAAAACCTCCGAATTAATTGGTTTCTGATGATTCAACTGTCTGTGAAATTGACCGTATCAAGATCGTAAATATTGCAAAGGATGCCATAGAAAGTGTGTATCTTTACATTTATCGACTTTACATTTAATCATCGATTATTCTTGGAATTGATAATAATTTATCGATAACAAGGCCTTATCTTTTATCCATCTCCGATTCGCCCCGAATAAGGCACCTTTCGAAGCACCTCGCTCGCTTCTAAGGATGAATTCTATTCGGCCGAGAACGAGATCGGATTTCAAGGGCGAGGAATCGTCGCAAACGGACCTTGAAATCGCTCGTCGATACCTCTCATGGCGATTTATCGAAATTTTTCCTCCGGCCCGAAAGGAAGAGCTCGAAATCACGAAATTCTCGAACGGCAATATCGAATTTCAGGACCGAGCCGCGAGGGATCGAGTCGACGGGGCGTCGGCGACGATTGCATATGCTCCGAGATACCGAGAGACCTCGGAATCAACGGGGCAGAGACCACGAGTCCGGAAGTGACTCACACGATTCGGATCGCGATGAAGTGTCATCACGGCCGGTCGGCGCAGGAAGAGGACGACGACGACGAAGAGGACGACGACGAGGCGGTCGAGCGACCAACGGAAGAGGAACCGGGGGCGGGAGGAGAGGAGAGGGCGAGGAGTGACAAGAAGGATCTTCAAGGTCCGTCGAACGCGAGGAAGGAGCCGGTGAAGCACGACGTTTCTCGCTGCACCGTCGCCGCAGGTGCGAACGCGGCGTTGGACTTGACGCTAAATTGCAATAGCGTGCGACTGACTTTTCGTGACACGAGCCTGAAGGCAGCAACGCGAGGCCGAGAGGTAAGAACGGCCGGAAACGGTCCAGAATCGGAGACCCCGCGTGGGTTTCCTCTCGAAAGTGGGTTTTGCCGCGCGACGGGATGTTTCTGCAGCTTCAAGAAACAGGGAAAATGTCACGACTATTAGCAACTTATCTCCCTACCTGTTCGTTTTCCCTCCTCCTCCCCTTTTTTCTCTTCTTTCTCTGATAAAATTCCCTTCACTTATACACGTTCAATTATAAATTCATCTCCGTTTCAAGCAGAATAAATAGGAGACTTTAAAAATTGTTTTCGAATTAAATCTCGATGTAAATTTCTTCGGTTTTAAATTAGAATGGAATAAAGGTCGCGTGTGCATAGCGGAATAAATTATTAGATTGATGATAATTGCCATAATTCCTTGAATCGACAGTTTTTTCAATAAACTTAATGCGTGAGAGCGAATTTTGATGGATCGAATGTCGAATTAACGATCCGATCGGCACGATAATACGCAAAAACCGGTAGAGATTCATAATTCCAGGATTCGTTTCAAATAAAAATTCCGAAAAACTGACATAACATCGTGATGAAACGCTTTTATATTTATCCGCTATTTACGACATTTTTAGAGAATTTTCTATTTATTTACTTGCTTCACGAGATGAATTATTAAATGTGCGAAAAAAGATAAATATATGCAAGTTTTTTACATCATGCAAATTTATATACAAGCAAATATTAGTTTCACATGTAGGATATTTTTGCGTATTTAAATTTGAAATTATTTAAGCTCGAGATATTTATAGACATTTAATTAAAAATCTTATCTCTCGTATAAATCCCAAGAATAATTAAGAAATGAAATTTATTGTTATAAATATGTATACGGGGTGTCTCAGACTTAACGAATCAGCCGTTGATGGTAGATTCCTGAGATCATTTGAAAACGAAAATCTTAATACCAAAATGTTGAGGAAGATTTAGTTTCTGCGCTACAAAAGATTAAAGATCACCAATCGGCGCGTTACGTTCTCCAAGGAGCTCGCGTACAGCGTGATAATATCGATATCGATAGAGGCATCAATATAAAATAAAAAAATAGGATTTTGCAGTGAGCGCGATTGTGTCTTCGATGCGATAGTAGTCAGTAGTTTGAACATTTTTACGAAGTAAAAATCTTCCCCAACACTTTGGTATCAGAATTTTCGTCTCCAAACGATCTCAGGAATCTGCTGTTAAGTCTGGGACACCCTGTGTATAATTTCAAGCATAGACGTTTCAAATATAAGATACCACGTGGAAGAATAACATGACTGAGATTTTAGCGTCCAAGTGTCTCTCCAAGAGATCAGGTAAACGCGATTCATGAAACCGTTCGTCTCGACAACGGTTCGTTCAACGTACGGTGCAAAACGGGATCTCTCGTTGACCGAATCACCGAGATTCCCGGAGGGGAGGAGGGGAGGAGGGAAGGGGGAATTTCTAAATTTCGCTTTCGGAACCGCTGTCGCAAAAAGCCGCTCCTTTCCCGAAAGGAGAGCCGCGCCGAACGCGAGGAGAGACGAAGCCGCTCGGCGGAATTGTGAATCTCCCCGGCCGCAATAAATCGCAATCGCCGCGATTCGATTTCTGCGAACGCGCGCTAGAAGAGCGCGGGGGATACGTCGAGGCGGCCTATTAATTAGCTCGTCTAATAAATCGCGACCGGATCCGGGACGCGAGGGGAGAGACAGAGGAGCGAGACGCTATCGCTCCCTCTCCCCCCCCCCCCTCTCTCTCTCTCTCTCTCTCTCTCTCTCTGTCTCTCGATCACTCGCGAGGATAAGAAGAAGCAGCGAGAATACAGAGAACAGATGGAACGGGAAGAAGGAAGAAGTGGGAGGAAAGAGGGGAGGGAGGGGGCGAGAGATAGTATGCCGATCGAGAGAAGCTGGGGGGGAGGAGGGGGCGGACGAAAAAGAGAGACCGCCGAGTGCGAGTTTGGCGGTGGACCGGCGCGAGATGAGAATCGCGCGTCTAGGGCCCGGGGTCCGTGCAAGTTTGGACCCCGAACCGGGTGAGAGAAGTTGGCCGCGCTCCTCCCCCCCCCCCGCCTCTCACCCCCTTCATCCCTGCCTCGGTTTCGTCCTCCTCCGCGTCTTCCTCCCACTCTCTCCCTCTCTCTCTCTCTCTCTCTCTCTCGCGGGACGGACGCGTCGTGTTTTTATTTTGTCTGTGCCGCGCCGCGTTGCTCTCTCCCCCTCCCCCTCCCCCCCCTCTCTCTCTCTCTGTCTCTTTCTTTCTCTGTCTTTCTCTGTCTTAGGGCGAAAATGGTTCATGGCCGTTCCCCGAGCGCCGATTTCGCCGCGAATCCTGCGCGGAGGATCGACCTCTAACTCCTTTATCCTGGCCTGGCGCGGTCTGGTCCTGCCGCTTTATTCGCCACGCTACTTCGCTTCGGCTCGCAGTCGCGTCGCGGTTTTTCACCGCGGTTAACGTCCCCCTTCTTCATGCACGCGATCGCATCGTTCGCCTTTTTTAACGGGCCCTAATGGAATTTCTGTTTTCTGCCGGCTAGATTATACCAGTCGCGTCTCTCCTCTCTCTCTCTCCCTCTCTCTCTCCCCCTCTCCCCCTTCTCTCTCTCTTTCTCTCTCTCTCTGTTTCTCTCGCAATCGCCCGTCAGAGAGAGAGAGAGTTTCGTTACTTTATAATGGACGGTATTGTGTTGGGCGATATATTGGCCGAACAATATGCGGCTGCCGTTTATCACGCGAAAAGTCGTAAATCAATTTTCGAAGCATAATAAACGAGTAATGAGCGAATATATTCATGCGATGTGCTCCTTCAAAACACGAGCATTTCTTCAAACGAACGATTCTTCGTTTTATAAATTATCAGCCGGGAGATCGATACGACTCAAAATAGTACTCGAAATTAATGACTCGTATAAGTTATCAACGGGGAGATCATTGTCTCTCCCGCGCGGCAAAAAAAGCCTCTCCCAACATCTATATGTAAATTACTCCGTCGAGTTGAATTTTATTTTATTTTACTTCTTTTTTTTTTGCAACATGTGTATTCTTCTACGAGTTATACATCATTTTAATCTCGTTGTGTGTATTCTTGATATTATTTTAGATTCGAATCACATTTTTTTCCAGCCTTACAAGATTCCAAAACCTCTTGATAATAATGTAATATAATAAAAAAAATATTATAAAATTATAGTATTATTAATAATATTATATATATTAATTCACCACAGTTTTTCTAGCTCGCAAGATTCCAAAACCTCTTAATAATAATATAGTATAATAAAAAAAATATTATAAAATTATAGTATTATTAATAATATTATATAAATATTAATTCTCCAGATGGAATATTTTTATCTGCGAAAAGAGTCTTCTCATTAAAAAAAAAAAAAATCGTGTCTCTTGTAGTCTTCTTAGAATGCATTTTCCGCGGTTATATCATAGTTGACCTAAAGAAGAGCTCATTAACTCTGCGATGATCGCCTAATTAAACCGCGCGTCCGATGAGCCAGGACACGAGCGACGGTCGATATTTCTTCCGTAAATAACCATCCTTTGCGTGTGTCGTTGCCAAGGGAGAGCCAAGAAAGAGGGAGGGACCCGCGTGAAACAATGCGAGCGCGCGTAAGTTTCTAATCGCAAAGAGAGTCCTTTTTTCCCTTGGATCAAATTACCATAAATAATGATCCCTTTGCAATATTTATAGCGACCAGGTACCCTATACGAACGCCTTTATGACCGGCCACCCTCTAACGTTCTTCTCCCCTCCCCCTGCGCCCCTCCTCGTATAATTTCTTCGACTTTCTCTCGTCTCATTTTAACTTTTCACCCCCCCGCCCCCGCGGTGTCCTGCTCCCCTCATCCTCGAGGCTCTCGCTCGATCGAGTCAAGTTTTCCGCCGCCTTTCTTCCTGCCTATTTCTCGCCCTCTTTCTCCCCTCGTCCGTCTCCTCGTTCTCTCCCCATTCAAGGCATCGATTAACGTGTTTACCCTCCTCCCCCGCTCCCCCGATCCCGGGGCAGGGGGGTGCAAAAACGCGCGAACAACCGCGCCGCCGACCGCAATCGACGTTCGCGGAAGATCGCGGAATCGGAAAACAAAGGGGACTTTGTGCCCCGTTGATGAGACCGAGACGTCCCCTCTCCTCTCCCTCCGTCGCGTTTTTCTTCCCTTCTGTCGGATATAACGAGGCGAGAGGAGGAGAGACGAGAGGAGAAGTGGCAGTTGGGGAATTGGTATGTTGATTGTGCGCGATGGACGAGAGAGAAGAGACATTTCGCTTGTTCTCTCTCTCTCTCTCTCTCTATCTCTGAAGAGTAATTGCGTATTTCAATTAAGTTTCTCGTAATTTTATATAATAAGAGGATAGAGAAATTTCTAATTTTTAAGGAGATGCTACAAATGATTTTGTCCGATTTTGGAAATTGATTTTAAGAGCCAATAAATTTGCGGTTGATGCATTTTATTTGATACAACGGCGAGAGTGCAAGATTAAGATGTCCGACAGATTCTTCCCTTAAATGAATTTCTCACTTGAGGATCCCGAGCCGAGAATGCGGCCTCGTTTAGCTCGATTAATTCTGTCGATTCTTTGAACCGATTATTGTGCTGTGAAGAAATCTTTAACTATGATCAAGGGAATAATCTTCGATCAGCTATATCGGAAGAATATAAATTAAGGAAAATTTAAATTTTTTAATATTTAATTTTTTTTTATGTTTTTAATATTTATAATTTTTTTAATATTTATAATTAATTATTTAATATTTATATCGAACTGTCTTTGAAATATTTTACATTTAAAACATATCATCACAGGCTTATTATTTTCACAATAATAAAACACAAATATTAGGATGCGATACAAGATACAATCGTCGTGATCAATTAATTAAAGCAAAGAAATCTCGAATCAATTACACAACTAATTTATGGGCTCCCTTAAATATAGATTGCATCCAATAAAACCAGAGTAAATTAGTAAAGTCTACCAAATAGTAATCCATAAATTAGACACACAAACGAATTTTGCCAGCAGACGACAAAACGATGAGAAAAAACGCCGCTTCAAAATATTTATCGCGCTGAAAAATCTAGCAAACGGAGAACAGGAGAGGAAGGAGGAGGAGGGGGAAGAAAGAAGAATTGGGAAGAGATAAAAGAAATAGTAGATACATCCTTGATGAGCGATCGTTATCACGATGAAAATGCAGTCTCGAATCGATTCGTCGGCAGTCGATTCCTCTTGGCTTCTTTTATTAGACTGCCAATTTCGTGGCGTCTTCCACGGAATTCTCTCTCCTCTTTCTTTTCTTATTTTTTCCTTTTTTTTTTTGGTTCTTCTCGATATGAGATCCCGCTGACTCGAGAGACCCGCGCCGACAAGAGAGACTCGCTCTTCTAATCTCAAAGTGCCCTCGCGACGCGCTTATCTCGAGGCGACGTGACGTCACATGGCGGCGGTGCACATGTTTAAGTCGTAAGAAGAATAATTCGATTATGCCGATGCCGGCCACGCTTCTTTCACAGTGGTTCCCTTGTCTCGTCCGGTTTTTTTCTCCCCCCGCTCGCAGTTTTTTCGCTTTGTTTCCGGCGTCGACGCCTTTTTTTCCCTCGCGAGATCGCATCAATCTTCGCCTCGACTGCGAAGTAATTATTCCCGATTAAATCTCACCCGCGATCGACGTCGATTTTGCGTTCGAGCGGAATTTTCGGAAATTTATTTTCGAAAATAATATCAATGTCACGTGTAATCGATCGAGGTGAGATCCTTCCCCCCGTCTTCGATCGCGATCCGGTTAAGTAAACGCGTGTTTTTCTCTTTCGGATTTTCGTTTCATTTATTTCGATCGATCCTGCTCGGAAGGGTTTCCACGATTCCGCTGGTATATATTCCTGACAGGGAGGTCGCGAGCAGGGAGGAGGGAGAATTTCAATTTCCCCGTCACTAACCTCGCTTCCATCAATCTCCAGAATCGTGCCAGCCGAGTGGAAAACGAACCCGATGACTTTCCGCCTGCGAAGGTAGATTCGACGTTTCGTCGAAGCTTCAAAGGTCAGGGTTAGTCGACGCAACATTTTTAATGGATCGCTCTAAAATGGCCATCCATCATATATCGAGCGACAAATATTTATTCGCGCGATTAATTATGATCTCCCTTCATTTATTCTTGTTCAAACATTGTCGAAATTATCCAGCGAAATCTGCGAGATGATTTTACACCATAATTAAATCGTAAGAGTCGTGACAATTTTTACAACAGATTTTTACATGTCCAGATGAGAAGATACCCCGAAAGCATTCTGTACGTATTCCTGTACCTCCTGGAGCAATTTTCTTTCGTCCCGATGAATTTTCTGCTTCAACATAGAGCCGGGTTAATGAGAATATAATCTTAGTTGTGCGTGGTCTCACTCGTTCTGAGACGACATTCCCGCCATTTCGCGTTCCACGTCTTCTTCATCTCTTTCCTCTCGTTCCCTCTCTGTCGTATCCGGTCCTTCCTTCCGGCAATTACTCTCGTCTCGACGTCGCATGGAATTATTATCGTCCGTACCTATCGAACGAGAGAGAAAGAAAGAGAGAGATATCTCCTATTCCTACTTTTATGGATGCCTCAATAAACGTCATTTGATGCACGTGTCCTGTTAACGCGTGATTTATTCTGAATTCTGGTAATTTCGAAGGCTAATAAATTTAAGTTTGCATTTGATATCAAAATGTTTCTGAGAATATTCAATTTGAAGCAATTAATTATCAATACAGATTTTATATATTAAATAATTTTCTCTAGATATGCAAATTAAATAAATGCAAGAACATGTTGAGAATTTTTATAAAGAGTGCAAATATAATATATAAATAAAATATAAAAATATATGACACATTTTACACATATGATATAAAATAATATAATAAAATATTTATAAAACATATGATATAAAATAATATATAATAAAATAATATTTATAAAACATATAATATAAAATATTATATAATAAAATCATATATGCAACTTTTTTTATGTGATAAATATCTTAAACATATTTACAGAAAATTATAAGCGAGTTATTTAATTCGAGACCGTCAATCTCTTGAATTTTAGATCCGAACTTGATATACCTATTGTTCGTTTATGTGTTTCGGCATCAGTCAAATTTCGGCGTCCCCGTCAATTGGCATGCAATTCGAGAACGACGTTGCCCGATTATTAAATCGTGCATCGCGGGCCGCACAATGGCCCGGCACCGACCGCACAGGAAGGCTTCTATCACCGCTGATTTAGATTCATTAGGAATTTTATTATTAATTTCGCTAATTGCCGGGTTTGCCGAATTAATTGGGCGCGTCTGGAGAGGCCGCGCGTGTCTCGCGCCAATTGTTGCATTCTTAAGGACCGACGTGAAAAATAAAAAATAAATTTGCACGGAACGTACACACAAGGAATCGATGTATAATAGAAATATAATAAATGATAAGTCACGATAAAGAAAATAAAAAGAATAAAGAGACGCGTAATTATTAAGGTAATTCATTATTAATTTACAATTAATTGATATTCACAATTTATATATGTGATTATTAAAACAAAAATGGAGGATATAAATTAAATATTACAGGACGAAATTATTTTTATATCTCTACATGTTTGTCTCTTAAGATATAAATTAGTATTAATTTTCAATTAAAATTAATTGACATTAGAGCAGCTGTACATGAGAAATAATTTTAATTTCTATTAAGGAGTAAAAAATTATAGAATCTTGCAGTAACAAAGATTATTTATATTTATATTTATTAAATAATAATTTATAAAAATATATCAATCAATCGCATCAATCATCTTTCTACGGTGAAGAAACGAGGAAGACACTTACAGAATGATCTTGTACGATGCTAAATCGTCGTGAAAAGCAAGTCCTTAACTAATCTTACGGGAAGAACGCGATACACCAGCGCGTAATTCGATTTGCGAATTGTGCGACCGACGAAGATATTCTCGATGAACCCGACGCCTCGACACAAGTTGTATACATATAATCTGACCCAGATCCCAGGGTCTAAGTGAGGTTTAACACGAGGGAGAAAAGGGGAATCGGGAGGAAGAGGAGGAACATTGAGCGGGAGGGGGAGAAGAGGGAGGTCCGGAGGGTTCCTCAGGAGTAGACAAACAAAATATAACAGCGCGAGTTACAAGGAAAGATCCCGGCGAGATGAAGGGTCTCTCTCTCTCTCTTTCTCTCGCTCTCTCTCTCTCCCCTTCCTCCTCCCGTTCTTTTTGCTCTCCTTCGCCTCTTCCTCTCTAGGAAGACGGAGAGGCGGGAGGGAGGACGAACCCTCTTGAAGCATGAATGGATTACGAAGAGCCGTGTTCATTCATTCGCTCCTTGGCGGCCTAGAAACCCACAAAAAGTGTATCTCTCGGTCAGGACCATCGCCATAGTCTATGGTCGCGGACTTTGGACGCCTATCCTTCCCTCCCTCCGCGGATCACGCTCGCGTGCGCTGAGCCTCTCGGATTTATTCCCGAAAAACTGGAAGAGAAGTAAGGATTAATCCTCCTTTTTAGCACATATAACTTGTCAGAAGGATCAATATTGTATTTCTATTTGACGAACCATAACGCATAAATAATTAAGATATAATAATAAATAAGATAATTAATAATAATAATAATTAATAATAATCTTTCTCAAAGTTTCGGATCTCCTGAACAAGAAAGAAAGACGAAGAACTACCCACTTATGCCACCTATGTCGCTTTGTTTTTGCTTACTATCAGCCAGAGCGAGCCCACTCGTGTTGAAAGATACTTGCTGCGTGTAATGAATAATTAAATTTCGATTTTTTAATCAGGTTTTTAAAATACATGAATTAAATTTGAAGCTTTGGGAAATTTAACTTTAAATTTAAATTAAATTTAAAATTTTTTAAAATTTAAATTTAATTTTAAATTACAAATTTTAATCAACTTTTAATATCAAATTTTAATCAAATTCGTCTTCTGTCGCCGCAAAATTCTATTCACCTCCACTTGTGATTGCTACCTTAGATTGAAGACAAATCCTGTGCGAAAGAAAACTTGAAGATTGCCGAGAAAAATAGAAATCCCCAAGAAAGTTATAAATAGGCATATTCGATAATAAATATATTTGAGCTAAAATAAGGTATCCCGGAGAGAACTACACAGGGTTAAATACGGCTGACCGATGCCGGTTACGTTGACCCTGAAAATACCGAAGAGAAACATAGTAAAGGACCACTTTTGCGAATCACAGAGATCTCTCTCGTGATTTCTTTCCACGGTGAAAACGATGTAGATATTCCTACGTACATATCCCGCGGGAGGTAATTACTATCGGCCGGAGATAGCGAGAGAGAGCGAGAGAGAGAGAGAGAGAGAGAGGACCCCACAACGCCCGGGATCTCCGCTGACTTATTATTTCTTAGTGATTTTCTGAATTGCAGCGGGCACGAACGCGCGAGCCGATGTCTTCGTGACGTAAACGAGATAATGGGCCCAGCTCGCGTACCCACGATGTAGACATAATGACGATCTTAGGATTATAGTTTGTCCAGTAACTCGCGTCCCCTTCTCTCCCAACGATCCCACCCCCTCCTCCTCCCCGACCGACCGACCGGGTTAATTGACAATAATGAGAGACAAAACGGGAGTGGAAAAAGCCGGGGATAATAACGGTGAACTTGTAGAGTGATATATGCGATACGATATAAATCACGATGCGGATTTGCGGCGTGGATTATAGAGAGGAAACGTGTAGCTGAAAGTTGGAAATGAAAATTTATACTCGCAGATATATGCTATTTACGAGAGAGATTGCGCTCCGCACACGAAATTATATTACAATTTCGATAACGCTGTTTCAAACTCGTGAATGATTTTTTGGAGCGAGTGTATTTTTTTTTTACCTGAAAAATAAATGAAAGGAGACGTAACAAGAGCGCAGAGCAGATAAAAATAAGAAAGATAAAAAGAGAGAAAGATAAAAATAAATATTTCAGAAAAATCAATATAGAGGACATATCGTAAGACGTTATCGAGAAGAGGAGATACTCGGTTATGTATTTAAGGGGTTATATCTAATCATAAAAGTAGAAAAAACGATTTTTATGTTTTTAGATTTTCTTGAAATATCATGTTGAAAATATTTCCTAAAAATTTCAAGTTAATTGGATGCAAATTGATGGAGTTACAAGTGTATGTTTTGAAGTTATGAAGCGCCAGAATGTATAACTTCGTTTAAACACGACTACAAAGCTTCACCTCTGATGTTTTGAGGGCTATCAAGTCAATATATGAAGATTTAAATAAACTAAAATTATACGGGCCCGGAATAGATGATTCTGTGTAAATTAAAAAAACTATATTTTATTTAAACGTAAACTTGACACAAACCTTAAACGCGTTTTTCTCGAAATCACTTCTTCAAAGTCGGTGAGCAAGATATTTCGAAAACCATTACACCGATTTGCTTGAAATTTTACAGGCTTCTTTTACGTATAAAAACCTAGTAGGTGAACGAAGGATTTTGTTTTTTAATGAATACTTTTTTTTTTACTTAATAAAAAATGAGCAATTTTTAAGTCGAAAAAGAATATTTTAAAATATTCTTTTAATCTCTTAAAATAATTGTCAAATGGCTGCCATTTTGTTCCAAAACAATTTTTCGATTAATCCTTCGTTCATCTACTGGACAATTTCATACATTAACTACAGTTTATTGAATTTTTGATATCAGATGAATCAGCTTCGAATAGCACTGCTCACCGCGTAGCGCTTTTTAAAAAACAATATCCGGAAGAATAGTTATAACTTTTACATTTCTTAATATTTTATTTAAAAAAAAGTATAATAACATCTTTAATATTTGTACTTTTGAATAAAAATTTATTTGTACAAAAAAATTATTACACTTTTCAAAAAAAATTCCCAAACATCGTACATTTTTCGGTCTGCTGACTAGACATAACCCCTTAAGGAGATCCCTTAACCTATCTTTTTTATCGACAAAATACTGTAACTTTTGGGCATGTGCCATTTTTTATTGTCTACATAGAATTAAAAATCCTTTTCTACGGTTGAAGTGTAGATGCAAACGGACATGGGGAAGCTGATTATATACTGAGAAAGAAAAAAGAGTATAAAATTATATATTTATTTATCGACTTCTTAAATCAACATGGCGTCTAAAGCTATCACCTCATAAAGACATTAGCCTTGTATAAATGTTTTGTAACTTTTATGCATAAAACAATAGCATACCCAATAGCGGACTGCACAATAAAAACTTGTGGAACTGTGAAAATTGAGTTTAGTAGTCTAATTAATAAATGGCATGTGCCCAAAAATTTCGGTCCGTATGTACCTGAAATATCGGTAGAGTAGAGTGAAAAAAGCAGTGCATCTTCTTTATAAATAACGTGATAGAGAGAGATACGGGATGAGGATTAGATGAGGGCGCTGTAATCGTGTAAGAGTTCACCATTCAATGAGGGGTCCCCTTAATCCATTAAAGTTAGGAGGAAAAATTTTTTAAAATCATAAGAATCCCCGCAAGCTGATTTAGCGTGATAATAGCGACACGGGCATACAGAATCCCTGGACCACAGGGAGAATCCCTTTGACACGGAATCGTAAGTTGACGACGTCGTTAACGCGCGGCTCCGAGTCCCGGGCAACAAACGTCGGCGTCGCGTTTGGATGGCGGCGACGGGGAGACACACGAAGCTGGGAAAAAGATAAGTACCTGTCGGGGGGGGAGCGGGGCTTTTCTCTTTGGTCCACCATTAGAGCAATTTGAACGTCTTCTCCGTTTCGGGGCGGCAAAAAATGCCGGTGAGTCGTTGCGCTAGACTGAAGAATGATCGGAGAGGCGCCGAACCTGATTCGACTGCTCTTGCCATCTCTCTCTCTCTCTCTCTCTTTCCTTCTCCTCTTGCTCGTCTCATCACCCTCGGGCTCGATCCACCGTTATCCCTCTCCCACTCGCGACAACGTCGTCGTTTCTTCCCGCTCCGACATTCGAAAATAGAAACCCATCCTCCCTTTCTCCCCTCTCCCCCTTCGTCTCCCCCTGGAGCTTCTTCTTTTTCTACGGTTCTTTTTTTTTCTCTCTTCGGCGTTCAACTCGCTCCTCCAGGACTCGTTAGATTCACTCGGGGATTATGTTTCGTGCTATTATAGCTCTCGAGGAAAACACCCGCGCGTCCCCTCGCCATCCTAATGCTTCTAGTGTTCCTTCTGCGCTGTCGATGTTACTCCTCTTCTCCGGCTATCGATTTATTGATCTCCTCTCCTAGGATCTCTTCGACGCGAGATAAGACATCTAGCGTGTCCGCAGCTCACTTTTACGAAGACGAAATATCCCCGTAAAAACGACACATGAATATTTATTAAATGCATCGATTAAACGTGTCTTAATAAAATTATAAAACAGATGTATCAACGTAAAAAGTATAAAGGAGATCCAAAAATTAATCTTTTCCAGATAAAAGCTAAAAAAATGACATCATACATGTATCGCAAGCTATTTAAATTAAAAAATGATAATTAAAGCATTTTATTTCTTTCAACATCTCTCCTTAAATATTGTTTATTAGACGTATCCAAAATTTATTTTATACAGCTAAAAATGTTCAGAAAATTTTCTATTTTCTTTATATAAAAAAATTCGTATTTTTATTATTTCCAAGTGTACCTTAGTATAATCATCTATTATTTATCTCTTATTTTTTCATTTTTATTTTTTCATTTTATCTTTTATTTATCTTTTATTTATCCTATATTTATCGCAAAGATATAAATGTCTTCATTCTCTGCAAAAAATATGTTATCTTTCCACCGCTTGTAATCATTGAGTTTCACTCATATCTTAGTGAATCTTTAATATTTGTACTAGTAATTTCTCGCACCTTTTTCAAATATTTAAATCAATATTTAAATAAATCGCGCTTGCAGATAACACAAAGATATATGCGTGTCACTTGCGTCAAGGTATTAAAATCCGCATACCTCGAACTACTTCGGCGCGTCGGGGGAGGGAGGGGGTACGAGCGCATTAATTTCGGAGACGTGCAACGGCAGGGCGCAAAAAGGAAATCGCGAGACGCGCCGCAGCGCGTTGGAATCCCTCTACGTGGGATCAGGTATATCCTTAGCGCAGGAGCTATCCGTCTCGGTCTCTCCGCTGAATGTTAGAAGATATATTATGCTCCCTCGAAGAGGGTGGTAACACTTGTTTGATTCAATTCCAGGAACACGCACGAAGCCGACCGCTCAATTTTTCTTCCGCCCGGGGAAGTTGCGATGCTTACACTTATCACGTGGCCCGCGAATATATGTATGTGTGTGTTTTTACGCACACAAGCAGACGTCGGCGCCTTACGAATCCGCAGTTGTTACCGGGGCTTGATGAGCGCACACTTGAGAATTATCCGTGAGAATTCCCGCGATATAATGATCGTTTCACCCTGAAGAATAATCCACCGTAAAAACTTAATCGCGTAAAGATATGCAGGATTCGTTTTAAATTTCGCTCGCAATTATGAGAAACTGCGATGAGAGAGTTGAATTCTTGTGTAAGAAATAATCTCTTCAAGCATTTGTCCGCTTAGTTTTTTTATCACGACTTGACAAAAATTTTTTTACACCTTGTATAATTTCTTCAATATTAAAATATTATTTATGAATTTTTCTTAATTATTCTTAATCAAAATTATTTGAAATTATTTACCATCATAAGAGTTCTTCTTCAATATTTTATTTTATATATTTTATATATTTTATATATTATATATATTTATTATATATTATACATTTTATATTTTATATATTTTATATTTTTTTTTAATAAATATTATTTTCTTCCGTTTCTCGTAGAGTTATGTAAGTCGTCCAGGGGTCGTCCTTATATCGTATTCACAAAGCGAGAAGTACAGCCTGAAATAAACAAGTGTCGAAGCTCCGATCGAATAAACTATCTGCCACTCGGCAGCTTTGACGCGACGCGCGCAGGTGGATGCAATAGGCCATCGAACCAACGATGCAACCTGTTGCAATAAAATTCCCGTCTACCTGGCCGAGGGAGAGAAACGGGGTTAGATAAGGTAAGTGGCGGTCTCTCACCAGGGCGTTTGCTGTCGTTCATTTCATAATCAGGACGCTAGACGAGGACTACCTGCGGGATCCTCGTGCAGTTGGAATGCGGAAGGAGTAGAAGACTGCACTTTGAAGAGGGGGCTTCTATTAAAAATGATTTAATTAGAAATATATGATTCTTTATATCAAGTCGTTTGAAAGAGAGAGAAAGAGAGACTCCCTACAGATTGTTTTATGCGATTTCTCAGGCAAGAATTACAATTTTTACTCGAATGGAGGGTAGTTTAATTCCTCTAGACTGAACGAATGAGCAGAAATGAACCAGCATGAAGTTAATTATTTATTTTTCAAATAAGATTCTTTCACATTTTGTATTAAATTATTAAATAATGTTTCTCACTGATATATTACCAACATCCAAAGAATCAAATTCTTATGACGTGCGCTGATTTTCGTAAAGAGAAAGCAAAGGGAAGATTGAGGGATGACAGACAAGGAGGTGCGAACGTCCATAAGAAAGCGAGGCAAAAGTTGTCGCGGTTTGAGGCCCGCACGCGCGTTGGTCCCGATTATGTGTTCCGAAAAAAGGACCTTTAGGAGGAGAGAACGAGGTAGGTAGGTAGGGAGGGAGGGGGTGGAAGGACTCCAGGAAGGAAAGAAAGCGGAACGTGGCGGCCCAAGGAAGGAAGCCCCGGCTTTAATTCCTGCTATTATTGAAATACGCGACCGCCACGTGCCACGAGGGACGACGGGGTTCTTCTTCCTCTTCTGCCCCCGTTCGATAACCCTCCCCCTTCTTCCTTCCTCTTCCTTAACCACGAGCAACCGGGACGTCCCTTTCGGCGCATCTCACGCGAAAAAGTTAAGATGCACCGACGGGTCGGGCCCGAGACCTGCCGCAACCGAGGAATTTGTGAGTCGATCATGCGAGGGGTAACCTTCGCCAAGTTCCAACTTGGCGTCTTATCGCATCTTTTAGCGGAAAAGGTGAAATAAGAATCGATAAGAGAGCGAAATCAGAAACGATTCATTTATAATCGAATCGTTTTTTTTTTCCGTAGAACGGGATTTTCTGTTCTCTGCTTTCTCTTCTACGTTATTTGTTTTTCCCAAGCAGGAAGGATTATCCTAAATCCTTGCGAGAGGAGAGATAACATTTTATGAGAGTATCTTTTTTTTTCTTTACTTCTAGTTGTATTCGACAAAGTAATTCCAATTTGTTCTTTGAATTCCGTACAAATATAAAAAACCCATGAAAGAGACGATGACGCAATATTTTATCAACGTAAACAGCGCCAAACGATTAGGGTTGATTTACAAAATTTTTTTTTATTTATATCTAACGGTTTTGGTGTAACGGTTTTTCTTGCTGTTTTATCTATTTGTATAAGTGTGTCCTTTATATATATCTCGCATCAAGTCATAAATAGATAAACAGCAAGAAAAACCGTTACACCAAAACCGTTAGATACACATCTGAAAGCTGTTTTTACTTAAATTCCATAGCATCTTATGTAAATAAAAACATTGCTCTGCCGAAAAAAAAAACGTCTTTATAATCTCTCACCATAATAAAAAATTATTATTAATATATCCATCTATACTAAATGATTTAAATATTTAATAAAGATAATATATGACAAAATATTGCGTAGCAGGATCGAGTTATTACATTAAATCTTTTTATTTTTTTATACTAGACTAACAATCTCTTTTAATCATATATCAAGAGAAATTTATATATATATATATATATATATATATATATATATATATATTAAATATATTAAATATATTAAATATATGGACTATATCAAATATATTGAATATATTAAATATATTAAATATATTGAATATATTAAATATATTGAATATATTAAATATATTAAATAAATTAAATATATAAATCTCATTTACATGCGCATTTTGCGAAGAAAGAAAAATTAATATAACGTGAGAACTACTCTTGGATCAATAAACACGCATGTATCCTCGATGCCGCGCGTCCGATTCCCCAAGGCAGTAATTAGCATAAATATATTAATGACAGTCTTTAGAGTCGTTCACTGACGGCTCGCGAAACCGCTAATGACAGCGCTCGGCACTCGGCCAAGTGTTAAAGATGCAGATCTCGTTCGTGTGTGTGTGTGTGTTGGTCACGTTTTATATCTAAATCCCCCGCTCAAATGGGGGGCGGGGGAGGGAGATACGAACACGCATACCGCGGGATGCAAACAAATTGGCGAGATCATGGCGATTGCGACGAAATTATATGTACCGATCGCCGGTTTAAGTGCTCGTGTACGCACTTTCGTACGCCGCATGCAAATGCGACAGATCGCATGTAGCAAAATCGAGCGACGGTGGAGCTGGTGGCGGCCCGGTGGCTCGTAATATCGCGGTTATTATCGCGATGGTGTCGTCGTCGTCATCATCGTCTCTTTCCCTCGAAAGCCGCGAGCTCACCTTGCGCAAACACCTGCGACGTCGATCGTTTCGTGCGTTATATACGCGTGATTTATAATCGCGACCCCCTTCCTCCTGCCTCCCCCTGCCTTCCCGTTCACTCCTTCTCCGGGAAATACTGCACCGTAATCTTCTTTCGTGAACGTCACCGCGCATTCATGCGTGCGTGTAACTTCCGTTAAGTTAAGGGGAACGTTAAAATCGTTCGCGGAAATTAATACGCGAGGCAGGACGGACTTCAGAAAAGGGGAACCTGTTTGTCACGCCTGTCGCATTACAGGTGATTGCTTTTCCTTGGCGTAATTTCGATATTTTTTAATTTACGTAATTAACGACAGCGAGCTCAAGAGTGCGATTGATGACGTTCGACTGTCTCGATTCGATTTTTTAATTAAAAACGGGTGGGGAGAATAGATAGAGCGATATTTAAAGCAGGCAAGGCGCGCTTAATTTTATTAATTATATAATAAATTAATTAAAATATAATTAAAATTAAAATATCATTATATAATAATTTAATAATTTACTAATAATTATATAATAATTATATTTTATTTATATAATATTTAATATTTAATTATATAATAATGATAGTGTAAAAATAATGCAAGTAAGATTACGGTTCATTAAATATATGTCTGTCAAATGTATCCTTCTCTCTCTCTTTCTTTCTACGAGAGATGTAAAAATACAAGAAACGATCGTCCATCTCTTGAGGGAGGGGGCGGGGTGTTTAATTTACCTTACGAGATCTCGGCGGATATCTTCGCGCAGCGTCCTCCAGGATTTTTATCCGCATCACTATTATTCCCGTAATTAAACATTATAAGCCAATTAATAATCGAACGCGTCTCGGCCGCGAAACGCGCGCCAGAGCGCCTGGATGTAATTACAGAGGATGAATTATTCCACGTCGAACGAATTACTCGATGCATAATTCCCGGCGCGCTTCATAAATTCGATTAAAATCCGCCCGTAAAGCACCAGGTACGTCCTTCGCGTGTTGGTGCTGCCGCGTCTGGTGGATGTCGCGACGTCTTCACGAGGGAAAATGTGAAGGATGTTCTCTAGGATCGCTCTAAAGTTACAGAATAGAGCGCTGACTCAAGCGATGACCTGAACAAAAATCTTGAATATTTCAAGTTATCTCTCCGCGTTTTAACTTAATCTCCCCAACTAAGTAAACAACAATTAATTTAAGATTACAAAGATACAAATTTAAAGATACAAATTTAAAGATACAAGAAAGGTACTAAAAGAGAACTGACAGGTTCTCGTAAAATGACCTATGTTTCAAGTTAACTTGCATTTTATCAGAGCTTGCTGCACTTAATTAGTTTAAGCCAAAGGTCTAACTTATGTATTTGTTGAGATCTCTCTCTCTCTCTCTCTCTCTCTCTCATTTTTACAGTTTCAGTTTTTTTCAAGAGTCTTTAAAATTTAAGAGTATTTTTCTTGTGATCTTCTTTTACATAAATTAAATGACAAAATATTTTTTTAACAATATTATGTCATTCCATATATTTTTAAATTCTTATTTTTAAATTAATTTAATTTCCTATTTTTAAATTAATTTTTTAAAAATATTTTTCACATTCTTGTGCATCTTCTTCGCCTTTCACGATTTTTACCAGGTTTCTGTATATTCTTCGGTGAATATATATCGCTTTTACGGATCAATTATTCAGACCTCAATTTTCGTTCGCTTTTAAAAAAGATCAATATGTGAAGCAATATTATTTATTGGAAAACCCCAATGTATAAATATATATTTGGGGACACAAATTTTTACTTTAAGCTCCCAAGTAAGAAAATAATAATACTAGCTGAAAAAAGCTCAAAAATAAGACGATTTTCTTTTTTTTTTTTTTATCAAATTGAGGGATATTCGATATCTCGCTTTCTTCCATCGTATTAATAGTCATCCTGCTTTACCTGGGATTGAAAATGATGACTCGACGAATGCGAAAGGGACCTCGTTCTGCGTAAATCTAACCGAGAAGTGCAAACTTGATGATCCGTCTCATTACGACGGGAAGGGGGGGGCGGGGGGTGTTACGTCGTTCTCGTTGTCGTAACGCTTATGAATAATAACGTCGCCGACGCCGTAAACGGCACTTTATGATGTATCAGTTAATAGTCCTCTCTCTCTCTCTCGCTCTCTCTTTCCCTCCAGAAAGGCTCTCGCAAGCGGCGCCCGCATATTTTATTCATGAACCTCGCGCGCGCGCGCGAAACACCACCGCGATTAGGCGGGATACCCGTGAAATCGGTTACTCGACGTAATCCGACGACATATTTATATCCCGAGAGATGAGAGAGTCCGCATTCATCGTTTATTCGATCAATCTCTCCGCTCGAGTTTGATCAAGCTTAACGAATGCACTCGAGTACCTGGATATATCGCTGATTTTCGCGATATAAATATAATAACGCGGTCGTCGGCGAGTCTAATCGCGAACAATTGCAATAAGAGCTACACTTAAGACGATAATTTGATCGAGAGAACGCGGTATATTTATCCGGAGCGGAGATAATGGTCAGCGCTTTTATTCATTAATATTACAGGCCTGCGAGATTCAGTTACAAAAAGCAGAGTAGGTGAATCTGATAGATTTCGTGACGCTGAAAACGAATCTGGCCGCAGAATTTCCCCAGCATGTCAGGTTTTTGAGTAATTTGTAGTTGAATGGCCCAAAAATTGCTATTTTGGCCAATTTCATGAATTTATTGTGGAGAAACTAAATTTTTTGAAATATTTTTGCCAATGGTATCGTACAGTACTCACTTTCACCTTTCAAATCCACTTTCGATTACCGCCGCACGATTTTTTGTCGCTGAGATATATAAGTATGAAGTTGTAAGAAAATTTACGTTAAAGAAAATTTGTATAGACATCAATATGGTGGATCCATCATCTTGAAATTTGAAAAGACTGATATATGTCAGGTTCAGTTGCCCCAAATAAGTATTGTAAAGAAATATCTAATACAGTTGTTACACATTTTGATAAATTTTTCTAAATTTTATGCCTTTTTATTGTGATTCTATCCGCCATATTGAATGAGCCATTTTTAATTTCAAAAGGTGACAGAAGGTATTTAAAAATGTATGTTTTTACCCTAATTTTGATTTGTAGTGAGATAGAGAAGAGACGCACGGTTGATTTAGAATAGCTTATTGGATCCCTGCGCATGACCAGTCTTATAACTTGTATATCTGAGCGAAAAAAAATCGTGCGGCGGTAATCGAAAGTGGATTTGAAAGATGAAAGTGAGTACTATACGATGCCATTGACAGAAATATTTCAAAAAATTTCGTTTCTCCACAATAAATTCATGAAATTGGCCAAAATAGCGATTTTTGGGCCATTCAATTACGAATTACTCAAAAACCTGACGTGCTGGAGAAATTCTGCGGCCAGATTCATTTTCAGCATCACAAAATCTATCAGATTCACCTACTCTGCTTTTTGTAATTGACAATAGCTCAAATTTCGCAGGCCTGCGTATTTTGTCCTTTTGTCCTCCCTTTGACTATAAGATGCCGTTATATTATTCCATCGAGGTATTCTCGGATATGAGGATAGGAGGCATTGAATAAAACATTACTTTAAATCACGAACATCAGGAGGATCGGGTAAATTATCGGAGCGTTCACGCGATTGAGATTCGTCGATAATCATACGATAAATCAGCGACCACCCAGCGTACACAGACGTTATGCTCGAGGGTAATAATTCGAAACAATGTCCTTCTAATTGGCGGCTGAATATTGACGTGCCGATAATTAATATTCGTAACGAAATGAATGCCGGGGGGGGGAGGAGAGGAAGGGGGGAAGGACGGAGGAGCCACCGGAATCGTCTAATTGTTGTTGCGTCATGTAAAATGAATACTTGGGAGGCTGGAGAACTGGATGTGGATAAGGTAAATATCCTCCCGGCGTCCTACTATCATTATTATCAGCATATTGCTGGCCAGTACTGTTATTATGTCCACGATAACATGTAATGAATGAGAGAAAACAACCGTGCCATTATCGATAATTTCCTCTCTCTCTATCTCTCAGCTGCATCGTATCCTTAATGTCCTTGCTTAGGCGGTTTTCTAATATACCTGCAAACTATATCCGTTCGTTCTCTCGGACTCGGCCGCATTTTTCGAAAACAAGATTATCTCCACTGTAGCATTAATGCCTTCCCGTTTGGAGAAAATATATATATTTATTTATTTTTACCTTTTATTAAGGTAACTAATCTAAAAATTGTAAAATAAATGTAAAATAAATAATTGTAAAATAAATGATTTTATTTAATTAATATAAATTTAAACCTTGAAATTAAAATATTTTTTCAACATAAATACATCAATTTATAACAATGTATTCGTGGTAATAATTCTTATATAAAAATAATTATTAAGCAACAAACATTAATAAATATAAAAATTTATTACATTTATAAAAATAATATAAACATAAATCTGAAAAAGTATTTATTTTTGCTCAAAAAATTTATGTAAATTTAAAAAAAAATGTCCAACAATAAATCCTGAAACTAATTCAGACTCTTTTTTAATAAAATCTAGCCTATAATTTAATTCAGATAAAATTTTAATAAAAAATATTGAATATAATCGATATTTGAATATTTATCAAATTAATAAAAATAAATAAAACACACGTACATGTATACAAGAAAAAAAATATATGTAAGGAAATAAATTTCGAATTTTTAAATCTGCAATTATGATAAATTTTGAGGTTCTTCCGAGATGAAATTTATACAAAAGAGCTCTCTGAAAAGAAGTAAAGCAAAAAAGGTGAAAGGGTTACGAAGATAACGGGACTCGGTTTTTTCTCACGCACTCCCTCGATTTGAAATCTCTTTATGTCTGCCATATAACGGGTATCTCTCGGAAAATGGAGGAAACTGCATGAAGAGAAGAAGTCGACCAAGGGAGCTTCGCAGCATTCCAATAGAGTGAAATGAAACTCGAACTCGACGAAGGTGGCTCGACCTTTGTCGGTCGAAATCGTTCATTTCCCAGGACGATCCGAGACGATTCGGCCCTCGTATCTAGTTACGCGACCTTCAACAAGTTGGAACAATTCTCTCCTCCCCCTCTCCTCTTCGTTCCACTTTCCGAAATGAATATATTCAACTCACGGAGAGAAAGATCATGTTTTCCATCGCAAACGCCATGGAACATTGCGTATTTTTAACTTGACGTTTAATCGTAATTAAATTTACCGACATTAAATATAGAATTTTATTAATTTTTTCGAATAAAAGTTTCTATAATCACGTATCTTAATTTTATATTTTTACGTCGCCCTCGAATTCAATTATAAGAGTAAAGCTTTGTGTTCAGCTTTGATTTAAAATGATATTTTTACAATTATTTTTTTTTGACAATATTTTTTTTACAATTTTTTCGCAATCAAGTTTTAATGATACCTGAGATATATGTCTCTTAATGTGACACATTTATTAAATTTATTAAAATATATTCCGCATGTCTGATGGCTCGTGAAAAAAAGAATCGCCACCAAATAAGCAAGATTTGATGAACACGTCTCATTTATTATTCTTATTGTTTTAAATCGAATTTAATTCATACTCATAATTCGTGAAAATATCTTTCTCTTTCCTCGGTAACATTCAATCTACTGATCTTCGATTTATGTAACAAGAGGATATATCTTTTCACATATGCTTGGATCGGGACGAGAAAGTATAGCGAGCTGTTAGTCATAGTGATGAAATGACCAAGCATATAAATCGATTCGATCCCGTATAGGAATTAACGTTCGACACAAGCTCGGATGTTTTAACAACCGGAAATCGCAGTCATGTTCTCATCGTGCTTCCTCGATCTATCTCCTCCGCTTTCCCCCTCTCACTTTCGCACACGGATTTTTAGCTCATGTCCCCTCGTCTCTTTCTCTATCCTCTCGTTGCGATACGAAAAGTTGCGTAGCAGAGCGGTGAATCTCCAGCGCGTTTGTGCGGTTCGTCATTATAGACGGTGACTCAGAGAGCGAAACCAGTTTTCGTCGCGTCGTGCACCTTCTTTTTCTGCGCCACACGGTGTATGTGTATGCGTACGTGTATGCGACGTTACGTTTTAATATTCTAAAATCAGAAATCGTGAGGTATGAAAAATCCGCGCGTGAAATTCGAGTCGATAATGTCGAGAAAGTGAAAGAGAAAATGCATCGTCATACATGATACATGGTACCACTTTAAATTTTGCAATGTAAAGTTGCCCAAATGCCATGACTTCTCGAAAGAAATAAATTTAATTTATTTAAGATACTTTTCTTAAATATTTTTCTTTAATATTCTAATGTAAGGATTGATATTTTCCCTTTTTCTCTCCTCAAATAATATTTAAACATTTTTATTAATCTCTAAATATCAAAAAAAGGAATTAAAAATCAGTGTCATTTAGATGACAGATCCCTTAAATCGCGATAGGTTGCTAAAATTCACATATTGAAAAGAAAGAAGAACTTTATTTTAGGTTTCCAAAATAATTATACTTGAGAAAAAATTATATAAATTCATAATTTTTATATATATGAATATTAAACAATACAATACATAAAATATAATTTTAATATTATAAATATCTACTTAAATTTAAATAATAAATATTTCTTTTTTATGCACAAATTGTAAGGAAAAGTGGGGATTATATGGCACTGTATGATTGTATTAGGACACATGCTGGGACATTCTTGAAAGCGTATTCTTAGAAACACATATTAAGCCAAAAAATCTTTTACGTATACATCCACAGGAAGTCTTTGAATCTTTAATTTATATCTCGATAATTATTCGTCTGAGAAAAATTGGTGAAAAACTATGACATTCAGTTTGGTCCATAAAGTAACGTCTCAAACTTTTGTTCACATTCTATATATGTGTCATATGTACATAGATTTCTTGAAATTCTATCACAGGATTTGTGCCTATTGTTTGCATATATATATTTTATTACATTTTTCCATTCTACATTTCCGATACAAATCACTATTCTTTCCTATTGATATCAATAATAGTTTCCGATACAAGTCACTATTCTTTCCTATTGATATCAATAATAGTGTTAAAAAAATGTAATTGTTTGGCAGATTTTGATTTAGGAAGTTACTTTTTCCTTCGTTTATTCTTCTTCAATAAAAAGAAGAAAATTGAATACTTTTAGTTACATATTCAAATTGTCGAAAGCTCACAATTTTTTATATTATCTTATACTTATATTAATCAACAAATTAACGGTATTTAATATTTATTAAATACATACATTAAATACATTGTTACAAATATATAGAGTAGTTGTAACAAGTCTTGCTTTCTATTTCTTTACAAAAACATGAAAAAAATAGCTTTAAAAATACAATTTTTTTTAAACACACGTATCATACATCTACATATAACAACAATAAATGATGCGAAAACCATTGAAATATCGTGGAAGAAAGAGTTTATTCTAAATTATAATTAATCCATTAAATGAGATTTAAATACAATAAATGAATTTTTATAAATGTAACAGCATTTAAGTAATTTATGTAATTTATTTTCTGATTTAGGTAATTTATATTCCGTCAAATACAAAAGTATTTCTCGAGAGATTGTATAAAAATATAAAAAAAGTTTTATCGAGCTTTTATTGCATAAAATATAATAATTTATAATTTATCGCTTCTTGTGTTTGTGTTACAAATATGAGATTATGTTTCTGGGAAATATATATATTTTTTTATATTCTTGTCTTGCAGAAATTCTTTTTACACGATTCTTCAGTAAAACACGTGCATTAAAGCATGACGGTACATCAAAGGGAACATTTAAACATTTTTATTGTGAACATTTGAAAGTTTAGTCTTTTGTTGTTCATCAAACGGAATGCAATATCTCGCTTTATCTCGTCTCACAAAGCACGTCTAATAAAACGAAAAATGCAATTAAGCCAATCTACGAAGAATTAAGCGAAGAAAATCGGCTCGAATAATATCTAGACAGTTTTAATGAAAATAACGAAAGCCTCAACGCTACCCTATGGGAAATAACTCCAAAGATAATGTTTAGCGATACCTTCATTATTAAAATAGTTGCTAGGAGGACTATAATCTTATTTAATGATGGACGTAGGGGTATATTGCAAGTAATGAAGATCAACATTGAATGTGCACTGCATCCTATGTGAGGAGTGCCAAACGCAAGGCAACTTATTTCGAGAAAAATTTATTTGCAAATAAAATTAATATTAATTTAATTACAAGAATTATTCTCAGATTAACCATTTGACCTGAAAGCAATATTCCTTTTATACATAATTTCTGGGAGCTTTTTTCTGACAATTTACTTTTGTACGTCATACTTTTTTTGCTCTGTTCCCGGTCGTATATGGGTCACAATGTCTCGTCGCAAAGTTTTAGTCGTCTCAAAATGCTCGAAAAATCTCTACAAAAATTTATATAATATTTCTTGACGTCTGTAGAAAACAATTATGTGTAGAATAAAATTAAAAATTAATATCCTGTTATTAAAATTTAAAAAAAAAAGTATTATATGTAGAATAAAATTAAAAATTAATATCTCGTTATATTATTAAAATTAGAAAATTATTAAAATATTATTAAAATTAAAAAAAAATTATAAAAATATTAAAATTAAAAAAAATCTTCTTTAACTTACTTACTCTCTTCTAAATTTTTCAAAGCTCGTAGTCTCGAAATTGCAGCTGGAATTTGGCGGATGCGTTCCTCCTCTCCCCCGCCCGCGGATTATAAAATGAAAAGCTATCAAATCGCGTCGACGACGCGATAAGAATTTGGACCGGAGAGAATAAAATTCGGAATTTATTCGCGCGGTCATGGAACTTTACGATCGCGAGGAAATATTATGCATAAGCGTAGCTACGGATTCTCTGTTTATGACGCGGATCGGAATTCTTACCGCGTGTATTCCTCCTCTCTCCCGGGAAAGTAGCATCGCGATTAATATAGTCGAGATGGGGAGGCGGGGGGGGGGGGATAAACTTATACAGCCGGCACACTTGCCGCGGCGAGAGAATATTATCGCCTTAAATGCAAATATAATTTCGCATAAGGAGCATCGTTATTTCTCGATCTTTGCGGTCGAGGCGACGCGGTGGCCGCTCAGTGGTTTTCTTAAGAGCACTTTCTTCTTAATTTCTATCGTCCTCTTTGTTCCCCTCGATTAACGCCACGACATTTTATCGTCCGAGAAGCAGTAGACGCTACAAGAGATTATAAGGCAATCTCATAATTTGATTCTCAAAACTTTTTATTGTCGCCGCGTATTTCTATTAAAATATCTAATCTTATAAATTTAATAATTTTTATCGTAACTCTTGAAATTTTTTGGAAAATGTAATTATTCGACAATAATTCGTTCGATAATAATATATTTATTTTTATTTCTCTCTATTTTTAAGAATTTATTTAATCATGTTTTATTTTTGAATAAGATCAAATTTGAAAAAAATCAGCGAAAAAATGAATTTTTCAGATTATCATAATCGGTCGCATAAAAAGGGTAGCAAATCATTTTAAAAAATTGAGTCGTGTTTTTTTTCAAGTTCAAATAGAATAAATAAATATTTTCAAATATTTGCGGTAATAAATATTTTTAAATATTTTCAAATAGAATAAATAAGCATTTTTAAATATATTTTACTGTAATTTTAAATGTATTTTCCTTCTATAATGAGAGAAATAATTATTTTAATTGATTTAAAAATATGTATCTCGAATGAGAAATACATATTTATTTCTAATTTGTGTAATTAACTAGATACTTCGCAAGCAAGATTTTAATTACCATACGAATGAATTATTTTCTTTTTAATTAAATCACATATTTACAGTGTAGGAAGAAGAAATAATTTTGAATTGAATAAACATTTTCATTTTCTACATTTTAAATAATTTTCCTCCATACATTTCGTTCATTCCTAGAAATTAAATGTCTGAATTATTATCGTTAAAATCGTTAAACGAGGCAGAAACGACAGATCCTTTTCGTCGACGTTGAAACGCACATATTTTTCATACACAGCCCATCGCGATCTTACACATTCGAATTAATCAGAACAAAATTCGCGAACAATTTTCAATTTCTACCCGAGTTCCAGGGTACATTCGACGGTCATAGTTGACGGCGCGCATACGCGAGATCAAAGGTCAATCCAGGAATGCGCTCACGCGCGGGACGCGCGGGCCCCGGTATTGCTTATTAGTTAAAAACGACAGCTCTCATAACTCTCGGGGCTCTTGTAATACGTCAAACGTCGGAAAGCACCGGTAGTTGGCGGCGCTCGCTCCATTAATAATCTAACGCTCGGTCGGCCGGAGCTAATGACTTTTCTCCAACTTGGAACGTTAACTACCGATCGCGTCGATTATTATTTAGCGCGTTAAAGCGCATAAATACACCCCTCTCTTTTTACTCCTCTCCCCCTCTCCCTCCCCATCTACATCGCGTCCTGCGATAAAATTATATTGCCCGATAAATTTCGCGGCCCGCTTCCCAGAAAAGCTCTCGTATTAATGGCGACTCGCAGGAACCCTAGCTCCTTCCGAGCGGAACCAGACTCGGCTTTAGCCCGGTTTTACACACGATGCTTTTTCAGCGGCTAGAGGCTAGGGAAAAAGCACGGCCGCACCTTGCGCGGGTTACTTTATTAGCGCGCTAAATTACGCGATGCTTTTTTAACCGGCGCGATTAGCGAGCTAATAGTCTTCCTTTGAATAATAAGTAAGGGCGCGCTCTTACGCGAGGCCGTATTTACCGTATTTGTTGCCGTAACCGAGTTATAAACGGCCGAAGTATATTTTTCGCATGTTATATAAGCGATAAAGTATATTTTTAGGGATGTAATATATCATAAACTTTTTTAAGAGATCGTTAAATTTGTATCGACAATAAAATACGTTTGAGTCCGACACTCTTAAGCGACCTTGAAACTTGTCTATATAAATTCAAGAGGAAAATATACTGTTGCTCAAGGTTGCGTTAAATAGTTTCGTTTGAAAGATTCCATATAACTCCTCGCTTTTGTTAAGATTTGCACGATTTCACGGCGATCATTGCAAGACTTGTGAGTTTTAATATTAGTTTATATTCTTAGTTATTAATTAATATTATTAGTTTTAATTAAAGAAACCCAGCAATTATTTACGACTACAAAAATATGGCCTCTTTCATACAATCTTCATGCAATTTCTACTCGATCTATCCAATTAATTTAATTACTTGCTATAAAAAATATGCGAAAGAATTGGATAAATCGAAATAATACAGGGGTCAGAGATCACCCTCTTTCTCTCGTAACACACGATGCATATCTTCCCGGCGGTTTTTCGCGTTCCTACCGCTTTCGAATCCTCCCTGGCACGTATCGATGTCTTTATTAATGAACCGGGCCCGCTGGGACGGGACCCCCGGCTGGAAAAGCAGGGCCCGCGGGGGCCCGAAATCTGAATCGACGCTGATTGGACGCGAATCGCGTTCCTCGCTCTTCTCGACCACTTGTCCGAAAAATCCAACACGATGAATAGGCGTTCCAGGAACGTGTTTCGGCTTGCCGCGTGCCCCGCGCGCGCAAAAGAATAGAACGGGGGCCCGAGAACGGGGGGAGGAATGGATGGTGATTTCGCCGGCGTCTCGGAATTAATTTCGCCACTCGTCCTGCCCCCCTTTTCACCGTTTTTTTTTTATTTATTTGATATCATGAGTTTCTATATAACCGGAGGTTCTTTACCTCCATATCAATTTTTGTTCAGAAATCGTCTTCCGAAAAAAAGATGCATATTACATTCCAAATATTTTGTTAAAGCTCATAAATGTCATTTCACTATTTTTCCGCAAAAAAATTGCACAGGAATTGCATTATTATTATAAAATAAAAAGGATATAAAATAAAACGTAAATAATTTTAATAGAAAAATATTATTATGCAATTTTATTTTTTTCTATTGATATTTTCATTAATATTTTTTACTTCTTTGCACTTTATTATCTTATGAAAATAGAAATATTGATCTTTTCGTGTACTTTTATTATTTGTTGAGCCGGCAAATTGGAGAAAATTTTTCTTACATCAGAAATTAAATGAGCAAAAAGTTTAAAACTTTTTAATTTAGGACAATAAAAATTTTCATTCAATATTCTTTTAATAATACTTAAATGCAGATCTAACAACAATTCACAGCGCAATGAGATTCAATAAATAATCACTATTTTTAGAAAGATACATTGTTATATTGTGTATTTATGATAGCCTGAAATCTCGCTAAAGGACAATGCAATTATTCTGTCAAACTGCATGTGCTTGGCCTTTGTGAAATTTTCTCCTCAGCATGTGATGCTCTATTGAAAAAGTGTAATTTCTTAGGAGATAAATTTTCAGTCAATATGGCATTTACTTTAATAATTTAGAGCCGACGTCTTTAAACATTTACATCTTTGTATTATTTTAAATAAGCATACTAACTAACTAATAGTTTGTAGCTGTAAACATATGACTTCCTCAAAAGGTTTATTAATTTCTATTTATTCTACGCTTCGTTTTTAATTTTACACAGAAATTTTCATTCCACCTGCTCGCCAATCAATATGTCGGCAAAAATATTTATAAAAATATAATTTAATATTTAATATATTTAATATATTATTTAATTTTAATATTTTTTTTATTTATAAAAATATTTATAAAAATAGTTTTATTTTTTCCTCTTTTTTTTTTGTTTCGAATTGATGAGAATACCTCGTATTAACGCGCGACGCCAGATGGAAGTGCGAATCTGCATCTAGGGTCCTTAAATAACCATAGAAACAGCGATTCGGAAATACATTGAATGATTAAATGACTTTACAAGTCGATTCAAGTCCGAATTTGAATGGCGATGCTGTCGTGTGTATACTAACTGAACAACCGGGTACGTGAGTGTGTGAGTGCGCGCCGTATAAAATGTATAGCACGGAATTAAAAGAAAAAAAAAAGAAAAGAGAAGGAAGAATCAGAAACGTGTTTTCGTGCGCCAGACAGAAGGAGTTGGAAAAAGAGGCGCGAGCGTGGGAGAAAGCGAGAAAAAAAGGCGACGCATCGTGGCAACGTCGGTGCATGAAACTGCAAATCTTTGGGATTCCGATGGACCGGTATGCACCGCCGGTTGCCTACCCGAGGAGAGCCTTCGGAAGGACTCAAGGGTGAGATACGAGTTCGCGTTAATATTGGATTCGGAGTCGTTCGAAACCGCCTGACATCGAGACGAATCGAATTTCGCGGAACGCAAATCAAAATATTTCGGAGGAAGACCTGGTCTTGTGTATGAAATGTAACTTTAATTTAACTTCTTAAATTTATTTAATTTTAATTTTCTTTAATTAATTTCTTAAATTAATTTATATAGAAAATTATCCGAAAAAATGTTTAAAAAAATATTTTTTTAACGATATATCTATTTTTCTTTATGGCAAATATTTTAATCACATTGAGAAGAGGGTCTGTGAATTCTCTGTCTCTTGGAAGGGGAACGCGAGAGATAGTTTCTGCGATTTGGCAAAAATTCGTCGTGACATTTGGCCGACTCCTTCATCTCCCCCGCCCCTCATTGTTCTTCGATTCAGTTCGGTTGAACGACTCTTGGACGCGGTCCACAATATGGAACGAGATTAGGAAGAAGAAGAAGAAGAAGAAGAAAAGGAAAACAGGCGGGGTCGGGGGTGGGAGGAGGGGGGGTGGAAAGACGAGGAGACGAAGACGGCGCTAAAAAGGAAAGTCGGCGCACGAATTGGGACGCAATTTGATCCCCGCTACGAAGCATCAACAGCTGAGTTGGTAGTCCTCGCTAGCTGCTCACTTGACGTGAATGAGATGACAGGCATTGTCCGACATGTTCCCGCGAACTCGCGCTCTTCCTCCCTCTTTGATCGCGTGTATAACGCGCTCTCCCCCTCCCCCCCCCCCCGCGCAGCGCCTTTCTACTCCTCCACCCTCCCTCCTTCTCCTACTCCTCCCCCTCTTATTTTCTGAGAGGAACTCATTCAAAACGTTCCTTACGCTCGATTACGACAGATTTGAGCAATCGATTCCGAAGAGGAGAGAGATATCCGATGTCAAACGAGTATTTTTAAATATGTATATTTATAGTAAATGTAGCTGCTTTTTTAAAAAATTTGTCAAATTCAAAAAATGATATTATTAATTAAAAAATTAAAATTAAAAATTAAAATTAAAAAAAATATTTATTGGCTTATCGTGGATGAAAAAAGGATTTCCGTTTTATCGGGAAGCGATCGATACTCTTCTCTCTCCCGTGCAATCGCAGTAGCCCGCGGGGAATTTTTGGAAGCCCGGATCCGAGACTTCCTCCCCCCCCTCCCCCGCTTTACCCCCTCGTCGGGCGTCTCTCGCGAGATCTCACGCGTTCACGGACCGAGTTCCTTCCCAGTGAGTCAGTGTGTCTTGCGGTCGGCGGCGATTAAAATCTCCGTATGACTACACGAGTCTCTTTCCTATTCGCTCCTTTTTGTTTGCTTATCTCGCTGAAAGGGGCCGCATTTTACACGGCTCGTCATCGTGCACCTTCGAAACATGAGGAGCCAACCTGTGCATTTGTGCATTTTTTTCCCCCTAACAAGTGAATGAAATTTACGGTATCTTGATTATGGAGACGAATCACTCCTTGAAATGCGCTTTTTCTTTGTTCCCTTTTCTTGTTAGGGGAAAAAAATCATTTCCTGCATAAGTATGGAAAGGTGAGATAAAGCGAATTCTAGGGTCTCATATCGGGAATCATAGTACAAAAGAAGAGAGATAATGTATTCTTTTCAGGCATTTTTTGTGCATATGTAATATTCGAAAATCTCGATAATCGGCGAGAAATATTAAAAATATTAATAAAGTAAAATAATGTAAAATATGTATGTGAGAGGAAAAAAATACGATGCTACACAGAAAAAAAGGACATTCTTGTTTTGAAAATATATTTAGTTTTAACATGGAAATCTTGAAATGAGATTATATTGTGTTAATTAAAGAAAAATATAATTGCTTGAATAATTGCTTACTTGAATGAAGCCATTTTATATACTTCAATCAAGAAAAATATATTCTTATGATTTAAGATTTAATTTTCTTGAATAAAAAAGAAACAATGTTAGATAGAAAATAACATTTTTAAATCAAAGATTATAATTTTCTTAAAGTAGAATTAAATAATTATATATTCTTGAGATGACAATTACAATATTAAAATAAGACTATAATATTGTTGAAATTTAAAATTATTAAATTCTTCTAAGAAGATTATAAATTGTTGCGTATACAAAACAATGAACGCGTTAGTTTAAGTATATAAGTTTTGATTTGACACTTATTTTTTTTCTGTGTAGCATCTTTATCTTACACAAATGGAACCGATTAACTATTTAAATAAACGAGACGTTTTAAGATATTCCGAAAGAAATTTTTCTCCAAGCAAAACTCGCACAATTTCCCAAGAAAGTTCACAATCTGAAAAATTTTAATGGTATAAAACAATGTGCGACAAAAAAGAAGACGATATCGTTATCTCACATATCTTGTTGAAGGTCTTGACATGGAGAGACTTACCACTGTCAAGATAAAAGAAATATTTTAAAATGATAATACACATTTATTATATCTGCGTAGCTTTATTTATTACTTTAACAATTAATTATTACAAATTACGTCATACGAAATTTTTTTTAACAATTAATTATTACAAATTACGTCATACGAAATTTTTTTTCGAAATTATCAAGATCGTGAATGCTCTTCAGATTTAGGTGCTCGCTTCGTATAAGGTACAGATAAAAATATTCCTAGCGTTTAAACAAATAAATATTAACACCAATTAAAAAATTCATTCACATTTTAATGTTAGTTTTTCATTTATTTTTTAGACTAATTAGAAATGAAGAATTAAATTTAAATTAATTAGAGATGAAGAATTAAATTTAATGTTTATATAATTTATTGAATTATTTTTTTTTATTTTATGATAAATAAATTATTATATTTTTTTATATCATATTTTATTAATTTTATATCGATTATATACTGCAAGAAATCCCATGATGACGGGATGAAAAGTATTACGTAATCGATTTGATCAGTAAAAGGATTATCGAAAGATACACGAGATGACATTATTCACAAAAATTTGCTTCACCTTCGAGACGAGAATTTGAAAAATATTATGAAGGAAACTCTATATCCTTCAATCTAAGCAAGGATTAAGATGGGCCATCGATGATCAAGAAGGATGAACGAGATCCCCGATTATCGGGCAATTGCGTTTTCCACCCCCGCGCGCCTCCCCCCGCGATCGTAAATAGAGATGTTCCCGCGCGCGTAGGCAAACAATAAAAGTGTCAATGTGCCGTAAACACCGTCCGGAGATGCATCGTGCTAAAATTACTAACGGTGCTCTGCCACCCCCCTTCCTCCCCCTCTTCGCTCCTCTTCCCAGCGCGTTATTACCGTGCGTTTATACGACGTCCTTACCGCCCGCTCCCATCCCTCCCACCCCCCTTCGTCCCCCCTTCGTCCACCGGCGTACAACACCCGCAACAGGTTGCCGCGCTGCATCCGCCACCCGACAAGTGCGCGACTCAGTGCGATTCTGCGCCTGGTCGCGGAAACGGGATCATTTCGGCGAGAGAGTCGCTTTCCGTTCGCGTTACACGTGGGCGGGATGCATATCGCGGTGTTTCGCCGCAAACGTCACGTCGAATTAAAATAATCTACGGCGATTCTCGATACGCGATTCAATAATTATAAATAATTATAAATAAAATAAATAATGAAATAATAATAAATAAAAAATGAAATAATTATGATGGTAAATATAAAAATGATGAAAGTATTATTTTATTAAAAATTTACTTATTAAGAAAATTATTTTATTAAAAAAAAAAGTATTAAGTAGGACACAGAGGAATTAATAAAGTAATATCAGAAATTTATAAAATCAATCTAATTAAAGAAATCAAATTCCAAAAGGCATTCGGGACTTAAAAAGTTGAGGAACCCATATTCCAATTTTTTCTCGATTCTTTAACAATTTTTGGAAGAGATGAATAGATTTATTATAAAAGTTAAAATTAAAAGAGCGAAAAAAATAATGATGCCGGGTTGATTATAACCGATTAATATTTTGACAGAAAGAGTGAAGTATACGTTAGTCTTTATTTCTTGTTTATAAGAGAGATCCTGTTTGAAGAAAGTAAATTCACTTTTGATTCTCTCGTGAATGCGTTGACTGATCTCTTCGGATTACGCAAGTCCCTATGGACATTTTCATGAGGAATTTATGACATTATACGAGATAATCCATCTTTCGCTTCTTATGTTAATCTTATCACCAAAAGAAAATTGAAAAATGAACGCTTTTATTAGTTAAAATTCTATAAGAAGTATGAGAAGAAATTATTGGAAACTAATATTTAAATAAAATTAAGTCGGTCTCTCTAAAAATCGACAATATATTATATTATACATATCGAATAAATAGAAAGAAAAACACTTAATAAAATATATAGATTTCTTAAATCAACATATTCATATTTTTATGATATTAAATATTACGCTTTATTAAAGTCGATAATATAAACTTGATCCACTTGATTAATTTCTTTTATTATTTTACAGGAGAAATATAATCTTTCATGTACATTCTTTTACATATTAAATTATCTTGTAACGTAAATACTTGAAATTTGAAAGCATTTTGCTGTGAATATTTTTTAATGAATTATGTACTAATTAATTGTATCTTTTTTATATATTATATATTTGTAGGTTCTTTTAAATTGTTTTATTTTTTTTTTATTTTTTTACTATGAGTTTTTACTACATTTTTATAGTTTTAGTGAGTATGTCGGTTTGGAAACCGGTTGGAGTTTTTTAGACCTTACTTTTTAATGACTTTTAAACAAAAAATTCATTTATTCAAAGATCTAAATCAATATTATCAAAATTATGATACTAATAAGAAACGCAATTTGTAGTAAATATCTGTAAATATGAATTTTTATTTTTAACATTTAGTCAAAATTGAAACACAAAGTAGTTGATTTTATGATATTTGTTTTTTTACTTGATACATTTTTAAAAGAAAACTTTTTCATAGAATTTCAAGGTTTGTTTTGTAACATTATTTTATAATATCAAATAATAAATAATATTATATAATTTTTACAATATATCTCATTTGCAAGTCATTTACATTAAAGCAAAATATATCAACTATGATAACAAAATTGATCAAACAATTTATTTCCTCGATATGCCCATATTAAAATTCTCGTTTCGTAAACTTATTAGATTCGAACTCGAAAGAGCAGAGAATTTTTAGAAGATTGTGTCGAATTCGACGGAGTAGAAATGTGTTCCTGTAGCAAACAACACGCAGGTGCAATTTCCTAAAGATCCTCGGCAACGTTGCGCCAGGAAAACTCGCTGCAACGCGGGTGGCAGGAGATTTTGCAACGCTGCCATTCATGCAGCAGCCATTGTAATCGCTGATGGAGCTGCAAAGTCGTCTCGACCGTTAGCTTTCCGACGAATAGCGACGGTGCAATTCAGATAGAAGTCGCCTGGTCCGAGGCGAAAATAAATCCCGAAATTTTGAAGGTCCCAAAAAAAACATTTCGCGAAGAAAATAATTTCAAACTCGAAGAAAAAAAAATATGGGAACGATATTGAATATTGAATTTTCTCCAACAAAATTCGAAAGATTGCATCGCGCATCTTTGCATTTATTTAAACAAATATTGATTTATAGAAAAATCCGCTTAGATTCATCTTGGAATTTTTTATTACGATATGAAACTTTTTTTAGATATTTTTTATTTATTAAGAAAATTTATTAAAAAATTTATTGAGAAAAATTGTCTTAAATTTATATATTTCTCTCTTAGAGTTAGAGAGGATGGTTTTTCATAGAATTAGTATCAGTAATCGCGAAATTTTTTTTGCAATTACAGTAGATCGCGATTGATCACTTGATATAAAATTCATTAAAGAATCTTTCAATATTTCTTTCAGCATGTGATTAATAATTTTCAATAATCCTGCGTATTGGAATTTAAAAAGCACACATTTTTCAGTAATTATGAAGTAGAGTCGATGCTGATTGACGCGACTTTACTCCATAATTAAGCATTATAGGAAAAAAATGGTTCAGGACTTTTCGACTCGACTTTTGATCAGGAATAATATTACGTACTTAATGGCTGCTTTTTAAGTTACACCCTGTATACATGTTCTTTTCGAAGAACGACGTTTTGGAATATTTAACCGTACGATTGCGATTACAATCGACAATTACACGAGCTACGCGAATCTCCAGGTCCGTCCGGTGGGCCTCGTTACAGTGCATTGTGAATTCTTGCATCACAACAAAATATTTGCTTTTCGGCGCGGCCTGTTTGTATAGGTGCACGCGGCTCCTCCAAGGTCCCCGCGTCTTTCTTTCGGCACTCTCTGTTCCCTTCGTAGGAGATCTTTCATCTCCTTTTCTCCGTCTCTCTCTCCCTCCCTCATCCCGGCCTGCCAAACTTTACTATCCCGTCCGAAAACATTTACCCCCAAAACAACACGTGACGAATGCGTACGAAAAAGTGCGTGCTCCTACGCGTTCCCAGAACGTGGGAGTTTTATTCTACGAGACCGAAACTGCCGGCGCACAATAAAACGACGAACACGAAAACGTACATTCGCGCAGTGTTTTTGGAGAAATTTTTTTATTCTACGAAAAAACATATTTTCAATTTTTTGCTATTTGCTTACGTCGCTAAAAAAAGCTAAATTTTATTTTTAAAGAAAGAAAATAATAATAACAGTTTATAATGTATTATAAAAGTGTCTACTTAAAATGCATGGAACGCGAAAAATGACGACGTATATAAATTGGAGTTAAAATTAATAAATAAATTAATAAATAAATTTCGTAAAGAAGGGCCAAAAATGTCTCGGAAAAATAAATATATGCAGATATGATATTAATTAAATTTTACTCGCGAATAAATTTACTTATATATATTGGACGTCTCTCCCTCAAACGTCATAATTCATCTGTTATAATTTCGTGAAGAGACAGCATCTTTTTCCGAAAGTTTCTTACGATACATCGCATGCGAGTCGCGACCTTTCGAATTCGCATTGCGACAAATAATTACGCGTAACCGCCAATAATCGCTAATTGCAACGAGGGCGGCCCGTCTCGCAACGTCGAAGCCCCGCGCTGGAAATCAAGTCATTCGCGTTGCATTACGATCGCATTATGATTATCTCCCCCCCTCCCACCCCCCACCCTCTCCGCGGCAATTTGCGAGCGACGTAATGCCTCTCCATATCCCCGTCGCGTTTTGCAACTCGGATTGCGCTTTTAGCTCGGTCGTTCTCTCCCTCTTTTTCTCCTTTTCTCCCTCTATCATCCGGCGATGAGGAGTAACATCGATGCTTCTTGCTCGGGATTTCGTCGGACCTCTCTCTCTCTCTCTCTCTCCGCAATCGCTCTCATTATTTCGCCGCGTTAATGTCAAGGTCGCGCGTTCAATTATCGCGACGGCAAAAATTACACGCGTTTGTTTCTTTTTTTTTTTTCTTTTCTGAAACCCCGCGATGCCCCGAGATTCTGAAAGTATCCTTCTGCAAATATTACGTTTCGAACGCGCGCGATGTAAAGACAAATATTAATTATCTTCGCAAAATTTAATTAATTAATTAAATTAATTCGATAATATTATGCGGGGTACTTGTAAAGTTTTTATGTAATTTACATTGAAAATGGTTCAGCGACAATTTTTTTGAAGCTGTACGGAGCGCGATTTTAACAAAAATCGAGATAAATGTATCGTAATGTGCAGATGAACAAGAAAGAGCTGGCGCTACATCGGCTTCATCAAGTGTAGGGTTGCCATCCGGTTTTGACCGGGACTGTCAGGAGTTTTCAGGAGTCTTGTTCGGTGTCCGGTTGACAAGTCAAGCCGGACGTCGTTTCTAAAATTGTTTGGAGAACAATATTGTAAGAGAATAGAGGATAGAGAGAGAGAGAGAGAGATAGAGAGAGAGAATTTCTTATAAAATTTGGTATTTAATTTAGTAATTTAATTTTATCTACACAAAAAAAAAGTAAGTGTCAAATCAAAACTTATATACTTAAACTAACGCGTTCATTGTTTCGTATATACGCAACAATTTATAATCTTCTTAGAAGAATTTAATAATTTTAAATTTCAACAATATTATAGTCTTATTTTAATATTGTAATTGTCATCTCAAGAATATATAATTATTTAATTCTACTTTAAAGAAAATTATAATCTTTGATTTAAAAATGTTATTTTCTATCTAACATTGTTTCTTTTCTATTCAAGAAAATTAAATCTTAAATCATAAGAATATATTTTTCTTGATTGAACTATATAAAATGGCTTCATTCAAATAAACAATTATTCAAGCAATTATATTTTTCTTTAATTGCGAACGCAATATAATCTCATTTCAAGATTTCCATGTTAAAACTAAATATATTTTCAAAACAAGAATGTCCTTTTTTTCTGTGTAGTTTTTTAAGATTACCGCTTCTGTCCGATTAGCTTTTATTTCCAAAGACAAAATATCCAAATAATTTAATTTTTTGGATTTATAATAGCAACCCTATACACGTGGGAAATTGCAACACGATCGAGAGTAACAAACCGAAAGAGAGAAATACTGTTGAAAGTAATTGTGTAGGGCTCGCGCGTTCTGACGTTTTGATAAATCGGATCGTGAAAGAGGCTCCTCAGATGGCTCCTCTAAGAGCGGGACGTACAAATTACGACGTGAGTGCAACAGTTGCACCCCGCGGATCGCAGCCGGGGTGAGGCCGCAACCCCCCCCGAAGGAGGGGTTGCGTTCGCGCCGCGAAAAAGCGCGCGTTGACGCGTAATTTGCGGGCCCATGGGCGTGTCGCCGCCCCTTCAAAACGGATTAAATCGGGAACGTGTAATTTCTCTTACCCCTTGCCACCCTCTCACCCTCGTGAATAGGAGACCGAGGAACCGTTCCAGGGAAAAGCGAGGGAAATTCGGCGAAGGGGGAGGATAGAAACGGAAGGGGGGTCTCACGTTGCGGGAAACCTTGTGCGACGAAGAGGGGGACGCGGGGGGAGGGACGCGGGGCCCGGAAACGGGGGCCTCCAGCCGGAAGTAAATATTATTCCCGTAGGTGCAGCGAGATGCACTCCCAGGGGACCGACAATGCCGCGATTGTGCTGGCGACCGACCATTCATCGGACGAGGCCGCCGAAAATATTCGCGACCGGTCGAGAGAGCCGAGACGTCAGGCCCGGGCTCGGGGCCGGATTATTTTTCAAATTTTCCGGGGCGAGAGAGAGCGGCTTTCTTCTTTGTCGGGGCGCGCATTCTCTCGTCTCCCAAGACGGGACGCTTCGCCGACCGAATTACCTCCCGCGTTATCTCACGTGCATCTTCTCGGTCGCGTTGGCGCGTCGCGTCGCGTCGCGCTGAGGTGAGCACCGGGCCCTTTGCCCGACGGTTTAGCTCGTCTCTTTTTGAGTGCCTTAATAGATTATCCTTGTTTCGTTGAGGAAAACGAATTGCATAGTCTTCTTCTGTATGGGTTTTCTTTACTTGGAGGGGATTTAAGAAGAAGCGAGCGCTTCCTCCTCGAGGAAGAAATGTCTATTTTGCCTCGTTTTCTTTTTACAGATAAAATATATCGGTTTTGTTTGAATGTTAGTAGTATACTAAATGTTACTTCCGGGCCACGGCAATTGGGCGCATGAAAAAAGTGGCTAAAATTACCAAAGAAAAGATCTAAAATCCACTAAAATTGATCAAAAAGGAGTTGAAATCATGCGAAAATCCCTCTTTTTCGATCACCTCAGAAAATACCCCAATTAATACCCATAATTTAACTTAGTCAGCATTTAGTTTTGATTATCCATTCGGTTTTTACATCTGAAATTAGTTTACTAAACCATTCTATTAAAGGAACTATTATTTTGGAAATACATCACATAGAAATTAATGAAATTAAAAATTGAAATGAAATTAGAAATTGTAATTAAAAAGAAATGGAATGTGGTAGTTACTTCTATGGGATTTTATTAACATCACGTTTTTGACCACAATGGTATTTCTTTTTTATGTTACCGCAATTTTCTTCTTTATCTTTCAATAAGTAGGTACTTCCTAAAATGACTTGCTAAGTTTATGTTATTTTTAATGTATATCTGCTGATCTCACGACAATTTTTTTTTAAATTCTAATTTTAAATAAAAATATCTAAAGATATCTATCTATCAGTAGACAATCTACTAAATTATTTAAATCAATCAATTACATATTCCTGCCTTAAATTTTAAATGTCATATTATTTATTACAGGTGTCTTAATAAAATATGCAAAAATTTTATAACTAATAAAATCTTTTTCAAGTTTAAACTTAATATTTTATTACAGAAAAAATAGGACCGTCACAGGGTATGTAAATGTTGTTGCTGCTTTATATTTATACTACGTGATCTTAATCAGGAGGGCGAAGCGTGGTACGCGTTAGCCTACAAAGTCCTGGATTCGATCCCCGGTAGAACCGAAACTGTTTGATTTCGTCTTCAGTAAGAGGGTATTTGTCCTCTCCATTTTCTGCAGCTTTTTTAAGTTCTACCAAAGATTTAAACGGCGGGCATTTCCTGTATTTGAATATGTATTTTTCAATCAGCTTTATTATATCGTGTCCCCCTTCTCTTAGTTCCAACATGTAGTAAACATTTGTCAATGATTTCTTAAATTTAGTTTTTGATTTCTTGAATTTAGTTCTTGAATTTTTTTTTTAGTTCTTGATTTTCAGACAAATGAGACGAACAAAATGCTCTGGTTGTTGTTGAATGCTGGGTTGACAGAGTCGAACAAAGCATTCTGGTTGTAGTTGATTGTTGGGTCAGCAGAGTCGAGTAAAGTATTCTGGTTGTGGTTGAACGGTGAGTCAGCAAAGTAAATATTTCCTTTTTTCAGAGCCATTCCTACAACAAAAACAGTAGAATGAGAACGGGGAAATCTTCTATAAAACTTTTCTGACTTGGTTTAAAATCAAATTTGACTTATCTAATTGTAATTGTATCAAGTAAAACTTCCATTGATATATTCACGTATTTTGATAATAGTTTATTTTCTTTCGTTTCTACAACTAAAGTAGAATATATGCAATATATATAATTTGTTATAAATAATAATTAAATAGTAATAATTTGTAATAAATGTAAGAATTTTTAATTACATTTATTGTAATAATAAAATATTATAAATTCGAGGATATAATATATATATATCTCAATATAAATCGAAATTTAACGAGATTTATTTAAATAAAAACAAGTAATATCGTTAGCAAAAAATATTTTGTATTTAGAATAATTTTTGTCGAATAACATCCAGTGAGTTTTGTTAAAATTGGCGAGAAAAATATTCATATTCAATAACGCATAATAATGTATAACAATATTTTGATTTCAATAAAATAGTTAAGCCAACAGAAAAATTTTAGAAGTAGAGGTTTTTTTCGCTTGAGTGGATTAAAAGCTTTCTTGAAGATTTAAGTTTATAATAGAGGAATATCTCTCAAAGAAGGAAGAATAACAATGAAGAGTGAAAATCTTCCCGTCATCTAATCACTAACTTTTGTGTAAGAATGACTTGAGTCACAACTCGACATTCTTTGATATCTTTAAATAACTTAGCGTTGAAAAAGCATAGCATTGAAGTGTAAAAAGATTTTAAAGAAAAATAAATTCAATTTTATAAATCAAGTCATTTTTATATCCAATAATTTGATTTCTTACAAACTTCAGGGATTAGAACAGCATAAAAAATGAAAGTATTATTTTTTTATTGTGAAAAAGTAGTTTATATTTTCAAGATTATTTTGCCAAGCTTCATTTTAAAATTCGGAAAGGTATTAAAGAATCATTTTAAATATTTTTGCACAAGCATGTTCTGAGGTTCGAACGCGGTGCAAAATTAACCGACAATGTAATCGTCTAATTTTGATTTTTTTTCATATAAAAATATTTTGACAAGCTACAAAAATAAAAAAATGGAATATATTCTAGTTTAATTTTGTTGACTTTACTGCATAAAGTAAAATAATAAATTGTAATTTATTTATAATAAAAAAAAATAATCAAACTAACGAAGAATTAAATGAAACTATCCTTGTATATAATTCTTAGATAATTAGATAATAATTAATATGACATAGATTCTTAAGTCTTAAGTATTTGATCTATCTTTCTTTTACATCTTGCATTTATAAAAAATCTTTTTCCCAAAATAATATAACACATGATAAAAATAATTGTTCTGAATATAACGTAAAATAAAAAATATAATATAATATAATATAAAATTATAATTCTTATAAATTATTCTCGTAAATAATTATTCAATAATTAAGCTAGTTTTTTCATGATTATTATATTGAAGAATCGATTAACGAAAAATAAATGGGAAATACAATTTCACGCTGTGAATATTCCAACATGTTTCTTCGCGAAAATTTTAGGCTCGAGAAGGGAGACGACGACGAAAGGAGAGGAAATGCATGCTTGGGACTAGCTGCCACCCCCGCCCCCTATTGGACGAGTCCATTTGTCCGAGCGGGGATGTCGAGTCGTTCTATGCGTACAAAATTCCTGAGAGGGAAGATTTATTTTTCTAAAAGAGGACGCCTAATGGCGCGCCACGAATCGAGAAACTTTAAAGTGGCTGAGTTACGATCTTGTAACTTAGGAGGCTTCCACACAATGTCTACTTCGATTTCTCAACCTACCTCCCCCATAACCGTCGCCCCTTCCATCGTCTGTCAGCTTATTCTGTTCTTTTCTACATTTTTCCCTTTCCTCTCTTGGGCTAGGACATGCCAAAAAAACTGAGCATCCTGGCAGCAATATTTCTTTCTGTGTCGGAAATCGAAAGCAACGTAATAATATTATCGAATTTGCAAAGCTTCGAAATCACAAGTAAAAATATTTATTCGTGTAATAAATTTTTCATTTTTCATAAATATATATTTTTACGTTTTTCTCTCTTCTATTTAAAGAAAATATTCAAAGAAAAGGAAAGGAAACTGAAGAATAATCAAAATCTCAATTAATTATTTTATGGAAAACTGATACTTGCTATTAAAATAGCCATTTTCTAACTATAATATATATTCCTGGACAAAATTAACGCATAATTTTTTTCACTTTTTCTTTAAAATTTTTAGTTAAAATTTAAATATCAGCTTTTAAAGAAAAAGTGAAAAAAAATTATGCGTTAATTTTGTCCAGGAATATAATAAACATATATTTTTTCTGCATCCGAATAGACGTAGAATATACGATTTCGTACGCAGACAAATGCGGGGTCCGTCGTAGGCAAAGATGCAGGCCCACAACGGGGCGGGAAACTCGCTGGAAACTCGTTGGCGGATTTAACGCTGGAAAAACCGGTTTTCCTGCGAAAGAACACGCATGCGCGTCGACGTGGCGGGTGGACGAGGAAGGAGAAAAAAATGTTACTCGAAAGAAACGAAGAGGAAAAGAGTGCAGGCTGCCACGGGGGTGAAACCTGTTGCCAGGACGCCCTCCCTCTGCTCCCTTTAGGTATCTACACATGGGAGAGTCCATCCAAGTTCTCGCTCGCTCTCCCCCATCCCTCTCCCCCGTTCGCTTCTCGAACTTTCCGTCGTGAAAGAGTTGCGTGGATATTTTTCCTGCTTCACGAAATAAAATTATTCCCTCGCTCCCTCCTCTCCTTTTTACCCCCGGAATGTGAATCAACCTTCGCGGGAGAGAGAGAGAGAGAGAAAAATTTCCAACCCCTTTCAGCTCTTCATTTCCTCGCCCGTTTCTTTGCGGTTTTACAAATATGCTACCCGCGAGTCTTTATGACCCATGATTACACATCTCTCAGACAGCAGGAAAGTCTCATTAATGTCTGCCAATTGAGCGGATAGTCCCTTCTCTCTTTTTATTTCTCCCTCCCTCCGTTTACCTTCTTCTCCGAAAATGGAGATTTCTTATTCCGACCAAGATTGAAACTGAAATTGATAGTCATTATCAAATTCAGGATCATGACATTAGTTTAAAGATTTTAATAATTATTTCGCATACTAATCAAATATATATGTATTTGATATCAAAATTTATTTAATATATCGGGATGATGTACATCTTTCGCATAATTGTCGCTTATTAATAAAGCGGAGAGTCTTAAATTCGATGAATTTATTTATAAAGAATAGGGAGAAAAATAATCGATTAATCTCAGTCGCAAAATTTACTCGAGAAACTAACACGAGGCTGAGGCGCGTGAATTTGTGAGTCCATAAAAAAGGAAAAAAATGCCGATACGTGATTTTTAATTTATATCGCCGAGACGGTCGAGATCTCTCACGAAATAAAATCTCGAGTCCGCGCGTTATTTACATCGTTCCTCGAGACTTCGCTGTTGAACTAACGGCATTAACGGAAATGGGATTTATTTTTCGGACGAGCGGGAACGCGATAATGAATTCGTAACCCATTACCGGACGAAATTAGGAGCCCGACGTGCCGATACATCATATCGGCGCCGGCCACTAATGACTCGATGCGTCACGGATATTCACGCGGTTGCCGTAAGGATCCACCGTGGCGAATAAAAGCGAGAAAACTATTCGGGACTACTAGTTAAGAGGACGAAGGGGGTGAGGCGGAGGGATGGGAAGGGGGAGGGAAGAGGAGAAGGAATTATGACGCGCGCAACGTCACGAAAAATAAATCCTCGCGCGAAGTAATCGCGTCCCCTTCGAACGATTATTCGCCCAATAATTCCTTGGATTTTCTCTCGCGGCGGGAAGAAAACAAAAATCTCGGAGAGAATCTTTTCTCGCGAGCGCAGCGTCGTCGTCGTCAGCCACGGTGGAAAGCAATTAAGCTTTCTCCTGATTTATTCCCGGCATAAATAATTTCGTAGAAGTACTAATTATCGCCGGTCGGATCTATCTCCTCTCCCCCTCTTTCCACCGACTCCCCTCCCCGACAACCCTCCTCCGGTTACCGTCTCATCGTTTACTCCGTCTTTCCTTCCAATTCTGTGCGCCACCCCCCCCCCTCCTCCTCCTCCTCTTCTCCTCTCGCGGTTCTCCTCTATCTGCGCCTCAAGATGAAAGCACCCGCTTCTGCGTGGCCAAACTTACCGTGAAGCGATAAATTTCTAGAAACAATAGGAAACTCCGGGGCTAGACAATAGAAGAAATATATGTACCGCCTAGTATTCGTGGTCCCCGTAGACGGAAGCGGGGCTTCGGGTTTATTTTGAGGGAAAAAGAACGGTCGCGAGAAGGAGTGGGAGGAAGAGAGAGAGAGAGAGAGAGAGAGAGAGAGAGAGAGAGAGAGAGAGAGAGCGGGGGAGGGGGGAGGGGGTGAAAGACGGCGAGAGGGCGAGACTGGAAAGAAGCGGCACATTTCTCATGCCTCTCGGCGGAACGGGGAGGGAAAACCCTACGGATTTTCCACGGAGAATGCAAATTCGGATTGAAATATCACGGGAAAATGTTAAGGCCCGATGAGATTTGTACGCGTCGCCGCGCTCTGGAAATAATTAACAGAGCCTCTCTCTCCCCCTTCTCTCTATCTCTCTTTCTCTCTCTCTCTTTCTTCAGAATGTGGGAGAAAGATGAGACATGGAGAAAAATACAAAAAGCGAGGATTTATGTTCTATCAATAAAAGGATCGAATCGCCGTCATCTGTATCCATTCTATTAAAAGCTATCGTTAGTATCCCATCAGGTAATTAAAGCCAGAGATATGTAGGTCCAGATTTTCCTTCACTTGTTCTGGCGTTACTGACGGAATAATTTTCAACAGATTCAATAATGCATTTTCCATTCATACTCTTGATTGCTCCTTAAATCTTAGAAATTTTTATAATAAATAAATAATTAATTTAATAATAAATAATAATAAATCAATAAATAAATAATAAATATATAATAAATAAATAAATAATTTAATAATAAATAATAATATAATAATTAATAATAAATAATAATTAATGATTTAATAATTAATAATAAATAATAAATTTATAATGAAACATTTATAATAAATAATAAATATTTTAATTTGTAATAAATAAATAATAAATGACAAATAATTTGAGAAGAGAATAAAATATCGGATAAAATGAATATCTTTTTTAAAATAAACAGCGATATCGTTTTTTAGATGACATGTCTTCAGAGAAATCGACTTATACGGGAAAGAAGACATATGTTTGAGAATACAAAGAAAATCACTGTTTTTAAAACCGAAAGTCGCTTTACTTCTGACAAGGATCCGCCGACGTGTATTGATTAAAAAAAATATACTTTATTCGAAAATGATTCTCGACGCGATAACTTCTTTCAAACGGACGCTCGACAGCTTCTAATAGAATGACAAGCCGAAACGCAAGAAATTTGCGAGGCGATGTAAATTACAGCGCGCTCCGCGCGTAACGAATCGCCGAAGAAAAATGGAAGCGGCGTTTTTCAGCCATCATTTCTACGCACGCGTCTATACGCGTAGCATTCTTGGTAGGAAACGCACTAGTAGGCATTGTGCGCTTCCTTGCAAGTTCGAAAATTCGACCTCGGCCATTCGACAGGAGAAGAACGCGAGCTCTGTCTCTCGAGTCTCTCCGAGACTCGTCGATTTTCTACTATTCAAAATAATGGGAAACGTCTGTCGGACGTCAGTCAACGTCACTCGGCGTCGCCCCCCCTCCCTCTTCTCTCTTTTCGATAGCCCGGGGTGAGCCGTCCGAAAAAGGCGCAACAAAACATGGAAATCGTCTATCCTAGCCTCGCGCATCCGACAACGAACGAGGCACGTTAATTGCACAGTGTTTTCAAATTAAATGCTGACGAGATGAAAAGAATTCGGGCCGCTCGCGCGATCGCCCATCCTCCATATTGGACCGTTTCGTAACGACTAGATTGATTCTCTTGGAAAAATAATTTTAATTAAATGATTGCGGGATATTTAAAGGAACGAGGTATTCATAATTTATTTTTTTATAATTAAATCCAGATTTAATTGGAAACTTAAAAGATGCGTATTGTCCGAGAAGAATAGAACGCAAAATGGCCGCAAATTTGTCGAAAACTTTTAATCGCCGGGCATTCGATAGATAATCAATTTTATCGTATTTTCTAGTCTATACCCAATGATTTACATCTTGTGGGCAGCGATACGCTTCTTCCACTTGAAAGCCCCCATTCCGAAGGGACTGGAAAAGAAAAATAGACGAAACCGTTAATTAGGCGCTACGTTACCGAAAATGCATTTAATCGTTATCGAGATACGAATCGAGATCTGCGAACGGAAAAGGCTAGGCGTGTCCGAGGACGTTAAATCCTTACCTCCCGCTGCGAACATCGGTCAACGAGCGTGAACTCGCATCTGTGGGGATTTTTCTTTTTTGTAAGGATCCTAGGCAAGATTGTCTTATGAATTGTCGAATTGTGTACGTCCTAAAATAGCACTTTGTTTAACTTTTTTGTTCAGCTTTATCTTGGAATTTTATATAATTTATCATGGAATTGTTAATTTTACATGTTTTACAAAATGAAGAACATTTTTTAACAAACAAACGCATGGATTAAAAATTCCTTGATTTTTATTGATGATAGAAAATGTCATGCAGTATGTTTTTGAAAAAGTTTTTCCTTTTTCTTTATCTTTTCACTTGCTAGTCATGTCATTTATATTTTATGTTGTACTTTATTTATTTAAAAAGTCTAAAGTTTAATTTCTTAATATTATAATATTAATATTTTATTTTAATAAAACAAATATTTTTCGCGTAAAAAATTATCTCAAAGAAATTTTCAGTTAAAAATGAGAGAACCAATTTTTCTCTCTCTCTCTCTCTCTCTCTCTTTCTTCTCGCACAGATAATTACAAAATATCTATAAGATTTTTGGTGAAATACACTTGCCGCAATTAAGAACAGTCAGGTTAGCGGAAATTCACATTTGGGCAAATTTAAGGGCAAAACTTAAACGTCTCACCTGCCGGCGATATATTTTCTCCAAGTTGCAGATGGCATAGATGATCGATCGCCGAAAATGAGAAGGAAAAAGATGCCGACATTAATGACTAATCTCCGAATTCTCTTCGAGCTCACAATGTAATGTAGTAACGTTTGAAAGTATAGAACAAATATATATATTTAATCGGAATATCCTCGATACATGCGTAAGATATCATGAATAATCGAAGATTCAGGAAATTTGGGATATTTGTCAATGTATTAATAATAGATGTAAATGAAGAAAAAAATCAGGAATTGTGCGTTTCTTGTATAACATAAATTATCTAATATTGATAATATTATTATTTTGATAAGTAAATTTCAATAAATATTTTAAAATATCAAACTGTATATGTATCCCCATTTTAAACGATCTATAGATAATTTGTAACAGAATGCAAGAAATAAAAACCTATTTATAATTTTATATATCCTATTTCTAATGATATGTATTTATATACATTATTTATATACATTATATATTATATATTATTTATATACATTATTTATATACATTATATTTATTTTATTTAAAAATTTTTATTTCATATTTTTTATTATATTATATTTTATTATTTTATATATTATATTTTTTATTATATTATATTTTATTATATATATTATATTTGCTAATTATATACAAAATATTAATATTCTTACTATGCATAAAAATCTGATTTATATAATTATTAGATTATATCATTGTATTAACAGTGTAATAAGTATAATGATAAAATCATAAATAATTATATATAATAAATAAAATAAATATATACTATATATTTTTCACTTATATACAAAATTATAAATAAATTTCTATATCGCGATTTTTGTCAGGAATTAGATTATCTCTTGAGCAAAGACAGGGATCTCTCTCAAGAGATCTTATCTTTAAAATCGTGTCGATATTGTATTTGCGAGAGATTATAATGTAAGTCGGACAAGCATGCATACATCTCGTACATTCCTCGGCTGCACATTCGTGTCTCCTCCTCCTTCTCTTTTGTTCACACCGTAGTCGAACGCAAACTCCGCATGCTCTCGATTTATCTCGCATCTCGCGAAGCCTAGGGTAGAAGAGTATCGACACGGATTTTACCTTATCCGCGGTATCTTACGCGCTGGAAGAAGTCCCCGGGAGAGATGCCTGCTTCACCTCCTCGGTATCGCGTAGACGCCAACGTCGATCGACGGTAATTTACGGCGTCGATGTCGCCGCTATCGACCGATTCCGATCGGCGACGAGGACTTGGAGAAAAAAAGCCGGCGAGTAATGAGCGAATATCGAAGGCACGAGCACTTTTATCGGACCTATTGCACGCGAAACGCGTGCATTTTTCGGTTTTCGATCGATCAAGTACACGAGTGTGTTCCATTTCTTTCCTAAAAAAAGATTATATATACATATATATATATATATATATATATATATATATATCATACTTTTACATGTTATATTTATTTATTAAATGACGTGTAGAAATGATTGACGCATTTAACAAGCGCGGAAAAATTTCGCTTTCGTTGTGTCGTCGGATTCTCTCGAAAGCCAAAAAAAAGACGAGGAAGAGAGTGGGCGGGGTAGAAGAAAAAAGAAGTTCGCCGCTAATGGCGTTTCCCTAATGAACGCTTTCTTTGTCCCGGGCAAACAACGAGGTCCGGGACCCATCTTGCCTCGAAGCTCCGCGCCGTGAGATAAATAAATTCAGGACTTTTGCGAAGAAAAAGAATCGGAGCAACAGCTGTACTTCTTTATGTGTAACAAGTCCGTCTTGAAATCGAACGCGCTTCTCTCATCCCTCTTCGCGCGATTCATCCCTTCGCTTCAAGTCGCGATATCAATTCATTTTTTGCTATTAATGTCTGCCTTCTGTTGAAGAGAACACGATTATTTATAAATAAAAAGCTACATATATCATGAAAAAATGTTAAGGAATAATTCCATGCCCGACTAATTTTTGCTCCGAGCCAATTCCGAGCACGACCTTGGGCGCTATCCTCGTCGTTTAATAATGTAGACTGCCACTGTGTCAGTGTGCCAATCCCTACCTCGACCGAGGAGCGACAAGTCTGTTGGCACAGCTTCCCACCGATGAAACTTTCACAAGGTAGCGCGATAGCCGACTGTCACTTTTCTTATCTTGATGTATGATATCAAGTATTTGACCAAGAAGTGGTTTTTCCGTGCATCGAATTTGCTCATTTCACAACATAACACTGTTGAGACATCTCGGTTACTCAAGAGTATACATGAAAAGATTTTTTCCACTATTCGTTAGTTTATCAAAAGTTTGTCAAAATTGGGCAGACGTATATTTTGCGCGAAACGACGGACAACATGTCAACCAGCGACCGCTACATCTTGACTATATTGACTCTATCCTTAAAACAACCTTGTAGAGTCCTAAGTGTAAGCTCCAGCCTCTTCCGTCCACCTCGCGCGCGATGAAACCTTCGACCCTCTTTCCACGCATTAGGACACCCGAATCAGGATCCTGTGTAGTATTGACGTAGTTTGAATACAGGGTGCGAGAAGAGGAAGGACCTAACAAGGATGGGAGACGGTGACAGGGAGGAGAGAGGAGAGACGGAAGTCCAGCGAACGGTCTTCCAAGTCCACACTTCTCTCGACGCCGTCTCGTTTTCCTCTCCCTCTCCTCCTCCCTCATCCTTCCTCGCTCACCCCTTGCCTTTATCCCGCGTGTGTGTCCCCTCGCCGATTCCTACACCTCGTGTCCTTCTCCTCGTTCTCGCGCGTCTTCCCCCTGTCTTCCCTTCTGCTTCCACACACATATCCGTCCACCTGTTTCCCTCCTTTCCTTCCCGGCGCCATCGCCATCCTGCCCGGCACCCTCGCGAACCATCCGAGCTATCCGAACCCCTCTGGATATCTCCATACGCCACTTACTGGGCTCAGGATGTTCTCCGCGCCGTACGTGAGCGGAATCTGCGAGCGCCCGGAATGAACCCTGTTAAGCGACCCGTAGCTTTTATCAATATCGCCGTTGGTGCTTTTATCGCGCCTTGTGTGCTGGTGCCCATCGATCCCGATATCCGGTTCTACCTGTCTCTTGAGAGACTTAACTTGTGTAGAAATAGTTTGAAAAACTTCGTGAAGATATTTGAATCAGTCAACACAGATTAAGAACTTGTTTAGAATTTCCCTAGATTACCTTTTTAAATCGATCCATATCAGGTTATATTTGTAACAAATTTCCCACGTCTTGACAGTCGTCTTTAAAAATTCTACGTCACCTTCATGTCTATTTCTACCGGAGAATTTTGCATTAGTTCGCGCTTGCAAGTCGAAAGAGAGCTTCGACGGAGAAATCCAATTGTTTAGGACTCGAGGAGCTCGATTGCTTGAGCGTCACTGCGATGGTCGACGCTCTTAGGGGTGGTCACCCTCGCCGGACTGCAGAATGTTGTCGCTGGAGGCGGCGGCAACGATGGCCAGGGAGATGGGGTGGCTCGTAGAGCGGCTATAAGGGGGTGGACTCTAAAGTCCACCCGAAGGGTGGCTACGACCAGAGAGAAAGAGAGAGAGAGAGAAAGACAGAGAAGAGGAAGAAGGGTCGGGAGCAAGAGAGATGGAAGGGGAGAGAGAAAGACAACACAGGAGAATTTACGTCCCCTGGTGAATTCCTACAGGACCTCATATCGCGTGCGCGCGCGCGCGCGACTCGCGCACGTGCGTAGATACGCACTCACACGCGCGAAAGGAAGGGGAGCTCCCTCGCGCGCACACACGCAAGCAGGGAATGGTATATAGCTTCGGAAAATTCTCGCACGCCGTCCTCGGACGGCTCTACAGCTAGTTCCAAAGGAGCTCTATAAATCCTGGAAACACATGGCGACCACTTTCTTCGGCCGTGCACGATTTGTACGGCGCTACACGTGTCGCGCATGGCGGTCTCTTTAAGGCGCGTCCACACGTACGCCTTGCGAGACGTATTTTTCGCTGGTGTCTTACGTCAAACGTCATCTTTTTTCTCATTCATGTAGCCATCGAAATAATTGAGGTCGAGGTGCGTGTATTTGTAGCGAATTTTAACATGACACGCGAAATATTTGAAATATACGCACTCTTTTCTCTCTCTTTCTATGCACGCAGCTTAAACTCTACGCTGTTTTATATACGATAATTTAAATACAGAGGATTTTTCGGGAGGCCCACGAGGGATATACGTAGTATTATTTATTTGGTATTCGAGATGTATGTCGTCGAACAAAATTTTTGAAATATCACAATACGTTTCATTAATTATGTAAATAAACTCATTTCTCATCTCGAGTTTTCTTCAACAGTATAGTTTCTTTCATTGCATCAAATCACTTAGCAGTAGATAAATTTAAAGATATTTATTTTACTTTTATCTCTTTGAGATAAACGTTATATCTATGATAGGTTCTATTCGTTCAGTTTCTCAGATACAATATTATCTTATGAGGTTAGATTTATTTTAATTATTTTACTGTCGATAATTATAAGAGAGAGGTATTCATTTGTAGATTTTATAAGTTTTCAGTATTATATTTGATATATTATTTATTTGTAGCCTTTATTTATAATGTTTTATAAGAATTTGAGCTGAATTGAATCGAAGACCTATGGATTTTATTGAAAGAAAGTCAGAGTTAGTATCTGGGTTTAATATTGAGTATTTTAGAAGTGGATTTACATTAGTTTTTTTAAGAGAATATGGAATAATTATTTATTTTAAAATAATAATATTGATTATATTTACAAATTTATTAAGATCATATATTTATTTAATAATATGAATTTTACTTTTTCCATCATAATGCAAAAAAAACCTACATTTCAAAACGTCTTTTTTTTTGCGCATATTACTTAATTATTCCTAAATTATTAATTTTAAAATATCTTTATTTTATTAACCACATTAAAGTAGTCTCGACATTATTACTCAAAATATGAATAGATATGATTGCGGCCATTTTTCATGACAACACGGTTCTTCCAACATGCTAGATTGGCCTGTAGTGACGCAAGTTGTACGTGTTGTCGACGGAAAATGTCAATAAACGCGCGTAGGAACCTTAACGGCGGACCAAACAGGAGCGGCAAAAGCGAGGCGCCAATCACGCGCGAAGGCAAACAGTCCTGCGGACCGCCACTGATTGCGAGGAAAGTCCTTCCAGGAGCTGTGTCCTGGCAGATGCGATTCTCCACTGCCGCGTTTCCTGAATACGAAATCAAAAGACAGCCGGGTTTACGCTAACGCGCGGCTTCCCTCCCCGAAAATTGGCGCATTCGAGTAAATACGAGAGATTCCGGGGAGAACCAACGAAAATTTCAATAGAGAGCTGCTTTTCATTCAACGATATTTAATTAACATAAAATTATGATAATATGCCACGCGCATGTACCTTTAAAAATAATAATTAAATAATAATAATAATAATAATAATAATAATAATTATATTCCCTTTGCACGATTTATAAAACTTTTTTTAGAAAAAGAATTCCCTCCAATTGAATAGTTCAATTTACAAAAAATTTAAGAAGGAAAACTTTTATGTATCAAAATATGCTAAACATTTGAGACTATTCAAATAATTATGATTATTTAACGATACGTATTTATTTATCCTTCGATAAGATTTGTTCCGTAAAGTTTAAGTGCTTAAAATATTCTTTTATATAATTTCCGCATGTTGTAATTATTGTGATTTCTCACGCGAAAGGAGAAGGAAATAATGAGAATAAGTTCTCGAGGAATCGGCTTAGCCGATCTTGACCCTCTCGATTTGATTCTGTGGCGCCGACGTCGAAAGAAGCGTCGAATATCGGGGGCGCGTGGGAGAGACGTGTTTCACTTGTCCAAGCCTTCGGTCTCGTGAATATTCCAAGCTCTAAAAGCTTTCCCCTCTCCCTCCGAGCTGCTGGCCTAGAGCAACGACGAGCGAGAAGGGTCCGTCACGTCCATAACAAGCTATCTCTCTTTCTCCCTCTTCCTCTCTCTCTCTCTCTCCCTCTTCTATTTGTATCCCTCTTTCCATTTTCGTTCCCTCCCGATTCTAACCTCTCTAGGCCTCCTCGAGGCTCGGCTCTCAAAGGGTCCAGAGCTATGGAGATGCTGGCATCAGGGGAGAGAACCGGTGCGGAAGACAGAGAAAGTAAACACCGTCCAAGAGGGAGAGATAGGGTGGAAAGGAGGAGAGAGACGAGAAAGGGGCTAGCCATCGCGCGCGCCTACGTTAGGTAAATTCGGTGTAACTCGAGGGGATGGGGATAAGAGCAGGTTGAGATGAGGTCGGGGGAGGTTGGACGGAGAGGAAGAGCGAGAGGAGAGGAGCGAGAGAAAACGAGGGAGTAAGCGAGTAGGAGACCACAGGGGTGGACCACTGATCGATAGCCACACACTTTGGCCACCACCACCTTCAGATCCCTGGACTCTTCCTATGTCGGATGGCTCTCGGCCTGCGAAGCTCTACGGAGTTTGCGGGCTGCCGAAGATCGTCGAGTTTACGAAATTGCGAGCGAACTCGGCGAAAGACGACAGTGATGAAAAAAAGAGACGATGTTGAACTATGAACCGGCAGGTGATAAGGATGTATTTGCGACGATGTTGTTGGATCCGAAAATCCTTGAAAATCGAAGAATTTCTTCAATAATAATATTAATACGAACAATTTATATCCGCAAGTTTTACATGAAAATTTTCAACGATACGTAACAAGAGAGAAGAGAAATTATATATAAAAGTATTTCAAAAATTTTAAGATAAAAGATAATTTTAAGATAAGATAATTTTAAGATAATTTTAAGATAATTTTAATAAAATAATTTTAAGATTTCCAAACTTTTGTTTTTCACACAAAATTATTTCCTAAAAAACAACATTTTTATTTTACACACGCAAACAATTTCTTTCTCGTTTTTGCATGATCATCATCATATATATGTATATAAGTTAAATGTCACGGAGACAGAGAGATACTTAACATATTTACTTTTGTTACTTGTCGCTCTGCGGATCATTAATTCTTAGACATTCACGTCAAAGCGAATTCTTACAATTTTCTCATACAAGTTTCTGGTACATTTGAAGGATTCTCTCGAATCATTAGTCTTCTTTGACAAGGATACCGCGCCGCCCAGCGCTGTTTATTCAGGTGCCACCAAGGATTAAAGTTTAGTTCGAGTTTCCGATCCAGATTTTCCGCAGTGCTTCGCTATCTATTCGAAATCTTTCCGAAATCGCACGGTATTAGCATAGAACTAGAAATTTCTCAACGATAACTGCTTTTTCTTTTTTTCACAAAAATTTAAAAGTACAACATATAACATTTAAAAACTTATTTTAATAAACTGTAAATTTTCTTATGAATATTACTTTTGTAAAAATTATAAATATTGCAAATAATATTAATAATTCAAGCATTTTATTTACAATAACTTTACTTTAAATATTTAATTTTATTTATAATAACTTGTTATTTACAATGACTTCATTTTTACACATTTTTAATTTGAATTATAAAGTTAATTAAAATCTGCGAATATACTGACATTATACGAAATAATAAAAGATTATGAAAATTAAATAAAATATTATATATTGCATGTGTAATACATATGCAGCTTGAGATACATATCTTAAGATAATGAATATATGACCGTGATATAAAAAGCGATATAAAAATAATATAAAGAGCGCTATAAAAATGATCATAAGAATGAATGGCGTCAAAAGAGAGAGGATTCTTTCTTTTTACAGTCGCGGCTAAATGCGCCGAGATGCACTTTTCATAAGGAGAGAGAGAGGGAGACATTACTTCTTCTCTACCATTACGACATACGAAGATTAACAACTACTTCCTGGCGCGACGAGAGCGCATTTGGCGTTCTCCTTTTTCCCCGAACGGGCTCGACTAATTGCGACCATGCGAGCGTATTTCTGCGAGCTCGTCGGGGATGAGAAAAATGACGCCCTGGTGCGCCACCCTCTCCCCCTCCCTCCTCCTCTCCTTCCGGCGCAGCCTTCGCAGAGAGCATTGTGTGCATAGGAAAACACCACGTCAGCTTTAGCAAGGACATTTTGCGAACATGTGCGACGTCCTGGCCGCACGCATCCTCTCCTCCGTTCTTTTCCCCGGTCTCTAGATCCTTATTCACCCTCCGCGTCCTTCTCTCTCTCTCTCTCTATTCGGCCTTTACGGACGCTCTCGAGCTGCTCTCCACATTTGCGGCAGAAATTTCCCAAAGTCGCGATTAGCCGTACTCGGTAATGGTAGGATTTTCTAAATCTCGGTGGGAAACTTCGCGTCTGATTTATTTTTATAGCTCCGCGTTCCGCCTCTTGTACACCGATGAGGATTAAATCTCGTAATCGTAATACGTCGCGCGGCCAGTGACGTTTATTAAATTACGGAAGCCTGCTTCCGTTTCTGCTCGTGCAGAGATAAGCGAAGATGCTTAGGGTTGCTACATGTGGTCAATTATAATCGGATTAATTAGAACCACTCGTGAGAGAGAGGTCTCGCGATCGACATCTCGCGATAAAAATGGAGATGTACGTCGTAAAATTTACACAGATATCACTTTTGTCATTTTCTGCAAATTCCACCATATTTTAGAAAAGGAACTCGCAAGTTTTAGGATACGATTGAAAGGTCGAATTCGATCCTTATTTGTCCAGACTCTTGATTCTTTTTCTTTCTCTCCTCGAGTCGATCGTTACAACTAAAACAGTGATGACAGAAATCAGTTGTTTCATTATGAAAACAATGAGACATGCGCCGTCAAACGTCGCGAGGACTCGTGACGCGCGTTTCGATTCCCACGTGAAAAGTGCGGAATAAATTCTCGAGTCGGAGGTTGTACGTCGCCGATGGAGCCACGTCGCCCCGGAATTATTTACGTTATCCTCGACGAGAGCCGTCGTTCGCGACGGCGATCTACGACACATTGGAAGAGAGAAAGGTGAGAAAGGAAGAGGCGCCACGAAGGTACAGGGGATACCCGTGTCCCAGGAGAGTCGAGAACCCAGGATTTGTTTTCAATCCTTCCTCCATCCCGACCTCTAGTAAGTCCGAACGTAATTTTCCGTAACGGAATCAACCTCGATGGAAAACGCGAAGAGGTCCAGCGAAAATTATGTCGGACGCGAATTAATATTTATCAGAACGAGACGAATGAATTTTCTTGTCGCGACCGATTTCAAAAATTTCGAAAGGAAGGACATTTTTTATTTTGTTATAACCTTTAACGTTTGGAGATGTGCTGTTCCTTTTGCATCCTTTGCGAAATAATGGCGGAGTCTATAATTATTTTATATTGCAGAGAACATGATGCTTTTTTACTTTAACATTCAGATATTTTTTTTAAAACATTTATACGTTTCACATAAAATTCTTCACAAAATTCAGGGTCTCTAGAAGGCTGTTTTGGCTTTGATTCGAAAGCGTCTAATGAATATTAAGTCCCGATAATAAATACGTCGCGTTTGGGGACTATGCAAAATTTGGAAATTTGAAAAACGGGACACCAGCTGGCAGTCCGAGTAATAAAGCCGGTCGAAACTGCCGGCCGAATCGATAAAGAAGACCGGTTTAAGAAATATCTTATCTTACCCCCGAGCGGGGAACAATCCGAGTTCCAAGGAAGGTGTCCGCGCGAAGGTGAAATATCGCGAGTGAAAATTCGTACGTTTTCACGCGGCGGGTTGCAGCGTGAGATGCAAAAGGGCAGATAAAGAGGCACGTCGGCTGAATGCAGCCTGTACGCATTTGGCATGGATCTCCGACGATAGTAAAACCGTCACGATTTTCGTGCGATTGTCGCTGCAGAATAGTCCGACAAGCATTGTGTCCGCCGGAGAGGACGAGAAAAAAACGCAGCGGGTGGCAAACGTTAGGAAATTCGCCCCCGAAGGCGGAGAAAAACGGGAGGGGAAGGAGAGAGAGAGAAAGAGAAAAAGAGAGAGAGAGAGAGAGAGAGAGAGAGAAAGAGAAAAAGAGAGAGAGAGAGAGAGAGAAACCGAGGAAGGTCGAGGAGGCGGTAAACGACTAAGCTTTTCGAAGGATGCGGTTCTCCCCTCCCGGCATCATCGCCTTTATTGTGTGCATCGACAATATTCTCTTGTATCTCTTTCTCTCTCGCGCTTTCAAATTTCCGATATTTTTTTCCTTCGTTCTTCTTGCATCCAGTGACGTATCGTTTTACGTTTCCTGTAGAATAAACTAAAGTAGTATAGTGGACAGTAATAGTGTAATAGATACAATAATAAATTGCGTTTTTTATATCGCAAAGAAAGCGCAATTTAAAGTTTAACACAAACCATAAAGTGTCATTACAGAAATTTTACAAGTCAAAAGTTTATATTATAACAATCAGTTTATATTAAAAATTTTTTGATTTAAAATTAATTGAAATATCCAATTCTATTCAAAATATAATAATAAAAATTAGGGTAAATATGTCGATGAAGAGAGCCCGCCTCGATTACCTTGACCTTGATATATGTTGTCAAGGTCACTACCCTGAGTAACATCCAAAAGGTTTTAGCCGTCGCTCGTTGTTTATTAAAAGGTTATTAACAAAAGAATTTTACAATTTTAATGCTTTTTATCTCCGAAAATATTGATTTGAGAAAAAAAATTTTAAGCAAACAATAAAGCCGCTGAAAAACTACAAAAAAGGTTATATGCATTTTTTTCATAAACCTACTATTTTAGCTGTTATATAAAAAAATAATTATTTTAAATACATTTAATTTAATACAATTTAAATTTATATAAAATTTAATACAATTTAATACAATTAAAAAATATCACAAATGTATGTGTACACACACACACGCACGCGCGCGCGCGAGGGGGGTGCAAGGGGGGCCTTCGACCCCCCTCCCGCACCACCCCGCCGGTAGGGGACGCATTGCGAAAAGTTTTCCAAATTTCTAGATACCTCAGATATAACTAATAAAAATAATAAAAATAACAAAAATAACAAAAATAATTATAATAAAAAATAAGAAAAATATAAAAAATAATAAAAATAAACTAATAAAAATAATCATATCTAAAAAACCTATTTGAAAAATTTAATAACAAAATCAGGAATCTGAAAAACCTGTCGGCACTAATTGTCTCGGCTTTTTTGCCACTTGAACAATAAATTGAGACATACTTTACATACCGTGCGTCGTCAACAACAACGGAGGGAGACACGCGTCATAAAGTCCGACAACATCATCGCGTAGACGACGCGACAGTGTTGTCCTTTCCTTCCTCCTTCCTCCTCTTCGTCTTCTTCTTCTTCATTTCTTCGTTTCCCTCGCCAACATCGGACGATGCGTCGCCATGCATGGCACTTGGCTTCATATTAGTTCCAGCGCGACCGCGTGTCAATGGCCGCCGCGCCAAAATTGCAGAAACACACCGGCGCTGATGGCTTTTCGGTCTTCTTGCTTGATTTTTGGTAATTACGCGAGCGCGTGGAAGGCTGGCAATCTCGTAGCCGGCTCTGCGAAACTTCGCCCGATGATCGCTCGGCAAATAACAGAGAGCGACGTAAGTCGAGAGCTCTCTCGCAGAAGATGCTCCTCTTTCTCTCTCTTCATCGCCGTTTTTCTCCTCCTTGTTCTTCCTCTCTCCTCCTCTTCCTCCTCCTCTCTCACGTTAGTCTTGGGGCGATTGTTTCGTAGGCAGAGAGCATCGCGCAATTAGACTTATGCGAGAGGAATCGCGTCGATTTCGGAAATAAAACGCATACAAAATATATATCACGTATAAATAATGAAATAATGAAATAAAAATTCATATTACATATTATAATATTTATAATAACAATAAAGAAAATAATAATAATAATAATAATATAATAATGATAATAATAATAATAATAATAATAATAATAATAATAATCTCTTAATAATAATAATAAATAAATAATATCCTCAATGTAATTGTTTGCGTATTGAAATGCAAATACAAGTAAAGAAATATTTTATTAAGCGATATAAAATTTTCTGAAATAATATTAAATAAAACGTTTAAATAATACGTTTTTTCTTTTCTCTCTTTTTTCTCTGGCTCCTCACATCCATGCTGATAGCGCGCCACGATTAAAATCGTGCACACATCATTTGCTCTGCCGTAAATTCTCCGACAGCATTTCATAATCCTATAAATCTCGCTTAACCCCCGGCCATACTTGACGATTTATTCGGATGGCCGGCGCGACTAAATTAAAGAAAAATCCCTAATACCCGATTCCCGCGACAAAAGGCGCCGACGTTATTCATCTCCGACGGGTTACACGCACACATGTAAAGTCATGTTCTCACCAAAGGATCTAGATCGTCGATGAAATCCCGCCGGCCGGAGAATAAGATACAGAGAAAGAGAAATGTGTCTATAAAATTAATCAATTTTTTTCTAAATTTACTTTAATTTTACATTCAACGATTTCTATCTTTCTAAGTAATAACGTGTCAATATTTAATATAAAATAATATGTTTAATATAATGTTGCTTGATTAATCAAGTCTTAAGATAGCGCGCATGATATTATATTGTTATATATGTATAACAATCTTATGAATCATGCACTCGAATTGAAATTTTGGATAGAATCCAATCGAAATAGAAAGTAGAATTTTTTCAATTAAGTTTAATTAATCCTAGTTAATAACTGATAGTAAAACTTTAGGAAATTTTTCATAGAGTTTAATTATTACACAGGCCTGCGAGGTTCAGTTACAAAAAGCAGAGTAGGTGAATTTGATAGATTTTGTGACGCTGAAAACGAATCTGGCCGCAGAATTTCCCCAGCACGTCAGGTTTTTGAGTAATTTGTAGTTGATGGCCCAAAAATCGCTATTTTGTCCAATTTCATGAATTTATTGTGGGAAAATCAAATTTTTTGAAATATTTCTGCCAATGGCATCGTATAGTATTCACTTTCACCCTTCAAATCCACTTTCGATTACTGCCGCACGATTTTTTTCCGCTGAGATATATAAGTATGAAGTTATAAGAAAATTTACGTTAAAGAAAATTTACATAGACATCAATATGGTAGATCCATCATCTTGAAATTTGAAAAGACTGACATATATCAGTTTCGGTTGCCCCAAATAAATATTGTAAAGAAATATCTAATACAGTTGTTACACATTTTGATAAATTTTTCTAAATTTTATGCCTTTTTATTGTGATTTTATCCCCCATATTGGATGCGCCATTTTTAATTTCAAAAGGTGACAGAAGATATTTAAAAATGTATGTTTTTACCCTAATTTTGATTCGTAGTGAGATAGAGAGGTAGCATGGTTGATTTAGAATAGCTTATTGGATCCCTGTGCATGACCAGTCTTATAACTTGTATATCCGAGCGAAAAAAAATCGTGCGGCGGTAATCAAAAGCGGATTTGAAAGATGAAAGTGAGTACTATACGATGTCATTGATAGAAATATTTCAAAAAATTTGGTTTCTTCACAATAAATTCATGAAATTGTCCAAAATAGCGATTTTTGAGCCATTCAACTACGAATTACTCAAAAACCTGACGTGCTGGGGAAATTCTGTAGCCAGATTCGTTTTCAGCGTCACAAAATCTATCAGATTCACCTACTCTGCTTTTTGTAACTGACAAGAGCTCAAATTTCGCAGGCCTGTGTCATTAATTAATGTAGTTATCAAGTCACTCTCTTCTTCCCTCGATTCGCTTGCAAACACAGTTTAAATTGGCGAGGAAAAGGGGGCCCGAGAATATATTACGTCACAGAAAGTAAACCGTAAATCTGTCGTCGGCGCGAAGGCGCTTCTTCGGGACCAGGTCCAGGTCGAGTTTTCTACTCGAGTGCTGGAGCATTCCCGGTTGTGCGGTTTCGTAAAACCCTTCGGGAAAAGATCCCGCTACGCGCGTGGGTCACAATTCCCGTCGTGGACCCCTGGAAGAGAGTCCTGTTCGCGCGCGCGCACGTGAGAGTATCCATCAGCGTTGTATCTCGAGATCTCTCCACGACCTCGGAATGGATTCATTAAGGGCGAGGTTCATTAGCATCCCCCGGAGAGGGATTGTTGCTCTCCTCGTCGGAGTTTCTCGCCGCGCGCTCGCTTCTTCCACAACCTTTTCACCCGTCATTTCCGTCGCGGGAGACCTGCAGATCGCGACTTGAGCGCCGATAATCCCTTCGCGTTTGCGAGCAGCTGTCTTTCTCAAGGACATAAATATTTTAGAACCCCAAGATCCACGCGGAAGGAAGACGGTTCGCGGATTCTCGCCTCGACTTTCTGGATGTTTCATCCTGGATTGTCTCTTTGTTTAAGTATCATTTATATAGATACGCATTGATCCCCAGCAGCTGAACTTCGACATCAGTCAACTTTTTGTCAGATTTCAATTTTGAAACCGTACACCAGATCTTAGATACTTTTGAAAAATTTATTTATATTTTTCAATGGATGGTCTTCGAAAAGATAAAAATTTTTTTAAATTTTTCTGACATTATATCAAGCTAATATTTTTCCATTTTTATTATAACACTAGTGTAAGCCATTTATATATTTAAGTGATGCCATTTAATTCTAATTTTTTTAAAACGCTATATTATTTTAATTGTAAAAATTTAAAATATCCTAGATAATTTATGCCAAATAATTTACAGTAAAAATATCAAAAATTATTAAAAACTTAAATATATAAAAATTACTTAAAAGCTTAAACATATATTTATATATAAACATATATAAATTTTATGTATATAAATTATTAAATATAAAATATAAAAATATAAAAACAATAAATAATGAGGAATGATGAAAGCTAATCTAGAATTAATTAATAAAATCTTTTTCATATTTTAATTGAATGGAAAAAGCTATTAACATCTAAACAAATATAACTTATAACTTATTTACATAACTTATAACTTTTTATTTAGGGAACAATAAACTTTGTTACTGAATTTTTACATGTCTTTTTTAAAAAATAGTGTCTCCGAAAGAAAGTTATAAGGACTAGACAGTTTAAACTAAATTTCTTTGTCGCGACAACAGAAAATCGACCCGATTAGTCTCATTAAGATTTTTCATAAAGTCTCTTCCATGATTCGCGATTCCATTCGTGGAGGCTCTCGTGGTCTCCAGATGGGCCAAGGTTAATCCTTCGAATGACACAATGTCCGCGTAATCGGCGAAAGGGACGGACCTGTAAAGAGGACAGGAACGGCAGAAAGGGAAGAGAAAAGAACTCGGAGGACTGCCACTTCGTCATTCCGGCGTCTCATAATCCTCCGGGAGCATTCGCGATCAGACAGGACACACACGTCCCGTGCGCTCGCACGAGCTTGAGGGGAAGGAAGGGGAGAACTAGTCGCGTTCAACCTGAATAACTGCGCCCGGATGTTTCTAATGCGTGGCTTAGCGAGTTCGTGAAGAGGACCGATGAACTTCGGATAATCGTGTCACCTTTTTTCACACCTCCCCCGTCGAATATCCACAGCTTGTGGATCGACTCCGATTTATCACAGCTGGTCAGGTGCAATCGAGGAAAACGTGTCTGCTAAATTTTTTATCGCAGATATTAAATATATCTGTGAACGATAAATACTAAGGGATATCGTTAAAAAATTCACCTGTTGGAAATCTTACTTTTCATGGATCAAATAAATTTATTATTTAAATTACGAACTAAAACAAAAGATGTTAACATAAAAAAAAATTACTTTGCATCTTGATGGAATATTTGCATAATTACGGAATATTATTAATTATATAATTTATCCACTGCCTTCCGGTTTCTCTTTCCAAGTTACACTAGTTCCCATGTAATAAAAAGATTCGTCTTCTCCTCGCCTGTTGCTAAATCGATCAAGTTCTATCCGTTGGAACATTCAACGACCGCAGTTTCTGAAAGCGAACGACAAGGGGAGAAAGAGAGAGAGAGAGGGAGAGAAGATGAAAAGAGAAGCAATTTCGTTTAACCGTGTCGTTTTACTTCGAGATAAATATGACGCGGAGCCCTTTCTCGGTGAAGGAAAGGAGGAGGGTGGGGGGAAAATGCAAAACACCCCGTCGTCGGTCGGCTAGACTAAGGGGTACAACGGAACCTGCGTAATCCGCCATACGTTCCCCATGAATATGCATCTGCGAGGCTAATGCGATTTGATTCACGATTGGCCTAAGCGACGCGGCGAGGGCAGACCTCTCGAAAGCCCGCAATAATTCGATACATCGACCGTGAGGCGCAAATTAATGTTTGTTAGCGTAACGTTCCTCAACGTTGGGGAGACGCGTCTCCTTCTCTCCTCCCCTCCTCTCTGGGATGAAAATAAATTACCGTACGACGTTGTGCACAATAATTCGATCCGGATTGATTAATACCTTCTGCGATCGCATAGAAATAAGATATTATAAAATGTCACTCTCCTATTTTGACTCAATCTAATTTTGAGATCGCGAGATCTGAACATAAGCAATTTGATTTTATTATAGTTTTTCTTTAATCAAATGATATTTGAAAAGACGAAGAAAATATTTTAAAATGATTATTTATATATAATAATATTTTAAATTAAATAATATTTTAATTTAATTAGTATATTATTGTATAAGAAGTCATTTAAAAAATTATTTTAAATTATTTGAAAAATTGTAAAACAATTTTTGTATAATTTATTAAGAGTGATAAAAATTTTTATGATATTAAAAATAATGTCACAGATCTTAATCGAATTTTATGAAAATAATATTAGATGATTGATAAATATCAATATTGCATGAAATTGGATCGAATTATTGATTCTATTATTAATATGATTAATATTTAAAATAATAATATTTAAAATAATATTTAAAAGCTTTTATTATAACATCCTATCGAAAGGCTAATGTAACAAAATATTAATAAGTAAGTGACTCATTTAATATGCAAAATTATGTATCTTTATTATTTCTCTTTGATTATCTGATTAAATACTTGTGTAATTAGCACTTTTAAAGCTTGAACCTTAGATCAAAAAATTCAATAAAGCAGATATAAACAACATCGTCGAATTTCTATCTTATATCTAAGATGTCTTATGGATAACGCATCCAAATTACATACAGATTATGCCAGAGAAGAGGTTGAAAAACGGTGCCATCGACGCTAGAAGTTTTAAAATACACATTACTCGCATAACTATTTTTGTGATATTAAAGAAACGCAACATCCGTGCGTTGATTTATGATTTTCCGTTTGAAACTTGGAATTGCAGCTGCGCCGGGTGGGGGAGGCGGACAAAGCCGCAGGAGAGCGCTGGCCAAAGTGGAACTCGGCTTTAATTGCTTTACTACCCGGCACTTTCTGGCAGTGTAAAGCCAATAAAAGCCGATTTTACTCTAACCCGTTGTAAACTTTATGCCGAGAGCAACAAGGTGGCAATGTTGTTCTCGTCGTGCGACTCGAGAACGCGGATAATAGAATGGAAGCCAAACGACAAAGCAGCGATTTTATGTCGTGCACGGAGATGAAAAGAATTTTTTCTTTTTTTTTTATTTACAACAATAATCTCCCTCGATACTTTGGTCTCCGCCGATATAGCGAGCGTGGTATGAATTTTCGATTTCGGCTCCCTTCCTCCTTTATGGAAGATGAAAGGGACGACAAGATCTCCTGACTAATAATTATCGGGCAAGTGTTTAATCAGACGCACTTACCGCACCAAAAGCGATCGTTATCTCCCGTATATTACGTCGGCAATTTAAATACCGGCGATGGTCAAGGAGAAAATGTCATTCGTCCGACACTGAGTCGGGTGTTCTTTTTTGGGAACTTATATCGTGGATTCAAGTCGATAAGAACTATGATGTTTGTTTGTCGCATGGAAAACGGAAGGAAGGAAGATAAGATTAGCATGAGTCGCGTTGACGGATTACTTGAATTTATGTATTTTAAGAAAAATAAGAGAGAGCTTGAAAGTTGTTTTATTTTTTAACTAATGTTATTAATGAGACCAGATATTTCAATATTAAAATTATGTTAAAATTGTGTTCAAATTTCCTGGAAAAATAATGAAAGAATATCTTTAAAAATGCTATTTTTTTACGTTATATTACGATATATTAAGCAAGAAAATTCTCTCTTTTATATAAAAATATGTTTCTCATACATTGCATATATATTCAGTAATAGAAATTAGATTTTAGAAAATTTTTAGAAAGAGATATTTTTAAAAAATCCCAAATATGTTGTCAATTTTCTAATTTTCGACGTAATATTTTCGAAGATCGAAGCTTTTATAGGCAAAAATTGTATTCTACGTTTCCGACTTATATTCGCACGAGGATCATCTTCTTTTTGACTGTGCTAGTTTTCTCGCTTCAGCTATGTGTATATATCGGAAAATACGTATTTCGTTCCCCGCAATATTTTATATCGCGAGATATGTGTTGCGACGAATAAATAGAAAATTGCGATCGCGCAATCTTACTCGTATCGTTCCCGCAAAATCCAAAATATAGCTGAATTGATGAAACTTTCAACAGTAGTAGCTGCTTGAAAGTCTACATGAAAATAAAAATCGAATATTTATTGCGAGTTTTGCGTAACATTCGTTCAAAACCCCTTAACATGTCGCGTGTCATTATAAATGTATGATATTATATTTCTTTTCAATAATAATACTTTTTAACGTAAATATCCGCCATAATCAGAGTCGAAATTTTGCTAAAATTTTCGACCTCAACTTCTCAAATAAATTATAAATTTCACAAATTTTTGATTTAAATTATAAAAGCATTGAGTTTCTAAGTTTTTTATATTTTTTTAAATAAGTAGTAAATGAATAATTTTTCTCTTACAGGTTTAATCGAAGAACAAAAATGACAGATTAAATAGATTTAAAAGGGAGCGATTCAAGTCGATTTAAAATATTAATATATATGTTAGATTGAAAGTCGATATCAAAAATAGAAAAAGTCAACTCGAGAAACTACCGGGAGAACAAGTAGCGCGCGCATTGTTGCGTTTTATTCTATAAAAGCCTTCATTGAACGATGATAAAAAATACGTCACGACTCATTCAAGGGACACGTGGTGTCCCTATTTCACGGAAAACCGGAGGGCACCTGCGGTCGCCCTCAGTCGGTCACTTCCTACATCAGAGCCTGGGTGTAACCAGGTTAATCCTCGATTGACCCTCGTACACCAATGCAGGTTAGGCCTGTCCAAAGATAAAGGGAGAAAGGGGAGAGAGCGAGAGAGACGGATTCCGGTTCGGCACGCGACCAGAACCGCAGAGAGAGAGCAGAGTGACAAAAAGGTCGCACGTCACACATATGGACGCGCGTGCGAGCGAGTTGGACGGCTTCTTAACATAACTTCCTCCGAGGGGGAGGAAGAGGAAGCCGCCTTCCGTAAGGGCCTGCTCGTGAGAGATGGGCAACTCTCTTCCTCGGCCCGTCTGATGCGCGTCATGGGGCCCTTGAAACGACAGGTTGTCGATAGCCTGTTACGAGCTGTCGACCTCCGCGTCGATTCACGCGGATGTCGGATCTCTCGATGCGATAATGACGTTATCGAAATTATATCTCGCCTGGCGTGGACGAGTAAGCGTGTAAACGTGTAATAAAGAAGATCGAGTAAAATAAAGAACGAGACACACGTGAGATTTTTCACCCTCGCTTCGTTTCCATCGAAAAAGCATTGTTTTATTTTCAGAAACTATGCATCACGATACGTCAATCTTCACTCACTTTTATCCATCTTAACTTGTCACTCGAAAGTCCACACAAACTTTCGTAGAAAAAGTCGGGTATTTATTGAGAGATTTGCGTGACGTTCACTCAACGCCCTTTAACGGGCTGTTATAAATATGCTATATTTTTTTCAATAATAATATAATTTTTTTCATGCGTTAATATTCGCTGTAATATTAATATTAATTAATTAAAATAAATAATAAAAATTAAAATAAATAAAAATAAATAAAATAAATTTTAAAATAAATAATAAAAATAAAATTAATAATAATATTAAATTAATTAAATTCTACTTTCAATCCCAATATTAACTTGTAGATTGATAAACATAATTTTTCCTTGAAACGATCTTTCTATCAAGGATAAAAAATAAAGAAAAAAGGGCATATGATCTATTTTCAGTGGCCATAATTTCTCGACGGACTTCTGACGTAGATTAATATACAGCTTTAATCGTGGTGTGCTTTTGATACGATACTAATTTTATACGGATACACTTGCGGACATGTGTAACGCGATAGTTTGCCCCGCGTAAACTTCAGGGGGAGAAAAGGGCGATTACTGCCCTCCGGCCTGGCCTTCAGGTCGGAACGACAGGTTGTCGATAAACACAGGTACGTCGTAGCGCACCGTATCAAGACGCTAGCGCTTCCGGCTTCGTCGTTCGGGCTAAAGTGTTTTGTCTATCTTTTGGGAATACTCGAGCGGACCGTAGCCTTATCGAACGGCTATCTGATGGTTGTTTCAACTTCACAAGCCGCCGCTTTAGCGAGAACGACGAGTATAAAGACGCATTATACGAGTTATTTATGAGATTGGCGGGGATTGTGCTTATATGTACCATAAAACTTGTACATAATTGCAACAAATTTACTTGTATTTATTTTGACATTATAAAATAATACGCCACCTCCCACGCTTATTAAATTATATTAAGGAATTAATTATATTAGGAATTAATTTTTCCTATATATCTCTTAATAATTTTTTATTTATTAATAAATATATAATTTCCCCTTTAGAGAAGCTTTCGGCAAAACTATAGAATAAATAGTTTTAGACAAGAATCATCTGATTGTTTTAAAATATCAAAATAATTGCGTGTAAAATTTACATTTATATAATTTTCACGTTAAGACAGAATAAATTTAAATTGATAAAGAATAGACAAATATATTTACTTCTTACCGTAATAAATAAGTCAATAATTATTGAAATTATTAATATTATAATTAATATATTATATATTATCGTTTAAATAATTGTTTAAAATTTCTTCAAGTATCCTTTACTTTAAAGATACCCATAAAAGATATTTATTTAAATTCTTACGTGGGATTTATACGCACTATTTATTTCGATGTAACTTATCATGCTTAAAAATAGACAATTCATGCATTTGCGCTTTATACATTCGGTAAAATATTCCTCGATAAATGACTTCGCACTTGAGGGGCTGATTTAACGTAAAATCTCTAGCGTTGTATGCGAGGTAGCGCTTGCATTCCCATGAAACCAGCGATGATAGAAGGAAAGAGGGGTGGAGATGCATTCTCGCGGAATGTAGGTCGACGATTCAACCAAGTCCCGAGGATATCCTGCCTATAGATCGGCGGGAAGAAGAGGAAGGAGCGCAAAGTGCGCTCATGAATGCGGAGCCCCGAGGACCTTATTCCGTGCACTTGCGTCCCGCCACCAGTTTCCCTCCCTCCCCCCTTCCTTTTCCCCTCGAGGAGACACCCCCTTCCGGTTGGATGATTTTATGGGGGCCGAGCGCAGGATACCCCGAGACGAGTCGTCGTCTTAAATTTTCAGGGAAGAGCAAGACCTTCTTTCCGCCATTGTTTTGTGGCGCCGATAATTTCGCCGATAACGGACGATAAACGAATCTGATAATTAAGATAGACACGAAAAGTCATTATTCCGAGAAATCATTTCGAAGTTCGTTAAGTATATTATTGATATTTCCAAGTTACAAGAATTTCTGAAGTGATATTTCCCGAGATATTCGAAAGTATGCAGTCTCAAAAAATAAGGTTCCTTAAAAAATCAAGTAAATATCTCGAAAATTTTAGAGAAACATGATGAGTTTTGAGTGCTATAAATTACACACCAATCGTTCATTGAAAAAAAAAAAAGAAAAAGTATGCAAATTATAAATTTTTAATAAATTTGATTTGAATTATTTGGTTTCCAGAATTTCGAAATTTTTTAAAAAACAATGCTTGCTTATATCGAAAATTTTTATTAAAAATTGTAATAATATTTCAGCATAAAAATGATACCAATGATTAAATGAATTAAAATCGCAAAAAAAATATTTAAAAAACTCTTTAATTAAGGTACATATAAATTTAATTTTTTTAGAAACAAATATCTGTTTCAAAAGTTTAACAAAGATTAGCGAAATACTCGTAAATATTTCATTCTCTTTATCACGATAATAATAAACGACGTCAATAATTAATTAAGAGTTATATTTATAAGAAAGATAATTTAAGAGAATTCTCTTTGTGTTTCTTGCGACATTATTTTGCTCATTTCGTCCTCTTTGTGCAGAATCTCTATTGCTCTATAAAATTCTTTCATTTTTCTGCGAACGATAGTTTTATTTTCCGGCGTGTCTCTCGTCAAACTTCTCTTCGCGTTTCTTAAAAAATCAAGTAAATATCTCGAAAATTTTAGAGAAACATGGTGAATTTGAGTGCTATAAATTACATACCAATCGTTCATTGAAAAAAAAAAGAAAAAGTGTTCAAATTATGAATTTCTAATAAATTTCCGAATTATTTGATTCCCAGAATTTCGAAATTTTTTATAAAACAATGCTTGCTTACATCGAGAATTTTAATTAAAAAATATAATAATATAATTCCGCATGACAATGATACCAATGAATAATAATTAAAATCGCAAAAAAATATAAAAACTTTAATTAATGTATATATTAATTTAATTGTAAAAATAATTGTACAAATATCTGTTTCAAAAATTTAACAAAGATTAGCGAGATACTCGTAAATATTTCATTCTCTTTATCACGATAATAATAAACAACGTCAATAATTAATTAAGAGTTATATTTATAAGAAAGATAATTTAAGAGAATTCTCTTTGTGTTTCTTGCGACATTATTTTGCTCATCTCGTCCTCTTTGTGCAGAATTTCTATTGCTCTATAAAACTCTTTCATTTTTTCTGCGAACGATAGTTTTATTTTCCGATTTTCCAGCGCGTCTCTCGTCAAACTTCTCTTCGCATTTCTTAAAAAATCAAGTAAATATTTCGAAAATTTTAGAGAAACATGGTGAATTTGAGTGCTATAAATTACACACCAATCATTCATTGAAAAAAAAAAAGAAAAAGTGCGCAAATTATGAATTTCTAATAAATTTCCGAATTATTTGGTCTCCAGAATTTCGAAATTTTTTATAAAATAATGCTTGCTTATATCGAAAATTTTAATTAAAAAATATAATAATATTTCAGCATAAAAATGATACCAATGATTAAATAAATTAAAATCGCAAAAAAAAGATTAAAAAAACTTTAATTAAGGTACATATAAATTTAATTTTTTTAGAAACAAATATCTGTTTCAAAAGTTTAACAAAGATTAGCGAGATACTCGTAAATATTTCATTCTCTTTATCACGATAATAATAAACAACGTCAATAATTAATTAAGAGTTATATTTATAAGAAAGATAATTTAAGAGAATTCTCTTTGTGTTTCTTGCGACATTATTTTGCTCATCTCGTCCTCTTTGTGCAGAATCTTTATTGCTCTATAAAACTCTTTCATTTTTCCGTGAACGATAGTTTTATTTTCCGATTTTCCAGCGCGTCTCTCGTCAAACTTCTCTCCGCCTAGTAAACCAGTTTCGTTTTCACGTCCATCAAGATTTGCTCGTGTAGAACGGATTTCGTTCGTGACAATGCGCGCGAGAGCCTTTTTTTTCTGCGGCGACGTAGATTCCTAACCAGGCATAAGCAACCCCTGGAGCATATGTGTGCACACAAGAGAGCAAGAAGCATGAGGGAGAGGGAGAAAGGAGAACGCGAGAGAGGATCGAACATATTTTTGGGAAAAAGGATTCCGTGGGAACTTGGGGAGAGCGAGCAAGAGTTGGATTTCGTGAAGAGGAGGAGGCCGTCTGCGTGTGTTTGAGGATGATTATCGACGCGGTGGGAGGGAGAAAAAGGGGACGGGGGAATAATGTCGACGGAAAGGGGGATGAAACGGTCGTCGCAGATTTTTCTACGGTTTCGGGGCGAAACGGGGCTCCCCGGGCGTTGCGAAAAAGATGAATTATACCGTAAAGAGACGAAACGACGGATTTTTGATAGCTTTTATGAGTCATACGTCGAGAAAGGGTTAAGTTCGAATGCACTAAGAAAGAGTTGAAAATTCATAGGTCGAATAATCGGTTGACGATTCTAAAAAAGGGTTCTACAAAAAGAGGGTTCAGCCATTTTCACGTTCTTGAGAATTTCTCGAGAAAAGACATTCTTATGAGAAGCAATGAAAATTCTTCTAACCCATCAAAGATCCTTTTCTATCTAAAAATGGCTCAATAAAAAAATGCTACGTCGAAGAAAAGAATTGCAACTTTTTGAATTCTAGGACATTTGACGGAAGTTTATTTTGTTTACTAATAACTTAAGAAGACACAAAAATTTAGTTTCAAAAAGCTATGCTGAGATGAAGCTGTGAACGATTTCTTTCTATGCCGAGCAGAATTTTCTCGGACTATTCAAATTTTCAATACAATATAGAAATAAATTTTTTTACTGACATCTGACAGCGAACGTTGAATCGTTGAATCGATACAATTCGTTTTAGTTTTAAGTTATTTATTTTTTAGTATCAGTAATATATAAGTGCCAATTTTTTAATTATTAGAAATTTGTAAAAGATATGTAATTAAATAGATATTTTTTTTGCTACAATTAAAATTATAGAAGCTCTTCTGAATATAATTAAATCAAGGTAAGAGAGAGCAAAATATCAATAAATTCCAAGCGCAGTAAATAAGGCATATTTTATTATAAATATAAAATTATTGTAACTATAAAGTCTATGTAAGTAACACACGTTTCAGTCCTTTTTTTAGGCCATCCTCAGCACAATCAATTTTTTTTCTTTTTAAAGTCATGCATGAGAAAGGATATAGCATTGTTGCACTAAATATTACAAAGTAAATTTCGGTTATCAGAGAGACAACATAAAAATTAATATTGATATGAAAAATAACATAATGATTAATTTAATTTGATATAATAATTTATATAATAATTAAAATGTTGTCATCAAAATAGATTTTAATGAAAAAGAAATTATTATTATGTATAAATTGTACGTAAAATTTTATATAAATTGCACATAGAAAATTTGTATTTTTTGTATTTTATAAAGACACAAAAATAGACATCGTAAAAACACGTGTCATATAAGGACAAAAATATACAAGATACAGTCGACTATTCTCAAATTTCCATGAGTTCCTATGCACTTCGGAGAGCATATGGAAGATATATACACATATGCAGTCGAGCATGTGTAGACGTGAAGAGCACAATTCCATTGTCGGAGCAAATCCCTTGTTTGTTCGAATATCTGGCAAACAGCTGATTGGGATTTTCGAACTCGAACTCTGCTCTCTCATTACACATGGTGTGTTCTTTTCGCAATGATGATGCTCTCATGTTTGCGAACTTGAAAACGAACAAATATGGATTCGAAGACGATTTTTTTTGAGATATTAAAATTAATTATTTATTCAGCAATTTCAAAATTTCATATTTATATAATTAATACAATTAATATAAATCGAAACAATATTTATGTTAAATAATTCAATATAAAATAATAATATATTAATATCATTAAAGAAACTTAAAGAAATCAAAGTTAATAAATATTGTTTTTAAATAAATAAAAAATAAAAAAAATATTCCTTTTTCAATAATTTAATTATTTGTATTATTATATATATGTCAAAATTAGGATAGAAATAAATAAAAATTAAAAATGAATTGACTCAATAAATGCACCTCTGCTGCAGTTGTAATATATTTTCACCGGCTATTCCATCTCACTCACTCATAGATTAGAATTTGTGAGAAAAATTTTATATATTTTAATATGTAAATTTTACAAAGATCGACATTACATTTCTTTGATATGCTTATTCATCGTTCAAAGCTCAGATAAATATTATTTGATTACTATTCTAATCAAAAATTTCTCCGAGATAATTTAAATTTCTCCGAGATAATTTAAATCTAATCTAAAGAGAAAGAGAAAGAGAGAGAGAGCGAGAAAGAAGAGAAAAAGAGGAAGAGAGAAAAAGGGAGAAAGGGAGGGAGAGAGAATCAGAAACTCTCGTAAAGTTTTGTCACATGTTAGATGTTGGCAAAAACACACTGAATTAGACACGTACTTAATAACATCATCACTAATACATTAATGGACTATATACGTGGCTGACTTTCCCCGCCTCCGACAAGTCCGACAAAAGGGAGAGAAATCACCCCATCGTCAGGTTTATTTAATACAAAGCTGGGCGGGGTGTGTGGGGTGGCATTCGGCTGCCGCCAGATGTGGGCGCGGGGGGGTGGCGACAACCTGTTGAGTCAGACAATATCGCGTTTTTACTAATGCCAACATCGTCGTCCCGACACGGAGAATCGAGGGGGTGGCCGCATTTTTGCCTCGATCCCGCAGCCCCAGCTCGAGATCATTATTATCGAGTCTGGGATTATTAACTCGGAAATATTTGTAAATCCGCGAGATGAGAAGCTTATCTTTGCACAAAAGCAACGATAAGTCAAAAAACGAAAATAAATAATAATATTTTGTTTCAGCATCTCATGAAATATTGTCAACATGAACGCGTAAAAAAGCAATCAAAATAATAAGTAACTGATGCTTTTTTCTTTTTGTTGTACATAACATGTATTAATGTCCTTTTAAATTTATTTTAATGCACTGATTAAGTTATATGTGTACTGATTTATACAAAATATGCTGTTTATTTTATAATATATTTATGCTAGGCAGTGTGTTTGTGTCTGGTAAAATTCGAAAACAAGAAAATATTTACAGATAAATATTTTTATTCGAGTCGTGTAATGCTTAAATTGCTTTTGAAGAAATCGACGCATTAACTAGTGTTTCATCGTCGATTTAATCTTGATAATCTTTTATTTAATTCTATATAAATTTCTGGATATCGGCCATAAAGTCAAATTCTGCCATTTTATTAAATATATTTTATATATTAGTATTATTAATATATTAAAAATATTATATATTAAATTTATTTATATAAAGTTCTATCGAAAAGATATTTATTGATATTTATCAATAAATATTCTTTGATATTTGTCAACAAATAGCTTTTAAAAATATTGAGCAATAATTTTAGGATAACGTGCATAAAAAAATTGACGAATTTAATTGGCAAAACTTTATTACTTACAGATAAATCTTACGTTTCTATCATTATTGTTATGATTTTTCGCGACATTTTTGTTTATGTCAAAAAAATGATTTAAAGGCAGAATTCATGGAACACATTGCACTATAATAAACACACGTGTCAAGCAGCCGCCAGTATTTAACGCAAATTCTTCTTGATTTTATGCGAATAAATATTTTTGCGAAGATGAAAACCATAAAAGCGTCTTTTTCTATCTTTCATGATTTCTTAATTTTATTTTATAATTGTAATTTTATTATTCTTATATATCATATATATAAAAATATAATATACTCTAAATTTATTTTTTATTTATTACTTGTTATTTGTATATATAGAGAAATTTTTTATAAATGTTCGGAATCTATTAGTAATATTTTGAAAAATAATAGTTTACGATCTCAATTTTTCTAATTTTCTCATTTCTTCCATATTCTGTTTATATTAATTTTATTTTTAAAATTAATACCAACATTAATTTTATTTTTAAAATTAATACCAACATTAATTTTATTTTTAAAATTAATACCAACATATTGTATATGAATACATATATGAATTATATTAATCGGCTTTATAATATTTTATTAACACTAAATAAATTATTAAATAACTTTTTAATAGACTGACAAGAGAGAGATGCGATCAGAATATTACGATAGATTCGCATCAGCTTATATTCCGTCGACAGAGCCTGCAGGCAAGATTTTGACGGTAAAAAGCGTCCGAATAGATCCGTCGAACATAGTTTGACAGCAGATTAATAACGAAAATGAAGCAACTCTGCTGTTTCGTAAGTACACTTAAATAACATTCGAATTAATTCCGAATAATTCAACATAACATAACATAACCATATTTGTTAGAAGTACTTTCCATTTCATTTTACGTACAAGCGCCTCTCATTATCTAAGACAAATCTCTACAAATTCTTTAACGTTAGCGTGCCAAGCATTATCGGCATGATACACCCATCAATATATTCGCCGCTCACCAATCTCGTATCTTTCAGAACGTCCTTTCGGCTCGCGTAGAAACCCAGGAACCTAGGAACGCAGATAAATCTCCGGAACGACAAGCCGGAGCACCTACGACGGGGTGTCTCGCTATTGAGCCGATCCTCCAGGGCCGTATCTCCATCGATCTATTCAAGTTCACGGGAGCATGTCCGTGGCGCGGATCACGTGAAGCGAGTATCCGAAAGAGGGAACGACGGTGAAAGAGAAAGAGAGAAGGGAGAAGGCGAGGGAGAGGAGACGAATGCACCGGCACCAGTAAGGACCAGGTGCATCCCCGGGAGCCTGGGAAGCGCAAACTACGGCGAATGAAAACGCCGGCAGATGCTACCAAGCCGCGAGCGGGTCCTCCGCATCGTCGTCCATATATGAACAAGGCGCATCCCGTCCACGTCGCCGACTTTGTTTGCTCACGAGTGCGTCGCGTCGCGTCGGCGCGCTCCAACTCCGGGGATTCAGATCCTTCTCCTCTCGAGTCACCGAATCGGAGCCGGTCGCAATCGGGAAATCTCAATTGTTTTCTCAACACTAGAATTTCATACACAGTAAAAAATAAAATGTTAATTTTAACATTTTTCACGTGTCCCAGAAAGTCCAAATTTTAAGTTAAAATAACCCATTCGTCGTATGTTACTTATTGACAAACTAAAAATGTTAAATAATTGACACAATACTTTACATTTATTTTTGTTATTGTGACTTTAAGTGTAATGTAAAAATAACATACAAATTAATTAAAAATTACATGAAAAAATCGTTACAATAATTCGTAAGAATTGTTGCAGGACATTAACATATAATAGTAATTATTTTAACTTAAATTATTTGTAATAGAAACATTTGATTTTAGTAAATTTGATTATTTTGTACGTCAAGTTCAAGATTATTTGAAGATTTACTTTAACTTTTCTTAGAATGTTAAACTGACTTTGAGACATGTTGATTGTTTAAAATGATTATGTTAAAAATACTCAAAATAATATTCCATTTCTAAGAGACATATACAAAGTGTGTTAAGTTATGAAGTTGACATAAATGTAACACATGAAAACGTTATAAAAATAATAACATATAAGTTTGAATGTCAATTTACATTAAAGTACTAATCAAAATGTCGTAACACAAAAAAATTTTAATTAGAAGCACAACTTTTTACTGTGTATATACATATATATATTATTTTATTTTATTTAAATGAATTTAGAATTTAGTATATTTTTATGTACTATATATGTGAAAAAATAATAAAATTATATAATTTAATATGATATAATTATAAAATAAAAAAATATATAAAGAGTGAGAGAGGGGGGGGACAACTTTATGGTTTTTAAATTATTTGAAAGTACGCTTGTCACGATATATATAAATATAATATTAATTATCCTTTACATGATGTGGACGATCCTTAATTCATTCATACTTAAATATTTACAATATTAAAAATATAAGATTCGTATTCATTTTGTATTTCTATTTAAATTTAAAAATCCCACTTTTATAGTTTATTTATTATGTTACTTATTGTAAGCTTCTTTTTCTATTAGAACAAATAGAAATTAATTAAATTATTGAAACTCTAAAAGTCATTAGGAAATCAAGGAACAGCTGATTTTAAATAGAATTTCACTAGAATTATGACGCTGGATTTCTATCGAAAAATATGTCGAATTTATCAAATTTGCGCAACAAGAATGTTTTTTAAATTCGAAAAATTCATTCGAGTGTATCGAGATATTCTTCTGTTATTAATTATATTGAAATCTGCCAAATAAATCGCCGAGTAATAAAAACATCGTTAAAAGCGTGTGAGAAACGCTTATTACGTCGAGATGATTGCGTTAACAAGATTTTTTTTCCCTCTCTCTCTCCTTTTTTTTTTTACCACATTCTTTCTCTTGTTCCAGTCGGAGATCGAAAGTATTGCGCGAAAATAAATGTGTCGTTTCGCATTACGTCCGGTCGTTTCGTCACGTATTACATAGAGAGAATGCCGGATTATATTCCCGTACTTTCTCCGTGACTTTCACCATGGCCGTTGCGAACAATCGCGGCCGTCTTTATTATTTGCGCTATATACTAGCGTGCCGTTACGCAATCGTTCCAACATGCTTTCACGGCATCACGTGGACCACCGAGAGGAAAACAGAGGAAATGTCGAGGTATCGCAATTTTTTAAAATTAATTATTAATTATTAATTTACAAAAAATTGTCTAACAAATTTATAATATTATATAACATATTATAATATATTTATAACATATTTATAACATATTATATAAATATTTTCTAGATTTAATTATATCCCATTAATATAAAAAGTGCAGGGATATTAAATTTGAAAGCAAAATTGGATTTTTTTAAATTTTATATATATTTATGTTTGATATCTTTATAGATCAAATTTTTTAATAGAGTTATATACAGCGTACATCTTAATTTTAAATAGAAATAACGATTCTTGATTACGAAAGTTCTACTAAGTGGCTACTTCAAATTGATCATGTCCCATTTTTTTTATTATTACTTTATATAATGTATCGTGAAATTAGAAGCAGCATATGCGTCGTAGTGGACTGCCGTCCAAAAATTTTGAAGCCAGCATCACGATGACGAATCAGACGGCGTGACTTAAGAGCGATCGACCGCGACTTGCCATATGTTCGACATAAGATCTCTTTTTTTTTCTTTTTCTTGAATGTAACACTAATTTGTCATACTTTCCTCCTTTCTCTCTCCGAGTTAACTTTTTATTGTATGTTTTTTCACTTTGTATTTATCGATGGAGTTTCTTCCTCTTATCAATATTCTCGATTCCTTTGAATAAGTAATTTATCTTACAACGACTTAATTTAAAATACAATATTATGCTTTAATTGAAAAAAAATTTAATCAAGTAACAAATGTATAAAAAAATGAAATAATAAAAAAACTTCAATATCCGGATATATAGTATTCTCGTGGAGAGCAAAACTTTCAGATTATGCGTCTTTCGCAGTGCAAAGGCGATAATTAAGGCCTTGACATAAAAAATAGCCGAAGTGTCAAAAATGAAACTTTGCAGACGGAATGGAATGCAAATGTAGGAATAGAAAAAATATTGAGAGCCTAGTTCCACATTCTTTGAAATATATTTGAATTTATATTTTATCTACTTTTATCAAAATTGATTCAAAATTATAATAATTGTTAATTTAAAAATATAAATCTAAATTCCAACTTTCTGACATTATTATTTACGAGAGAGAGAGAGAGAGAGAGATAAACGAAAAAAAAAAAAAAATAGAAAAGTGTCACGATCGTGGATGAAGTCGTACGTGAAGCGTACCTCCCTTTATTTTTGGGCATCTCTCGAGATGAGAGACGCTGTAAGGAGATCAAAACGAAAGCGAGCGTGCGGCTGTAACACGGGCCGCATTAATTCGGTCTCTCTCGTGTGCCAGAAGTATCCCCAAGAACTTCCAAGGGAACCTTGATGCAGTAACTTTCATCCTGCGCGACCTACCTCACGCATTTCCCCGTAACTTCTTCCTCCTCGTAGCCTCCATTCGGCCCGTGACCCACCTAATCTGAATACATTTCGATATCTTGAAACTGAGGGGCTTACTCTCGCTGTAGAAAAGATTACAACCACCTAAATTTTTCTGCTGTGTTTTTCAATTCCCGTTTTTCTCTTTGGATTTATAAATGATGCTCTTGAGATTGTATTTTAATTCTTTAAAATTCTCAAAGAATTCTACAAAATTCAGAATCGATGGTTCCTATTTCCCGTCCCCTCCAACGTACGTTGAATATGCGATTAATTTGTATTCGTTGGCGGAAGCCAGTCTCGAGGAGAGATACGCGGCGAGCGACTAATCTAGAGGAGAACGAAGAGAAATGGCGTCGCGAATCCTATAAAAGGCATAAGGTCTCGCCCGCCCTTATCCGCGGCTTATCGGCCACGATTTATGCCCGTCGAAGGGCTCGTTTCTCAAATTTCCTCGAGCCCTTCTCTTTCTTTGAGAACGACGTTCCCGGTTCTCCCGCGGGAATTGCACCGGCCGATAAAGGGAAACCTGCATTGTCACGCGGGGCATATATCGTCTTAACGAAAGACTTGCTCTTAGATAGAGAGGCGATGGAGCGAGATAAAGCTCCAAGGAAGAGCGAATAGGAAGGCTGACGTGAGGATGCAACTCATTACGACAGCTGTCTTCGCTGTGGGAAAAATCCTTCGGATACCGGGATATCCGCTCCTCGAACCGCGGGGAGAGGATTCATGAACGTGAGTTGAAATTATTAATATAAATAATTAATAAATTATATAAATAATATAAATAATTAATAAATAAATTATTAATATAAATTTTATTAATTTAAATTTAATATAAATTTGCACAGGTGTTTGTTGTCGATGTCCATTAAATATTTCGGAAATACGTCCTTTTCTCTCCCTTTTAATTTGAATAAAAACAAATCGATGTAGTTAAATATCAATTACGAAAATAAAAAGAATAAAAAGAATATTTTGCCCTCTTCTAAATAAATTATATTCTTCAGGAAAGTATTTTTTCCATGAACTTTTCGTTTCTTATGGCCATTTAAAAATCTTCAAAGTTAAAAGTTTAATTAATGTTTTTAATATTGAATATATTGGCAGTTTTGGACAATTAATTATAATTAAATGCGCAGTTTCGCGATCTTTGCGTCTTTCATCAGTGACGTTATGTCGCATCGATACGACGCAACGCGATGAAGCTCGCTCGAAACTCGCTGCACGTTAACGCGATCCAAGTCCTGGCGAGGGTCCCACAGCCTTGGAGGAACATATGGTCCACGGGCCGAGGGCATCGTTCATTGGCCGACACGCAGACTCGTAATCTTGCTATTTATCACGGGATGCGAGAGCGCGGCGGTAATCTTCGTGCGTTAAGCCGGTCGCGGTAATCGGTTGAAAAATGCTGACGGTGGAGAGGGTTGACCGAGGCGTGAAGGGAGGATGATTTTTTTTCGCCGGGGAAAAATCGCTCTAAATATACAAATATCTACATGAGAGCTGCTCGTTTAAAATTGCGCGTGATACCTTTCGTGCAGAATGATATCAATTATCCCGAGGAAATGACGCAAGTAATGATAATGATTCGTCAATTTGCCAATTATTATTTCGATGTAAATATTTGAATTTGAATTTTATGTATAAAGTTTTAATTCGAATTTTTATTTTCCTATTTTGTTGTATTTTATTTTAATTTATTTAATTATTTTATTTATTTTATTCAATTTTAATTTATTCAATTTTAATTTATTTTATTTTATTTGTTGATATAATTTTTTCTGATATTCTGTTAAGTGAATAAATAAATATTCAATTCTAAAATTCTTTTTAAATTAAAATATTCACAAATTTAATTTGAAACTTTATCTAATTGTAAGTTTCTCGATTTTTTTCATATCGATTATAGCTACTAATTGTAAATTAAATTTCATTTTTTGTAAGAAAAACAGTATATTTTCCGCTGATACAAACTCATGTTTTCTCAAAAGAGATCCGTGTAGATTTATCTCACCCCTCTCTCGTCGCGTCGAGGGGGAGAGTCGCTTATTACGGATCGACTTGCGTGCCCCTCAAACGCCGATAATTATTTAACAGCCTCGCCGCGCCGCTTAAATGTTATAAACAGCGACACAAGTCATTAAATAAATTACTCTGTTATGCGCGTTATAATGCAAGCACATATTGTGATACCGTAGCTCCTATTACGGTTATTATACCATAATTTTCCTCCTCACGAATACTTACCGCCATATATTTTCGCCTCACGTGTACAACGATTGTCCTCCCAAATCACTATCCTTCCGACGTTCGACGTTCGTGTAACGAGGAAAACGTATAATAATAAGACGCGCAAGATACATAATGTGAGAAAAGGAAAGGGGGAAGAGGAAGGGGGAGAGTCCATTGAAGCCAACACAGAGTCGGGCTCGCCGATTTTCTCTCCTGGATATATTTATTTATTAATTAGCTAATATTATTCTGAAAACGTATGAACATTTGTACATGTGTTTTGTATCATGAGGTACTTGTGTATGGCGTTTCTCTCGCGTCAAATACATAATCGATACACGATACATCGCGTGTACCGCGAGTGGCGGATTTATCCGCGGATCCTTACGAGATCCGCTCGAGTACGTTTCACTCGCTCCTCCCTCTTCCCTCTTAATCCCAAAGTCGAATTTCTTCCCGTGGCGGCAGTGTGCTCCTCTCGAAAGGACATGTACGGTTTACGGAGAGCTAATTGTAAATTTTCTTTCGCGAGTCGAGAACGCGCGACTCGCGCTTGGATGGCTTTTTCCCCTCGGCTCTGCCCCCCTTTCCCCCTTTTTCCACTTCGGGGCAACGAGCCAAGTGTATATCGGCGATATATAGATTTTTTTCATCCCCCGAGAAATGATTGTTCACCTCTTCCGCGAAACAGCTGTGAGAGTTCTCTGTCTGTCTCTCTCTCTCTCTCGCGCGCGGTTATCGCTAGATGCGGCTTATTCGTCGCGATTTTTTGCAAAATTCATCCGCATTTAGCGACGCAAGGATATGGACGTGCAAGCGAGCATCTCGCGCTTCTTGGATCTCGATTGTCACGCTTAAAGATAATCGCTCTCGTGAGCTTTCGCAGCGAGGTATAACGGCAGCCGCCACGCGCTCGTCGATTGATTTCTCTCTTTCTCTCTCTCCCTCTCAATCTCACTTAGAATTCATATATAATCTAGAATTTAAATATATAATATATATAGACTCATTTTTATTTATATATATATAATATATTTATATATTTATATACTAAAAAACATTCGTTCACAACGAATTAGAAAACATAAAAATTTAGCTAGGAGACGCATAATACAATGGACTCTACACCTAACACTTGCCTTTCTCTTATCGAGATACATTCCGCTCCCTATATCTTTCTCTCGCACTCCGTCTTTCATTCTCCCTCTCCTTCCTCCTTGTCTTATAAATCGCATAAATATATTGCTTCATCATCAGGTAGATGTTGCCTAAGTCTAACAACGATGCGGACTCGCTGATAGCGAGGGGTGGCGCCGATCGCGACGAGCCGATCACGGCCATTAATTATTATTGCTGCGAAACAAGGAAAGGGCGATCGGTAATCATTGCCGCGTAATCCGCAATTAAGTCGACGCGACTATCGATCTTGGTTCGCTTTATTTTTGCGCCCCGTCGCGGCGAATCTCTCCCGATTCCCGCCTCGTGTGCCTCGCCAAGTCCTTTCAATCTCGTCGACGTTGATTAGCTTTCTATCGGTATGCTATCGGCTGATTGTAGATCTTTAAATAGCGGGAGATTGCTGTATAATTCGCCCGGCGATAAACTAACGTGGGGATCGTGCAATTTTGCAAATTACAAGTGGAATAATATTCGCAATTTCTCGTTCCCTTTGAAAGCCGAGATTTTTTTCCAATCAAACTGGTATACAAAGGATGTATCCGTTGGAAATTTAATTAAAAAATATATAATAAAATAATATAAAAAATAATATAATAAATATGTAATTTTATTATAAAAAAAAATAGGAGAAACATATATTTTCTCTCTCTTTAAATTTTTTCAAGGATTCGCTCGCGTTTCTTTAATCTTAATTAGAAAAACTCTCGATCGCGCGATTCCGGAGGGAAAAATTCGAGATTCAAGAAGAATTCGCACGCAGCTTCCCTATCTCTCCCCCGAGATATGTATTGTTCGATTATTTATTTATTTATCCCTTTTTCGAGTCGTCCAAGCGCGGCGAGCGATACCATCATCGCTATTGGCGAGGCACTCGCGAATCGAGCGATTCCTTTCGTCGAGTCCGCAACAATTTGCTAAATTACAGAATGCCCAAGGTTACGAGTACGCGACGAGAGGACGACGCGGGAGAGAGGAAGGGAGAGAGAGAGAGAGAGAGAGAGAGAGAGAGAAACAGAGAGAGAGAGAGAGAGAGAGTCAGAAGGTGGAATAGTGGGTGTAATGGTACAGATCGGGAGGATGGGCGATTCGCCACGATCGGGATACTTCATGGAATCTCTCTCTCGCGTGTGTGTTCGTATACTCTGACATTAACTAAATTGGCGCCGATAAAAGGGGCAGAAGGGGGAGGGGAAAAAAGAAGCGCAAACAGAGCGTACGAAACGGAGGATATCCGTTGATTTCGAAAGCGCAAAACGTTCCGCTCGCCGGGATTAATGAAGTCCGATCACGAATAAGCGCGAGTAAACATAACGTGTATTAACTCGTTAGATACTCGTCGTGTATCGTATCTCGGAGATTTCATCGAGTGTGCACGCTGTACACGTGAAACAAGCTTCAATTGCACCGTCTTTGTATCACGAGAAGGAAACATATTTTTATGAGAATAATTTACACACACATATAAATATCTTCCCCTTGACATTTTTCTTCGCCTCCTGTTTCCTCAAACATTAGACAGCGAGATCCGTATGCATTTTGTTAACGATACAAAATAATCTACGTCATTGTCCGTAATCTGTGAAACATAAGGAAAGAAGGAAACGCGGAAAGAAAATAAAAAGAAAAATATTTTCTAAGAATCAAGAGATGTTTTATTTTACGAAGAAATAAAATATATTTATAAAAACAATACTATACATGTGAGTCATAAGTAAACTTATAAAAAAACAAGAACTGATGCATATTATTACAACTAGCTTTCGTGTGCCATACTTGCTCCTGCCTCCCATTCTCGGTCCGCTAGCTCAGGGCATCGCCATATGGTACAGATCGTATATGGTATAAGTTAACTGTTCCGTGTTTAAAAAAAAAGGGAAAAGTATTACAAGCGAAGTTTATAAATCTTACATACCGAGGACAAATACGAGGGCGGTTCCTTTTCCAAGAATTAAAATATTAAAACATTAAAAGTCATTGACTAGTTGCGATACGAAACGCCGGTTGAAACCGTAAGATGCATAAGTAGAACTAATTACCTTTGAAAGCTACAACATATTTTATTCTATTTTCATATTATGCTTTCGATTAAATTAATCTTGTTGATTAAATCTCTTCTTGCTCCGCGCGCAATCTTCGAAGAATAGAAAAAGAAAATCATGAGCTTTATTTCTTTATTTATTAAAGTAATCGTTTCTCTTATAATTCAATTTTCTTCGCTACGATATTATGCATCCTAGGTTATATGTACTCTTAAAACAAGGATAAAACAGCAGTGTGTGGGCATGCAAAATCCTGAAAAATTATTATCTCGAAATTTAAGAATCGTAATCTCGCGAAATTAGCGTAAAAAGTGTCTATAAAATAAAAATAATCTCGCGGAAAACTCCTTATCCATAAAATATATCCATATATATCCTTATAAATCTTATTAATATTCTTATAATTGTTGATTTCGAGCGGGTTATTACATTTTTTGAATTTCTCTGGGATTTTGTATGCCCGTTCAAGAGGAACGCGCGTGGTATGTCATTATTCCGGATCAATACATGATCATTAAATATATAATCGAAATATCACTATGTCATAATCACACACATATTCTCTCTTTCTCTCTCTCTCCCTTTCTCTGGAACTTTATAAATTTGTCGACACGCATGGCTATATTTATATATATATATATATATATTTATATTTATATTTATTTATATGGCACAAGAGAGATATATAAACATGTGTATGTGTGTACGTGTATGTGTGTGCGGAATTATGTGTTGTAAAACGAGAGAATCTCTCTCAAGTTACTTTTCTCGCACTCTGGCGAAAATTAACCGCTTCTCAAATATACTCTTGAAGGAAATGCCCGTGAAATCAGAATCACATTTTTAAAGGGAATGCATATCTCAATATCATCGATATATATCGTTCCTTCGCGCGATTGTGTTTGGGACTGTTCATACATATATGTACACCTTATCAATATCCTTATATTATAAAGATACAATATCTCGGAATGTGCGCAATTCTCTCTTGAAATTCTCAATGCATAGAGATTTTCAAGCGCGAATTTATATTTTTACCCATACGTTTCTTCCTCCTCTCTAAATGAATCGCGACTCATTATTTGTGAGCGCCATTTTTTCCAAGATTTTCAAAATACATATCGACGTATTCCGATTTTATAACTGTGCGTTTTTCACAAATATTTCTTTTACGATGCTTTATTATTCTGAAATATTTCGCAACATTGCCTTTCTATATATATGTTAATCTTTTACTATATATTTATGTGGCATACTTCAGAACAATCAGGGGATCACTCTTTTAAAGAATCTATAAATGGAACTCAAATGCCATCGATGGTATTTGATCCATAATGTATTAAATATCCACATATTATTGATCCATAATATATCGATGATATTTGATCCATAATATATTCAATAATAACATATCCATTTTCCTATACGCATACACATTTTCCTCTTTAACGGGTAAAATTACAAAGAAAATATTGAAGAATTCAAAAAATATGATAACAGTATAAATTCGAAAACAATTTAGATTTATAAAGAGGTGTATATATTATGAGAATATTTTCATTTTTCTGTATTAATCTCGCGAGATTAGAGTCTTTTCCATTAACATTCATTTCTAAAATTCCGAAACAATAACTTATACAATATATTATGACAGAAATTAACATATATAGAAAATTAATATATATAATTAATATATATAGAAAAAAAATGTTCCGAAATATTAGATTATATGCACCACAAAAAAATTGATAAAAAACTTAGTTATAAAATCAGGTGAATACGATACGTATTTTGGAAACTCCGAGAAAAAATGATTCACAAATTATTTATCGCGGATCATCATTTTTACACATGTGACATACACTGTTGAGAACAATTAGGGGATCATTCTTTGAAAGAAATCTATACATGGACCCAAACACCATCGTTTAAAGAAGCTAAAATACTGCGTTTTACTAAGGAGAGAACTATCCAAAACCTAAGATATGTATTATACTATTCGACCTAAGAGATGTCACAACGACGCGCATTTGAGGAAAAAAAAAACAATCCCCTATAGCATATATACACACGTACGTATACGTACGTTAGTGTTACACACACGTAGCACGTAGAATGTGCCGGGATCATGATCGCTTCTCGCAACAAACATTCGCCAAGTGAATAAAATGTACAAAAAATTACGTATTACAATTAATACAATAGCTTTTATCAATATATAATAATATTAATATAATATTAATATAATATAATAATAATCAATAATATTAATATAATAATAGTCAATAATGAGGAGAGCTGGGGGAGTAATAATATTAATAATACATAAAAAAAACAAGAGCGAAATGTGCGCCTTGATGTTTCAAACAACTATACAACTCTGAAAAGTCGCCACTAAAATTCCATATCGAAGGATTGTACTGAGAATATCTCATCGCTCTGAAATTCTAGTTACATACATTTGCCTCTTTCTTTTTCTCTTTCTTTCTTTTTTTTTTACTTCGCCGTCGCGCCTTTGGATACAGAGACGAGCGAAATCGCGAACATCTGTATCCTGTTCTCCTCGTCTCCCGTGACGTTGGATCGTTTTCATTCGTAAAACGATGATATGGCTAGATATAGTATGTTCGATTGCGCAATATCGAAGTCTTCTCCCAACGCCGACGCGTTGTATTATTTATAATAATAAAACCGAGCGTGCAATAACACTGTTTGATATGTCTCTAAAAAACGTACGTCTTTCAATTTCTCTCTTCGCCTCTCGCAGCGAATTCGATTGTACGTTAATCTACTAGATATAGGAACGTAACGTGTAGTTTGATCGACGAAACAAAAAGATGCCCAACGTTCGTATTCCGTCAAAAATTGACACCGATGATAATTAATACTGAGCATGGAAATTTTCGTATTACTAGCGTCCAACCAAACTTAATTATACATCTTCCCTCCGTCTCTCTCTCTCTCTCTCTTTTGTCTTCTACTTTTCGCATGTTTCATCATTCGTCTTTATCTTAGATTCTGGATGTACAATGTCCTATTACAAGTTGATTAAACCGGCGAGCTATTCGGGAAAAAAAAATAATTTATACAATTATTTCTCAAACATTTAATTCGAGAAAAATATTTAACGCATTAGCATTAATATCAAATTAATATTTTTTATAGATTCTCGAGTCACCTACCGATTTAATCAATTTAATGAGACATTGTATATCTAGAATTTAATGTGAAAACGAACGAATGTTGGGAAAAGTAGAAAACAAAGAGAGAGGAGAAGAAATGTGTTTTTTGACAGCAAGTTGGATATTGTGCTAATAATGCGCGTGAAAATTTTTCATTTACGCTCAGCACAAATTATCTTATACTGAACGACAATTCTCTTTTTTTCTCTCACTTTTCTCTCCGCCTCTCCCTCCATTTATTTCATAGTGTTATACCTCGTGCGCAAGAGAGATGATTATAGCGCAGCGCATAGAAAATACAAGTCAAACTGCAATGTATGAAAGTACATCGTTTTGCCCTCACGTGGACGCTCTTCCCTACTTTAGTAATATTATTATTATTATTATTATTATTATTTTTATTATTATTATTATTATTGCATTGGCTCTTTCATTTTTTTTCTTTTCTCCATTCATTCATCGTTAAATTCCTGAACTCTGAGGTAGTCTGTTCCGGGTGTGACATTACGTAGTAAAAATGGCAAGAGTGCTACATATCGTTTACCGTGTGTTACCGTGTTATACGCTATACATCGATATTATTATACGCGTGTACGTGTTGCGTGTATCGATATTATTCTTCCTTAATATAATAAACAAAACCGGGCTTACGTGAAAGGATGTCGCGTGTGTTTACGTTCGCGTCGTAGCTCGTGATGTATTGTTGTGTACGCTCGCAATTTTTCCACGTGTATCCGAGGATGTATCTCCACACATCCGTACATTGCTTTATATAGGATATATCTAAAACGTCATCATATCTTCGCAGTCAGCGACGAAAATTACCTACGAAATAATGCAGCATCTTAAAGCGACTGTATCTTACAAACTTAGAAGACGTCTATTCATGTTTATCGTAAATTATTTTAGAAATATCCTATATATACATCGATATTTCATACTAGATATTATTCATCGTGACGATACGCGCGATTTTTTTAGACACTTGCGACAGATTATTAATATATCGTGTTAATGATATATCAATTAATATGCTTAGAAGAAATGTTCCAGATAAGCAGAATGATTTTATCTGTTGTAAATGAAAAAAAAAAAACAAGTTTCGAAAGAACTTACGCTTTAATATTTTTTTTTTTTTCATTTACATATTACACAAGTGCTTCCATAAATAGAAGTGGACCGTCACGATAAACAAACACATGATTGATTTGTAAATTATACAATTATATGTATAATTATACTATAAACAGATCTCTCTCGTTCATAATGAAACGCAATCATAGAACAAGTATTTTCATCACTCATTTATTTGCGTGTTTATTTAAGATGAAGAACAATTAAATAAACTTGATCAAAGTATATATTATATATACAGTGTCTCTCGACGTATGCGCATTGGAAATAATTCTTTCTAAACGACAATGTACAGCACGGTAATGTGTGAATGTGTACATGTGTATGCGTGTGTGTGTGCGACAGAGATTTAAATAATTAACATAATATTGAGCGAGAAACTATTCGCACATCTAAGATCGATCGCTCGAATGGAACTGAACAAGGACTGACGAAAACGATAATCTGTTATTTCATTATAACAAGGTGAACGTTTACTCATAATATGTATTTGCGTGCGTCGAACGACGCGTGACTCGAAGGGAAATTCCCTGCAAGGGATCGGAACACAGTCGGCTCGTTTTGCCATACTAATTAATCAGGTATCAATTAATTAGTGCCGTCAATATGCGGAATTGAGCTGCGAAAATAATTAACATTAATTGATAAACTTCAAGCGAGAACGAAACAAGAGTAAATGTTAAACAACCGTTAATGAATAATTAACATATCAATATTTTTAATGAGAGAGAATGTTAGCTATTAATATTCAATCAACGTTTTTAACTCTTATCGGAAAGAGTGACAAATGCTTATATGGCAATTCAGCATCCGCAGAACAAATAAAATATATAATTTAATTAACTTTAATTAACTTATTAAATTATCATGTTTATTTACAATACATACAAATTTAATATTGAAAAAAATTAGATCAGAATACTTGTTTGTTTTACAAGATTTAAAAGATTATTTAAAAAGATATTTTAATAGATGTAAAAAATTTATTTTATGATTTCGCGCATGATTCATTTGACGTGCACATCAAATCGTATAAACAATCATATTAATATATAATTGAGTTTTAATATAGAATTATACTGATTTATCGATTGATAAGAAAATCTAATCAGAGTTTTATAAGCAATATAAAAGTGCAATTCAAATTTATTTTGAGCAATGCGCAAACTGTAACTTATAGACTATCTTAGGCTCTTAAATAAGCAAATAAAGCACTATTGTGAAACGTGCCCAACATTGAACAATAATTGGAATTTATATCGCAAAATGAATGTAAAACAAACTTTGCTTTAGATAAAATTTTAATTTTGACGAAAAATTATTTTCAATGCGCACACGTCGACACATATATGTTATGATATATACTTTAATCAAGTTTATTTAATTGTACTTGATCCTTGACACGTAAATAAATGAGTGATATAAACGTTTGTTTTGTAATTGCATTTCATTATAAACGAGATCTATTTATAATATTTATACATTATAAACGAGATCTATTTATAATAATTATACATTTTTTATAATATTTACAAAGCTCATATGTTTGTTCATTGTGTGTGACAATCTGTATAATTCAAAATTAAAACTACATCTTATATATATTTAATATTTTTTAAATGCTCTTTTAAATCTTGTCTTCCTAATCAAATGAGTTATAAATCTATTAATTTTTCAAATATTAAATTTTCAAATTTTTCAAATATTAAATAAATATAACAATCTAATAAATTAATTAAATTATATATTTTATTTGTTCTGCGGATAATTATGTGCTTAATTTCCATATAAACATTTGTCACACCCATTTCAATGAGAATTAAATTATTGATTTAATATTAATAGATAACATTCTCTCTCTAATTAAAGATATTGATATATTAATTATTCATTAGCAATTGTTAACATTTACTCTTATGTTTCATATGTTTTCTCTATTAAAATTATTTATTAATTCATGTTTATTATTTTCGTGCAGTTCAAACTTGCATATTAACGGTACTAATTAATCGATACCTGATTAATTACTGTGATAAAACGCTGCGATTGCGATTCAAATTTTTTAGCATTAAAAATCTAAAATAAAAAGTACTTTTTACATTTCTCTTGATATACATTTCAATTATTGATCAATTTCGAGCACGTTTTCACGATTCAAGTTTTTATTTGTTTATTTGCTATATATATAATAGGATCTTTATTTTTATCTTTCATAAACACATGTAAAAAAAAAGTTATGATATTTTTATAAATAAAATATATTTTAAAACATATTTTACAACAAGTACCGCCTAGTACAAAACAGAAAAAAGTTTGCTAAAAATAAGATAAAATAATTTTTGTTTCTTCATTATATACGTTTTCACATCTTTTATTAAATTAATTAAATTGTATCATTATTCATCACATTTCACAATCTATCATTGTTTAATGATTTGCTTTATTTAAGTTAAACAGCAATAAAATTTCTTTTATTATAATAAAATATTATATTATAGTTTTATAACTTTATTATAATAATTATTAATTAATGTAATTATATTGTTACGAATATTACTTGGAAATTTATTGCTATTCTCTCCACATGCACAATGGTGGTATCTTATTAATAAATATCGTAATTTACCAGGAGAAGAAAAGAGAAAAGGAAAAATACTACATTGATAAAGTATGAAATGTATAATGAGATAAATGAGAGCGAATTTCGGTGATTTTGAAAACGTATATTGAAGGAACATAAGAAATGAGATGCAGTTATAAATACATATGTATTTATATGTGTATATATATATATATATATATATATATATTTATAGTATATGATTGTAATACTAAAAATATATAAAAAGTATAAAAAAACGACGAACAACTCTGCGCTTTAATGCTAAAATTGTGTTCGGCCTTTTGTATAGTTTCATTTCATATTATCGAGAAATTTGCTCTTTTACTTATGTCATTATGTAGTTGTAATAATTATAATATAATAATAATATACACACACTTTTCTATATATATATATATATATATATATATATATATATATATATATATATATATACATATATATATATATATGTAATATTTTGTACAATGTTATAAGCTTCGAGGACTTATTATAACGTCTATATCTTAGTCTCCGGTCACTTATTGCCAATTTGAAAAAGCGACGCTTATAACTTTCTCGAGATCGTCGTCAAAAACATTAAAGTCGCGATCTGCTGAAAGATCGATGCGATAAGAATAATATTTAGAGAAGGATCTTGCACCGTGCAGAGGATCTTTCTCTTCGGAATCGAATATCGCTACGATTTCGATCGATATCGTCGTGAAAGTTTCGCAGATACATTTTTTGTGTTCATAAAAGAAGCACAATGATTTCGATACATTGTGAGGCCCGTTTCGCCTTGATTATTTTCCATCAAATGCCTTTTGAATAAAAGCTTGAATAATTAATATTAATATAAAATATTACGTTTTAATAGAGAAAAAATTGAGAAAATGACGATGCTATCATACGGCGTGAATATCGCTATATTAAAACTATTTATCAAAAAAAGTATTTATTCGCAGGCATAAGAAAGAAATTCGTTATCTATTTTATTTTTCTTATCGAAAATATTGCATCATTTTACCGAAAATTACAAAGTAAGTATCAAATCATTCGCAAATCGAATTTTTATATATCTGGAGAAGAGAAAAAATGGAAAATATGCGGACACAGACGATACCTGTCGGTCGGCGATAAATATTATCTTTCGTTCTATCATCGAGACGATCTCGAAGCCTAATCGAACTCGACGTCCCAGAGGCACACGTCGTTACAACTTTGTTTCGTAATTACTTGGGGCATTGAGCTGTTCATTATTGGATTGTTGATTGTTGAAATGCGCACCGTTCCGTTTCTTCCTATGCGTATGCTGATGCTTCTTCATGTGATCTTGTCGGATAAATCCTTTATCGCAAACATCACATTTGAACGGTCGCTTACCGGTATGGATGCAGGTATGCCGCTTGAGGTCAGTTTTGTGGGCGAATACCTTCGGACAGGCTTCGCAGCGATGTCTTCTCGCACAAGTGTGCATCTGCACGTGTTTTCCGTACAGTTCTTCGTCCGGAAAACGCTTGCCGCATTGCGTGCATTTGAACGGCTTGTCGCCCGAATGGAAGCTTTTGTTATGCTGCGTGAGATAGCAGCCTCTCATAAAAAATTTATTGCAATCAAGGCATTTATGGATGCCATCCTGGGAAATAAAATTGGCTTCGGTGGTGGTGATCTGACGTGGCTTCTTCGAGTTGGTCTTGCTCTTACGCTCCTTCTTAGGCTTCAAACCGATGTTTGGATCTAAATCCTCTTTTGCCTGTCTCAATTGTGAGAGATGGTTATTATTCGTTTCGAGATCAATGCGCGCTTGCTCAAGCTGATAAGAGAGCGTAGATACCTGTTGTTCCTCGTTTGTCTGCATCATTGTTACGTCCATATCAGTCAACGACTTGTAGCGCGATGGTGAATACGGATCATAGGTCGTTGCGGAAGATTCGAAAGATTCTTGAGGAGCAATTTCCTCTGCGCTTAGCCCCCCCACGTTAACGGATTGTATCTGATTTTGTTCTACTACGAACCCGGTTAGCACACCAATTTGCGTGAAATTCTTCTGATCAAAAATCGTAAAACTGGGCAGCAACTGATGTTGTTGTTGGTCATTTTCTTCATTGCCAATAGTAGTTAGCTGCATGGTGGTAATTGGTTGGGTAGACTCCAGTAGGACCGCCGGGGTGCTGGTAGTAATTGTAACGTGGGGGGGCAAGGCGTTTGGGTACGGCTGATGAGGCATCGTAGTACCCCCCATCGCCGTGGGCGAAGTCATCGCCGGATGGACCGAGCCTGGTGGCGAGTTCATGTGATGTGGGTGGGGGGATGAACCCATTGGCGAAGGGCAATTCATGTGCGATGCCGCCTGTGGGGGGATGGGTGAACTCGTGGTATGATGCACCGGTTGGCCCAGCGAATCCGTTGGTAGGTGAAGCTGCTGCTGTTGTTGCTGCTGCTGGAGGCCCAGCTGGTGAGGCGCAGAACCCATTTGTTGCTGATGGTGTCCCGCCAGCGACGATGGAACCGGAGAATTGACCGGCATTATTCCCGAGTGCGGCAGGTGGACCAGCTGTTGTTGCACTAGGGCCGCTGCCGAAGAGTCGCTGCTGTTGTTGCTGCTGTTGGAATTGCAGTGCGTGGTGGGCGTGTGAAGCAGGCCCCTCGTCGCCTCGCCCGAGGGACCTGCCATCAAGTTTGGGGGACTCCTGGAAGAGGGTAAATCCGACGGGGATCGTGTAGGCGCACCGCCGCCTCTACTGCCCGAATGATTATTCTCTCTAGTAGGATGATGATGATTGCTAATCGGTGAATTCGCTGGATCAGGTTCCTTCCCGTTCTTAACAGCGTTCTTGTGCAACGTCGTATTATAGTGTCTCTTGAGATGGCCCGAGCTTGTAAACCACTTGTTGCACGCAGTGCAGTTGTAGGTCTTTGGCCGCCGCGGCTCGTTACTTTTCCAGGATTGGTTTGCTAACGGCGGCGCTTTTGCTGGTTGCTGGACAAACCCCGCTGGCATCTGATGGCTTGCCATCGGTTGCGTGCTCGAGATTATCGGTGAGCTTTGATGTCCGTGTTCCACGGGCATATGTTGACCGCGCATGAATTGACCCTGATCAGCTATCGGTGGAGGAACATTGTCTATGGGGCCCATAGACCCAAGCCCGGTATGATAATCATGTGGTTGGGTAGCCGGCGGCCAACCCAGCATAGAACTCACCGAATGTGATCCTATTCTGTGCTGCGGCTGCTGCTGCTGCTGTATCAGTCGATGTTGCATCTGCATCTGAAGTCCCTGCTGTTGTTGCTGCTGAAGTCTTATGAGCTCCTCTTCGTATCGATGCGTTTGCACTTTGTGAGAATCCAAGTCGAGGATTTCAGCTTGCTCTTCAGGTGGTTCCTGTTTCATGTCCGACTTATTCGTCTGTCCACCGTTGTAATCATAACCGGATTGTTGTTGCGGTTGATTGGAAAGAGGCGGCGATGGATGCAACTGCTGAGGACTGTTGCCCAGTTGTTGATACTGTGGCGCAGGTGGATACGCGGAAGGTGAATCCAAATGATTCGTTCTCATGTGCTCGCCTAATTGATTAGCGTCTTCATAAACCGCACCGCATTTATCGCATTGAAGCGGCGGACTCTGCGGGCTAGTAGAATTGGACGTCGTGCGATCCGCAGAATAGTGCTGCTGATGCTGATACGGATGATAGCGCGGGTAACCGCCGCTACCATCGCGATTGCTTTGAGCGTCTTCTTGTGATGGCGAGAAATGATGAGTTAACATATAAGACTGTTCGTTTGGCATGTAATAACCGCTCTCGCTAAACATTGGTGTTTGAAAATGATCATATGGTGGACATACAAGTGTATGTATGGCAGATTGTTGCTGCTGCTGCTGTTGTTGAGGTTGTTGTGGCTGTTGTTGCTGCTGCTGTTGTTGCTGCTGCTGCGAGGATGTTGGATCTTGAGAAGGCGACATTGATGACGGCTCACTCGAGTCCGTTGGCACACTCACACTATCCCGATTGGCATTCACGTGACTATTATGATTACCAGTCTTACTATGATTATTATTGCTCTCTTCCTGCTGTGCCTTACTGGCCCACTGATTTAACAAGTTCTCTTGATGCTGATAACGCAGGTGCACCTCCAGACTCTTCTCGCTCTCAAACTTGAGACCACAGTCTTTACAATGATGCCCCGCATTCGAACTACCGCCTACGTATTGTTGCTGTTGTTGCTGTGTCTCGACAACACTCGTCATTTCACTCATATTGTCTTTTTTCCACTCGACCGTCAAGTCACGTGTTTCAACCGTCGAATAGTAATTCGTACACAACGCGAACAGAATAAAACTAGACGATGCACACACATGAGCGCTCGTTACACGCGCCCGAGCGCGCGCGCGCAACTATAGCGTGGCGATTCTTCTCCCTTTCTTTCTGGTCTGTCGTTTCACTTAGTCGCCTCTTGGATCGCGTCCTATGACGCAGCAGAACTACGCGTGATGTAGCATGCGAGATAACACATGAACGACCGCATCGTACATGGAAGCGCGAAACGATACAGCGACGAGTCACGTGCGAGGATTCACTAGTTCGCCGGGAGAAACAATGCGCCTCGCGATCTAGTCGTACATCAATAGAAGGGAAGGAAGAGGGAGGAGGGGTCCAAAACGAAAAAGAGAGAAGAAAGGAAAAAAACAAAAAGAAACCGGGAATACAACGTGTTCTACATTTATCATATGATCGCACCGATTCCGGACGCGAATATCCAATTCAATGTCGCTCGATAAATCGCGATCACCGCGTGCGGCATTGTCGGCCTCGGTTCGACGGCGTGTCGACGACGATGACGACGACGACAGCGGGACGGTACCACCACTTACCGGCTCCTCGGCTGTGAGAACTAAAGACGCGGCTCTCGATAATGAGCGTCGAACGATACCGGTTAACTCGGCGCTGGGATGAACAAAACGAAACGAAAACAGACGCGCGTATCGTTCATGATTCACATGTTTTCTGGCGTGCGAGAACGCTCTTTACGTATTTACGTTATTCGTCTCTCTCTAAAGTCTCTCGCGTTGATCGAGACGATCGAACTTTGATTTTGAGAGATTTCCAGCGGTAGCCTCGATGATCGTTGCCTGGAAAATTTTCCGACGATTGTCACGAGCGCGAGACACTTCGCATTTTGCTCACTGTAACTGTGTCTATATTCCGCGACAACTCTCACTTATAAAGTCTTTTTCTTTCTTCTCTTTACGCGGGATGATCGTGGGTGTCTAAGAGTCGATCACCTGACGTCGCGTATCCGGTACTGCGAGAGCAGCGGAACTGAGCCGGCGAACACAATGAGACGCAACCACCTCAGCCTCGCATCACCCCTCCGTCCAATTCCCCCCCTCTCTCTTTTCTTTCTCTCTCTTTTCTCTCACTCTCACCTCGGATTACACTCGCTCACTACAACTGTATGACCGTGTCGTACGAACGCCGGTACTACTCTGTCGGTTGGAATTCCGTAGTTTCGACTCCTCGGGCTCGCGCCAAGGCACCGTTCTCCTCCCCTCATCCCTCCCTTGCCGTGTCCCGCCCCTCACCGCTTCCTTCGCCAATCCTGCCACCCCCTCTTCGTCGTCACTTGCCTCTTTGGAGTCTCTCTCTCTGTCCCTGTCTCTATCTTTCTCTCTCAGACTTCAGCGAGCTTCCCCTCATTCTCTATTATCATCTCTCTTCATCTTGTATCGTCGTTCTCTCGAGCGTCTTTCTTCCTTCTCATCCAGCAACACCGGCGAATAGCCGGTCTCTTCGTCCAACGCTCCGACTTTCTCTTTCTCTCACGAAAACTTTATCGTTCCGTCGCGCTCCCTTCGCTGGAAGAACTCTCGTTCTCTCTCTTCTTCTTCCTCTCGCTTAAACTTCTCCCTTCCTTCTCATTCAAATGCTTGACCGAGAGAGAAACACGAAACGCCTCGCCTCTCTCTCTCTTTCTTCTCCGCTTGCTTACTCTCGTCTCTCCCGCGTACCAACCCCACTACTTTCGAGTATAGTCGATCTCCTCTGATTCCCTGCCTGAACTGAAGAGGGATAGGCACGCACGACAGAACGGTGGAAAGCGACGGCCAACCAAATTTGAGACCTCCTTGCCCTTCCTGGCTTTCGTCCTCCCTCCTCGCTCCTTCTAACGAGTGTTTTGGCCGTTCTCTCGCTTCAGTGTTACTCGTCTCTCTCATTCGCTCCCAGGTACGGCTCCAAATTCTCCAAGACACTCTGTTGTGTTTTGTCTTTCTCTTTTCTTCAGTCTCGATGCATCCTTTTTCAATTACGACACCCGCCGTCACGTCTCTTCCGATTCTCTATAGTGACGCGTCTTGGAAAAGAATACGACGGATAGAAACGTGCGTATGGCACGAGAATCCTTGTTTGCTGCACGCCCGGCATCGTCCTTACGCAGACGAAATCTTTTGAAATTTTCAAGGTGAATCTTTCGTATCTAAAATTTTCAAAACAACATTTCGTATTTTATATCTATCAGCCCCCTTGCATATATTTTTTGAATATATTATATGAAGCAAATTCTTCCCCTGTAGAAAATTAAAAAATAACTCCGCATTTCTCCCAAGTTTCTCTTCTATTAAAATTTCTCCCTTAAAAATCATACAATCTCTGACTAAAATTTTACGTTTAAATATAAATCTTTAATTTGTTAATTTTTATTATTCAAATAATTAAAGTCAAAGATTAAAGTTTACGAAAAGGATTAATTAGTGTAAAATTTTAATCGGCTTTTACGGTGCGCTCGAGGATACTTTGACGTATAAAGAAAATCACATCATCGGAGATATAAATGTGATTCTGTGGCACTTAACGTGTTAGGGATCATCGCGCGGGCAGGTCCACTTACCTCTGCCAAAAAATCCCCTCGGTTGAATCCTCAAACTGCTCGAAGATCACCTAATTCCCGCCAAGTAATAAACGTAACTCTCGGCAGTTCGCCTAACTTTTTTATTAGGCCAAGCCACGAGCCCCTTCGTAAGTGCCTGCGTAAAAAATGTGCGAGGGTATTATCTGACGATAACTAAACTCTTTTTCTCGCCCTCTCCCCCTCCTTGTTCATCATCCCTCTCTCTTTCGCTTTGCGCGCCCCTCTCACTCGGCTTCGTTCGCGGAACGATCCGATGGAATAAAAAAAAAAGAAAAGAGAAAAAAATGTGGGTAACCTTGCATTTTTTTATGATAACTTTTTTCTCTACGCGCGAACCCAGCCCGTGCACTTTGCATACGGAATGCGACAAGTCCCTCTATCCTGCTCTCTTGTGCCCGACACCAGCCGCATCCACCACTGCTTAACCCTTTACTCCAACTATGAATATGTTTATTGTGAATTGCACGGTGGCCACCTGATGCAGGAGAGAAAACCTTGCGGCGTGTGTGGGCGGATGCGCGGCACGTGGTGTCATAATTAATAAATAAATAATTGATACGAAAAATATAGCGTGATGATTAAAAAATCCTAAAATATCGCAATAAACAATTGATTAAGATTTTAGATCTTGTGTTATGCTGATTTGCATACAAAATTAATGAAAAGGAAATATCATAATTATATATAAAATCTGTTTTAGATAATTTGTTATAATTCGAGACAAAAATCGAGATAACAATCTATTTAATCTGATGCATATGCTCTAATGTATTCAAATGAATGTATTTTAATATAAATTTTAATGTCTATTTATAATATGTATTATATATTTCATTTTTTTAAATATATCTTTTTAAAAATTGTTACACGATGTTGTATAAAGTTATAAATAAAAAACTGTCCTTTGCAAATTATAAATTATTTAAAATTCATAATCTTAACAAAATGTGTTTCGATTTACTTGATAATTTCAGAAAAATTATTTAATATCGTAGTTAAAAATTTTGCGCAAAAATTAACTTTGACGCAAAACAAAACTTTATCAACAATTCCCAATTAATTAAAAATTCTTCAGTTTTTGCAACATTTTGTTAAAAATCGAGAATCAATTAATCCGAAAAGAGCACAAACAAAACGCAATCATTCTGCAGCATTCTACTAAATTTATCTTTCTTCAATAGCTCTGTTAATTACAAGATTTCTATATTTCTCAATTCCCTAATCGAATCACCTCCCTTGTTTCTCTCCTTTTTTTTTTTGTTTCACAATTTTCATCCACCAGCGCGTCGAAATACGGCGAAAAAGCCGCCGGTTAGTGGAAGGGTGGCGGTAGATTGAATCAGCCTAAGCAGCAGCCACCCTTCTACGGATTCCTCCTCCCTCCCCCTCCATCCCTCTCCCCAGCGGCTTTCTCCTTCGTCTCTACTCGGCATTTTCGAAGTGGACGCCGAGCTGACCGAACCACTATCAGCTAGATATTCGCTGGCGTGGCGTTTGCGCCCCATTTTATTAAGGAAATCCCACCCTAATCCCCCAACCCCCGCGGTCCCTCATGTCACGAAATCCTGCGAGAAGAATGCGGGGGAAGGGGTAGTCTTCTCGTAACACGTGCGACGACGTGCGCTTTTTCGTCCTTTTTCCTAATTCTTCTTTCCGTTCGCTGTCTTCTTCTCTTCCCCTCCGACTTTGCTCTCTCTCTTCCTCGTAACAGACGGAATTGTTTTTTCCGAGCATTTTTCTTGCGGATACGAGGAAAGAGAGGGAAAAAGACAACGGCATCGTTCGCAAGTCCATGAATGCGTGACGCATATCGATGAGGACGAGGTGTATAACGAGAGTTTCATTCGAGCTGAATGGAAAAGTGAAGCATTAAAGGTGATTCATTGATCGTAAATTGAGATGATTCCTCTCTGATTTATCAATTTACAGAATTGAAAAGTATGCAATATCGAAAATAGATCAACTGCTGTCAGGTATAATAGTCTGACATTAATCTAAAAAAGAAACTTGAAAAAATAATTGTAGATAATTTATGAAACATTTTTTATTAGTAATCTTGACATGTATGTAACGCTTCTCGTTACATATTTACATGATTATTGTCCCTTATATTTTTCGTAGAAAAAAATCTGTAATTATATAATTAATTCATATCAAGATAATTAATTTATATCAAGCGATTGTTTTTATAACATCGTCGATCTAACGTAGCGAAAATTTTATTACAAACTTCGTTATTCACATTTTTATTTTATTTTACTGCAAAACTTTGTTAACGAGGATAATAATGTAGAGAAGAAAAAGATATAGGGGAATAAAACACGTAACGAGAAAAATCTTCTTCGCACATTTTTTTCAGCACATGACAGGAGACTTCGCGAACCGCATTTCGCGAAAAGACACGGTGACCCGTCGTCGAAAAAACGCCAGATCGCTAAGAGTCACAAAAATATTTCGCGAGTTCGGCAAAGCAGGCAGAAAGAGAGAGAGAGAGAGAGAGAGAGAGAGAGAGAGAGAGAGAGAGAGAGAGAGAGAGAGAGAACTATTATATACCAAGAGCGCCTCATTAAAGGAAATTATAACAAAGTGGTTCCTCTTCGCGACGTCGGGATGTCATTTGGCGGCGTGGACGAAAATTCGCAGAACGAGATGGTGGTCGGTAGTTGAAGAAGGACGAATATACAGACGAAGGGCTGAGTCAGTTCGCGCGGAAAACGAATTGAAATTTTAATCGCCCACCCTACCCCACCGCGTTAAATGCGTCCAATGCCACCTTGCCAACTCTAAAACCCGGCCTCCCCCGACGATGCGACCCTCGCTAACCTCTGTCCTCCTTTTTCCGTCTTTCTTCCTTTTTTTCATTTTTCTTCTCCTCTCAGAGAGCGAGCTAAATGCTTTTACGCGCGTCGCTATTATGTTCCACCGATGTTCCTTCCCTCGTTTTCAAGCCCGTGTTTATTCTTCATCCGATGCTGGACATTTTTCTCGTCATCGTCCCCCGAAAAGACTGTACAACGCGTTAATCAGGTGCAACTCCTTCGTACGTTCAATTTGTAATTTAATATCTATTCAAAGTTTCTTTGTGCATTAAACGTTACTTGAGATTTATAAAAATGCTTGAAACTAGGGGATGTTAAAATTTTTTTTTAAATTTATGTTAATCTCATGCATCTCTTGTAACTCTATATTTATGAAATAAAAAATAAAATATAAAATTTAAGCTATTTTTAATATTATAATATTATAAATATGTTTAACCTAAAATAATAATTTATTCATACATGTCAATTAAAATTCGATTCGAAATGTTTAATTGATTTTATATCAAAAGAGGGATATTTCAAATATTTATTTCTCAAGATGTTCAGTAATCAAGATTAAAAGATTTATTTCTTCCATGGAAATATGTGTAGAGATAATATATTTGAATATTATTTGCAAATTAATGTACTTATCTTATTTACTTCTCTCTTATAACTTATTAACGAGACTTGTTTTTGACTTGTTTTTGAGCATTTTATATTAAATCATGTCAATTATTTCTGTAAATTAGCATTAAATAAACAAAATTTTATTTTAAAATAAATGCATATCTGTCTTGTCACTTTTATTATTTTACTTATTACATGCCACAGGTAATATTTGAAATAATAAGAAATAAAAAAGTTGAATTTTAGTCATTGCAAGAGAATTGGAAAACTTCAAATATTATATTAAATTAGAGTTTGTAATTTTTTAAAATTACTTTTTGATTAGTTATTGTGCGTTTTATATTTTCCATGTGTTTACATTCATCATTTTTATGGAAAGTATTTTTTTTAAATATTATTTCATTTCATTTAAATTAACTAATAAATTATTATTTGAATTATTAAATTTTAAATTATTATTTGAAATAATTTGCATTTGAATCATTGCTTATCATTGAATAATTAATATTGAATATTGAAAAAAAAGAGAGAGAATTATAATAAAAACTGCACGTTACACATAATCATTGCAAATGATTAATAAAAAAGTTTGCAATTTATCATTTGGAGATTTCAATATATCGATTTATTTTTCAATCGAGAGCATATATATAATGGATAATCAGAACATATTCTATGTTAATGCTCTACCTAGATTCGAAGAAATTATCATAAAGCATAATGCCATTGTCAGAAGTGTCCGCGAATCATGATTACGACGAATGGACTTCTCGTTGAGAGAAAGATGCCGTTTTATTCCTTAAGGAACACGTAGAAGGTGCGAATAGGGTCACGTATGACATCGATCCCGCGTATCTAATAATGTAAAGCTGATCACAGACCGGCGAGGATCTCGAAGGCCTCGTCTCTCCGCGCGTCCGTATCAAATTTTTGTCATACAAGACGCGACCCGGATACGAAGAAGGAAGGGCTCGTTCTCCCTTGACGCGAGAACTTATTGAGAAATCGTGGAAGTCGATCGGCTCGAGGCGACCTTCCTCGGACGCTATTGTCGGCCACGTGCAACCCGTCCGATCGCGACCGGCCGTGGTCCGCCCTGAGGAGAAAAAAGGGAGCATTGTGTGAAATTAGAGCCCTTCTTATGGTAATTGGACCACCGTATGATTGCTGGTTTACACCGCGGGCTACCCTCGCGCTGCTGTTCTTAGCGCGCCGGCCAACGACTTCGGGCCCGGTGTTGCCCAGGCACGTGTCGCACTGCGTCCTTTTTTTCCGAATCTCGTGGTCGAAAGGATTCCTCGGCTTTCCCGTAAGCTCGTCGTGAATGGATGACGTCGTGATGGAACACGATGCTAAGTTAGAACTCTATCAACTCGATCGCTACTAATCGAACACTGCTTTTCGTTCCATGTACAATGTTCGATCGACCGCTATTAGACGTCTAACGATATCTCAATTTGCCGAAAATCAATTCTTACGAGGGATTCCTTTATTATAAAATCCATAATTCAGGAAATCGCTAGGCAGATTTAATTAAATCTAATTTAATTAAATCTAGTCTGAGATAAGCGCGCGTATGGAAATTGTTAATAAAATATATAATATTCTTCTTCGTATATATAACCACTGGAATTGTTGCTTAACGCAGTATATTCAATAAGAAAAGTCATGAATTTTACATCGATATCATAATCGAATCATGAAGTAACTAGATTTTGTGTAACCGTGTTATTGTTTTGAAGTCCTTCAGTTTTGTGTTTTCATTATTCAGAATATATACATATTTCCAAATAGGTCGGAGATTAAAATAAATTGGCGTTTCTACCATAAAGGAGGATTAATATGTGCAACATCGTATTAATGTATAAACTTATTTATCTATTTAAATTACAGTAATATTGTTATCTTTATCTTCTGGTTAAAATTTGGGACAAAAATTAAAAATTCGATAATAAGCAGCAGAAAGGATTATATATAATGTGTAACAATAAAATTATGATCAAAAATTTTGAAATAAACGAATAATAAAGAAGTTAAAAAATATTAAGATCAAAATTTCTTTCAAAAATCAGTTCTACTGCGTCAAAAATTAGAGTTACTTTTGCATCATATCTTATAATACGATAAAAAATAGCTTCATAGCAGTCAAGACAGGAAAGATTCAATATATTTCGAAATTTTTATAAGTATATCCATATATGCATGATTAAAATTTCTAATTATCATTTTATGCCAATAAATGCACACAAATAGTAGAATTCTTTAAAAATCTTTTATGATTTATGAAAAAAAATAATTTGTCAAGAGCCAAAGGAAGGATTTCGTATATAATACATTTTATATTTTTATTATATATATACATAATATTTTATTCAAACAATATAAAAATAAATTTTATTTTTCATAAAATTGGATTTAAAATATGCAATAACAACCTATTTATCGAAGTTAATGTAATGTGCAATGAATTTGACATGAATTTATTTTATGTAATATATTTTAATTAGCAATTTATGCTCGATAGAAATTGCAGCAATAAAGAAATAATAAATTATAAAAATAATCTTCTTTTCTCAAATATTTGAATTCTAATACGTATTGCGCATTTAACTCATCAATTAATTCATCATTAATTCATCAATTTCAATGTAATTCATTAATAATTTTATGTTAAGAATACTCAATAATAGATGAATCATAAGATTGAATGATTCCAAAGAAATCATTTATTAATAAATAATATTAATTTAAGGAATACAGAATATTTGACCTAAAATTATTTCATAATGCATTAAATATTTTGACTTTCAGATATTTTGTTATTATTTACACATGTTAATTATTGTGTACACTCCCTCGGTTGTCTTGTTCGACGAGATTCGAGTGAGAAAATAATATCATATACTGAAAAAAGAATTTGGCGATAATTACGGAGCTTAATAATAATTATTAAATGATTTGAATATAAATATAGTGCAACTAACTATCACAATAATATTATTAAAAGATGAAGGAATTTTTATTTTTTAATGCACTAAACTTCAACGGAACTTTATCTTCTTGCATATATAAATTGTATAGTTCTTCCTTTTTCAGATTTATTATATAATGTGCTTCGTTTAAAATACATGTCCAGATATTTTCGAAGAAAAAGTATTAAATTTGTATCAAATATCAAAGCCATTACATGTAAAAACGCTTTAGCGTATCGTGACATATCAAGCGTAAAATAAATGCTAATCTCTCTCTCTCTCTCTCTCTCTCTCTCTCTCTCTCTCTCTCTCTTTGATTGTTCACCTGTAATAATCTTAACAGGACACGATGATGATTTTACGTTTGCGATTTCGACCCAATGAGTCTCGAATCGACAAAAGGACAAAACACATCAAAACGCACTCTCCTCTCTCTCTCTCTTTCTCATTTACACATTAATATTTATATGTCGCGAGCAGAGTCGCTCGGGCGATAGTAATTTCAGCAAACGGGCATTTTACGACGGCGGCGTCTAGTTAGCAACAAAGAACCAGTTAATCAAGCGTTCTCCGGACGCTGACGTCTCAAGGTTACCGCGGCCTTTTTCTTCTCGTCTCCCTCTCTCTCTCTCTCTCTCTCTTTCTCTCGTCGGTCTCGTTATCGTCGCTCGTCTCGATATCATCGAGCGAGCGGCCAAAAATCGATTACGGGGGAAAAATGAAAAAAACAAAAAAAAAAAAAGAAAACGGAAGCGAAATCTCGCCGGTCCCGGGCCGGAAAAGATCCCCCCGCGCGTTTCCACCGCGTCTCTCCCTCCCCCTCCCCTCTCCCCGCACCTTCCCGACCCTGTGCGATTCCCACACAGCGTCTTCTTTGTCCGGGCCTGGTTCCGGAGCGCGCGGCTGGACCACGGACTAAAACTAAAACTAGTTTAACTGCATCCTGACGTCATCCGCGGCGCGATTTGCCTTAACCTTGAGCATTCCCCCTCCCCCCCTCTCCTCCCTCCCTCCCGCTCTCCTCGTCTCCCCTTTTCTCCCTTCCTGGTCGATTCGAGAACGTGCGAGATGAAGGGTTCAGGAAGGTACGCGCGGGATAAAGGGGGAGAGGACGAGGGGGAGAGGGCGATATCTCCGAGGAACGAGATACGCTCGGTTCTTTTGTTTGTCGCGGCGCGATACAATTAAAGTTCGTTCACACGCTTTCCACGAATCTTAATTCGTCGCGTAGGTGACCGCTCGCCATCTTCTTCTCCGGACGATTCTAATAAAAATCGTGATATCGTGGAGGAAACAGGTACAAGTTGTATCGTAGAACACTTGTCTATCGATTTAGCGGTTTAACCTATTTAATTTTATGAAAACATAAAAGTAAAGCATGAAAATGATAAAAAACTTGAACGAATCTCCGTCAGAAATAATATGAGTAAATAAGTAAATGAAAAAATTATCGTTAATTATTATATAATTATTATATAATTATATAACTGTTATATAATTATTATATAATTATATAATTATTATATAATTGTTATATAATTATTATATAATTATATAATTATCATAAATTATTATATAATAAAAAAATAATAAAATAAGGAGAAGGAACAGGTACACAAGCTGCTACTTGGGATTTAAAAATATCAAATGCATATCTTGAATAAAATAAATAAACGTCCACTTCATCCGCTCTCTTATTCACGTTCGTTTTAATATGAAGAGTTAATAGGTGATACACGGACGGGCATCGAAAGGATTAATTCAGGGTATCAGCACCTGAGCCTCGCATGATCTTACGCTCGCGCAACGTATCGGAGGGGCGAGAGAGAGAAGAAGGGGGGAGATGGGAGGAAGGGAAGAGGCCATAACGAGCCCCAATCAGTCCCATTCCCATCGTGCGGCTGCGTTCTTTACCGATGGTTTTACTCGCGCGAGTCGAGAGCAGGAAATAATTCAAACCGCGAAAACCTATAATTTCCGGAGGTCGCGTCTCCCACGAGAGAGATCTTATCGTCGGACGCACGAAAGAGAGACGAGACAGAAAAAGAGAGAGAGAGAGAAAGAGAGAGAAAAAAGAGCAGAGAACGAAGAAATATTATCGATACTATTGGTAAATACAGAAATACCGTTCCCGCGGGCGAATACCGCGGGGACCAGTTTCGTGGTATTCACATTAATTTTCGATGCGTCGTCGATCCGCCATGCGAGACCGCGGTTCGATTTCTTCTTCTTGCGTCCCGCTCCCGGCTCCCTCGTCCCCCGCTCCCGGTCCACGGTCTCCTTTCCTCGTCCTGGCGCGCAGGAACGCGAAGCGCCGACGAGAACGGGGCGCAAAAATCCTTTGTTCGCGTCCGAAACTCGGCTCCTCGCGAAAATTTGCCAACGAGACTCGAGAATTTCAATTACGAACGCAATTGCGTAGCTCTTCGGCGGGAGACAAGGTGGAATTATGGGGTGAAATAGAGACGTCACCCGACAGAAAGGTTGCAGACATATTGCAGGATAATTTTATTGAACATTGCAATATTGCAAATCGGTTGCGAAACTTTGCTGTAAAATTGCAGCAACTTTAAGCCGTCCGTCTTTTATATTATTGCAACGAAATATCATTAAAAGCTGATATTTAAATTTTAACGAAAAATTTTAAAGAAAAAGTGAAAAAAAATTATGTTAATTTTGTCCAGGAGTATATTTGAAAGAATGCAATGTTATCGCAACTATGTAGTAATATTGCATATTTATATAGAATATAGAATATTTATATAGAATATTTTTGTTTTTGATAGATGAATATTTTGGAAGCTTGTAAAACCATATAAAATTTAGATTAAATATTTTTATGTCCTTTAAACTCAAAAATTCCATTTCTTGAAACATCTTTCTTGAAGAAAATAACGATGCTATGTATATTACTATGCGTTTACATCGTTATTTTATGAAATCATTTAAACACAATCTTTGTTACTTGAGATGTGTTTCATATTATAGCTTTGGATGTGGCTTATATCGGTGTCCTAAACTTTTAATATGTAGCTAATAACGATTGCCAGAAAGAATTTCTAGTTTACAACGATTTTATGTTAGACGCGCTATAAAACGAGAGAACATAAAAGTATATGATTTGGGATCTAAATTAGAAATCTAAATATCTAATTGGGCTGTATCTCTGGATGTTCTTGGGTAATATAATAGCAATACATAAAACATGCGTAAATGCATAATTTTAATTAACATTCGCTGACATTTCTAAAAAATTTAACAAATGTAAATTTTTAAAACGAGATGATAAATAGAAAAATAAAAATATGTAAAAAAATATGTAAAAAATATGGAAAAAATGAATAAGCATTAAGAGAAGAAAAGATATTTTCTTTCCATATCAAAGAGATAATCAAAGATTAAATTTGCTGTCGAATGTTATCTTATCAAGAACAGTAAAAGTTTCTATTCTATTCTATTAGCAAAAAGGTCCTAAAAATGAAGTGGACAGATTTATTATTTTGTCCGTCGATACGTAAAAGGTGCCAGATAATATATTTATCTGCAAAACATAAAACAAATTTTTTTATCCAATTTTTTATCCTTTTCCAAAAAATATTACAACGATCGACGTGAAAACAATTTTATCACTAAGAAAATATTTTCTCTTCCGCATTCTCGATATATCAAATATCTAGAAACAGATTAGAATAAACAACATTAATCGCTCGTTATAATGATTAAATATCCCAAGCTACATTTATGCATCATTAGAGCATAATCTAATTATATCTTGTATCACAGAAATTTAAAAAAAAACGGATTGTCGGTCATAATTTGTGATTTAAAACTTAAATGTGTACGAGAAGAATCTCGTTAAGCAGCTTGGATTAATTTTTATCAAATTATAATGTAACAATTTACCACATTTATTATTATTTTATATCATTAGCAAAAAAAATTGTCTTCACAGCTCGAAAAATAATTTAATTTTTCGGTTAAAATTTATGAAAGCATAATATGATTCAACTTATTTTTGTCATATATCCACTATAATTTACTTAGCAAATTATTGTCCAATTTAACTGCGCGAAAAAATATTGTCCGTTATTCTTTTGCGCAGAGATTCGCTTGTTGCAAGTTTCCTCGGAGATAATGTAACTTCGTTCGGGACACGTTTAACTCTATTCTCTGAACGTCTTGGCAAAATATTACGTCACCGAGGGTTTAAATGAATTTACGACGCCTAAGTATTACACTTTGAAAGTTTCCGTACACCCCCTATATTCGCGCTCTACGCGGATATTAGTATGGAACTTTCTTTATCCAATATTCCCTCTTATCTAATATTCATAGCCAATCGTTTGTCTTTTTATCACCGCGTTCGTTATTATTCACGTTTCACTTGCTATTTATCGCAAGTCATTTAACGTCTAAACAATGATGAAACATCGATTATATTTTCGAGTGCAAAGTTATATAATCTTGAAAAGTGAAACACTGGCTCGAGATAATTATAAAAAAAGAATATCCTGATTATGTCGAAATGTTAAAGAAAAATATGCAAAATTTTAAAAGAGATCACAAGTGATTAAATTATGGTCGAAATTATATATTTTCAATATTTGACATTTCATTTTATTTTTATTTTATTTTATTTTATTTTATCTTTCCCAAAATTTTTTCTCCGGGATTTTGCACATCCATCGTACATATATTTACAATAATATAAAATTAATATAATATAAAAATAATTGCTATTGCAAAATAAAAGTCAGTATTAAAAAATTAGAAATATATAAATAATGTAATATAATTTCATGTATTATATATTTTATAATAATATAATTTAAGCCGCGACACGTAGTTTTTCTGATGACTTAAGATAAACGTGCAACTTGACCGTAGAAATTTCAGCGTAACCAATTATAATGCTCTTCTACATGTCCGTTACAGCGTACAAATGTAACATAACGTTAACGTCCATTCCGACATCAATTTTCATCCGTTCCGACGGCCGAGAGGCTCTTCTGAGAATTATCTTGTCTTTCGTGCTGGCGAGTCACGATGTCACGGGAGAGAACGGATAGTCGTGAGTCCACGGAAATTAGGGCAATCATAATTTGCCGCGGCCGAAGCGATAAGAAAGCCCGAGAAGCGCGCTTGGGGGATGGTCGGGGCACGAGGTCTCGCGACTTCGGGTGGTGAGGTAGAAGGGAAAAAATGGACCGGCAGGGGAGAGAGGACTTGCCGCTGCAAACTCCATTGTTTGTGCGAACAATGTTGCACGCCGGATACTTGCAGGATATCTGTCTGTTTGCACAGGAGAGCCCGGATCATATGCATGCACGCTCCATTCTTGAGTCTCGGATAGGGGACGACATACGTGGGGTGTCCTTGTGAGCAAACGATCCTCGCACTCTGTCGTCTCTATCATCACAATCTCGAATTTTATTTCGAAATTTTGATGATGAAGAGATGGAATCGAGGACCGCATGCAATGTTCGCGGGCTCGCGCTCTCCAGGAATCCGATAATTTTCATCTCGTTCGGCGTGATTACATGGCGCGTTGGAGATTTAATTAACTTACAAACTGCCAGAATCGCCGGCAACAACGATTAACGGGTGCTACCCCGGTGCGAGCGTTTATTCGAGATTAATTCAACGATGTAAGTGATAGTATCGATCAAGTTGTAAGAGAATTTTGTGTAATGAAATGTAATAAAATTTTATAATGGAATATAATGTGTAAAATTTTATAAAATAACGTATATCACTTTATGTTATTATCACGATCACCCGCAATTTATTAATAAAAAAATAATAGACACTGAATGTAATAGATAAAAAATAAATATATAAGAATAATAATAAATAAATATATAAAAATAATAAAAAATAAATATATAAGAATAATAAAAAATAAATTAATATATAAGAAATAATAAAAAATAAATATATAAGAAAAAAAATATATATATATATATATATATATATATATATATAAGAAAATAAATATATAAGAATAATAAAAAATAAATATATAAGAAATTATAAATTTTTGACTCTACAGAAAGAGTCTTTTTATTACACAACAAACTTACACGATAAATGTTATGAAAAAACATGAATCGAACAAGACAATCTATCTCGGACACGTGTTTTGTGAGAGAGAAATATATTTCCTTTTAGTAAAAGTACTACATATATAGAAAGCTATTTTTTATGATAAAATTATGACGTGATAAAGAAACTTGGGAATTAAACTCGCGTATTTGATGTGAAAAATCTACGACATATAAATATTTTCATTTGAAAAAGGTGCTACTTCTCGTCGAATTTCTTCATCGATGATTAAAATGACAGCTATCGTTCTTTGAAAATAAAAGACAGGATTTCGAGGAAAAGTGCAGTCACAGGAGATTCCCTTCACGTGGCGTCCATGTGCCGCATCCTGCGAAGGACTATTGCCGGTCCGAAAATCTCGCATACATGCGCCTCGTCGTCGGCAATTTGGCGGGAAAACGAGAAGCCGGCGAGAAGCGAAAGAGAGAAAGAAAAGAGCGTCATTGCGATAAATCATCCCGGCTCGACAGGCATTGAATCGTCGCGGCGAGAGATTTTCTCACACCGGTCCCGGGCCAATCGGCGCCTCTCGTTCCGGGCGCAACCCCGTCCGCGCGGCCAATCACGGCGCCTCGCGCCGATGATCGATGACCGGAGAAATTACCGATTGTCGCTGCCGTGAGGATCCTTCGCTCCTTTCCCTTCTCTCTTTCTCGCGCGATTTTATTCCAGGCCTAAGTACCTTCTTTCGCTGCCGCGCGCGAAGCTATTTCCTCGCCGATAATTATTCGCGCCGTCGTGACTAGACGGAATCGTCGTCTCCCCCCATATCTCCCCCCCCCCTCCTCGGAACTCCGATTTGGTTTTTAAAAGAATCGAGAGACGTATTTCGATATTTCTTCACTTAAAAATAAACCGCGTGATTAATTTGTGTTTGATAATTCTTAAGAATGCGTGATATTTAAATTTCTTTTGAGTTTTCAAAACTCGATAAGATATATCGTTAATATATAGAATATACATATATATGTGTGTGTGTGTGAAACTTCTATTAAAACTTTTCTCAGATATAGTGTTATATATCATGTTATATTATTTATTAAACGGACCGCTTAATATTTCTAAATCAGAAATGAAAGTGAACATGTTTCGAGAAAAAGATTCATACGATATTTACTAAGGATATCAATCTTTAGTACAATCTTTATTGACATAAACTTTTTATTAATATTTGATGGCGAAAGTAAAAAATAAAGAATTCAAGTAAATTTTTCTCTTAGTTTGTGGCTTAGTACAATCAATATGAAACAGATGAATCAGTAGATGTATTTTAATAATAGGTTTAAAATAATTAAAATATTTATATTAAAATAATTAGAAAACAAATTATTATTATTTATTGTCAAAATAATTAGAAAATAAATTATTATTATAATTTTATTATTTATTTTATTATTTTATTATTTTATTATTTATTATCAAATTAATTATCAAAATATCTTTCGAAATCCACAAATGTAATTAAAATATCTGGAAATCTCATTTATATTTATCTCATTATTGATAATAATTTGAATAGTACTCTTTAATTGTTCTATCCAAAGTTCTCCAAATCGAATATATTATTATTTTTATTTCTACATATATAAAAATAATATAACATAATCTATAATATATTCATATTTAAAAATAAACAGTTTGAAAAAGAGATCCATCTCTTTTAAAACTGGTCCATCTGTCTCCATTAAAATTGGTGCGACTCTTTCCTATTTTTAGAAGATGGATGAAATACTGCAGAACTTTTTACCAAATATAGCTGATGAATTATTTAAAATTAAAATAGTTTAATAGACTCTCTTAATTTAATGCTATTATAGCAAAAAATATGCGTGTGTGTGCATGTACATATTTTGTTATAATAATTATAAATGCTCTTTTAGTTTTTCTCTCCATTATTATAAAATATTTTAACCTATTTTTTATTTAAACTTAAATTGTAATTATACATAAACTTATATAAGCTTGACGATATTGAGAAATGCTATTGGCTAATCAAACTAAACTAATCGAACTATGGGAACATCAAATATATCGAGTAACATTAACTGACTTATATTTAAAGAAAAAAACATGATCTATATCGACTAACGATTTTCTTTTATTTTGAATTATCCCATGTCGATTTTGATTTGCGGAACTTTGACGTTAACTAGTTGACAGGATCATAATACTGATCCTTCGCCATTATTTCACCCTTTAATCTGTGACCCAGAAAAGCGTCGGTCATCAACTTTGGTCGGCCGATTACTTCTCCACGCACCGACTATACGATCGGTCGAAGCCAATTTAGGTTCTCGAGAGAGTTAATTTAAAGAGGCCACACCCCTCTAGAGTTCCAGGGTTATGCGAGCGTTCTTGCGCTATCTGTTCGCGGAGAACATGCAGTACGAGGGTGCATGTCAACGATCCTGATTAAGCTTTCCGGAGAGTTGATCCTATAAGGGAAAGGCTAGTCGGGTCATTGGCAAATATGCCACATCGTACATTTCGATATTTTTCCACTACTCGGATTAAATCGGCCTCTCTATTGTTTTAAAAGGGATTCAAACGAAGAACGTTTGAATTTTTAATGACGACTAACGATGTTATTAAAAAGTTTCGTTTTGCATCTTCTCTTTGATGCAATTAATAAAATTTAATTTAAGTTAAATTAATTCAAATTTAAAATAAATCTAATTAAATGAAATTTTAGCGCTCAATCATGTTATAAACTATTTATAGAGTATCTTTACTAATTAAATTGTATGTTATAAAAATTATATTATTACAACAATTTAATTTTAACTATGTTGCATTTTTGGTTGATCGAGACCCATATGTATTTTTTTAATTAATAAATAAAACAAAGAAGCTGTAATATATTAAATATAAAAAAAATCCAAGTAGAAAATCTGCCTTAATTGCATTAAATTCTTTTCTTTGGATTATCATTAATAATCATCGATTTCCGATGATGGAAATTGAAAATCAAGATATATAAATTGTTTTTGTCATTTAAATTTGCTGAGGGTGGTCCAAAGAAAAGACAGAAACATTCAATGTGATTAGAGAAGATTTTTACATATTTTAGTTGCACTTATTTTTATTACTTTCGTCTCTTATTAGCTCGCTTCCTATTTAAATTCTCTATCTTTAATTTATCTTCGAATTTTAAATTTGCAACTTAATGCAATGCAGCTGTTCATATATGCATATTACATTATGCTTAAGTCATTCAATCCGGACATCCGAAGTAAACTGAATTATCAAACGTCGTCTAGAGGCTTCTTTAGACACTGTCCGCAACGAGATTAGATATTGCAAATGGACGTGGCTTATCTCGGACGAAACGACCGACCGGACTTCAACCCCGTCGACGATAAGAAGGCCGGGGGTGAATTTCGCGCCGCTCCCTTTACGATTCGATAACTGCTACTCGCATTTGCATTTTTTTCGAATTTTCCGTCCCTATCCAATTTCGATAATACGATTCGGCCAGCCGTTTCGCGCTTACCGATCGAAAAATTTCGGTTTTAGATAAAGTCAAATATTTTTTTTTCCCTCGTATATAACATCCGTTTAATAGAATAGTCAAACTTAAAAGGCGAGTACGGGAGAAATAAAAAACTTCGCGTTTTAGCTATTTTATGTTGATAATATGTATATGTATGTATATTTCATCGAATTTTTTTAATCGCAAATATTTTCCTCTATATTTGTAATTTTTAAATTAAATTAGAATATGATATATTAATTGCTTTTTGTTAAGGTTACGACTATTATAATAAATATCATAATAATTATAACAAATGTTTGTAATTATAAAATAAAATTATAATAAAATATAATAGATATTATAATAAGGTGAATAAATATAATAAATACAATAATTATATTACATATATATTATATAATAATATAAATTATTATATAATTAATATTATAATAAAGATTATCAATATAAAAAACGATTGCACGATTTGTTGCCAATAATATAAAGAATGTTTAATAATTAAAAATATAAAACATTTATTAAAGATTTCGATTTTATCATTTGATCAGCAACAAAATATTAACTTAAAAAATTTTTAGTAACTAGCAATTATTCTTTAGCGCATTTTTAGTTTTATTCAACTTTCTTAATACCAGCACACCGATATAAAGAAAGTTAAATAACGAACTTTAATCGTTCTTGCATTATCGCCGCATAAGCACAATGCAAAGAGCTTAAAAAGCGCGGCGAAAAGTGGATTATTTCGACGGAATTATACGGAGGGAGAAGGGGTTATCGTCGAACGTGCGATATGTTTGTATGCGTCTGCGCGTGAAACTAAACGTGCAACGGGGTAAATGAACCACCCCATTTCGCCCTCCCCTCTCTCCCCACCTTTCTCCCTGCGACACAACGTCCGAAAGATTAACATTCTTATTCGTATTCCATTCTGGTACGCGACATGTCGTGCCGCGGTTATCTAACCGCGGCTGGTATTCAGCGTGCAACGCGTTCGCACGTCGTCTCATAATAAACGCGCGAATAAGCTTCGCTAAAATCCAATGATACGACGAGTTATACGCACGTAAATTTTATTTATGTCTTCATGAGGGAACGAATTAATTCGCCTTAAAGACGGGTGTGTTAAAAATAAAAAGATTCAATGCGTCGCCATGAAAGAAGTAAAATCAATAACTGTACAGTTACATTCATTGCACATTCGTAATTAGGATTAGAAAAATAATTCTTTTGTGTAAAATTAGACACACATACACATATTGCAAACATGAGTCAGAGAAATTATGGCGACAAACGTCTTACGTAAAACTTCCATATAAAGAAGTGAACGCTTTCACTTTCGCTTTATAAAAAAAACATGTACAGAGATAAATATTCTAAGTAACAATAAAGTGTCGTAAAAAATTAGTCATTCAAATCTTCACATTAGAAAACGATGACGATATATCTTCATTATATATCTGTTACATCAAGAAAAGAATTGTAAGTGAAAGTTTATTGCAAGTGTTCGAAGCATTACTCCAGAAATTTTGGAACTATTTTTTAAGAATTAATTCTGTTACTTTGTATAAAAAACAAAAAAAATTTTCTTTTCTAAATATTTATGGTTCTTTCCTTTTCTTTTCTGTAAAAAAGTTTTAATAAAATTTTTAGAATTGAAATTATATACATAATATTCTAATTTAAAAAATTTGAGGCTAATAACTCGCGGCTGCGAATTTTAAATCTTTAATAAAATTTTCATATTTTGGAGATTATCGGACACTATAATATCTACACATTATTGACAACAAATACGCACAATTAATCGTTGTTCATATTGCTAATATTTATTAATTAATATAATATTTATTTATTTATTGTTCTTAATCCATGCCTTACGGTTTTGAATAGACTTCCAGTCTTACAGAGCTTTACAAGTTTTGTATTCATTAACGTATAAAATATAAAATATAAAATGTGATATAATATATAAAATTAAAATAGAAATAGAAATAGAATTAATTAATATAATATTAATATTATGTAATATAATGATAATATTTAATATAATATTTAATTATACAATAATATATTACTATAATATACATCTTATTATATAATGTGATTATATAATGTGTAGTATAATTGTTATATTTATTATATTTATTGCATATTTTATCTGTTATATTTTATTATAATTTTATTATTATTATTATTATTATAACATTTTATTATAAATTTTATTATAACATTAATCATAAAATATCAATTTGACAATCATTATTGCTTACATAAGATGGTTCATTATGTCATTTCTTAAAGGGAAAGATTTCTTTGGATGCAATTAGTTTGAAATAAACAAAAAAAACTAGAAAGAAATTAAATAGAAAAGAGAATGATGCCAATTTTAAACTTTTCTTACTGGATATTTCTTGATCGTGTTACTATTTTAATATCATCGTACATATTAATGAGCAGCCTCAGGTTTTTTTCTTTTGCCATCGTACTCTCCTGCAAAACAGGACATTTCATTGATAATTTACAGAAAAGAGTCCATCGATTTTCCCTCGGAACGATAATAGAAATAAATCGCCGTCGTATTATCGAGCACCTCTGATATTTCTGCCCCACGATGGAGTTACCTGCGACAGTTTCCGTCTTTCGAGCGGAACGAGATAAAGAGTCTTTAACAAGCACTATACTCTCTTCTTTACCAATAAAAAAGAACTTTGTCCGATGCGCCCGTTGGGACGGAATGCGCGGTTCAACTTGTATCGAGGAAATCCGGTGGTGAGCTCTGCGAACCAATGGACGCTACTCGAATCGCATTAAACGCTCGTTATCGGGAATAGAGTTTTATCGAAGATCGACATCTTTTCTCGCACTTTATTCAGTCACAAAGTGACTGACATATCGGTAATTACGATGTTGATACGGCGCGTATTATCTGAATAACGTATCCCTTATATCGTATAATAAAATAATTATATTAATAATTATATAATAAAATTCATCGCAGTTCAATTCTTAGATCTTGAAGCGAAATTTTATTATATTATTTTATTATCGTATAAGCTATTGTTATGTAAGAGAGACTTCTGGTCCTCTAAAGTCCGAAAATATAGGGGAATATTTATTCACGATGTTCGCGCGTTAGCTCATGGCAGCAAAAACATTCGACACCCTGCGTTTGACTGGTCCAGATGATGTCTAAGAACGTTAATGTACACGTACATACACATGCGTACACGCGTGTATACATCCATGTACAGTCAAGGAACATCGTAAATCCACAGACCGAGGTCGAGCTAATAGCGCTCGGCCCATGCAATGTTATTAATCACGCGAACGGCCTGGCAAGGGTCTCGCGAACTTAATTAATTAAATAATATAATAGCCGGAGAAACTAGGGAGGTATAACCGTTCTCTCTCTCCCTCTCTCTCTCTCTCTTTCCTTCTCTCTCGCGCCTTCCCTCACCGTCACCCTTGCGCTAGCTCGCTTCTTCAACCCCCCTAGTTCGCCCTCTTTCTCGCGTATCGGAAGCGTCCATCAGCCCCAGCATCCCCGAGGCATTGTTTCTCCTTGCTGTCCAAACCTCGTGGCGAACGCGTAAGATATCGCTATGACGCGATTGTTACAACTTCTAGCTTTCCCTCTCCTTCACTCTCTCTCTCTCTCTTCCTCTCTCTCTTCCTCTCGTTCTGATACTCTGCGGATTCTGCGATAATGCGTAATATATGCATTATATGTGTACTAGAAAATTACATGCAATATTCTGGCAAAGTACTCTGCTGAAACAGCAATTTTACTCTCACATCTCATATTATTTTGCTGTTATGAACTTTTGCACATCAATGTTGTTATGAAAATGTATGATTATTATTCTAGGAGCAGTTGACAAAGTCAATACAAATTATTTCGTATGTACGGAATTTTAATTTAAATATTATCGAGATAATGAAAGGTATTTTGAATTATAATATACAGGGTGTCCCAGACTTAACGAATCAGTCGTTAATAGCAGACTCCTGAGGTCATTTGGAGACGAAAATTCTAATACCAAAATAAAAGATTATTGAGATAACAAGAATTAATAATCTAAGACACGTCAAACTTAGAATACTACAATTTAGGCAGTTATTATTGCTTATATGAAATTGCTTGTCACTTTTAGAACCATTATTTGAATGTATTATGTAATTAAAATAACTAAAAAACGAGATGGATTTCGTCAAGAATGCATTTTTCCACCTGACGTTTCTCTTTTCTCCTCATTATTCCTTCATCCACAAATCGTTGCCGCACCCGAGAAGATCGCGAGATCGATTTAAATATCCTCCTTGGTAATTCCGGAATACGGCGACATGCGCGATACGCGGAGAAAGGGATTCGTGTCGCTCCCTCCTCGTCTTTCCCCCTCCCTCCCTCCCTCTGCCACCCGCTCCTTCAACCTCCTGGTCATCGCTTTATCAGTGGATGCTCGTTTGGCGCCGGCGGCATGCATCATTAAGCTTCCAGCGTGCTGTAACACCGACGAGGCTTACTAGCACGAAGCCCACATACACGCTCCGCCGACAATCCCTCGTAACCTCCCTCGAAACCGTCCACCCCCGCGCGCCCCCTTTCCGGCACCCCCTTTCTGCCACCCTAGTACGTGTCTCTTGTCCCCTCCTTCACATATACACATGCAGAAACACATACCCGAGCTTTCGCGTGGACTCTCATGGATCTGCGTGTATGTGTGTGTGTCAGATGTAATAAGGACGTGCATGCACACGCATCGTACACACACACACACACACACAGGCGGGTACCCTTTCGTCTTCCGCCACCCTCGCGCTCTACAGCCCAATTCCCCTTAACGCTAATTTATCTTAATTACATTCTACGCGCGTCGGCGTGTGTATGCGTGTGTAACGTGCGTCGGTGACACGTCGACGATGTGCTGGCAAACGTGGAAAGCTTTTCTCTACCGACGCGCGGAATTTTCGAGGAGAATACGAACGCGTAATGGCCGAATAATCAAACTATATTTTGTCGAAAAGCGCAGCTTTGCGTTAAATATCTTGGTGGATGCACGCGCATTAAGTCGGAAATTTGAAAGCGGGATCATTTCAATGAGCTCAAACTTTCATTGCCGTAGAGATGAGATACGGCAATGAGTACTATGTTTATTAATGGGCGTAAAAACATGAATGTTTTATCTCGCACAGACGAGAATTAGATTCATCAAACTAAACTCATCAACTGCTTCTCTCATAACGAAAGTGAATTCATCATCAGAGAGGTGAGAATACAATTATTTTATTTATTAGTAAATTTATTATATTTATTAATAAATTTCATTAATCTTTATTTTTTTCTCATTTACATATTTTATTTTTGAAAATTTATAATTTAAATTTTTATTCTAAAATTTACTTTAACCTATAAAATAACTTTATTTCTTAAATTTCCTAATAATATATTTAATTCAATAATTTATATTTATTATATGTGTAGATATCCTTCTTTTTAGTATTTAATTTTATAAATCTTAAATTTATTTAAAAAATTAAAATTAATTAAATAAATTTACTACATTTTATTTTTATATTTATAGAATCTCTAGAAATGTTCTTCTTCTAATGTCTGGCCGCGTGTTATTATTTCTAGGTCAATAATAATAACAATGTTATATTTTAAGATATTATTATTAATAAGAAAAATTAAAAAATTAATTAAGTTTTATATAATTATTTTAGTTTAAAAAAATTTAAACATATTGTATACTGTAGTTTTAAATTATTCATTAATGATGTGTTTAGTGTGAACGCAGATCTAATAGTACAGTTTGTTGCGTATAACAGAGTCACATGCAAACACACACACACACACATACACACAAATATGCAAGCATGTAACTTTTGGATAAGTGTGTGTACGCGGTTACATGCGAGCTTTAATCTTCACGTCGGGGAATATCCGCTTCGATGTTCGTCCGAGGGTCAAATTTCGACGGTGCGGTCTCTTTATTGTTCTCTTTCTCTATCTCTTTTCCTCTCCTTCTTTCTTTTTCTTACATCGATCGGCGATTCGTCGAAATTTCTCGGCAACACCATAAATACTATGATCCCCTTCTCTTTCTTCGTCTCCCACACCATCGTAAGTTTGTTCGTCTAATTTTGTGTAGTTTGCAGAATCGTGCGATTTCCCGGATTAATTTCCCAAATTTTCACCGTCGTCCCCTCGCTCTAACGCGAATTTGTTGTGTTTATGTGGCACTAGAATTCCACGTGTGTTACGATGAAGGCTGCGTGGCAGGGCGGTGATACCGGACGTCGGGAATGTAGCAAACGATACATATTGATTGCACCTAGGAATAACATAAAGAGAAAAATTAAAAAAGAATTATCTCACATATTAAAAATTTGCAATAAAAAAATTGTATGTCTGCGTTTTAAATATATTTGAATATAAACTATAAAACTTAAAATTTTCAAAAATTTATTTAAAACTTACGAATTCTTATAATAACTAATCGCACACACATCATTGCATAATTATTGATTAGGAAATTTTAATTATTTATTAGATAATAATAGATAATAATAGATTAATAGATTAAATCAGAATTAATCAAAAAAATATTTGAAATAAAAATAAAAATGATTAAAATATGCAAAAAGAATTTATCTACACATTTGCAATTAGTATCAATTAAAATCCTATTTAAAATATTGATTTCCGGAATCAAGAATAAGTATTTTAAATATGTATCTCTCATTATATGGAGATTTCAAGTGTAATCAATTGCAATAATTATTTTTTACATTAGTAATAAAGTAAAGTTTGATTATTGTTCCCACAAAAAATGTATTTATTTTATTTCTCTTTCACACCTCTCACATCTGTTTGTATTTATGTTTTATTAAATTATATTAATTGGTTTTATACATTATTAAACAAATAATTTTTATTTTGGAAATAAATATTTTTCAGATTATTTTTCTCATTATATGACATTTAAAATATTAGTTAAAATAATACTAGAACATTTATGGATTACGATATAAATTCAAAAATTATAAGCATAATTCAAAGAAAAAGCTTCTAATAATTCTAATCTTAAGATTATGCTTTCAATCAAGGATTTTAATTATTAGGTTTCAAAATAATATTTTTTGAATATTGATATATCTCGTATTTCTACACGAAAAATAAATTTTTAATTTTAATACTTTATTAAAATAAATATAATATATATAAATATAAATAAGTTTTTTAATATAATATAATATATAAATACTATTTATATTATAATTTATATTATAATTTTATTTATAATTTTGATAATTTGCGCGTGAAATGTGTCTAATACTACTGCGAATGTGTGTATCATTCTTCCTATATTTATTCTACGAATAGTTCGCATTCTTCCGGCATTTACTACCCTTTCGATTGTTAGTCTCCCCATGAGCACAGCGATCGAATAAGAAGGTCAGATACGTGGAGCGGCACATAGAGTCCCGTTCGATGGGGTTGGTCCGCTTGCGTTTATCTTGAGATTGAGCATTAGGATTCAGTATATAGCGCCGGCCTTGCCGCGAGAAGATAAGGGGGTAATTTCTGCCCGCCGAGGGGGTCAGAACTGCCCGTAGCTCATCTCCGCGGCGTATATACGTGCCACCCCCGGTGGCCACTTGGTCGACGAGCATCCCGTGGCCGAAAGTCATTTCCACGATCTTCGGTGCGAGGCCTCGGCTTAAGCCCCATGCAAATTAGATACGGGATCTTATGGCTGTAGATATGCCACGATGTGACGGGAAGTAGTTACGGTCAAAGCGTCCTTAATAATTATCGTCGTAGGTGGAATGGGCATAGTTATCTTAAATGATTCATCGACCGAGGTTTATAGAATTTTGTTGATCAATAGCTGATGACGTCTGGAGCCCTAAAATGAGTCAAGCGGCATCGAGAGCTCAATATCTTCTTTGTAAAAAAATATTATATTAAATAAATATAAGAATTTTGCAGGCAAATTAAATAGTTGTTTTTAAATTAAATAGTTGTTTTTAAATTAATTTTTTTATTATATGATATTTGAAATATAGTGCTAATACTTGCTCAAAATTTGCAAATATTATTTTGAATAAAACGTTTTTGAATAAATATTTATTATAAATATTTAAATATTTATTTTGAATAAAATGTTTTTGATGATAATTCCTTTGAAGCTTATTTTTTAATGAATAATTTTAATATATAAATAATTAATAATAATTAATAACTATTTATATTATACTTAAAAATAATTATTAATTATTATTTAATTAATAACTTCAATTATTGCAATAAATAAATATCTATCATTCTTACAGAAAATAAACTTTTAACTGACATTTTATTTAAACATAATTAAATTAAAATTAAATAATTATCTTGAATAGTGCGCATTTTTTAAATATGCTTAATGATTAAAATACCTGAATTTCGAGCCATTTTCTCTTGGAAATAATGTTGCGGAGGATTTTCAAGTATTTTGTATGCGTGTTTGAGTTTCTTTAACGATACCGATCCCGACGACACGCATCGTTCCGAGAACTAAATGCGGTGCGTGCACCGAGAAAGCGTATCGTAGCTTTGCGTGACATTCCAAATATTTGAGCGAAAAAACGACTCCCGCCCGATAATGATGACGCAGCAAGATCAGAACGATTCCGACTACCAAGCATCGCCTGTCACGCCTGTTTTCTACACGCCCGGCAAATTATGCCGCGACGCATAACGTAACATGGTTGCGAATTCTAATTGAAGTTGCGTGTCGCGAAACTTGGCAAGACCTCACGTTCGTGAAGAGACGAGAACCAAGGATGCGAATGAGTTTTGACATCTGCGATTGGATCAATCGCTGACCTTCTTCTTCTTGTTTGTCTTCTTTGCAACGTCGCGGTAAAGAAGATTGTCAAAAAACATAGACGGTAACGCTAAGAGACGCAATGTCGATAATTGTACATTCGTGCGAAAAATATTCTTTTCGCACATTTCTCATTTTACAAGTTTTGTGTAAGAGAGATGCTCAAAATTTAATTATTTCATGAACAAATCTTGATAAAAAATAAATGAATTTGTAAAAAATCTACCATATAATATTATTTTAAATTTATATATTAAATTTTTATTTTAAATTTATATTTTCGTAATTTTTAAAAATCTTTTAAATTATAAAATTTAAATAATATATGAAAAATCAAAAATTATTGTTCTATTTTTGATATTTTTTTCGACATTTTTCCCAATAAATCAAACTCTCCATTTAAGAATTCGACTTTCCAGAGCCTATCCTTTAAATTCTGTCAAGATTCAACTATTTTCATCGTACATCGTCCGCGTGTGCGAGGATCGATTTTTCTTTAGGATAGTGAGGGGTTTCTTAGGGCGGCCGGGGTCACCTTCCTGATTATTTACGAAGTCGTCCCGATGTGGGTGTCCGCTCGACGTTTTTTCGATGGGGTGCTACGCCCTAGAATTTTCTTGTGTACTGAAGTCCACCAACCCCTTCCGATTTCATGTCTAACTGATATCCTCGAGATTATTTCTCGGACCAGTGACACAGGATAAAGTCAGATTGTACTTATGGATGCCATAAATACAATGTAAAATATTGTACTATAATATATACATCGTAGTTTAACAAATATGAATTATTGTAGCAGAGTAAATGTGCCCATAGCTGATTAAAAAGTATTGTAAAATAATTCACTCTTTGTGTTACTATAGCATTTATATATTATATACATCAGCTGTTTTATATTATTTTAATTACTTATTACTACATTTGATATGATATTTATATATATAAACGTTAAAAATTTGTTACAATTTTTTATATAATTTTTCAAATAATCTTTATTTAATTAAATATGTAAAAAATTACTAAGACCTTTTCTCAACAATATTTTTTTTTAAATCTTTACTAAGTTTTCCTCAAGAATTTCTATTAAATTTTATTTTATTTTTTACTACTAATTTATTAATTATGATACAGGCTTTATCTTAATTCTTAAAAAAATGTTAGTCTTAATATAATATTCTGAGCGATATTTATATTTAATATAAATGTCCATCTCCTTATTCACGGTATGAAAGTAACATTTAAAGAACTGTCAAGACTTTCTAATAAAAATTTTTTAACATATTACAAATTCGAGAAAAATGTTACAATTTTTTAAAAGTAGTCGTATTAAATTTTCATTAAACAAGTAAAACTATTCGCATACTTTCTCTTATATTAGTCATTTAATTATCAAATTATATAATCTTCCCTTCATAACGAATTCTGTAAAACAAAATTAGACGCGAATACGTTCGAGATAAACTGGTATTTGTGAACTTAACTCTTGTTAAGTTATTGTCGCTGTCTCATCGAAATACGAAACAATATATTGGTTCTTTTATTGGTATAAAATCGTGCGTTAGAAAATAAATCGGGCGTCCAATTTCCGAAGACAAACGCTTCGTCGCACCTTAATTAGTTTAAATTTTGGGAGTGCCGTGCAAGGTATCGCGCGTTTGATTTCATCATACCGCAGACGATCTATCTTGTCTTAATTTGGAAGTGCAATGTCGTGCACGCCGCGCGATCATCATTAAATGAAGATGTTTTCGCGACTGATTGTGAGTGCAATGCGCGAGTGCAACAAATCCAAAAGAGAGAAAATGGAGATCTGACAACCTGAAAAAAGAAAGAAACTTATACATATAGTTGAGAGATATACATAAGTCGGGCGATCGCGGAATAATCTTGGAACAAGTAATTTATTAATAGTATTTATTTTTTTTATTAATCGTGCATATCTATTATCGTTTATCTGGTTTGGTTATTTGAACAATAATTAGAGGAAAAGATTTTTACATTCTATTATTAGCTTATACTTAAAAAAAAATAATTAAAAATTTTTTTCCTTATTATCACTTGAATTTTAAACTTGTTCTGTAATAATATAATAATAATTTCATAAAATATTAATTATTTCAGGCATTATAATTTGAATCTTATATTCTTATTTAGATTTTATAGATCATGTATATAATTTCAATTATGCATCGATCGTGATGACAAACTTTTATTTTATAATAAAAATATTTGTGTATCCTTATTTGATTTTTAAATTTTTATTTATTGCATACAAACATTACGTACAAGACATATGGATATCTTTTAAGGAACTTGATGTGTTCTTTTATTATTTTTAGAGAAACTCTTCTTTATGTTTGCAAATATAAAAAAAAACAACTAATAATCAAGATTGTATCATTGATCGATATTTTTAAAGCTAAAACTAGTCCGAACCTTTTTATTTTCATTTGTTTATTCCACAAAGTTTATCAGCACAAACGAAACTGTCATTCTTAATAATATGATTATTGACATGTGAAAAAAATACGCAGTAAATTTCGAAATATTTTTCGATAGAGGATGCATTAATGCGTGTCCACGCAAATTCACGCGTACGTAAGAGTCCAAAATATTCTTTCCAACGTATCTAGGGGTTTCATCGTTAAAAGGAATAAAACGGAGAGAGAAAAGAATCGAGGGAGGAAAACAGGGAAGGAAACGACGGGAGAACCTCGACGGAGAGGACCAGGAGCGTTGTAGGTACGAGCAGGGGGGTACGTAAGGCGCGGAAGGGGTGAAAGCTGCGGGCGGCGGAGTTGAAGGAGCGGAGGGAGGGGGGGTAGCCCTATCTCTCGTGCACTCCTAACTAACATGTATTTTGCATAAAGCTTACATTACTTGAATTACAATGCTCCAGCGTCGTCTCGGGCCACACCGTCGCCCCGGTCTCCCTCTTCTCCCTCCCCTCCCGCGCTCTCGAGATCTCGACCAAACCACCCACCCACCCATCCGTGCACCCACGAGAGAGAGAGAGGAGAGACGCCGGGATGTAAATTGCTTCCAGAGCCGTGCCAAGTTGGCGCGCAAGTGCTCGACACTTGCGTGTATACGTCGGGCTTGCACGCGTGTATGCGAGGAATAGAGGGAGGAAGGGGGAGGGGAAAGGGGGGTAAGCGTGCGAGGATGTTCCTGGACAGCATAGCTCCGCGCTATTACGTGTCCGGTCAGAGAGAGAGGGAGGGAAGAGGAGCGGGAGGAGGGAAAATTCATTATCTCAGTCATTCCGGAGCGAGAGCGTTATCGGGCGCGATATAATTGATCGTTAAGCGGCCGCTCCGGGAGCGTCGACGTTTTAGATCGCGTCGTCCGATAACGCGGCGAATTATCGCGGCGATTATGGAATTTAGTGGCGCCTGGAATTTAGACGCCCCTATCGCAAATCCCGCGTTTTCCGCTAAAAGTTAACGTTCAGGTATCGTTTGAATCTCCCATTTCTCTCCCCGCGAGGGGTTAATTCGCATTTTGAGCGAAGTGGATTGCGATATGCTATTAATATAATAATCATGTATATTTAACAATATAATTATCATGAATGATTTAAGATTCAATTAAATTATACTAATTTCTGATAATAATAAAACTATTTAAAAATATTTGTTAATTATTTTCCACGAAAAGAATTTAATTTATGGTTTCGTTATTGAGTTTACTTTGTGTTTTTTCGATTAAAATTTAAATTGAGAATTATTCGATTTAAAAGATTTTATCTTAAATAAAATATATATAATTCAGGACAGAGAATGGAAGACAGAAATTTATATAATTTTATATACTCTACAAAACATATATTCTATATATTCAAATGTATGTATTTTATAATTGCTTTTTATTTTTTTCATGCTTTTTTTATTATACACATTATTTATAATAAAATTATAAATTATTTTTATTTATTTATTGTTCTTAATCCGTGCCTTACGGCTTTGGATGGACTTCCAGTCTTACAGAGCTTTACAAGTTTTGTATTCATTAACGTATAAAATATAAAATATAAAATGAAAATTATAAATTATAGAAATCTGTCAAAAATTATACATTATCATATTTACATATTTCATTATCTATTTATATATTTTATTTATATATATATTTTATTTATTTATTTATATATTTTATTTATATTGATAACATTAAATCATACGAATCACTAAAAAAATAGTCTAAGGATTTAAAATTGAATAAATTGATAATTTATGAAGGAAGATAGACTATTCCACAAACTTATCAAGGAATATATTCGCGTGAGAAAAATCGAGCGCGAATATGCACGAGAGGAGAGCTTTCCGTAAGGAGTAACTCCGACACTCGGGGGAGTATCCTGCGCGTAGGGCTTCCCGGTGCCGGACACAGCCCTTATTGGCTTTTTCCACGCGTCCCTTTTTTTCTTCTCTCTCCTTTCTCGCTCGCAGCCTCCGCACCTTACATTATTCACGCTTACGTGCCGGCATGAACGTAACGAGGAGCACCGGCGCCACGGGATAATGGAAACTACACGTCAGTGGCGAGGAGCGGCGGGGGCGTGTACGCGGGGGGATAATTACGGTTCCGCATCCTTGATGCGTGATCCTCCGTCCTCTTTTCCGGTCGGGAGACCTCACGCACGCACATATATACGTCAGGAGCCGCTTCGGGAGCGAATCGAGCACGGCTCTTCGTTACAGACAATGACGAGGGGGATCGGGGAGGGGAGAGACAGGACACCGGGTAAACCGATGACAAGGTGTAAATCATCGGTCGGATTTCGTATCGCAACGATAAGTCGGACATTACCGACGTGTACGCCACGTGACAAACGGACCTCGCTTGAGTTACGGATGATGCATCGGCTTCCATGTACGATCACGAAAATGATGCATTGGATCCGCCGCGTGATTCGGGGCAGGGAGGAAGAGGGGGTTTGATTTATCGCGGACGCGGTTTAGATTGCGAGACGAGAGATTTGCCGCGCGTTGCCCTGGACAAAGTGTCTTTCGATCTTTTAATCGAGGCGACGTGGACAATTCGCGAGGAAAAATGTGGGGAAAAAGAATGACCCGAAGAGCGAGTCTGAGAAAAAGCGTCCGGTCATTTAACGGAAATTACACAGCTTCCAGTAATTTCTCCCGCGTGATGGATACTTGTTTTCAAATTTACTCGTTAGACTAAGCGCGCTGCTTAACTCGGCGAGAGATTAATAACGCCGACTCGCTTGATCGCCATAATTTCGCAACAATACGTCCCCCCGTAACGAATTACGGTAACGCGACTCGCGTGAAATTTAATCCGTCTTGAGAAACACGGTCAAGGTACAGACGCATTACGCATTTATCGAGCTCTTCTCGGGAGAGGGGTGGCGAGGGAGGTAAAAAAAATACAAGCCAAACCCAATCAATAGCACGGGTACCGTGCGACCTAATCCACGTAAAAGAGAGCGTCTCTTTGGTGAGACCCGCGGGTCTCGTATCATCCGAAAAGTACGACGCAGGTACATTCGGGGGTGGCGGGCCCTCCTCCCGGGGATAACTTATTTAAGGCGGACAATGTACAAGAGTCTCTCCCTCTCTCTCTCTCTCTCTCTCTCTCTCTCTTTTGCCGCGTAACACGACCGGTAGGACGAGCATGGTGGGCTACTTTGTATGTACGCACGCTGACATCTTACCCACCTTATCCACCCTCCTTTTACCGTGGTCGAGGGGAGATTCCTGGGGGAGAGGGTGGACCAAGGAGATCAATACCGGCGCCCCATGGACCGAGAGCCGCCACCAGCCGCCACCTCTCCCTCCCTCCCGCCCTTGCCCCTTCCGTCCCGTGAAGCGGGCTCACGTGTGTGAGCGCCGGACCTCTTAGAATCACCAACCCTCCCCCTGAAACCCACCCGCGCCCGGTTTCACCGCCGTGGCAACCACCCTCGGGGCCATCTACTCTCTCGCAGCTTTAAAGCGATGTGCCCGTATTAGGGCCTCGAAACGGCCAGTGCGAGCTTTCGAGCCGGACGACCCGAGAATGTTAACGCCAGGCTGGACGGTTATTATGGTGAGATACGCGCGGATGGCTCAAGATAATTCCTTGAAAATTAATTTCTTGAATTTTTCAAATTTATTAAAATTCGTAGATTTTTAAATTTTTATTTCATTCAAAATAAATAATAAATAATAAAAATATATCTCGGTTATGGGGAAGATAATTCGTGTTTTGAAAGTTTCAGAAAATTATTCCAACGAAAGAAAAGAGAGAGAGAAATTTGTATATAAATTATTTACATAAAAATAAAATATATAAATATAATAATGATATATAAATTAATATTCATATAATTTTCATGATGATAAACAATAATATTATTCAAAAATATTATACAATAATATTATAATAATATTATTATATACAATAATATTTTTCAACACTTTGCTTCTCTTCTTCTCTTTTCCATTACTTAAAAAAAAAATTCTTTTCTGAAATTTCACGAGTAATAAAACTATCCTCTTCATGTTGGAGAGACGAATCCTTCCGCATCTTCAAATCCGTCACGTGCACCGTGGCCGTGGCCGGATTGACCGTCGCCCGAAAGCCTTAAAACGCATCAGTGCGATCCCTTGTTTAATCACGCTGATAACTTATGCCGCGCGCTCGCTCTCTCCTCCTCGGTTCGCAGACCGAGCGGAACAAAAAGGCCCGAGTCCGTTGAAGACGGACACTCCTATCACTCCGTTAGCCACCGTGTGAGTTTTTGCATGACAATTAATCCTACAAGCGTAATGGCCACGATCCTGGCCACCTGGTGTCCCGGGCGTCCCGCAGGACAACGGCTCCTCTCGTCTCCGATCTCGTCGCGGTCCTTGGCCGCTTCTCTTTCGGCTTTCATTAGTGGAGTAGGATGGGGAGGAACGATGCGAGAGATGATGACCTGCATCTCGCACGCCCGTAATCCTTCGTGCATCCCTCTCCCCCTTCTCGAGAGAGCCTTTTTCTGCACCGCGGTTAATGCGCGCGTTCTTGCGCCCGCCTCGTATACGTTACGGACACTATGTCGTGTCGCCATAATGGATATTAGTAATATGTTACGTCTCTGTAACACGCGACGTACCGTCTCAGTCGAATCAACCCGGAAAGACCGTCAGACTCATCATAACTTTGTTAAATCTTTATATAAAATTTTCGTATAAATTAAATACTCTCGGTTCGACGAGAAGGTAGAAGATGCGAAAAAAAGATTTCTTAAACAACTTCTTCATTCGACCAATCGCAAAATAGATTTCATTTATTTATATTGACGTGGATAAGAGTACAACTTGATCGTATTAGGTGGTTTTTTCTTTTTTTTTTTTCGTTCGAGTCGATAATGCGTACCGCTCGCTACTTTGGAAAATCTCGTAAAGTTGATTGCGACTAGTACTTCCTATAGAAATTCCTTCCCCCCAATGCTGTTATAGACCGGCTAGCTCAGAATTCGATTTCAGTCTGATCGTCGTTTGTCGGATACGAGAATTCGCATTCTTCCGCTCGCTGCTCTCACACAACACATATATGTAGCTCGTCAAATTGTTGATCTTCCCGAAATGATACTCGAATATATAGATAACACGTGAAATATATAATATATTTTTCTATCATTTTTTAAACTGTCATTAATATAACGCAAAATGCAATTTGAGCGCTAAAATCAAGAATTTTATATATCACTTTAATATTTACACTTACCGAATTTCAAAGGGGTTTTTTAAAGGGGTTATGCCTAGTTAGCAGACCGGAAAAAGTATGATGTTTGGAAATTTTTTTTGAAAAGTGTAATGATTTTTTTTTACAAATAAATTTTTATTCAAAAGTACGAATATTAAGGATGTTGTTATATTTTTTTAAAAATAAAATATTAACAAATGTAAAAGTTATAACTATTCTCCCGGATATTGTTTTTTAAAAAGCGCTGCGCGGTGAGCAGTGCTATTCGAAGCTGATTCATCTGATATCAAAAATTCGATAAACTGTAGTTAATGTCTAGTAGATGAACGAAGGATTAATCGAAAAATTGTTTTGGGACAAAATGGCAGCCATTTGACACTAAGATATTCTTTTCTGACTTAAAAATTGCGCATTTTTTATTAAGTAAAAAAAAAGTATTCATTAAAAAACAAAATCTTTCGTTCATCTACTAGGTTTTTATACGTAGAAAAAGCCTGTAAAATTTCAAGCAAATCGGGTGTAACAGTTTTCGAAATATCTTGCTCACCGACTTTGAAAAAGTGATTTCGAGAAAAACGCGTTTAAAATTTGTCAAGTTTACTTTTAAATAAAATGCAGATTTTTTAATTTACACAGAATCATCTATTCCAGACCCATATAATTTTACTTTATTTAAATCTTTATATTGGCTTGATAGCCCTCAAAACATCAGAGCTGAAGCTTTATAGTCGTGTTTAAACAAAATTATACATTCTGGCACTTCATGAAACATACACTTATAACTCTGTCAATTTGAATCCGATTAATTTGAATCTTTTCGGAAATATTTTCAATATGATATACTTCAAGAAAATTTAGAAACATAAAAATCGTTTTTTTTTTTACTTTTATGACTAGGCATAACACCTTAAAGACGTAAGACACATTTATCATCACATTATGATAACTCTGTTATGTATGATAAAAATCGCAGATTCGTTTAACATCCCTCAAAGAAATTTTATTCGACAATACTTTTAATATATCCATCTTATCTTATTATTTTTTTAGATACAACATAATTCGAAAAAACGATCCCTTTTATTGTGAGGAAGCTCAATGTACCGATGCAATGTTATCTTCTTTCACGGGACACGCCGGTCTCAGTCGCGTGTCCCCTTTCCCGTTGCACCATCCATCCTTATCCAGAGGAAACGATATACTCCACGATGTGTCGGACGTGTTTCCCGAACGTCCGAATCGCGACATGACGGAGGGCGACCACGAGCCCGCAACCGCCGTCGACATTTCTCAAGTGCGATCCTCGCTCCCCCTCCCCATCCCCCTCCCTCCCCAAGCCATTTCGTACTTGAGGGAAAGAAGACACGAGGACCCGCGATTAATCAGGATTAGCCAAAGATCTGACCCTTAACCCGGCACTGTCCACTGGTCGTGCGATGACCATCAGTCATCGAGGATCCTCCGCGACCCTCCCTCCCTCCCCCCTCCAGCCTCTGTCCCTTGCGGGGAGCGCCTATAAACCGGACGATCATTACGATGTCATTAACTTTGACGAGCGTGTAATTCGTGCCGGACAAGAGGTCAAGGGGGCGAGCGATGATACCTGTGCCGCCAAGTCGGGAGGTCACGTCGGTGAGGTCGCGGCACGTCGCGGTGAAGATCGGCCGATCAAAGTCCTGCGAGATTCATCAATCCCTGGCGAACGAGATCGAGCCGCGAAAAGAAAGCTTCTTGCGTCACCTGGTTGATATCCCGTGCAAAGCTGAGTAGAGATTTTTTTTTTATTATTTGTGTAAATTATCAGCGATTTTCTCAAACAGATGTGATTTAAATTGAATCTGATTTGCACGAAATAATCACATGTTTTTTATGATAAAGTGTAAGCATTAAAGTAAATTTTAATAATTTTAACAAAATTCTGGGAGGGCACATGTTTATATAAAATAATTATACTAATTAATATAGATTGATTAATCTAGCCAATTGAATTTAATTAAAATAATGAGACAATTTCCAAAAAGTAAGCATCAAATGAGGATATTTAAAATAAGTTGTTTTCATCACTTGTAAAATTTTGTTAAAAATATTATATTAAGGATCCAATTAGAATAATTTTTTAAATGTAGATTAATCGATCTAGACTGAAAATGAAACGACTTGTGTAAAAAACCATAACCATAAATTTTCTAGAAAGCGCGTAAGGTTTTTGTCTTTTATCTTTAGTATTTTACAGAAACTCTCTTAAAGGACACTGCTTAGAGAGAAAATTAATTTGAAAAAAGATTTAATTTAAAACAGGATAATTTGTTATTTTAAATATTTGAAGAAAAGAAAATTTAACTTCGACTTAAGGGATTAAAGAGACGTTTTTTACCGATAATTCCCAGAGAACGATGCTGGCCACGCGCAGAAAAGATCCGGCGCCGACGTCGTCCAGGGTGGAATTGAATTCCCGGCCACCCCTCCTCCTCGAGGGGACACGTCCAGGAAGGTGTTGCCGGCAGAGGACCAGCGCAGGTCACGATCACGGGGCGTCGGCCAATCCTATCCGATTTCAGTCGATGACGACGACGACGACGAGGACGACCGGCCCCAGAATTGTCCATTGTTCGTCAGACGGACGGTAACGCGCGCGTTGCGTGTGCGATGGCGATGAGTGCGTGGCCTCTCGCAGTCAAAGTCCCAGGGGTTCAGCTCGGTTGGCAGGCTTTTGACGAGCAATGTAGCGAATCGCGGCCGGTCAACGTACCGGGCCGACTGATGACCGTAAAAAAAAGGAGGAGAGGAGGGCTGCGGATCCTCCGGAAGGATCGCGCCGCCAGGAAAGAGGCGAGTAACTGCCTGTAACGGATAATATGCTAATTCGCGGGTGTCTCCGTTGCCGGCCAACGAACTCTTTCCCGCTGAAATGCCCGAGCTTTTTGCATGTGTGGTCCTCCTCGAGATAGCTTCAAGTTCTCGCATTTCGCGATTTTTCCCCGGGTATAAAATAAATTAATCGACTAAATGATATCTCGTGGATAGTCCTGTTGGCATAATTCGCGGCATTAAAAAAAAGGCGACTATCCCTTCGCTCTGCTAATTTCTTCGGATCAAACGCCACTTGGAATAGCGTCTTATTCATCCGGTCGTCCCTTTCAAGACGCCCGGATCGCTGGACCGCGTTGCTTAGCGCGTGCTGCCGGTTCGTCCTGGCAGGTGGCAACCGGTTCTCTTTCCTTTTTGCGTTCCCTCCTGCGACAATGACCAATGGTCACTCGAATCGCCGCGGAGGCAGCATTGAGAAGATCTAGCACGTGCCGCGTCAGCTCGTCTTAATTCAGAGATCCACGACCGGTGGCCGTCCCAGGACCGACGAACGAGATCCTCTTTTTGCTCTCGTCCTGCGCGCGCGCGCGCGTGCGTACGAGACACTCCCGATCATAGATCCCGGCGCGGGACAATATTTGGCGAGGGATAATTTCTCCTCCATCTTATCGCTGGCCACTCCCGAAGTGCTGAGAGAGCCGACATTTGCAAGGGAAACACTGGCGAATCGCTTACGTGATGGCTCTTCTCGTTTAATAAATAATGGATAATGATTCCCGAATAAGCATGTTGCAGGAACAATATTTATATTGAGGAAAGGACATTTTCCTGGAAGAAGTTTAAAGCGTCAAAATATTTTATATCATTATAAATATTATTAAATATTTTATACTCGTCAAAATATTTCTCTATTGCTACATATCCTGTTTCTTTTTGTTTGATGGTAAATAATGATATAATTTGTTTTTGGACAGAAATTTTTTTGTATATCTAAAAACAATTATTTATAATTTTGTGAAAAATTTTGGTTCACTTTCTCTCAAAAATTCTTCTAAATTCAATTTTTAAAACACGATTTATTTTTTTTTCTAAATTAAACCTTACTAAAGGAAACATGAATTCCTCGTTTCTTTTCGTCCATTATAAAGATATTTATCAACTATAATTAAAAAATAATAATTAAAGAGTGTATCAGATATTAATTTGCGATTTAAAGAATGTATCAGATATTTTAAATATTAATTTGCGATTTAAAATACACTCTTTCTATGACTTTATGAAAAAGTGATGTATATCTTCACCCTGAATATTATTCTATAAATATAAATATGTATGTATTTTAATGTAAAACTTGTAACAGCTAATATTATATCTCGTCTGCTGAACAAGGTAATATTAGAGATAATAGAGCAACAGTCTATCATCGGCAACGCCGGGACGCACAATTGCATCGTAAATGCAAATCGTTCGTCGACGGACCCCTCGTCGCCGCAATCGCGCTGACCGATGTGTTGTGTTTCTCCTCTTGTCAGTATTCCATCAAGCTACCCCGAGAGAGAGTTCCCCGGCTACTCGTCACTTTGATGAGCGGTCAAGGAGTTGCACTTCTACACCTTGTAAAATAAATCGCACGACGAACCGCAGCGTCGTACGTCGTCTCTATTCTGCGTTTGTTATCCTTTCTCCCTCTTTTTCCCTTCCAAATGTCGACCGATGGCATGTGTCATGTAAATCATTAATCACAAAACTTTCTTCTTACTTATAAAAATGAAGTAGAATAAAAATAATATTATAAAATATTTTATAAATAATAATATTTTATAAAAAGATTTCGAATTTTTATTTCGTGATATAAAATATCTTGTAAGTATGTTAACTTTTTATGATTATATTTTTATAAATGAAATAATCATATAAATGATTGTTAAGAAAATATGTAATTATACGTTATCTGCATATAATGCTGCACTTGTCTAAAAATAGAACCGTCAATCAATTCTACTAATTTGTAAAAAATTTAGCTAATATTGTAATGTAAAAATAAATATTTTACGAGACATATTTTGTATTTCATGCTTCAACTTTTACTGATTTTTTAAATAATACATAATTATTTAATAATAAAATTTAATGTATCTGTTTATAATTTAATATTAATACATTTAATATTAATTTAACAAGAGCAGAGTAACAAGACTTTATCTATTTGTTCCAAAAAAAGTTTCTTTAAAAAAATTTCTATTGGTGCACGATATTAATGATTTTTTATTAAAATATTTAATATGAAACTATTAAATGTCCTCTTTGACAAATAAATCTCAGATTAATTTTTCATTAAGAAAAGGTGTTGTTTTGAATTCTAAATGTATCTTTAATCATATACCTATTTACAGCAGTTCATACATAAAAGAGGTATTCCAAGTTTTTTCGCTTGGCGTAGTTCGCTTCACGATTTCAGTTAAACGATCTCGAAGAAGGAGAAGCTTAACATTTGCACAGAGAGCACTGTAATCGGATAACACTTTCAACCGTCGGAAACGCGACATTCCATCGATACGAGAATCCTTTCTTCGATGGAGCAGAAAGACTTCCGTTGCGCACGTTGCATCCGAAACTAGTCCCATTGTCACCCGCAACAATCGCGCCGCAAGGACACACGTATGCAAAGTCCCCGCGAATAATTCCGGCACTTTAATCCAGTTTCTGTCGCGGCTGTTTATGTATGCCAATCTTACACACGCGCATTTCAACCCCTTTCTTCTTCTCCCTCTCTCTCTCTTCCTCGCATGATCGATAGATTTTCGGCTATTCGATAATCCGAGCGATCGTTTCCAACGGTTTCTTTGATTTCGCCTCGATGGGGGAAGGAGGGAAATGCATACGCTTAGAAGAGGAAGTCGATCAACGTGAGAAGGAAAACGTTGTATACACAACGGGGATTTAGAGCCCAACAAAATATTTGTGTATATTTCTTCTCACGCAAATCTGTGTCAGATAAAAATTTCAAGCTCGACGAAAGCGAGGTGGGAAAAATCTTTCGAAATTAATGACAATTCTAGGGTTGATGGAATTTTAAGAGAATTTTAAAGTTGCCTGGTATTTGCCCTTCGCCTTCCTACATGTTTTATGGAATGTTACCGACTTAAATCAGAGGAATAATATTGATGGTAATTCTAATAAATATTAAAAAATTTATTCATAGTAATTCTTAGAAATATCTTTCGCGATTAAAATACTGATAAATATAGCTCCTTTTCGGAAGAAGAGAGAAAGCGCCGAGTCTATTTGTGCTAGAGAACGTGGCAGTGCACGCGATACTGCACTTCAGAGGCCGCGCTCCGTCGGCTTCAACGGTTTTCGCATTGATTCCAGGTCGGTGGCATAACATTTCCTTACATTTCGCTTGCTAACCCATAAATCGGTACGTTACACCGCCACCGAAGGGGTAGGAAAAAAAAATCGAGAGAAGCAGAGGCGGCAAAGGGAAGGAGAGAAGGAGAGCGGGCGACCGGCGCACACAGGAAGGGAACATTATAATGTTAAAGGGATGCTACCTTAGCCCTGGAAGGGCGAGAACGAGACGGAAGACGCGCTTCGGAAAGCCGGCGCAAAAGGGGAGAAATTAAAATGTAAAAGGGATGATGCGTGTGGAAAACCGGAGGAGCCTGTGCTCCTCGTCGCTTCCCCATCTTCCTTCTCCCCCTCTTCTCCCCTTCCTCCTCCGTCTCTCTCTTTCTCTCTGTCGGGCTCTTCAGCTTCCTCTTTGCGCTCGCTCGTCGGCCCCGTTTTCTCTCCGGTAATCGGCTGGCCCGCTCGCTCTACTTACAAAGAAGGGAATTTTGCTAGGAAATTAAAATTAAAAAGGGCAGCCCCTCTCTCTCTCTCTCTCCGACGTTGGCCGAAGGGTTGCGCGTGTTCCTTGGTGCGCGAGAAAAAGGAGAGATACGGGACAGCCTCGGTAACACGCCAGATATATTTTTGCCACGCATCGCGAAGCTACGAAAATTCTCGCGAATTCACACCAGGACGATTAATTCTACTCCCACGAGCGAACGCCAAATATTTGAGCGAGTAGATTGCGAGCGCTATCAACCTCCCCCCTCTGTCTCATCGAGAATGAAAAAAGTCTGTTTGCTGCAACGGTAAAAATTCAGGAAGCGAATGTATGACGCGAAATGGCCGACGTGAAGGGCTCGCTTCAATTTTCGCTGTTTCACAAAAATACGTAAATTTTCTTCCGTCAGGGACTTGGTAAATATATGTGATCCTTTCTTTGAATTTTCTCGGTGACAAAATATCATTCGCTAAATTTAAAGCGATAAGAATAATTTATTTTGTACAACATAATGTTCGACGAGAAAAAAAACGAGGAATTTAAATATAATATAATATAATATAATAAAAATTATAGATACGATTTTTTAAATCTATTTTTTAATAAATCTTTTGACATAAAATGATTAATACAATCTAGATGGGAGTTGAAATAAATAAATCAGAATCACACACGATGATAATTCTAACTTTTTCTTCCGATATTCCTCGAGCTTTCTGAAGCTGAGAATCATAAACTTCTCGGCTCGAAGAGACACGAACGAATCGCGCTCGGGACGAAAGAAGGGCACCTTCTTCTCGATCGTGCCCGATTATCTCGGCTACGGATGAGACCGATCGCTGGGGGTAAGTGTATTCCACCGCCGAGAGAAGAAAAGGCGCGTTTACAATGGTTACAGGTGATCTCCTCGCGCCTGTGAGAACATTCCCACAGCATCCCTGGGACTTGTCACCCCTTCGTCTCCTCTCTCCTCCGCGTCATCTCCCGGACAGTAAACTCCGTTCTTTTTGTCGATGACTCTCAGCTCGCCCCCCCCCCTTCACCCTGTCTTTCTGCCGGTCTAGAGCATCTCGGAACGGAAGGTGCTATAGTTGCACCCCTTCCGGGATCGACGCCGCGGCCTAAATAAGTTCGCCCCTAGATCGGGGTTCGCATAATGGGAGACGGTTAGGGGCATATATCCTCTCTTCCGGGTGTGTCGCCGCGAGATATACACCGAGTGCGCGCACACGTGTGTGCGATACGCGAGTTGAAAGCGGGGAAATATCGGGCGGTATAATGCGCTCTCTCGCGCGGCGGGACGCCATTGTGTCGGGGACAGAACCTACCGGAGCAACAGGAGCTCATCCTTACCCAGGAGAATCGAAAGCGAGGAAACACCGCGAGAGAACGTTGCGTTCACCTAATAAGAGAATTAGCAGTGTTTTCGCGTCAGCCTGACTTTTATTCGTTTCGAATAAATCACCGATCGAGAGGCTAAGAGTATAATTATTAAAATCGCGGCTAAAGTTGCTTGCGTCAGTTTAGCGAGAAAAAGTAGATGTAGATACATCATTGGTTATGAATGTGAATTAAGAATAAATCAAGTTAATAATCAGTTTCGCCATCGTCTCGGAAGATATATATGTTTACAAAATGTTTTTCGAGAAGTATTTTATATTTAAAATTGATATTTAATATACTTAATATCGTACAATGTTAATAGCCCTGTCGACGAAAAGTTTTATGACGTTACAATGCCTCGAAACTCTGCCATTAATCTTTCTTTTTATTATTGTAAGTATACTAATAATCTAAAAGTGTAAAGCAAACTTTGTTTGGACAAAAATTAAATGTATGAATTAAACCGAATAAAAGATTCCAACACATTCCTTTTCTCTCTCTTTCTCTTTCTCTCGTTTTTACATGTAAATATGTTTGTCGACGAAACGATGCCGGATTTTTAACGAAATAAATGCAAATTGCAACAAGTACGATTCCAACACTTTCAATCTCTCATCGAGGATTATTCCAAGACCTGTTTTCGTATAAATAAACGCGCGGACGTTTCAACGTCAGGAATGAACAGGTGTTGCCAGATTTTCCCTTTCATTGGTCAGGGTGAATTGATCCCTTCTACGTCGCACAAAGGTCGAACGCCGCGAAGAATTGACTCGTTTTCGAAACCAGAATTCGAATTGACGACCACTGACTCACGCTCTGACCCCTGGCGTCCGACTTCCGGTTTCTCATCTAGACCTCTGAACCGTCGAACAGGTCCTTGTCAAAGTCCCATTAGGGTATCGTTTCATAGATGACGACCCTACGAAGAAGCAAGGAAAATTGACACGAACCTACCCCGTTCTCAAAAAGCGAAACTTTACGTTTCCAGTTTGAATACGTTTGCTTCAAGTTTTTGCATCTCGATGAACGTTTAAATTTATCTAAAATAATAAGCGAATAAATTTAATTTTAAATATTTAAAATTAATTTTTCTTGCAATATATGAATTTAATTTTTTTAAGAAAAAAATATTTTCTATTCGAAAAAATAAAATAATGGCAAGAAATTATGATATGAGCAAAACACACTCTCTTATAATATATCTCGTATGTATAAAAGTGATATTCTCAAAGTTAAATAAATATTTATTATATATTTTTTTTATGTATAAAAGAGAAATTGCCATAAAATCCGTTCAATTATTTCTCAGAGCACTAGAATCAAAATGTTCTCGAAACAAATTGAAGTCTAGTTTCTCAAATTTGTTTGGAGCGAAGGAGAAGAGAGATGATACAAAACTGGGGGCGCGAGAAAGATAGTCGGGGGATGAAGCTTTGCGGATGCAAAATGCGAGGGACTTTGCGGGAGAATCTCGTCCATGTGTCACGGTTTTAAGGACGTCTCTTAATTCAAACTGGTATCCACGGGTCGGATATACCGCGCTGTATCTCCAGACCAAGCTTTCCGGAATTGTTACTTGTCAAATCACGTCCAGTGCGTCATTTACTTTTCGGCAGAATGTAAACGCGGCGCCATTCGGAATCTATGCAAATGATGATAAGCCGTACACCTACGTCGAGAGGCGGAGGAAAATTTAAATAATCTCGGATATAACCGCGGCCGCAAATTTAAGTTGAAATTTAGTCAAATCTAGGTGGAATTTTGCTACTCTTCGGGATAAGCGAGTATAAAAATTCCCGCCTATGAATAAAATATTAAAGATTCTAGACGAAAGTAGCTCGTCATTCGATATTTATTCCTGCAATCTTATCGGCGTTGCTCATCGCTCGACGCTCTCCATCTGACAAAGTTATATACAATAGAAATCGATCGCCGCAGCTCACAATGAAGATGCCGCCGCGTCGTGCTCGAAATGCCCATAAATACCACCACGTCGCAAAAAAGGAACCCCCTCGTAATATAACCGGACTAATTACCCGCCGAGAATCCGATCCTCCTCGATCGTGAGCCCCGATCCTGGTCGCGGTACACGAGATGTACCCCGCGATAGAGACGGTTACCGTGAGTTCAAAGCGCGGCCGCGGCGATAATCGGCGGGGTCGCCCCGTGAGACCCACGGAGGTCATCGTAGTCCGAGGATACGAGACGGAAGGAGAGAGAAAAGGAGCTGGTCCCCTTCCCGGAGACTCGTTCTCGGACCGGACGCGATTTATCGCGCTCCACTTCGCGAGCGATCGGTGTCGCACGCGCACCGCAGGTTGCACTCGCGACGAATTGGTCCCGGGACCGGGTTTACCCTGGCTCTTCGACCCGGATCGGGAGGACACTCGGCGTCAACGGTCGCTTTTCCGGAATCGAGCGGCGTCGCGGTCGGGGTCGAGCGCGTGGACGAAAGGTTCCTCAGGATCTGGCCGGGATGGATAAACAGGATCGGCACGTACCGGTGAGCTCTTCATTTCGAGCTAGTTACCCGGCTGACAGTTCCTCGGTTGCTAATAAACGAGGGAGATCGTAGATAGCGAGATTTGACAAAGCGGAGTGACCTGTCATGTAAATTATTTTGTGTCGCCCATGCTTGTGTCTAACACACATTCACTATTATTACGCTCTATCTTACGATTTGGCCCTTCAAGTGTGAGAAAAGACGTTTCATCAATAATCACACATGTCTTGCATTTTGAAAATTTGTAACGTGTAATATTATTTTTGCCTGACATAAATTTGTAAATTTCCTTTTTATAAATAATAAAAAAATGCGTAATGAAATAATAACGTAAAGGAAAAATTTTCTCAAACATACATATATAGGGTGTCCCAGACTTAACGAATCAGCCGTTAATGGTAGATTCCTGAGATCATTTGGAGACGAAAATCTTAATACCAAAATGTTGAGGAAGGTGTAGTTTCGGTGCTATAAAAGATTAAAGATTACCAATCGGCGCGTTACGTTCTCTTATGACCATTAACGGCTGATTCGTTAAGTCTGGGACACTCTGTACATTATGTATATAAAAATTACATATATCTTGCATCATATTTATAACATAAGATTGCAGTACTTTACCGGCTATTTTATTGCGGGAACTTGCCTCGAGGTTCCATGACGTATGAGTTGAAGCGAGACGTCAGAGTTGAACGTGACTGATGTCGCAGGACTGGATCGTCGCCGGACAGGATCGGCACGTTCCTCGTTCGATGTCCGGCGATCTGGTCTTCCGGCCGGAGACGGGCGGTCCTTCCGGGTGTCTTTCCGGTCAGTCAGGTCATGTGTCGACGGATTATGAGGTGGTGAGCGCTGCTAATGGCCGTACGATGATCTTGACCCGTGAGACACGAGCGTGTAATCCGCCAGGGTTGTAGGTCATCGCGACGGGGTCTCTCGCTCTCCAAACAAGTAATAAAAGCGGAGACGCGACTGCAAATACGACGTAAATTAACGTTACCACATTGGCGAGCAACTCGAAATTTACGACAGTCGTAATATTTCCGTCGAAAGACACCTCGCCGCGATTTGCTTCTTCGATATTCAAATATATACTTGGATTATACTATAAAATTATATGAAAAAGAGGAGATAAAATAGTAATTCTTGATTAGAAAGATGCGGAGATTTTCTTATTAAAATTAAAAATTTATAAAATTCAAGTACGAAAATTTTATATAGAACTAATTAATATAATTTATACTATTTCATGTATAAAAATTAAATTATTTTCATTATTTGTTGGATCATATGGTAGCACATATACGTATACAAGTATTGGGAGGGTCAAGAATTTGGGTTTCCACGCGGATATGCGTAAGATAATGGATCTGAATCGAGTAAACAAACTTATTTTCTTGCCGACGCAATACGAACGATTAAAGAGTAAGCAGCTGTTTCGGATGGCAGACAAGGTGGTGCCGTCAGCTGACTAAAGGGATGGGAAAATAGAAACGAAGAGTCGCCCTCAGCCGTTTACTCCGAATGGGATGCTGCAAGGGAGTGATCTTTCGCATTCAGTGACGTCATCGACTTCGACGTGGCAGCTGTTGCCTTCTGACCGTGCCTACTCCAAGATTGATTGCGAGATTAGTCCAAGTATCTTCGCTAACGAAGGGGTTCCCGGCTTCGTGTCCGTATCGTTGGACTTGTCTTCCGTAAACGTGAGATACGGTCCCGATAGTTACTTAAAGAGTACGATTTTTCTATTGTAATACTTTGAATGCAGCGTCAGAAAATGTAGGATTAAAATCATCAACGAAAGAAAATTAAAAGATTGTCAATTGTGAAAAAATAATTGCATTATGAATTTAAATAAAATCTAAAAATAAAATTTTTACAGCCTAAAAGAAAGAAATTAGAAAATTAAATTAAATTATAAATAATAATTAAAAATAAAATTATTACAGCCTGAAAGAAAAAAATTAGAAAATTGTGGATCGTAAAAAAAATAATTGCATTATGAATTTAAGAATCTAAAAACTAAAATTATTACATCCTAAAAAAAGTTAAAGGATTGTCAATTGTGAAAAAATAACTACATTATGAATTTAATTAGGATCTAAAAATTTAAATTATTACGTCCTGAAAGAAAAAAATTAGAAAATTGTGGATCATGAAAAAATAATTGCATTATGAATTTAAATAAAATTCAAAAATAAACAAAAAATTAACATTATCCAAAAAATCCAAAAATAAGATTATTACAGCTTGAAAAAAAAAACTAGAAAATTGTGGATCGTAAAAAAATTATTGCATTATGAATTTAAGAATCTAAAAACTAAAATTATTACATCCTAAAAAAAGTTAAATGATTGTCAATTGTGAAAAAACTATATTATAAATTTAATTAGAATCTAAAAATTAAAATTATTACAGCCTGAAAGAAAATTAGGAAATTGTGGATCGTAAAAAAATAATTGCGTTATGAATTTAATTCAAATCTAATCATTGAAATTATTACAATTATTATTCAATTATAATTTTAAATGCAAAATATATTATACACTCTCTTCAGAGGTGCAGGATTGCATTTGCAAGTGAAAAAATGTTGAGATGCGTAGATTTTGGATGTAAAAAAAAGTCGAAAATTCTCAGCTTACCCGACAAGCGCGCAGAAAATCGAAACCTTCTGAAAACGACGCCGCCATCGGAGACGACGTTGTCGCTCGTTAAGAAGACGCTCGTTAAGAAGGCCACCACGAGCACGTGCGATTTCGTAAGATTTTTCAGATGTCCAGGTGACAAACGACGTGTCGTACGTGCGGGCGCGTCCCCCCGTGGATTTTCGCGGGTGTCGCGTCGCGCGCGAGAAATGAACCTGTTGCGGAGCTTTATGAGCGGCATTAACATACTTCGTCGTGTTTCGCGCGAGCTTAACTGCATCACGGACGGCGGAAATATTTCATTACATTAGCGCGAGGAACGTGAGGAAAAAAGTGACGGAAAGAAGCGCTTACGAATCGCCCCTCGCTCAAGATGTAACACAAATACAGGCGCAACTAAGGAATCCAATTTATAAAATTATCTACACATAATCTGTGCAATATATTTCCGCGAAAAATTTTTTTTCCGAAACCAAAGTGTCGATACATTATTATTTCGGATTCTTACAATTTTATTTTTCGACGAGAAGCCAATAGACAAGTAGATCTTTCTAAAAGTTGCGGTTGTAATCCTTTTAATGTCATATTTAAATTTAATTTTATCGTCATAATTATTGATATAATTGATTTATAGGAGATACAATCTCTCCTTCTCTATTTTTTAAAATAAAAATAGAGAATAATTATAAATTATAAATATTTTCCGAAAATACGGAAAAAGAGAGCAGTTGTCTACAGAAAAAAGTTCTCTTACACACCTGTAGATTAATTTAGTTGGAGAATCAAGTACATAATTAACACACAAATTAAGCGAGCGTCGCTAACGAATCCTCGACTTTTCGAAAATGTAAATGATTCGGTTTTAGCCTCGTTCCTTCCCGTTAAGAGCGATACCGTCGGTAAACTTGGCTGAAGCCTCAACTGACGCCATCATCCTCGCTCTTCCGTCCGAGGTATCTTGCGGACTTTCCCTCGTTAAGCCTCGCGATAACGTCGACGTCACGTTTTCGGCGGCTGCGGATGACGGCGAATTCCGGTGCATCGCTTCCGGTGCGCTTTGCGCGTGGATACCAAGCTGTGAAAATAATTGCGAGCCGAGACGAAAGACAGAGAAGACGCGGCAGAGGAGGAGGAAGGGAGGGGAAAACGGTTCCCAGGATTCGAATGGCTTCGTATGTCTCTTATAAAGGGAAGATTGTTCTGCCTCCATTCTCCGTTCGTGGCTGCGGGTAAGAGGAGGACGGGGGGGGAGGAATAGAGGGGATCATCTCGTCGTGGCTTCGCGAGGGGTGACTGAGAGGGATGCTGCCGCTGCATCTGCCCCTTCAGTGTAATGATATCTGAAAAAAGGACCGCCGCATTCAAGCAAGACTCCGGGCCATCAATTTGCCTCGTAAATAGAATTCGACGGAGCATGTCCTTTTCTCTCTCTCTTTCTTTCTTTCCCTTTCTTTCTCTTCTTCGATTCATAATGACTTTTCGCTATTTTGCGACGGAGTATTAAAATCTGACGAGTTTCCGTGCGAGCAGCAATATACTTCGTCTTCTAGTCTCATCGGCATTAATTTCAAAGTGAATCGCATCTTGGATAAGATGCACGATTTTTTTTATATATAAGTAATATATATTTATTTAGTGTGATTTTACAATAATGTTATATATATGTAATATTTGTTATTATATATGTAATTTTATATATATGTAATATGTTAATGTTATTATATATGTAATTTTTATTATAATGTAATTGTAATGTAATTGTTATTATATATGTTATTTTTATTATATATGTAATTTTTTATATATATGTAATATGTATAATGTTATTATATATGTAATTTTATATATATGTAATATATATTTATTTATTGTGATTTTACAATAATGTTATTATCGCGAAAATAATGTTTTTTTCTCAATATAAGATTAGAAAAAATTCTTTGAAATATACGTAAAGTTCAAGCTATTTCAGCTTGGCTTAAATAGAAAATATATACAAAGCAATATACCGGGTGAGTCAGTTAAAGTTTTACAGACTTATATCTCGAAAACGAAGTATTTTAGAGAAAAATATTTCAGACAAAAGTTGTATGGTTTTAAGGGGGACATAAGATGGTGTGATTAGACCTTGGATAGTCGTTTGAAAATCACGTGAAGATCATCTTCAATTTCTTAAGCGGAACCTTCTATTTTTATTGCATATTTTTATAGCTTATGTCGAGAACTTTCCAAAACACTATAATAAAATATTTTTTCATTGAATGCTTTTCGAATTAGGTTTGAAATAATTTCTTAATTTTATAGAAATCATAAAATATCTAGTAAAATATTAATTTTTCGATTATCTTACCTTAATACTTTTATGTACAAAATAATGAGAGGAATCAATTGGTGTAAAAAAAAACATATATTTGTTTCTAAGAAAAAATATATAATTTGCAATTAAAATTACATTTGTCTGAAACATTTTTCTCTAAAATTTTTCCGAGATATAAGTCTGTAACGCTTTAACTGACTCACCCGGTGTAGTAAAATATGCATTTGCACGACAAAATTCTTTCAGTTAAGCTACACAACAATATTTTTCTTTAAATTTTTTAGCCATAAAAATAAATAATCTGTGTACGAATGGCTAATGAATGAAAGCGATTACCATTATCTCTTTCCGTCTTGAAATATCTTCTATTCATGAGATAACAGACATGAATCTATAGGAGGTCGATCAAAGGAAAGCTTCGACAAGAACAAACAATGCTGACAGTTGAAAGATGGTTAACAGCGTTTCGAAAAAGGATTTTCTGGCTCTCAAATCGCACCGGGGTGTTGAAAAGGAAGAATGCTTCTCAAAGATGCAAAGAATCATAATACGTCTAATACTAAATAGAATATAATTAAATAAAAGAGAAAAAGAGAGGTGCGCATTGTCGTATAAAGAAAATTTGAATACATGCAAGAAACAATGTTTTCTAGGCCTTTGTTAAAATAATCTAGAGGAACATCAATTATTCGAAGTATTTTGAAGCTTTTGTACAATTTCCTTAAAATACAATAAAGATGATAAATTATAAGATGTAAAAATGTTAAATATTAAAAGAATAACAATTAATGTCGTTGAGAAAATTCTAACAATAAAAAATAAATAAATAATAAATTTTGAACGTGCTTTAAATATACACGTTATCGGAGAAACAATACAGCAATGGTATGTGCAGAAAGTTTTATCACGATTAAATGTATTTCTGAGAAAATTAATTTTGAAAATTGAAAAATTGATAACACATGGACTTTTAATAATTTTATATATTATCAAATTCATCTAGACAGTGATTATTAAAATATATATATAAAATACATTTTCTTTATTGAAAAAATAAAATTTATCCGGAAATTTTAAACATATGTAACTTTTTTAAATTATTACAAATTAATTTATTAAATAACATGTTGCAGATTTTTACATTTACCATATATATGATAATAGTCACATTATTGAAACTAGTTCGATGATATATGACACAAGTTCATTCGAGGGATTATTCAAGCCTAAAAAAAAGACATAAATATGTTATTAATATTTCAAATTTCAAAGTCAATTGTTTTTAAAACGACGAAAAGAATTCTGTTCTTTATTCTTTATTTGTTTTCGTACGAGAAATTATTTCTTTCGCGATTGTATGTTACATCTCTCTTGACGCACCCTCTATAAAAAAGTTACAATAACTTTTGGCTTTTACGAGTAAAGGGAGAACGGTGTTACCCATATCGAATGCTTTATTGATAAAGTACCGATAAAGAGCAGTCATGTCAGACGTATATTTGTCAATAAAATTCGATCACGATGCAAAAATGATGAGCACAATTACAGCGGCGCTCCGATTCCAATCGGAGATCGCAACGTCGATTCCTGCGAAGAAGCGAGACGAGATGCTCGTTTCAAGGGCGTTCCACATAATTCACGTGAAAAGAGCAAAATTGTGCGTTCGTCATGTTTAAACGCAGGGGGAGGCAGAGCGAGAGGAAAAGAAATAGAGAGGAGGGAGGGGGAGGAGGGTGCGGTGCAGTTCTCGACACCCTATATTTTGGTCTCATTTTACTAAAAGCCGATCGTATTTCACAATTCCACTCGTCGCAAGGACAATGCGCCTGCGTGCCGCTTTTCATTTCTCCCCCTCCTTCCCCTCCCTTTAATCTCTCTCTCTTCCTCTTCCGTCTCTCTTTCCGATTCGTTTTTTCACGAGATGTGTGCGTAACCTGACTTAGGGAACGACAATCTATTTCCCTGCGTGCTCTCGTTTTTCTGTTTTTTTTTTTTTTTACTACCGAAAAACCGCGCATTGAGACGCGGTCATTTGTCCGCAATTCGACCATAAATGGAGCCCTCAGCGGGGATGTTTACTCTCCGCGCCGAGTTTCTTCCCCCGAGCGCTCGTTTCTTTTTTCTTTTTTTTTTTATTCGTTTGCTGCTCCTTTCGGTGACGCTCCGCTTCGCGGGCGCACGATATATCGCGGCGGGTTCAAACGGCACGCACCGTGGAAATGTCGAAAAGCCGGAGGATTCGCAACGGGCCGCGACCCCTCTCGCGAAAATGCGCCGCTCATAATGGGATAAAAGAGGTCTGAGAAGCGCAAATATGTCGAATTTTGCGATACGATCCTCGTCATTGAAAAACGAAACCGAGAAATGGACACCACAAGATTCTGCTCAACGTACAATTAATTCTAAAAAATAATTAAAAGAATAATATTCTTTTATTGTAAAAAATAATTAAAAGAATATTTTTTTATTATTAATTCCGATTAAGATTAAGAGAAAAAATTGACGAAAGATTATTCTCTGATTATGATTAAATAAATTTACTTATTTTAGGATCTTAGGACATTTCATTCTATTCAGCGATTATACAGTGACCACTTAACAGTTTGCATTTTTATAGAAAAAATTAAACTTCTTTCATATTTACTTTATTTATTATTTTTCATTCTCTTTGAGATCGATTACATTTTATTCAATATTTTCGAATCTGTTTCTTGAATTCTATTTTATTTTATTTGTGAATAATAGATTATATTTATTAAGATTCTATTTTATTTTATTTGTGAATAATAAATTATTATTATTATATATGAATTATTACTAATAATATTTATTATTATTATATGAATTATTACTAATAATATATTTATGTTATATAGATTAGATTTATTTTATCATTTCTTAATTTTAATTTATTAGGTTTTCTGATTTCTGACATTCTGAATTTTATTTTAGAAAATTCAAAGAAACATCATGATATTCAAATCAATGATTAATTCGATTCATTTATGCTATAATTTATAGGAGTTTATCATATCCCCTTTTACTCCCTTCTCATTGAATAAAGTTTATTTTATATAACTTGTAATATTTATATGAAAAAGATTGATTAAAATTCATAAATATAACTTTTAAATTGCTACAACTCCAAAGAATGGCGTGCGCAAAATCCTACACCGACTAATCGACAAGCTGCTCTTTTCGAGACGGAACTTTCTCATAGAATCTAGAATTACATCGATCGCAGCAACGAGATAATCGTACGACCAGGAACGCGGACGGATGCGATAATTGGATCACTCGCCATCGTCGACCGGCTCAAGCCGACCAATAGGAGACGGTCGGCGTTTCGTTAAAAGAAAAAAGAAAAAGAAAAAAGTAGGAAAAGAACTCTCTACAATGATCCTGCGGAAGGACCTCGGCCGGCAGGGCATCGCGCAAGGGGGAAAATCGCGAGCGAAGAAGGGGGCAGAGGAAGAGAAATCGAATCAGACGAATCGTAGGACGAGCCGGACGAGGACACTTGAGGACGTACGAGGACACGACAATGGTGTCCGTCCATCCGACCGTCCGTTAGGAGCATCCTCGTCCAAGTCGACGCGTGGAGAACCGCTCGTACAGATTTGAATATTAATTTAGGGTCGTCGACAACGAGAGAGAGAGAGAGAGAGAAAGAGAGAGAGAGAGAGAGAGAGAGAAATGGTATAATGTAGGATATTGCCTCGGGGGCCAGTGGCAGGTCCGATGGAAGGAAGGAAGGAAGGAAGGATCCCCGTGTCCTCGTTATCCGTTGCTGCGGCCTGTTAATAAAGCGCCGTCCACCCCTGTCTCTCTCTCTCTATCTCTTTCTCTTGTCGGCCGGAATAGCGATACCGTGTAACGGACCGTACCCCTCGCGTAGCCATATTGTCGTTACGTGTCCACGTACGTGGACGAAGAAATTGCGTAACGGACGAAGGCGCTTCCTCGCGGCCGGGCTTCCACGAGCCGTCAGGTAAAATTACGTAACGGGCGGTAAAACACGGTCGTTACTTTGTCAGAGGCGTCCTGGCGCTGAAGAGAACCGTAAGATGCCGTGCGAAGGCTGAGCTGCTGAAAGGGTTAGTCAAGAATTTAAGGCCCGAGAAATACACTTATTTTTAAAGTCCCGTATTTTAAAGTACTGGCCAGCCGTAGAAATGCTTTCGCCAACAGGAACACACATCACATTTATCTCAATATTACAATATTAAATATAATATGTATATAATATATATAATATATATAATTGAAATATAATAAATTGAAATTAATAAATATAATATATATAATTGAAATATAATAAATTGAAATTAATAAATATATAATATATATAATTGAAATATATTTTTAAATAAAAAAATATATGTAACTTTACACAAAAAAATAACTTTCTTAAAAGTTTTTATAAACTATCTCAACACATATATATTATATCATAAATGTCTTGAGGAAATTATATTTTCTCGAATACAAAATTCTACAAATTTCGTATTCGAAATGTCATAGATCAAATGGATTTTAAACGTTTTCCATATCTCTTTAAAATATTTTCTTTTAGAGAATCCTTCACGATATAAAATTTACAGCTTTCAATAAATATGATAGATAGAGATTGAGAATTTTGTAGAAGGATTATCTTCCCGACGTTATTCTATGATTACGATATTTTTCGATTAGAATGTATAAATTAATGTGCTACGATTATTAATTTTGACATACGTGTTTTATATGCTATATAATATATGTTTTTTTTACGAAAAGGAGTGATGGAGAAAGAAGGAAATAGCGTAATGTACTCGAGGGAAGTTGGGTCTCTGGCTCCCAAACGTAGCGCGATATAACGGACTATTTTATGACCTGGATATTATCTGGTCATCGTTCCTGCGAGAGATTTATACAAGTGAAATCGACTAGAAACCACGGTTTCTTCGGATTATAGATAGGATAATATGTATGATTAGTATCTAGTGGAAGCCTCCCTTAAACTGTTATTACGTTCCGCTGAGAATATATATTATGGCCCTTTTGCAATATTAATAATTCATTCTCATATATATTTTCTCACGACTTGACGAATCCGGATATCTCGAAATGCGATAATAGTCGCATAATAACTACAGTAATTGTGATCGAAAATTGCTTCTTGATAAATTTAGATTCTCGTCGAATCAAAAATATAAATCCTAATTTTTCTCGCTATTGGTTGACAATGTTTCTTCATTTATTGCAGCATTAATACTATTTTTTTCATCAATTAAAAATGAAGCTTCTACAAATCAAACACATGCATCAGTAAAAATACGTCATTCTAGAATTGTCACAAGTAATTCACATTTTTTTTTAACAAAAATTCACATCTTTTCTCTAAAATAAATAATAATAATATAACTTGAAAAATATAATTTCAGAATAATTTTCCAAAGAATAATTTTTCAGTCTCGGAATAATTTATAATTAATTCGAAATAATTTTTCAGTCTCAATTTCAGAAAAAATTCACATCTTTTCTCTAAAATAAATAATAATAATATAACTTGAAAAATATAATTTCGGAATAATTTTCCAAAGGGAAACGTCAGATCACGGAATTCAATTCGAGTATCATTTCAGCACAAACGACAAAGTATGCAAGCCGAGGAGGACGTAATGTCACGTCGGAGGAGTCCATAGAATCCAAAGTCGCGACCATTAATTACTCCGGGAGTCTGACCACCGTGATCGTTAAGCGGCGAATCTGATATACTAATGATCAATGATCCATCGCGCGCCTATAAATAGTAAACGTGGTATTAAACGTTAAAGGCCGGGCCTTTCGTCGATCTCTCAAGGCGACCAGAGCGCGGCGAGATCTGATTGCTCTCGGTTCTCGGAAAGGCGAATTAAGGATTCCGCCGGTTTCGAGCATATACCACCGAGTATATTATGTATATCGGCGCGATGGTATCGCGGTGTCGTAATAACGACGTCTCCTTTAGAGCGATGGAGCGGAGAAAATTAACGTTCTCGAAATTGATTGAGTCGAGAATTATGCCTCAAAACTGCTCCCCCTCCTCTCCTTTCGTCCTCCTTTCCTGCCGTTACGCCTCTTATTCTTGTCGCCGCTTTTACAAAAGAACCGACACGCGTGGTCGATTCAGGGGGACCCGTCTCGCCCCCCGACTAAATCGAATAAATCGAATTATCATATTAATACCGACGCGTCGTCGCGCCTCTCATTGCTCACTTATGTCCGGGCTAATGTCTCCTAAACGTCCATAAATCTGCGATTTCGCGGCGACGCAGAATTTCGAGTCACGCGCGATTTCCTCTCCCCTCTTCCTCGTTTTTTATTCTATTCATGAAAGTCGATGACATTTAAACTTGACGTTCACGATTGTCGCTCCGAGAACAACCTCGCTTTGGGCTCCTACAATTTTTACACCCATTAAAAAATGGAAAGACGTATCCAAAAGTCGCACCAACGACTAGACATTAAACCTTCAATTTTCCCTGCTACAACTGCTTCTCCGGAATGCGAGAGTCTTGGTTCCTTGGCTGGCATTAGCGTTATTCCCTGGGCGAGCATAAGCGCGGGATCGAAGGAACCTCGGAGGATAACCCCAATTTGGGCGAGTTTGATCTTCGAATTCGAGCTCACCTCCGGGCGCGAGAGTCGAGTCTCGCACGCACTCGAAATTATTTCCCGGAAATTCACGCCGTTTGAGAGATCATTCCCGCGAGCGAGAGAAGAGGAAGGAGCCGGCTGGTGAGAGGAAGGGGGGAGGGGAGGGGCAAGAAAGCTCGCTTTTTTTCTCTCTCTCTCTCTTTTGCCTTTTTTTCGCAAGGCGAATACCGCGTCGTGAGATTCGAGCAATAATTCAATTAGTCCGGAGGATCTAGCGGCGTTGTCGCCATAATTCAAGGCGCGCCGCGCGCGAAGAGAAGCAGAAATAGAAGGAGAAAAGACGGGAGGGGTGAGAGGGAGAAAGGGGGCAGCGGCTACGAGGGCCCACCTTGGCATAAATTAGAAGAACAATGCGCGGGACACCAAGGTGGACGAGCGTAATGGCGTCGGACAGGGGTACTCGCGGAGGACGCTAATAATATAAGCCGCCGGTGGTGCTGCCGGCCGGAAGAAACGGACACGTCCGAAATTCATGCGCGTTACATATCACGTGTCCGCGACGGTAATTGGCCGCTGCTCTCTCGGTGCCGAGGGTTAGCGCGCTTTAATTCCGCGCGCTCTACGTGCGCGGCATCCGAGGCGTCGTTCTCGATAAACAGAACCGAGGGAAACAGGAGCGATAAATGACAGTTTGAGTAAAAATGAAGGGGGTGAAAAAAACGATGGCCAGATACTCAAAAACATCGTCTTGCAACTAGAGGAACGATTTTCTAGGTGCGCAAAATTAATTGAAGATGAATGATTAGCAATTATTATGTGATATGTTTTGCACTTGATCAATCCAAATGACAGAGACATAATTAATATTTGAAATTTTAGAAAGGAAATTTTTCCGTGGCGCCTACTCATGTTAAGGCTAATCATATTTGTCATAAAGTTTGAAAGGATCATTTCCCTAAGATTGATCTAGATGTGGTATAGAAACTTATATTTATCCAACTTGCAGATATATAATTAATATTTAGCAATGGAACCCTCTCTTAAATTTGCTACAAGATATTACTAGAATTTACTGCTATAAATTCTAATGCTACAATGATACAATCCTAGCAGAGTAAAGATAGGGATTTATGTAAAACTTTGCAACTTGACTGCGATAGGCAAAAGGGACACTGGACGCTTGGGAATAAAATTCTGGTCAGTCTCGAGAACGAATGTGAAAAATTCATTCGTAATATGCGCCGCCCATTGATTCTGTCGTCGCCCTTTTGGGAAATTAGAAAGGGGTTGGTCCCGTCACCGAAGAAGCCGCCGATGGTAGGACACGAACGTCAGGATACCCAGGACGACGGGGGATCGCGATTCTATTTCACTGGGAACCGTTATATTGCAACGTCTTCCGGAATTAAAACGCTTGGATTGTTTCCAACGCGCGTTGGACGGACGGTTGTTTCGTTTCTCATGAGGTGCCCAGGCAATTGGTGCCATATGGTTCAGAGAGAGTTCTCAATCTTTTTAAAAATTGTTCATTGATCTTTCAAACAACGTAAAAATATAAAAGATAAAACATGTCGAATAGATTTTTGTAAAAAATCCTCTCAAAGGGTTTTCTGGATATTTTTCAAATATTTTCAAAATTCTTCTTCTTCATTTTAGGGGTATCTCTGCCTAAGTCTAAAGTGTCTTATCATGAGTGATGGAATTTTGCATAGACTTATCATCGCTGATTATTAATCATCTGTAAAACTTCATCGAATGTTACACAATCCGAGTGTCCCAAGAGAGTTACACTTTTAAAAGTTGCACGAGGAAACTGGACACGTTGATCCCAGTCCCAATTGGGGCCCTTCGTGACCGGAGATGTGGGTCGAATGGGACGCGCGGCAAAACCGGTAGGGCCCGTGCCCTAGATTTCGGTCGATCGACTCGGAAGTTTCCGAGTGAAGTGTCCGAGAAAGAAAGAAGGGGGAAGAAAGGAAAGGTTGAAAAAAAAAAGAAAAGATTACAAGCCCGAGGTGGACGATGACCCCGGGGGTCAGCCGGAAGGGTCAGTGATGTCCGACCGATGACCCGGGGCCCGCCCTTACACTCCCGTGTACAATTATAAATGCATTAAATCCATCCCCCGTACAAGATAATATTTAAATCGCGCCGAGAGAGACGGGTTAAAGGACACCCCGCGCGCGCCACTCTTTCACGAAAGGGTGGACTCCGGCCGATTTTATTGCGTGCGCATTGGTGTTCGCGGTGCGCGCGCGATTTTATTGCGTGTACTTTCTGTTATAAATATTCACCCGGCTCCCTTCCCGCGCCAACACTGTCCACGAACAGTATCCTTGCTTTCAAACGAGGTGCAACCCAGAGAAAGACCGACCTCTCTGTCATTTATATATGTGCGCAAAGTGCAAAGGATGAGGATGCGTGAGATCGCTCCTTGGGAATTTAGATCGCAACATAATGTATAATTATATAATATAATAATATAATAATAATAATAATATGTTAATAATAATAATAATATATAATAATATTAATATATTAATATAATATATAATTTGCAAAAGTGATGCCAAACTGTAATTCAAACTACTTGATAAGACCATCGAATCTAATTCGAGCTCTAATTTGCGTAATAAATATTTTTTCGCATATTTCTAACAATAAAGATACATGATATTTATATGTAATAATTTATCCATTTTTTAATTATAGTTTATTTTAATTATATATTATATAATGTAATATATATATATGAATTAATTTTCACGAAATGTCTATTGACGACGCAGAATGTTTCCTTTTGTGTAGATGTAACTTTAGAGAAAATTCGATAACACAATAGAAATTTAGAACTTTATAAGAATATAGATTTTAATATGACTTGATAATATTTGCTGTCTTTTTGGCAGAATTATTTTGTAAATAAAAACACTGATCAAAAAGAATTTAATCTTTCACATTTTTATTATATAAGATTTTCGAAATTATAACATATAAAACAATTGTAAATAAAAAAATATAAAATTCTGTTGTTCTGTAGTTTCTACATAAAATTCTGCAAACATTATAATATAAGAGATCTAAACAAAAAAGAAAAAGTCTTTTCAAAAAATAAAAGTAAAACGATTTCGTGTAATTACTTCTTGTATTTCTTGAATTAATAAAAGAACGCGATTACAAAATATGTATATACATAATCGAGCGTAAGCGATAAGCGTTGCATTTTTTATTGCGAGTGCAGTGTGAAAAATTTGATTACGTCGTTTATTTATACTTGTGTGATAATATAATATTTGTTTTGCAATTGTTTTGTCATTAAACGATAAAAATGTTGACTGGAAGAGTATCGCAGCTTTAACCCTACGTGTAATATTGTGTTTTGCATCATACACTATCACATCATATATTGTTATAATTAATTTTTCTCATAAAACATAAACATAACATGTTATTTCCAAAATAATCTGATGATTTTCTTTTTTTCATATTACTTATTTGCATGTTTATCATTTAATGAAACTGAATTTTATCAACAAATTCTTACGCGTTTATACAGGATAAACACAAATGACAAAGAGTGCTATTTTGCAAACATAAAGTAATCATGAAACAATAAATTGACTCATGAATGGAATAATGAACTCGAGTTGCAGCATTTAATTCATTTCATCTTTATTCTTCTGTAATATACATCAGAATAAATAATTCCATTTAACTAATTTTTATTTAATTATTTACACAATCTCTCTAATTTCCACTTATCCACCTTAATCAACTTGTGCATCCCTTATGATTTTTGATACTAAATATTAATTTATTTTCTTTTGACATTTGACTTTTATATAATTCTGATACTATTTTTATTAGGGTTGCCTTTTTGATATTATTGTTGTTTGATTGTGATTCAGTTACACTCTTTACTGTTACAACTTCACTGTAACTATATCGCACACCCCGGGAGAACCGACACGTCCCGAGATACCTGATAAACTCCATACGTCCGTGTATAAGTGTATCTACCTGCAGGCGGACGGTCAGTTGTCACGGCAACAATAAGAACTTGTCAGAAGCGAAACTAAAGAATCGTTAACGGCGTTTACCGTTTTATTGCGTGTGTTTTCCCTTATAAATTCTCCGGGGCAATCTAACCCTTCCGCGCCAAGGGGCTACACCCGGACGGAAGGTCCGAAGGCCCAGGAGGATCTCGCATTACAATAAGAAAAGCCGAGAAAAGGAGAGATATGGAGCGTCGGGCGAAATGATTTCTTTACGCGCACCGGTACGCATGGAACGGAGGAAAGACGGAGGGACAGGTCGGAATCGGACAATGAGATTCGCGGCTGCACGTTGCGTCTCACCTCGAATTTACGGTGCGTGGCTTAAATAAGGTCCGCTCGGGTCGTTCGTTGCCAACGCATTGCGGACAGACGTGCTATTTGCATTTGCCGGTCTGTTTTTCCCCGACGGGATCTTTGGCTCGCGAAAGAGCGCCGAGGAAATCGTTAATACAGCTTGTCGCTATTTTTTTATTTTTTTTTATCGTGTTATCGCGTCAGGTCGTCATTTTGATCGGCTCTTTTTTATTATCTCTCGTCTATTATTATTATTAATATTTTCTAATAATTACACAGGCCTGTGAAATTTGAGCTTTTGTCAGTTACAAAAAGCAGAGTAGGTGAATCTGATAGATTTTGTGACGCTGAAAACGAATCTGGCCGCAGAATTTCCCCAGCACGTCAGGTTTTTGAGTAATTTGTAGTTGAATGGCCCAAAAATCGCTATTTTGGCCAATTTCATGAATTTATTGTGGGGAAACCAAATTTTTTGAAATATTTCTGTCAATGGCATCGTATAGTACTCACTTTTATCTTTCAAATCCACTTTCGATTACCGTCGCACGATTTTTTTTCGCTCAGATATACAAGTTATAAGACCGGTCATGCACAGGGATCAAATAAGCCATTCTAAATCAACCGTGCCGTCTCTCTATTTCACTACGAATCAAAATTAGGGTAAAAACATACATTTTTAAATACTTTCTGTCACCTTTTGAAATTAAAAATGGCCCATCCAATATGGCGGATAGAATCACAATAAAAAGGCATAAAATTTAGAAAAATTTATCAAAATGTGTAACAACTGTATTAGATATTTATTTACAATACTTTTTTGGGCAATCGAACCTGACATATATCAGTCTTTTCAAATTTCAAGATGATGGATCTACCATATTGATGTCTATGTAAATTTTCTTTAACGTAAATTTTCTTACAACTTCATACTTATATATCTCAGCGAAAAAAAATCGTGCGGCGGTAATCGAAAGTGGATTTGAAAGGTGAAAGTGAGTACTATACGATGCCATTGGCAGAAATATTTCAAAAAATTTGGTTTCCTCACAATAAATTCATGAAATTGGCCAAAATAGCGATTTTTGGGCCATTCAACTACAAATTACTCAAAAACCTGACGTGCTGGGGAGATTCTGCGGCCAGATTCGTTTTCAGCGTCACAAAATCTATCAGATTCACCTACTCTGCTTTTTGTAACTGAACCTCGCAGGCCTGTATTATTGTACATTGCCGCGACATCTTATATTGTTCTTTGTATTTCTACACTTGAGGGGACCTGCCCAAAGCATTAATAAAATGTTTACCAATTGTGTCTTCAATTCGTCCAAGAATCGGCTCGAGGTGAGAATCGATGGATTTGGCGTTAAATGCGCGATGTTGCCTCTCTCTTTCTCTCTCGGCGTGGTTTGTAAAGGAGAGACGGACGGATCGATCCGTCCGAGGAATCGGTCGTTTCTATTCGCGGCAACAACGGCACCGCTTTCGGGGTCCAGGCGGCGGCAAGATAAGGGAACATCCACCGCGTCGCCCCGGAATATCGATCCGAATCCCCGATTCAATTTTCTACGCCCCCGACGTAGCGCAACGGCGAAACGGCATGCATTAAACATCGTGCATCACGCATGCCGGCGCACTTGATCCATCGGGCGCGACGTCGGGTATAAATGCGTCCGTCAGTCAGAACGCGATATATCACGGGTGTACTTATGATGTACTTTTGATATATTATCGGTCGATCACACAGCACACACTTTGCCTTCTCGATTTTAAAGATGGATCGATATCTAGAGGAGTACTTAATGTTAAAATAATAACGCTGGAACGCTGCTCTCGCACAAACGTATGATTGAAGCAGAGATGTTAGTCCGGTTAGTTCTTTTTTTAATAAGGGAATATTAACATATGTGTGTCGATATTCATCGATATTAGCTATTGAATCAGGAATAATTCATTATGCAAAGAAGAGGACGAGACATCTATGTAATTAATTCTCTCGCGTGACAAGTTTTATTTTATAAGAGGTTTACGAACGCAACTTGTCTGAGTAAATTGTTATCGACATCTCTCTTTAATTCAATTCAATTTGCTTTTTTGCTTCTCTATTAATCTTTCTACATAGAACATGAATTCTTCACATTGTCATTAATTATCATCTCAGTATTTTACAAATATAAATATAAATATAAATATATAAAAAAAGTTCAAGAATATATTTATAAAAATAAATTCAAGAATAAATAAAGATAATTTAAAAATAAATATATTTATAAGAATGAATTCAAGAATAAATAAAATCTGTTTATATAAATAAACAAATTTTATTTATTCTTGAGTAAAATCTGTTTATATAAATAAACAAATTTTATTTATTCTTGAATTCATTCTTATAAATATATTTATTCTTGAATTATCTTATTTTATCTTATCTTATATAAAATATATAACCAAGTTTTATTTATTCTTAATTATTTATTTCGCATAATCTCATTTTTCCCAAAGAAGACTTATTACATAAAACTCAGGCTTTGTAATAGAGCTTCTTTTTCACATTAATATAATTAATAAATATAATTAATTATTATAATAAAATTAATATATATATAATAAGATATAAATCTAAATTTTTATTTCACTCTAATAAAATAAAAATTAATCGTTTTAAAAAAGATACACCGCACGATTATGCTATTCTCGTAGATCTTGCTTGAGTTTTTAGGGTTCCTTATGTTAGTAAAAGCCGTCTCTTGATCGATTCCATAATCAGTTCGCATTATTATCTCGGACGCATATTCGCGGACGCGAACATTCACTAACATACACATACACTCGCTCGTTTCTACGCACACGCGCATCCGTTTTCTATTCTCCTCGAGAGGCGCGGCGGTTTGCTCTATTATTACACGAAATTGCCTGGGAAAACTTTCATTAACTTGTCCGATGCCTAATTCATGAGAGACGGACCGACGCGATACCGTATAATCCGCGCCCGAGGCGCCCGCGCGCGGCGCCGTAAACGCGGCGGGGGCGAAAGGGAAGGAGGGGCTGAGGAGGACGCGCGGGGAGCGGAGGAGAGGACGCAATCGGCGAAATGATTTCGGCGGTACCGAAATGAAATAAAGATGATCCCGCGCCCGGCGGTCCTCTGCTAATGCGATGGCTGCGGGGGTGGAATAGAAAATCGATCCCCGCGCGCGATTTCTATAAAAACGTCCGCGCGTTCCTTCGCTTATTCGGCGAGTCATCGCGTTGACGTATCTGTCAATCTGTCATTCCGCGTGCTTTCGCTATCATCGCGAATCATCGCGCATTGACGTTTATTCGCGGTCGATCAAATGTCTGTTCGAGTTAAAAGAATTTATAAGTCGCGTCTCGAAAGTCAATTTAAAATAATTCGTTATATATTCCATATATATATGTATATAAAATAATCACACACCGCAATTATTATATTTCTAAATTAAACGAATTATTTATATTTATGAATTTTTTTAATTTTAAAGTAATAGATTGTTGTCTTTAATTCAATTAGATTTTCCCAATCCTTTATATAAATCATGAATTTTGCACGTTGTCATTAACAAGAATTATTATCATCTTAATTTTTTTACAAAAAATATATGTATACATACGTAGATTTCGTTTATTCTTTATTAATATTTATTTTATTTATTCTTCCATTTTTCTCGGGGAAGCAACTTATTATGCGAAAATATCGTCGAAAAAACTCTAGCATCACCGTCTATTTAATTGGAAGAACAAATAACGAGACTTGTCAATTAAATTAAATTAAATTTGTCCGAGGAATACCGGGTCTTAATAGCGTTTCGAATCGCCTCTTTCCTGCCACCTAACCGACGTGACGTCAATCACCACCTATTGTTCGATCCGACTAAACCCGACCGAGGCTTAGACCGAGGTATCTTCTGTGGTTTCTTACCTTGCCGACAAATACCGACGTCGAACAATCGTCGGTTTTCGTTGCCGTCATCAGAGAGAAGACTGAGAGGTGTTATGGCCTGCTTTTAGGTGATCCTTGAAAGCGATACTCCCTCTGTGGACATTAAAAACGTGGACATGAACTACAAAGCCAATGTCCACGAATATTCTCAGACATATAATGTGCACAATTTCTGGTTTTGTTCCGTGCTATGTGCACGAAATGCCGGTATAAATTAGTAGTAAATAAATTATTCAATCGCGAAAGATACTGTAATCTTCCAATGTAATGTTCAAACATGAAATAAATATTTTTCTATATATTCATTGTCATATTTATATATTTTTATTTACAAAAAACAAAATGCCTGCTGTGGGATAAAAACATTTTTAACCGTATTTTTATAAATCATCTTAATTAGCAGTAAACTGATATTTATCAATCATTTTTTAAATTATTTAAAAATTTAATTATTAATACATGTATAGAATTTGTTAAATTAATCTGATTCTTCTGAAGATTTTATAATTAAGATGTCAAAAATATAGATCTTGCAAAATATTTTAAATGTCTCTTGCTTTGTATAAAATATAAAGAATTCATGTTCCATTCTAATATAGCCAACATTATTTATATATTTTTATTATAATTTTCATACCAGCCTAATATTTTTAAGCTTAATACTTTATATAATACAATGTACTAAATTATAAAATTTAATATAATTACAAAATAGTATTATTATTAATACATAGATTGTATGGACACTGTCTTTTAATTTCTTTTAATCATTTCCAATCACTATGCATTTCTATCCAATATATTCTCTTCTTCGACTTCTTGGATTATTATGGTTTATTATTTATTCCTTTGTGTTAACATCATAAGGATTATCATCATTTGTCATGCTTATTCCTTCCTATGGAGTCCATCGGAATACTTTCTATGGACATTTGTTTTCGGGTATAGGTATTCAAATCACTGTAGTTGCCTTTTTCTATTTTCTCGATTATTGTCCCTTTTTCTTTCATTTTATTCAAAAATATTAATAGAATTAATATAACATATTTATATAATTTTGGTATCTCGCTTAGTCTGACTCTTCCCCTTCGATCTGTCCGGCATGGCTGACCCGTACCAGTAATTACGGCCGGAATTCATAATTCACTCTTATATTTAAGATCGTCTTAAGTAAGTTGGAATATAACTATTTTACTAACTAAACGGAATCTTAAGAAGCAATCTAGATCATACTTAAGATTATCTTAAATATAAAAATAGTCTATATGAATATCGGCGTACGTTATCGCCGGCGTAGCTCTCAGGTTCATTAGAGTACTCAAACCTCCCCACCCGGCAAATGCCTTCGTTAAGGTAGAGATACATCGAGGAGGAAAAATTTTTTTTATTTTATTTTTATTTTCTTTTAATATAGGGTTTAATACAGAAGTTAAAGTAAAATATAATTCGGAATTTAATACAAAATAATTTATTACATGGAATAATTTATTACACGAAAATGTCCAAAATATACGTATAATATAAAATTTACTAAAAATTTTTACATAGTCCAGACGAGACCGATTAGCGAAGATTAATTACGCGACATTTATTATTAATAATAAATATGCAATAATAAAATTTAATAAGTTTTATATAACGTAAATAATCGTGATCAAAAGAGTCGAATTGATCGACGAATCGAGAATTGATCAACTTTATCAATAATAAAATTATTGATCGTTTCTTTGATTGTAAAATAAAGTATTTGCATTACTGGCGCATTTTGTGTAGATTATCAATGGAAATATTCAAAACAAAAAGATAAAATCTTCGATAAAAGCTTCGAAATCAACAATTAAATTACTAAATAAATCGCGATTTAAAATTCGTGAAAAAACGCGACGAATAAATAAATCGACAATAATCGGAATATTCGATTACAAGATACGTATAATTTTTATAATATGATAATCGAACCATCAATAGACAAACGCGCGACATAATTATTATCACACAAATGATGACACACGAAGATATTTTGATAAACATTTGTGGTCTGTATTGTTTATGAACATAAAATTCACTGTCCGATTTATTTGTGATTAATACGCGACTTTATACGAATTTCGCGATTGATAATAAAATACATATCCTATATCGCGCATGATTAGCCAAATAAAATAAAATGATCTTTATAAGCTTTAAAATATAATTAAAAAATCACGTTATCGCCACGTTTAATAGAGAATTGAATGATTTTATCAAGGTCCCTCTAATAATCAATGTAATAATAGAATTTAGTAAGATTTATATAGTGTAAACAATCGCGATTAAAACAATCATTAATAAAGTTATCGACCGTTTTTTTATTATAAAAAAAAATATTTGTATTACTAGTGCATTTTACGCGGATTATTAAAGATAATATTCAAAGATGTGGAAAGATAGACAAAGCTTCGATGTATAAGTCAACAATTAAATTATAAGATAATATTAAATTATAAGATAAATCGCGATTTAAAATTTTCGAGAAAACACGACGAATAAATAAATCGATAATATTCGGAATATCCGATTGCGATATGTGTGTATATCTTTTATAATATAATAATCGAAACGCCCTCAATGAGATATATATAATAAACATTATTATCGCGCGCGATATAATTATTATCACATAAATGAAGATATTTCGATAGACAATTTGATGTCTGTAATGTTTACGAATATAGTATTTACTGTCTGAGTCATTTGCGAATCTTTATAAGATAAATCGCGATTTGAATTCATGCAAAAACGCGATGAATAAATAAGTCGATAATATGTGGAATATTTGATCGATACGTATAATTTTTATAATATAATAATTATGGCTCTCAATAGACACGAGCGTGATATAATTATTATCACGTAAATATAGAAAATCGAAGATAATTCGACAAACATTTCAGGTCTGTAAAAATATACAATTCACCGACCGATTTACTTGAGAATTTTTATAAGATAAATCGCGATTTAAAATTCGCGATAAAACGCAACGAATAAATAAATCGATAATATTCAAAATATTTAATTGCAGATACGCGAGACCGGTAATCCGGTGATATACCGGTAATCCGATAAAAAGAGGAGCTATCTTAAAAATGGAGAACGATTAATATCTTGTTTCTACATCAGATTTCGCAAGATCAATCTGCGAAGAAAAGTTAAGTGATCCATTGAACGTCGGGAACTTCACTGTAGGAGGGAACGAATCCTGGATCTTCCCGGACTATTCTCGATACCAATGTGTGTGTGTGTGTTGATTTCAGTAATAAATCAACAACAACTATCCCTCGTCATTATCTTCAATTCACGAAATTGATATTCACGTCAGAAAACATGTTCTTCCATTATTAAGAAATATATTTCTTTATTGAAAATTAAATGGATATAACGATCTTTTTTTATAGAAATGTGATTACGAACGATTATATTTATAAATAATAAAATACATGCATTATTGGAGTTTGTGTTAAATGTGCGAACACATATAATTTGGGGTACCGTTCGCGCGCGCGAGACGAATCGAACCCCATATCAGCAAGATTTAAAAAATTTCAATTCGAACAGTGTGCAAAATAAAATAAATCAAATAATTTTAAACAATTAATTCTGGATTAATTCTCTAGATTCTTATTCTTATAACGTTTAAATTAATAATTTCTTTTCTTTTAATCAATATCTTACTGATATAGGGGTACCTATTCGACTTATCTCGAAATTTTTAAGTATTCGCACATTTTATGTAACATTCATGTATAATTTCGCGTATATATAATATATAACATTAATAAAAATTATAAAAATATTTTGGATACGTTAATTTGTGCATGTATTTTATTATACATATATATATAAAATGATATATATCTAAAAACTAATATTTCTCAAAATGGCGATGGATGTCCAATACCTGCAAATAGTTTCTTAAAAGAAACTAAAAATTAATGTTAATATTCCCAGTACCTAGAAATAATTTTTCAAAAAAGACAAATTATATTAATTAAAAATATATTCGTTCGTAATCATTTTTATCAAAAAATTAATAAAAATTAATTACAATATGAAATTATAAAAAAAAAAGAATTTATACAACGCTATATCCATATTTAAATACTATTAAATCTTTCTGGCATTAGACAATAATAATAATAATCCTAATAATGATAGAACATTTTTAACGAAAAGAAAAGAAAAGATACATTTCTCTCATCTAAATATATATTATTTAAATTAATTCGACGTTAAAGAAGCGTATGGCGTTCGTCGTTGAATTACTACCGAAATCATTGTTTTCGGAAATTACCAGGAAAACCTGGGATTAGTTCCAATCTTACAATAAAATTTCCCAATTTTTAACAGGGCACCAAACTAGACGTCGCGAATGGATCTCACAAGAACCGATGAGAAATAATTCTCCTTGATGAAAATCGTTTCGACTCCTCGGCGGTAAAAGCCACGCAATTTTCATTAACGTTTATTTAATGAAAAGAACAATGATAACTCCTTTATTAAAACAATCTCGTCTAAGAACGCGAAAAGAACGCGGGAAAAACACGGTGTTTTCGCAACCGTAATTTATTAATTTATTTATGAATATTTTCCGATACGAAATTCGTAAATACAAATATAACTGAAAAAACAAATTATTAAATTCATAATAATTAACTCGCGATTCTATATAATATCGAAGGTAATCGTTAAATTTTTTGAAGCTAAAATTTAATCGTTGACTTATTACATCGAATCTTCACACTCTTATTCGATATTTCTTTATATTTAATTAACACTATTTAGCAATATTATCTGATGGGGACAGCGATAAAATTCTTTTGTTAAAATGACAACCTTGTATAAGAACGCGAAAAGAACGAGCACGATATTTTCGCAATCATAATTTATTAATTTATTTTACGAATATTCAGTTTCGCGCGATATAGAATTTATAAATATAATAGATAAGTTTAACGGAAAGCATATCATTAAATTTATAATAATTGACTCGCGATTATGTAACGAAGGAGTTTGTCAAATTTTGTAAAGCTTATATTTAATCATTAATTTAGCATCGAATTTTTATATTTTATATAAAAATTTTCCGATTTTATTAATGACTCTTTGATATGAAAATACAAACAGTTACTCTTTTGTGAATATTTCAAAAATATATATTATAGAAACAAATACTTTAATTTAATGAATTACTATTATGTCAATTACTATTATGTAATCATTATACGTATACTTTCGATAATTTTTCGTGTAATTTACGTAAGAATTTACAATCATAAATACAATTTCATATAATATAATTATAGTCATAATTGTATTGTATTTTACAATTAAAATATCAATATTAGATTATAATTAAAATACAATTATAACTATTTACAATTTACAAATTTATGATGCTATCAATGTCAAATAATAATATTCAATTTATTCAAATATTTAATAACATCAATAATTTGATATTGATAGCATTAACATTTGAATTTAATATTTAACTTGATACACATATATTTTTAAGTTTTAAAATAAAATATAACATGTTACGATATTTCTTAAACGTTAATGCAATTTCTTTAATATTCCTGAAGATAATTTTGATAATTTAAATTTCATTTTTAAAACATTTTTATTTTAAAACATGTTATATTTATTTTTACAATATTTTTAAAAATAAATTCAATTTAATTAAAATAAATTTATTTTACCCCTAAGATTATTGGAATATTAAAGAAAGAATGAATCTTACCTAATAGTCCTAACAACCCTAGTATTAAAGAATTCTAATGATCTTAATAGCCCTAACAACCCTAATATTAAAAGAAGAATTCTAATGATCTTACTTAATATAGCCCTAACAACCCTACTTCCTGATTAACTAAAATTATTCGAGATTTGTGGAACCTATTTCTAATCATCACCTAACCTAATCATGTATATATTTTAATCACGTGCCCTAATCGCGTGCCCTAACCGCGTACCCTAACCGCGTACCCTAACCGCGTACCCTAACCGCGTACCCTAACCGCGTACCCTAACCGCGTACCCTAACCGCGTGCTCTTCAGGCCAGTTGAACCTACCTTTCGTTGATCCTGGCCATTTTCTTTCTCGATCTCTAATCAGAGATCGAAAAAGGAGATAAACTCCTTCTTTTGCCGGATAATTACCGGCAAATGAGCGTGAAATATTTACGCTCATTTAGTAACAATCGTTCCATTTTACGATCGTTCGTTAAATATTTAAATATAACTTTATTTTAACTGAAATAAAGCCAAATTACTACAAATTTCTATATATTTTATATTTTGTAATAAAATATAAAATTAATTTGTGTATAATTTTTATCATATTACAAATTATTTAATTAATTAATCATTTGACTTTATATTAAGTTAAAGTAAAGTTTAAAAACAATATCTACAAACAAATTCTACGATGAATGAGCTATAAGGAATTAGAAGATAAGTGCGCATTGTAAGAATAAATTAGCATAAGAAATTGATAAAATTGATAAAATTATTAATGCATGTTCTTTATTTAATAAATTAGACAAAATCTTTACCAAAAAAATCTTTTCTTGATTTCTTCTTTTTTTAATTAATATTTCTATATATTTTCGTAATAGATGCAAAGCATTTCGAAAGAACTTATTAAAATTTATTTAATTTAATCCATCCTAGCTCATTCATTTTAAGGCAACGGATTTATCTACAATCTACAATCTACATCTACATTGACATCTGCAATCTTTACGAATCCGTTACCTTAAAGTTAAAAAAAGGTTTTCTCACTCACCGACACTGATGCGCAACAGCGGAGTTGTTGTTATCGAAGCTAGTTGTCTGTAACATACAAATATGAAATTCATTTATAATAATGCTCACAAAATGCAATCAATATTTAAAAAAATTTTTATCGCGCGAAATTTTATATCCGATGTGTAAAATAATAAGCAGATAAACACGTATGGAAAAATTTTATAAATTTTTGAAACTGTTTTTTAAATAGAAAATTTTATATGACTTATAAAAATCTTTCTCTTTAATTCATTTAAATAATAAGATCGAATTATTGTTCGTTTATAACAAGTTAACGATTTATAACAATTAATATATAAATAATAATATTCACCATCAGGTTGTTCCGCCGGTGCAGGATGCCTCTCCTAGGCCTGCTCCTCCTCTCAGATCATCAGGGTTGTTGCATCGATCTATAACATACAAAAGAAGATTCCAATGTAGCAGCGTTCAAAATAATTAATATTTCAAAAATTATTGTATACATTGAACTTTATATTCGATGCATATAATAATAACAGATTAATAAAATAATTCTATAAATTTTAAAAAACATTACTAATAATTCTCTTATAACTTTATAAAAGCTTACACCTTTACAAGATTATAGCTTTAATTTAAAAATCTTTTTCTTTAATTCTCTCTTATTTAAATATAAATAAAAACATCAAATTAATCGTTGCGATTAATTGTTTAATTTAAATTATAATAAATATATTTAATATTTAATATATAATTACAAATAAATAAATTGCTTACCAGAAGGTTGCTCTGCCGGAGCCTGATGCCTCTCCTAGGCCTCCTCCTCCTCCCAGTCTTAGACGCGCGATACTTAACGCGGCACTCCCGCACTCACGAGCGATATTTTTATATCGCTATTTTCGCTATTTTACGCGCGATACTAAACTTTCCCGCACTATTTCGGTACGATAAAAAATTTTCTATTTGATCGCGCGATGTATATACTTAATACGTATATACTTTGAACGACACTCCCGGTTTCGGTACGAGCGAAAATCCCATTTCACTTACGAGAATCAACTTCGAGTCAACCGGTCGGGATTGCAACGATACAACGAGCAAGGACTAAGCCCAAACCGGAAAGAAGACGAAACGATTGACGGAAATAGAGGAAAATGAAGTTCACCAACTCTTTTTCGCGCATAATTATCCTATCTCGTATCGAACCTGGACCTGCTAAGCACGATTTCAGGTGCTTCGCCCGGAACACGAAGTTTCCCGCAATGCAGGATATGGCTACACCAGGCTGGTAGACGGCAAAAGAAGAGGATACCCACATTTTTTAAATGCTAACATTCAGCAATTTAGAAAATGGGGAGGCAACCCCTTTTACCGAGCGAAAATCGTGCCTAAGGGAATCCACTCGACTCCTCGACAGGGTTAACACACGCAGTGCGTGTGGCTGTAGACGAGCAAAGAGAAGGGACCCATTGACGACTATTCCGAGCAATCGATCGAGTTCTAACTAATTCGGGCCGAATCACTTGACGAAGCACGAAGCAAGAGTGTACGTTGCATAGCAACGTGTGCAAACTCGAAACATCCCAGTTAGTTGGCATCGAAAGTAGAGACTCGTAACAATAAATGAAATTGGGATTTTATAGGAAAAGTCCAAAAGTTCCGCGAAAACGCGACGACGCGAGAATACTACAACGCGAAAACGCGGTAACAAAGCGCTTGCCATCCGCGGCACGTTGACGGCACCGACGACGCGAAAGGGTACTTAGCTTCCCATTCAGGCACCTTAAGATTTATCATAAATAGAAAAATTTAAAATAAACCTCAAGGCACCATCCAAGTACTAAGCCCTCCCACCGCGACAAGGTGTACCCCATGGGAGAGTTATATTATATATAATTTTATATATAATATAATACATAATTTGAAATTTATTTTGTAATATAGTACATAAATTTAAATTCGCAAATATAAACGATAAATAAAAATATAAAAGATAAAAGAAAATCTATTATATAAAGCAATGTTCAAAATAATTGATTTTAAAACTAATTATTGCGCGCAATTAATTTTTACTTTTAAATAGATACATTTTAATGTTATAAATTGCGTAATTACAAAATAATTTATATTTCTTATAGATATAAACTTTTAAAAATATGATAAATAAAAAAATTTCTATATTTTTACATATGAAATATTTAAATAAATATATTAATATGAAATGTTTTATAAAATATAAGAAGTATCTGAAAATATTAATTAATAAAAAATTTTATAAATGTTTTAATTATTTTAAAATAAAATGGAATATTTTTTATAAGTATATGTATTATATATGTTACAATTTAAAATCACTATTGAATTACTATCATAAAGAAATAAAACGAAACGAGAAATATGTATATTTTGAATATATATACTATTGATAAATAATTTATATATAATAAATAATGAATGATAAATATTTATATATAAAAAATAATGAATGATATATATAAATAATTTATATAAATGACTTACATCATATCTTATCCATTTCCAAAACCTCCTTTTTTCTTTTGCTTTCTTCGCTTTTTCCTCGTCGGCACTTCAATCCTCCTTGCACTCATTTGAATTCCTCGTTGCACTTACACTCATTCACGAAAAGTTCCTCGTTACACTTGCAATTGTGTTTAGAGAAAGAATTTGATAATATATGAAACGTCTCACATCACTACTTTACTGTTCGAGTGCCACTGTGCGAATGATCGTAAGTCAGAAACATTACTACGCGACCGCAGTACTGTTTATATCATCAAGGTCGGCTATGTAAAGAAAGAATTTGATAAAATATGAAACGTCTCACTACTTTACTGCTCAAGGTTACTGTGTGAATGACCGTAAGTCAAAACATTACCGCGGTACTGTTTATATCGCCAAGATCGATTTATACTATGTTATTGTTATAATTCATTATTGAAATATTCTGAGTAATTGCCGATTAAGAAAATTTAAAACATTGGTCCAAATTTATTTAATTCTAATAAGTATTGTTAGGGAAATTATTATAATAAGCATCAATAATCAAAAGATCATAATAAAATTAATTGTTTTATCCCCTTTTATGTGTCCCCTATTTTAATTTTTATTCGCATTAATTAATGATTGTGATTCGATAAAGATTTATCGTTGCCATATAGTTTCATGTCGTTTATCAAAAGATAATTAATTTTTAATTATTAATAATTGTATTAAATTATGTTTCGATACTAATCGTAGTCGTGCTTATAGAAAAAAAATTCGACAATATGCGAAGCGTTTCGCACCACTATTTTTTTATTGCTCGAGTATCACCGTGCGAATGATAATAAAGCCGTGTAACATATTAACGATAGCGCGATATTGTTTATACTGACAAGGTCGAACATCGTGTTATTGATAATTCGCGTTGCCGAAATATTTTATGTAATATGAAATATACACGCGCGGAATATTAAATTATAGAAGTATTTTAATTTAATGATTAAAATTAATTGATTATTTATTAAACAATTCATCACTAAGCCTTTCGTTATGCTAATTATTTGCATCTATAATTCGATTGTTTTACTTTGTGTTCTCTCAAAATTCAAATTATATTTAGATTGTCAAGTAGAACGATAAAGTAACACGGATGAAATATATTTGACTCTAAAGAGTAAAATAATAATTATTGTCCGTAAAGATCGCAACCATCGAAGTGATTATTTAATATAATGGATTCTTATAATTTAATCAATTCTCGATTAAATTGTATATTGTTTAACAAGGATTGAGAATATTTAAAGCATTGGTCCAAATATATTTAATTCTAATATTGTTAAAGAAATATTATAATAAGCATCAATGCTTGATATCAAAACATAATTAATTCTCTTATCCCCTTTTATGTATCCCCTGTTTCAAATTTTATTCGCAGTAATGAATGATTACGATTCGATAAAAATTTATCGTTGAGATACTGTTTCATGTCGTTAATTAATTTTTAATTAATTAATTTTTATTAATATTTATAGCAAATTATATTTCGATACTAATCGTAATCGTAGTGAAATAATATTACCATAAGCGATTCTCACCACTACTTTATTACTCGAGAGTCACCGTGGGAATGATGACAAAGCCGTAACGTATAGCGCGCTACTGTTTATATTTTATATTGCCAAAGTCGAACACTGTGTTGTCGAAAATTCGCTGCCGAAATATTTTATATATTATAAAATATACATTAACGCGGAGCATTAAATTATGGAAGTATTTTAATTTATTGATTAAAATTGATTATTTATTAAACAATTTATCACGAAGCCTTTCGTTATGCTAATTATTTGCATATATAATTTGATTGTTTTACTTTGTGTTACTTCGTTTTACTCCGTACGTTACATCTGATGCTTTTTCAGACTTCCTTTTCCTCTCTTATGTATCTTTCGTTATTTCCTCTTGTGGCATTCACTCACTCACAAAAACACGATTTAATTACGATTAATCGAATACGTGGCGCACTTTGCACGAGACTCTCGATTGCGAAATAGTCATACAAAACTTATATACGTACTTTATTACATAAGAGAGCAACATGACCTTTACACGAGACCAAAATCATTCGCTACTTGCTACAGCAATGTGTATTATTGTATGCTACTGATACGCTGTATAATATACGAATCATAAAAATCAAAAGATTAAAGTGAAATGAATAAAGTTGTGAGATAACAGTCATTTAATTAATAATTAATTTATGTTCACATTTTAGAAAAATTTAAAGTTTAGTTGTTTGATTGTAAGTATCAAATAAATAATTATTATTCATAAGAATCGATAATCGAAGAATCATAATAAAAGTTGTTTCTATTCTTTTTGTTTCAATCTTTACTTGTAATAATGAATGATGGCTCTTCCATAAAGATTTATCGTCGTGATATAATTTCATGTCATTTATCAAAAATTAATTAATTATTAATTAATAGTCATTCATAGCTAATTATATTTTATATTAATTGCGATCGCGTTTAGAAAAAGAATCTAACAATTACGAGATGTTTCGCATTACTATTTCGTTGTTCGAGTGTCGCCGTGCGAATGATAACAAGGGTTGTACTACACAAACAATAGCTCGCTACTGTTTATACTGCCAAAGTCGAACACCGTGTTAATGATAATTCGTTGCCAAAATATTTTATATACTATGATATGTATGTATTTGCGAAATATTAAATTATTTTAATTTATAAGATTAATTAACGATTTTACTTATTAAACGATTAATGTTTAAATTAGGAGCCTTTCGTAATGTTAATTATTTGGATCTACAATTCGATTGTTTTATTGCACATCTTCAATTTAAATTATATTTAAATCTTAAAGAAATAAAGCGATAAAGCGCATTATGGCGAAATATATTTGATTCTAAATATCATTAAAGAAATAATTATTGTCCGTAAAGATCGCAATGAAACAATAATTTATTATTTTAAATCCCCTTCCTATCATTACGATTCTTGATTAAATGAATAAATTACACGGAGCGTATGGCGTTCGTCGTTGAATTATTATCGAAATCATTGTTTTCAGAAATTACCAGGAAAATTGAGATTAGATTCAATCTTACAATGAAAATCCCGAATTTTCAACAGAACACCAAACTAGACGTCGTGAATTAATCTTATAAGAACTGATAAAAAATAATTTTTCATAATGAAAATCGCTTCTACTCTTCATCGGTACTTTGCTGTTTTTCGTGATACTTTCATTCATTTGAATTTTTTGTTGAATTCACTCGTGAAAATATTCGCGATCGCGTTAAAAAAGAAATTCGATAATATATGAAGCATTTTGCATCTCTATTTTACTCAAGTGTGAATAATAGCAAGACCGTAAGATATAAATGTTAGCGCGTTACTGTTGTTACGTCCAGGCCCGAGGAAGGATGGACCGAAGGAAGGACGTAACACTTGTATCCCGAGAACAGGTGCCTTAAGGGCAGATGTCTCAGGTCGAGCGAGCCTGCGGGAGAGCCAAAGATAGGTCAACGACCGTAAGGATCTATCTTACACTATTTATGGTCCGAATGGCCGCTCGACGGTCCCCTTTTTGGTAAAGGAACTTAATCCTTTTTACCCGGGACGGGACCAAGTGCGATTCAGGAGCGTGGGTGATGAGAGGGATCGATTGAGTTGAACGCGGAAGAATAAATTTAAATAAATTTATTGTATATTATAAAGAAGGGTTATATAAAAATTTTAATCATAAATCGATACGGTCTAGTACATGATTCTGTAACAATATTAAGTGAGTATGTGTGTGTGTGTGTATGCGAGACGAAGAGGATCTAATCAAAATCAGGAGGATACCTTTCCCGTAAGTATTCTATAGGAAAGGCGATGGGCTTATCGGTAAAAGGGGTGAAACAGGGGATGGAAATATCGGGAGGAGCGGTGCTGAGAAAAGCCTTAAGGCTAGGAATGTGTATGGGACCAGGTCCCAAGATGAAATAACCTGGCAGAATGGGATCTGTGTATTCAGGGTAGGTTAAGGAGAGAATTGTTGCGACAGTTCGATCGGTAAGATCGATCGAGGAGAAAAATAGGGGGAGGAAGAGCGGGAGGAGAGAAGAGATGAGAATCTGGAGCTGCTTCGTGGGGTGGAGAAGGAAAGGGCGACAATGGCGGAAAATCAGGCGGATGGGTTCCGTGTCGTACACGGGAGAGTAACTAGGAGCAAGAGTTCCAGGAGACAGATACGGGGAGTAATTGGGAGGAGAGATTTGAGGGGACAAATACGAGGAGTCTCGCGTATCTTCTTGGATGTTACCCAAGACGATTCGGGTGATAGGAAGATTCGTGTTTAATTTGTTTAAATCTAATGTAAAAGAAGGGTCAGCCACAGCCCGAGCTAGTAGTCTGCGCGTTCGGCGATTGCGACGGTATCGGAGTCGCTTTGCCTTGGCTTTAGTGGATTTCCTCGAAGCGGGTTCCACTAGGGAAGCGATTGTAATAAGTAAAGAGAAGAGAACGGAGGGGATTCGTAAACAAAAGAAAAGACTTACTATTTGCTTTAGAGAACGCGATTGCGGTTAGCGCTGGCTGGTGGTGGTTGTTGCTAGCCTCTTGGCGTCGAGAATGACAGGATACTTGCACTATTATTTAGTTGCGAACACGCACTGACTCGATAGGGTTACTGACTGTTTTTGCTAATACTATTAATCCCGAGATTTTCGAGAATAGTGACTTAGTAATGCAAAGAATGCTGAGATATTGAATGAATAGCCGATTAACTGAATACCTGATTAATAATAATGAAGACTTAAGACTGAAGAATGCTTAAGAATGCTGATTTGTTCAAAGTTCGCGCTTATATATCGTTTTTAGATTATTCTCTCCTAGAATGAGGAGCTAGGGAAGTTAACGAATAGAAACTCTCATTAGATTTGCATCGTCTCTTCCCTGCCCCCTCTTATGAGCGTTTAGAACAAATGTAACAAATCAGAATTTTATTACATTCGTTCGCGAATAGGAGAGCATCTTCCAAAACGGGGAGACCTAGGATTCTCAGTATCGGAGGTGGTAGTAATTTATGTCTTGCAGGATGCGTCTGCTAAAGACAAGAGATGACTTTTACTACCCCCTTGAAATTAAGATGGGTACGTGTGTCGCGTCGCGACATCCGATCACTCGCGTTTTCATGAATAGTTTCTTTTATTTTCTATAGCTTCTTTAGATTTTATGAGTTTTCAAGTGATCGGAAAATATCAAATTCGACTGACTGACTGGCGCCTTGACTGTGATCGGATGCTACTCTTTATGATTTTATAGCCCGTTAATATCTGGCTGTCGTTTTTGGAGCACTTACTGAGAATCCTATTCCAATCAATTTAACTGACATTAACGATTTTTTGGAAGTCATACACGTGTGCGCCAATTATGGGAAAGAAAAGAATCGTGAAGTCCCTTGAACGTAACACTGTGTATGCCGTCAACGTAAAACATGATGTTATATAGATAATTTGATGCTGAAACATTTTAAGTAATTTAACATATACTTTTATAGACGCAAAATATTAAATTGTAAAAGTTTTTAAATTTATAGATTAATTAAATAATTATTTGTTAAACAATTAATTAATATACGAAACGTTTCGTATCATTACTTATTGCTTGAATACCGAGCAAATGATAGCAAAACTGTAATGTATAAACAACGCGCTACTGTTTACGTCGCCAAAGTCATGATTTTATTGATAATTCGTTGCCGAAATATTTTATGTATTATAAAATACACACGCGCAGAATATTAAATCATAAAAGTATTTTAATTTATTGATTAAAATTGATTATTTATGAAACAATTCATTATAACCCTTTATGCATAAAATATCTAAATAATATATTATTGTGAAGCAATTTATGAAATATTACTATCTACATAAAAGTATTAATTAATACGAGAGCATTTTATTATAGATATTTTAAGTATATTAAAATAAGATGTTGGCAATTATATTTTATTACGAGTTAGATCGCGCACGCCCTAGACGTGAAGTAGGATTATTTGCGCATAATCAATAAATTCCGTGCTACGTGACATAACAGATCGATATCGAATCTGAGAGTCGTTACGGATCAGCCATCGGAAACACACGTTTTATTTACATCTAACCTCTTCCTGACCTAGCTTTGTACACTGTTGGAATATCGCTGTGAATATATTCTTCGCATTCAAGTTGCTTCTTGTTAATCGGTCATCCAGACTTTAATTAATTTACATTGCCTATATATATATTCCTTCTTTTTTTCTTTCTCTTTTTGACATTCCCTCTCCCGCTCGAATCAATTTAATTTGAAAACTCGAGAATTCTTCTCTCTTACTCATTTTGTCTACCTCAATCGGCCTACAAAGATAATCTAGAATATTTTATATATATGTTATACTAATATAACTTAAGAACTTAAATAATTTAGATAATTTACAATGAGAGAGAGAAAGAGAGGAAGAGAGAGAGAGAGAGAGAATCGTTATCGAGAAAAAGATAAGCAATAAATAATATGATCTGAATATAAATGATATATATAAATCTAATATATAAATAATATATATAATATAGTCTGAATATAAATGATAAATATAAATGATAAATAATTTATAAATTATTTACCGGATGTTGTTGCTCAATACGTTGCCAGTGCTTTTTCAGACTTGCTTTTCCTCTCCTTTGCTATTTCTTCGTTGCACTCACTTTCACTCCCGGAAACAAGATTAATTAAGATTAGTTAATTAAGATTAGTACACGTAATAATCGTGAAACACTTTGCACGGCACTCCCGATCGCGTAGTAATTACAATTAAAAGTTTAGCAAGTATTAATTATAATTATCATAGCGAATTATGTTTCAACTACTAGTCGTAATTGCGTTTTATCGTTAGAGAGAAAATTTAATGATATACGAAGTATTTCGCACTTTACTCCTCGAATGTTGCCGTGCGAATGATATCAAGGCCGTACATATAAACACAGCGCGTCATACGCCGCCAAGGCCGAACGTGTTATTGTTCATTCATTGCCGATATATTTCACGTACTTTAACATATACACGGAATATTAAAGTGTCTAGAAGTGTTTTAGGTTATATAGATTAATTAAATAATATTTGTTAAAAGATTGATGTATCACGAAGCTGTTCATTATGTTAATTACTTCGATTTATGATTCGATTGTTTTGCTGTGCGTTTTGAATCTAAATTATATTTAAATAATTGAAAAATAGAACGAGATAAAGCGTGGCGAACGAATTATATTTGATTTTATAAATATCATTAAAGTAATAATTTCTTCTTGTAAAAATTAATTTCACATAAATTATAATTTATTATTTTAGATTTCTGTTTCTGATTCTTACTTGATCAGAGTTGATCAAATGAATAAATTACGTGAAATATGCGCTTCGAAAACTTTCATCGCGATATATATATGTATGTATTAGAGGCGTGCAAATCTGCTCTCACTCCTGCTCGTTCCCGACAGCGAGACTGGGGCCGTGTTACGAAATTACTGCCAGTACTGCAAATTCTATAGCACGTTACGTATATTATATATTTTCAGTGCTGGCAGTAAACTGGCAGCAATTTCGGAACACAGCCTGGATTCTCGAGACTCAAATTATCGGAAGCGCTGTTATCGAAAATAGAGACTCGGGACTCGCTCTCGATAATCTGAGTCTCGAGAATCCAGTCTCGCTGTCGGGAACGAGCAGAAGTGAGAGCAGATTTGCACGCTTCTAGTATGTATATAATAATTTATGTAAATTAAAGTGAAGTAGCGATCCGATACGCTTCGTTTATTGTCGAATTTCTGTTTTAAACGCAATTGCGAGCATTTGCGCGAGTGAGTGCAAGTGCCTTGAGGAATTTGAGTGAGTGCAAGTGCCACGAGAAACAACAGAGAGAGCAGGAGAAAAAAAGGAAATTTAAATAACGGACGGATCAATGAGATATATGGTAAGTAATTTACATAAATTCTTTATATAATGTGTCATATGCCATATGTGTGAGTCATTTCTTAACCCTTTAACTGGGTATGTATTCATAATATTAAACCTTCAAACGCAAAAATAAAATTTCATTAATCGCTAATAATTATTAAAAAAAGTGCCCACCACGTAAGGAAAATAAATAAGTAAATTAAATAAATTATTGAATGAATAAAATAAATAACTGTAGATAGACCCGAGATAACCCATACAGCACATTATACTAAAAGATAACGAAAAGATGTCTTTTTTAATTTATCTTTTCGACAAAACGAAAAGATGTCTATAAAGACATCTTTTCGCTTTGTCGAAAAAGATGACATAAAAAAGACATAATAGTATGTGGCACGTGTTTCTTCGCTTGCCGCTATGCGGCGAGCCATTCTTAACTTATCTCATATTTAATATTTATCACGAAATGTATATAAAGAATTAGTAATTAATATAAGATCTGAAGCATATTTTTGCCTTTTACGAGCAGTAATGCCAGAAAGAGGATACTGCTCGCATCAATCAGAGAGAGCCACATACATGTGCTACGCAGAATGATTGTATGCGTGTGAGCCGCATCCTTTTCCTGACATTACTGTTTATTAGTTTAATTTCTAACAAATTGAATTTAAAATAATTTATTTAATAATCTGGATTCCTTATTGGGATTCAGAATATTAAACGGATTATTAGAAATTAGGTGGATAAATGGGAGAAATAGCCCATTTATTGCGTGTATTGAAGTATTCCTACTATCGAGTGTCGATAATCTATATAGAATGAATCAAGTCATCTTTTAGTCATCATATGGACAAAACTAAAAAGTCACTGAATTCGGGTCATGAGACGACTTTTAGCCATCTTTCCGTCGACTTAACGATGTCAGTAAAAGATGTCTGTGATAAAAAATGTCCAGTTTTAGTAGTACTTTTAGACGACGTGGTGCTGTGTGGGAACATAACGTAAACAAATGAAACTAATGAAATTGTCAATATAAGCGATCCCGCGTATTTATATTTTTATTTATATTATTTACATTATTTATATTATCAGAGAGAAGACTGAGAGGTATCATGGCCCGCTTTTAGGTGATCTCTGAAAATGATACGCTCTTTGGAGACATTAAAAAGAGGGTAATATATATGTTACCCTCTAAGAACATTCGTAGACATTGGCTTTGTAGTTCACGTCCACGTTTTTAATGTTCATAGAGGGCATATCGCTTTCAGAGATCATCTGAAAACGGGCCATGACACCTCTCAGTCTTCTCTCTGGTATAAATAAAAATCGATGATGATGAGTATAAATAAAAAGCGTCAAAATAATATTTCAAAATCCAAATAATATCCAAAATAATATTTCAAAAAATTATTTTTATACGCATTGAGTTTTATATTTCATGCATATAATAATAAACAGATTAATAAAATAATTCTAAATTTTGAAAAAAGAACATTATTAATAATTCTCTAATAACTCTATAAAAGCATCTTTATAACATTGTAGCTCTTATATAAAAATATTTTTCTCCAATTCTATTATTTAAATCATGTGAGTAATTAAATATGCAAGTAAATTTGCATGTAGTCGAAATAATAATTTTTTTTCAGTGTATTATTATAATAATATAAGTAGACATACACTGAATTTTATATTATTTTATATTTTATATTATAAAATATTTGTGAATTGGCTTCATAGTTCATGTCCACGTTTCTAGAGGACAGAGGACGCATCGCTTTTAGGAATCACCTAAGAATCATTCGAGCTGCCATACAAATTTCCCATCTTCTCCCCCTCCATCCTCCCCTCTATTTATCGCCATTCTCCTTATCTTTCGTCTCCTTGGCTTTTCATGCAACTTTCTTCTTTTTACATCTCTCATTCGTCAGAAACGCATTACAAGTGCAATTCTCGCCACAAGATGCCTACGTAATACATCGGGAAACAATGTGCGGGCCTCATTATCGCAAGGACGAGGAAGGAAGAAAGGGAGGATGAGCCCGCCGGACATGCATGATCGCTCGCGTGTGCGAGTTTGCGCGAGAAAAATTCCTCACCGCATTCTCGCCCTTCCATTCTTCGTTCCCTTCCTTCTCCTTTCGAAGAATATTTGATAAACAGGGCTCGAGAGGGAGAAGAGAGGATCGTAAAACGCTACTTTGTTGGCCGCGATGAGCCGCGAGCACGTTCGACGAAGAATCGCGAGGTGTCGAGGGGATGGGGAGGTAATTCTTCTCGCGCAGGAATCGCTTGCGTGCCGCGTACGAAGTTGCGTGCGCGGAAACAGTAGCCGAAGAGTCTTCTCGTGATCTCACGCGACTCGCGGATTCACGGTGGCTGATTGCCCTCTGCTCTTGACAGCTCTCCTCTCCTTTTGTCTCTCTTCTCCTACTCGATTGTTTTTTCAATTGAACTCTCATCATCATTATTAATTGAATTGTCATAATTATTCACGTGGAATACGTGGATTTGAATTTATCGATCTTCATTATTTTTAACGATTATTTATAAAGGATAGGCGATCTTAAGATCTGACTAAGCGATTGGTTTGGATCGTAAGCGAAAATATCGCGTAATTGCTGGAAATTTCAATGCACGGCCACGCACTTTTTACGGCCGGCATTTATATAAATAGATAACCTCGCGTACTTGACTTGTTGCATCTGACGCGAGATACGCTCGTGCGAATAGAAATCACGCGATGACGTGCGATTACGTTTAAGAGAGAATCATAGATTAGTTGGACAACGATCTCCTCGAGCCTGTTTTTGCACGGATAAGTAGCCGGCGCGAAACATTTGCTATATTCTCGAAGGAACATGCTAGCGAACCTTTGGAAAATTGATATTTGCGCACTCAAAATTGGTAGGTTTGTAAGGGATTCTCATTCTGTTTATTCGAAGAAGACAAGAAAACAACAAAAGATTAACAAAATGTTCTATCTAAATTTCATACAGCGTACGATACGATTAATTTATAATTAAAGAATTTTTCAAGTTTTCAAGAAAATTTATGTTAACATAAAAAATAAAAATATAAAGAGTGAAGAGAAAGGAGAAATAAATTATGAAAGAAAAGAATTAGAGAGATAAGAAGATTATAAAAGAAAAATTATAAAATTATGTTTATAAATTTATTAAATTATGTTTACAGAAATTTAAAAAAAAATTGTAAATATATATAATAGAAAAATAATAGCGAAAAATTCCTCAATCTAATTTTTTAAATATATACTGTTCCTATAAAACGAAAAGAAATTATGACCAATATAACTACATGTATTACAAATTCAAAATAAAATGTCAGATAATCATATGGTAAAATCGCCTTTCAATTTTATTCAGGCTTCAGGTGCATTTGTGTAAAACTATTTCAATATCAAATGTTAAACATCTAGATGATTTTTTTTATTTATTAAAATATTTTTAAATATATTTAAAATATTTATGAGTTAATGGATAATTTAGAACAAGAATTTTTTAATACATAAAAAAAATATTTAAATATATTTTAAATATATTTAAATATTTTTTTTATGTATTAAAAAATTCTTGTTCTAAATTATCCATTAACTCATAAAGTATAGCATCATCGTTAGTGGGATTTTCCGTCAATCATTGTGTATCTAAGATTATCGTACACTCGTGTTGCAATTGGCATCGCTTCCTACATCATTAATTTATTCTCTGCCTTGAAATGCATGTCTACCTTTTTCATGGTTTACAACATTGCATATTACGTGCCGTGTACGATAAGAGTGTACTTTGCTCGATAACAGAGATTATAAATGCCTGCTAGTGCGTTCTTACATTTCTAATATGTGTATTCGAGAGTTTGTCCTTCCGCAGCTATGCATCTATGCACAAGGTGTCTCAAAATTATCGCATATTTGCTTTTAACTATAAAAAAGAGAAGGGCTTCTCTCGTGAGTTTGAAATTGTTTTTTTCTTAAATAATCGTAATTATTCAACGAGAGAAATTTCACAATTTTTTTTTTATTTTTTACTTTTCAAGTTTTGTTTTGCTCATCACTCGATAAACTTAAACAAATTTCAATGTCAATCAAGAGAGTGAACTGCATAATTTTGCGATTATTTTATAAGAAGCTATTTTTTAAAGTTTAAATGCAAACTATCTTGAATATATCGAAAACTATTAAATTTTTATCAAAGAAAGTGGATTTTTCTTCATCAGCTGTAGAATAATTTCATGTGTATTTTTTGAGACAATTGCTATTTTGTCTTAGTGGACAAATAGACTGTCTAGTGGAGAAATATGGCATTCTCGGGACACCTTGTATATACTGATTCGTGTATGTCAGACTTACTTGCATGTCGGTCTGGAAAATGCGATCTCTCACGAATAGCAATTTAGCCAGTCACGTCAACATTTAAGCCGATATGCTTTGGAGCTATCGTGAATTGAAATTTATTTTTTAGTTGTTGGAAAAAAGATGCGAAAGGAGCAACGTGCACGCCGGAAACTTGTTGCAAAGTGCATTCCAATAAATCATTTTGTATCATTAAATCATCATATATAAATTAACATCGATTCAATTGTCACTTCTAAAAAAAATTCTCAAAAAAGATATAAATGATTATCTCGACATCCATATCCAGTTTTGTAAATTTCATATCTGTTGATAGCAAACTTTTACACATTCATTAAGACCAGAAAGTGCATATGTATCGTGCATGTATAAGTGTATTGGATCATCGGAATTTTACAACAACGTGACATTTTACATTTGCGTTTGCGTATGATTGAATGTGATTTATTCATTATTTATGACAAGATTAATTACGCTGCAGTATTATACAAATTCAAAGTTAATATGAAATCGATGTTCTCATGCAAATAATTTCTATATACATATTTCAAAAATCTATACATGTCATATGTTACATCATCGACAAACTAGCGTTAAAAGTTAAAAATCGATGCTAAAATGTGACGTATTTTTGAGAATATTTTAATATGATATTCCCCCTCCATTTGTTATCATGTGTTTTGCCAATTGTCAGTTTGCTAGATGATTTAATCTCTTTTTTTTAACTAATTTATTTACTTCTAAATTTGACTTCCAAATATATATCATGAATATCTTAGAAATCGTGCAGTATCTGTCCTTCTTATGGCATTCCTAACATAATCTTTCTATTTCTTATTTTCTCTTCGCCCGGAATTATTGCTACAATTTTTCTTTAAATTCCGGAAATATTTTAAAGAAGAGAGACTGTGCAATATTGCTTAGATTAGAAAGATTAAATTAAGATGGTGAAGATGATGGCCGTCAATTGATGTGTTAATTGAATGTTTCACAAATAATAAATAATAAATTTTGCCTAATTTTACAAGTAATAAATATAATAAATTTTCTTAATTTTAAGTATCTTCCGCTATCGCCTTTGTCCTTATCCTTATAACAGTATGACATTCATTCGCATAAATAGAGTTATTTACGTTCACTCCCTCTTCAACGCTTATAAATCTTTAATGAATGTAAGAAATGATTGCGGTTCCGAAGGATCTAAGGTATATGGAATATATATGAAACCATGACCTAATTTTAACGGTAATACACCAAATATGTATGTTGTGAAGGTGATATGATAATAAACTTGTTTATTGCAGTTAAATAATAAATTTAGGATTTATAACTTATTAAAAGAATTATTCAGAGAAATAATATTCATTGAAGAACAAAAGTAAATATATGAAAGTTTTTCTTCTCTGATTTTAAGCTTTAGTCATATTATATATTATATATTTTATTAGTCAAAATAAAAGAAAAATATAAATTTTTTTCTAAGTTTTTAAGCATGCACTAAGGAAATAAAATACATTCTTGGAAAAAAATATGAATATCTTTAAACTTTGAGCGAATATAATCGAAATGATGAAAGATATAAACAAATATTTTAGGCCGAAATTTTATGATTTGTGATGTAATTTAATAATAATGCATTTAAATTTTACGAAAATGTATGTAACAAATATTTTTCTAAATAACTTTCATTTTTTCCATCATTGTAGGACATTTTAACATTTTTTTAAGGACAAAAATTAAGGAGCTCATCACACCAAATTCACAATTATATATAATAATATTACTTTCTAAACAAGTATTTTTCAGAAGTAAAATACGAACATTTTATATACATGTATAGCTTTTATAATCATCGTATCGCTATTTGATAAAAGCGTTTTTTCTCGTACGAGATAATATAATTCTTACGTAGCGTATTTAATCGTAAATAGAATTTTAATTATATTTAATGATATTAACATGCGTAAATAAATTTTTAATTATATTTAATGATATTAACATGCGCATCTTTGAAATGTACAAGATTAATCTAACGCACCACTATTATAAAAGCACTCGTCGTATTGTAACAAATCAGTGGTTTAGTAGTTTAGTAAGAGATGTTGTATATTTGTAATAATAAGAATATATATTTGATTTTATTATAGTGAGTACTATTTATCTTTCATATTATATATAAGATTATATAACAAGCAGAACTTTTTTCACACACCTGTTTTATATAAATGTTTGCTATTTATGTATTTTGCATATAAAATCTATCATAACGATATATTATCGACTAAAGAGTGATAATTACAATATTTATCATTTACATAATTTTCTAAGATCATCGTTTTATAATTTTATGAGTCATCGGCAACATTTATAAGCAGCAAATCAATTAGTTTATGTCATAAAATAAAATTTTTAATATAATCTTAACATATTCTTTATTATATATTATATATTAAAAAATATGATCTAACGATATACTAATTGCAACAAAAATATTATTAGCTCTTCTAATGTCATATTTATATATAATTAAATTTTTTAAATTAAAACTTTTTTAGTAATGCGCAATGGAAAATGATATAATGTTTTATATAAAAATATTATAACAAATAAATTAAAGACTGTATAAATTATTGAAAAAACATGTAAAATAAGTTACGCGTACATTTTTCTGAGAAAAAACGCATATTATTCTAACGATAAGAAAAAATTGAACATTGACAAGATAATTAACGAGAAGCTTATGAAAATACTTATTAATTGTCATATTCATAATAATTACAAATGAAGTTCTTTTCATTACAAATTCAGTTTTTTCCATGAGTTTAAAAGGTTTGAAGGAGTTTGAAAAGGTAGAATATTTAAATATACATCTGTTTTTTAACGACGGATACATACATAAATAATCTTTTATCAGTTAATACAATGTAACAATGTAACAATACAAATCACTTAATAATTCATCAATCTCATTATTAAAAGATGAGTGTGTATAACATGAAGTATTATGAATGGTCAATAATATTATAAAATAAGTAGAAACTCGAGGTATTAAAGTATATAAATATGATGGCGTATATCGTACATGTATATTTATTCTACGTCTGGTGACAGTGTCGTTTTAATATAAATTAATAATGTTTCATAATTTAACAATAAACTAATGTATTAAAAAACGATAAGTAGTTAATATTATCATTTATGTTATAAATTACGATGTGAATATCAAGAAATTCAATAAAAAAAATATATTATGCGTAAAACGATAATATCTTTTCACAAAAACATGTTTATTAATAAGTGTATAATATTAATAAGATTAAAATGTGACAGAAAAAAAGAGAGGACGTAAGCAGTAGGTCTTAAAAATTTAAAGAAATTTGACTAAAGGAAGTCAAAAATTTGATGATTTAACAATCATATTCTTTTCCAACAATTATAAAATATCTTTCATAACATGATGATTTTCGCTTTACGAACTCGTGATAAAATAAGAGATAAACGTAGAAAAGAATTCTTTAATGCGCTCGATAAAACTGGTAAACAAGTTCATATATGAATAATTGAAGTATCTAAATATAGTACATTATTCCCTACTATCAAAGAATTTGTATGCATAAGTAAGAGATAGATTTAATTCAAGAGTTCGATTTAATTATAAAATTAAAGATCAATGTATTGCCAAATATATATCAAAAGTCAAAATGAGTTATTAAGTATGACTCTTTTGAATTTTTCGAAATACTCTCTTTTTCTCCATATTATTTTAGAAAATTTTTCTTTTAAATAAAATTAAGCAATATTAAAATTCTTTTGAAATCAAATTTATAACCATGCATGATAATATGATTCTTTAAAAAGGATTTTTATATTTTATAATTCTTTATAAAAATTTACAAAATTGATCTTGCTATACAGTATTGTAGTATTTTAAAATTCAATAATTGTTAAATTACGTTTGCGCGATATGTAGGAAAACATGAAGAAGATAGCAGAGAATAAGATCTTGACTTCAGCATATATTTTCAAGCTGATAATTCTGAATAATTTTGGAAAGATTTTGAGTAACAAATCATGGCTTATTATCTATTTAAAAATTATTTAAACATGTTAACGATGCAAACAAGCGTTATGCAAATGTGATAGTTTGAATTGCATTGCGCATAAATGAGATGGACATAAATGAGAGGAATTTGATCTTTCTCTATTTTTCTGCGTTTTAACTTTAAGCAAGACATGACCTATTGGTTTTTTCTGTTTTACCCATGCATTTACTTTGCAACCAATATATCAAATAATAATTTAATCCTTGATTATAATTAACATATCCTATAATTAACATTAACGAATGTGTAATAATTGAAGAAATAGAAAACAATAAATATATAAGAGAAAATCTCAGAATGTACTTATTTCCCGTTAGTTATCTCTCATAGATTAAAGTTCCTTATTTCAAACAGAGATTTCAGTTTGTCACCCTCTCCGTATCGTCCTTCCAATTTCCATCCATTTTTTGTTATCTCATTTATATAAAACATACCCACAAAAAATTCTATTCAATTATACGAAATAGCGAAAGAAGATTAGCGTTCACAATCAATAATAAGTTAAACAAGCTCATTAAGTTACATAAAGATCCCTTACCAAAATGGAATCACTCTACATAATTTATAAAATCATACATAATGATTGTGCTTCGTAGGTTCGACAGACAAATAAACAATTGACCACTAGAATTAAAGAACATCAATCTAATTTTAATAGATCTTTGGATTCCTTAACAGTGGTGTCAACACATAAATTACTTGGCCACGATTTTAAGTGGGAAGACACAACAATTCTAGATCCTATATGAAGAGTCTTCATATAGGAAAAGACTAGTGGCAGAAATGCTGCATATTTGCCAACAAAAAACTGGATTAAATATACACAACGACACGGAATTCCTAGATAATTGTTACCTGCTTATTCTCAATAAATGCCGACCAATTTCAAAAATTCCCGCCAGTTCTTCGCCATCTTCCCCCTAGTATTTCCTCCATCATCCTTTTTCCCCTTTCTTCTTCCTCTCATACCTGTCTCTTACATCCTTCGCTATCAGTACTATTTTCGTCTACCTAGTTAAACTAAAATAGCGTTCACATTCTTTACTTTCTCCGCAGAACTTTCTCTTACCTCTCTCTGCTTTTATACTTTTCTGTACGTATTTTTATAACGATATTTGCGCTTACATTCAAGTCGTTAATAATAATTCGATTTCCTTTTATTGCTTTTTTTCTAATTACTGTTTCTCGATGTTCTTTTTTATTTATTGTAAATTAGTTTCTCTAAATATTTTTTTGTTAATGCGCTTGGCTTAGTTTATTTGATTTGCTTGCTCCGTTTTGTACTTTTCTTTTTTACAGACTTCAACATCATCTAAGCTTTTAATACACCTCCAAGAAATTGGTAGTTCCCACGAGATATCTCCTTATATTTCTTTTGGACCACGCTTTTAATTTTATCAACTATGACTTCTCTACTTTGGGCAGATTTACAATTGATAGAATATATCATTATCATTATTTATGCATTCTCACTTGTTACACATTTAATATTCTGCATATGAGTATTAGTGTGTCTGAATAAGATATTTTATGACTTTAAGATATTCCTCGGCCTTGATTTTATGCATTATATACAAGATGTCCTAAATAAAACAACATATCAGAATAACTCGTAAACGAAGTTAGAAAATAATTGTTTAAATAAAAATTACGGAGTATATAAGAGGCGAACTGAATATGATTACGTGATCACCTTACCATTTCATATATCGGTATAATTATTCGATTCATTTTCAGCTTTTTTGAAATGGAACTATCCTGATTTTTTTACATAAATCGATTCCTCGCAATATTCAGTGTAAATGATAAAGATACGATTATTAAAAATTGTAGGTGTGTGCGCGCGCGCGCGCGTGTGTGTGTGTGTGTGTGTAGTTTACGAGATACTTTATACTTTAATTTGGCATAATTCACATAATTTTACATAAATTATGAAATATCTCATAAAATATTCATTTTTTAATTATATTATGTCAATATTTTTATGCATAAAATAATGAGAGGAATCAATTGCAGAAAAACACAAAGTTGTTTTTAAGAAAAAAATATAATCTTTTGCAATGAATAGCTACATCTTATCCATTAATTGTTTAACAAAGTCTTTTTTCATAATTTCTCTTAATGTATAAAATAAAATAAGAGATAAGTAGATAGGAGATAAGTAGATTAAGAGATAAATATCTAATCATAAAATTTATCACAATAAAGAAATAAAAAAATGTTAAGGATTATATTATAATCTACAATGCGTGAAATTAAATTGAATGAGCAGCAATATTACTTTATAGTTGACAATGAATTCAGTATTACGTAAGTATGCATATAAAAGCGTTTATTGCTTTGCAAGAAACTAGTAGTATAGTAAAGATGTTTCCTTTCAATCAATAGTAACATTTATTAAATAACGAAACAAATCAGTTAATTAATGTCAAATTAAATTTTTACGTATTTGAATTAACACAGATAAAAAATATAATCTCAATATTCTTTAATATACATTTAGGATTTAAAAAATCCGATATATTTATTTTTGCAAAAATATTATTGATTATTCGAATGTCACTGAATGTTTAATTAATTGAACTTAAAGTTTTAAAATAAAACTCTATGTTTGATAGTGTGCAATATAAAAATATTTTAAAAAGAGTGCTACAACACAGTGCAATAACAACAATTATATAATGCCATAACAATTTTGAAAGACAGTATAAAATATTTAAGATTATAAAAAAATTAGATATTTCTAAAAAAATGCACTATTCTAGATAAAAATCTGATGTCAAGATAAATAATGAAAAGTCCGAAGAGAAATTAGCCTATTATCCTTATTATCCTATTATTTTGTTTTGATAGTAATTGCGAATCAAATTTCTTGTATAGAAAAATCCCAGACTGCTTAATAGCATACACTTTTCTTATTGAATTGATGACATTGAAATTAAGTTAAAATAATCATATTTACAGTTAATTATATATTTGCAATAAATGAAATAATTCATAATAATTGTGAACAACTACTGGAAGAAAGTCTTTTATGCGAGTGAGACAGCATAATTAGCTTGGCAATAAAGTTATTAAGAATTGCGTAATGTGAGTGATACATGATAACGAGTCATCAACGATATCACGAATAAAATAAATAAAGAGATATTGAAGACGATATATAAAGATGTTACGACGTATATTGCACTTAAGTTTATTCTGTCACTGCAACCAGTAGAAATCATAGCAATTCGCAAGACATAACTTCGGTTTTGAAACATTCTATTCGACAGTGAAAGTAGTGAGAACAGTGTGAGTAGTTGTTAAAACCAAGTTGCGTTCTACTTTGATATAAGAAACATATTAAAACCGACATATATTTTTGTTTCTAAATTTTAACTGAATAAAAATAAAAATTTCTATATATTTACAGATATTTATTGCTAAAAATTACTAATATAGATTGTTATTATACTGTAACAGTATTAATATGATCATCGAATGCATGAATTATGTGTTTCTGAGTTATAATTAATTGAATTGTAATGACAAAGGAAATAATATTTCTCTTATATAAGAAGAATAGAATCTCTCAGAAGACAATACATATGTCTCTAAAGAAATAAAAGCAGTTGGTTTAAAGGAGATACATGTCAGTTTTAGTGTCTTGTTCAATCAAGAGTATTAAATATTAATCACATTTACATATACATAATTCAATCATCTATTACATTACATTGTAAAAGAAGCAGTGGCATGTAATAATATCATTAAATTTGTTATTAAAAATTTTGCTACTGCAAGTCGATAAATTTAATATCTTTCATTTTATAGATAAGAGAATATATTTTTTTATAAATACAAGCTACAAAATGGCATTCATTACGACTTACTGGGGTCTGGATGGCATGATAGCCCTAACGGTTCTCATTATAACCGCCTATCTTTATATGACTCGTAAATTCAACTATTGGAAGAAACGAAACGTTGTGGAAGTATCACCGATGCCTTTCTGGGGCAATTTCAAGGAATGCGCGTTGTTAAAGATACCTCCTGGCTCTCTCATGAAGGATCTGTATACTCAAGCGAAGGGATTACCTTACATCGGCTTTTACATTATAGACGAACCCTGCTTGTTGATTCGCGATCGGGAAATGGTCAAGAATATTTTAGTAAAAGACTTTAGTCATTTTGCTGATCGAAACGGCTCGCCTAGTCCGAATGATCGTTTGGGTTTCGCCAATCTTTTCTTCTTAAAAAATCCAGCCTGGAAGGTAGTACGGGCGAAGTTGACGCCGATTTTCACGTCCGGCAAATTAAAGAAAATGTTCGAGTTGATGATTGAATGCGCTAAGAATTTGGAGACATATCTAGAATCTTTGAAAGTGGACGGTATGTGTTCGGAAAGATTTATTAAATATTATATATAACGTTGAGATATAAAGAATCTTACGGCAAAAATTGAGATAAATAAATCAATTTCTCTTTCATTTCGCTCTCCCCACATTTATAAAAATAAAAGTGATATAATAAGATGTAAAATATATATATTTCATATAAGAAATATTCATACCTTTATTTCTCAACTATTATCTTATAAATTATATTAATATTTATAAGAAAAATGAAAAGGTAATCTCTCGAGAAAAGAGAAAATAATATAATGGAACATATAAAACATTTCATATAAAGTGTCCACATTTTTTGCTTATCTCTCTTATAAATTACTTTTAATATTTTCGTATGAAAAATAATAAATAAATTCAATTGATAATTTTATATAATTTTACGCAATTTTTGATATATCTACTATTTATATATACATTTTTAATGGGGGAAAATCTTATATATTTTTATCATAAATCCATATTGAAAGAAAAAAATAGTTATAGTGTTATTTTAATTTAACAATTATTGGTGTGTGTGTGGAACCAACTATATAAGATTATTATTACTAACATTTATAATAATAACTAAAAAAATAAGAATATCAACTATAATTATTTTATTATATGATAATAAGTATACTTTTTTGTCGTATAATCTGCGTATAAATAATGTAAATAAAAGTCAATTTGGAATGCATTGCCAACAGGTGCAGAAAAGGAGATAGACATGAAGGACATAAGTGCTAAATTCACCACGGACATGATCGGCTCCACTGCGTACGGACTTAATGTAAACTCGTTGAACAATCCGAACGCTGAATTCCGGAAGTACGGTAAAATGATCTTCGACTACGGTTATATCCGCGGTTTCGAGATGCTCGCGGCGTTTTTCTTTCCAAACATAGCTCGTTGGGCTAATACGAAGATGTTTGGCAAGGATTCCAGCAATTTCCTACGTAAAGCCTTCTGGGAGACGATGGCTCAACGCATAGAGTCTGGCGTGAAGAGAAACGATCTCATAGATATTCTTATCGACCTAAAGAAAAATTACGATCATCAAAATATTGAAGGATTCAGTAAGTAAAATATACATGAAACGATGATGGCTCTTATAAAAAAAGGCGCATTAAGTTTTTTTAATTATATTTAATAAGAAGAAAATATTAATTTAAAAAGAGAGAAGGAATGTGTGTGTGAAAACAATAATTCAAAGATTTAAAGGATGAATTTAAAGGGGTGAATTAAATTTTAGAACTTGATGGTGATAATCTAGTAGCACAAGCAGTCGTTTTTTTCGTCGGCGGCTATGAAACATCTTCGACGACAATGGCTTTCACTTTGTACGAGCTCGCGTTACAACCGGAGATTCAGGATAAAGTTAGGAAAGAAATTCTTGACGCTCTCGACAAAAACGATAACACGGTTACATATGATATGGTAAGTGAACGTAATACATATGCTGTCAAAAAATCATTATTATTGACAAACGAGACACAAATTATATTAATAATATAATCATCAAGCTATCTCTTTCTCTTAAAACATTCACATCATTCATGAATAAGTCTTACACTAGGTTTATACATTTGAAGGTCTCGGTTTATCCGATTATTATTATATGTAATTGATGTGTATATATAATATTTGTTGTGTTAGGTATTGTCGCTACCGTACCTCGACATGGTGGTGTCCGAAGCATTAAGGATGTACCCGACGTTACCGTTCTTGGATCGCATGACAACCGAGACCTACAAGATGCCCAATTCTGACCTGGTTCTCGAGAAGGGAACGCCGATTTATATATCGATGCTCGGCATGCATGACGATCCAGAATATTTTCCCGATCCGGATAAGTTCGATCCGGAGCGATTCAACGAAGAGAACAAACGTAATAGACCGTCATGCGTCTACTTCCCATTCGGAGAAGGTCCGCGGGCATGCATAGGTAAGAAAAAATCGATTTAATTGTAAAATATAATACATATATATATCGATTAATTTTATTATCGCATTTCGAGACACATCAAAGAGGTGTTTTGGATAAAATGGGCAATTTCTGAACATATAAAGCAGATAAAAATAGTATAAAATTCTTTTACAACGCATGTTTTATTATCATTTTATTATCATTGTTTACTGTATCGATCAAATGGATTTTTCTCGAGTTTTGACAAAATAAAACAAGAGTTTCCTTTTTTAGAAAATAAAATATATATATATATATATAAAGAGAAAATCTAAAAGTATATTTAAAAATATAAAGGAAATTTATCGGCTTCAAAACTTTTATATAAATTAAAAGATTTAATTTAGTGGATCTTGGCTCTCCGACGTGACATCAAGAAATATATCACGCTATATATTTTAAAAACCCCTTTACTTAACCCCTTTACTTATAAAAATAATTATTACAAATTATTAAAATCTACAGAGCGATATAAACTTTATTTAAGAAAAATGCTTCTCAAATTTTAACTTTAAAGATAAATAATATCGTGATAAAGATATCGTTAAGAAAATCGTTATAGAAAAAAATTATAGAAACTTATGGAATTACTTTTATGAATTCTACGCTTACAAGAGATTGCCCTTTATCGAAACATCCTAAAAACATTTACAATCTACTACAAAAAAATATATACAAAAATTGATATATGTATTGATATAAAAATTGATATATGTATATAAAACATTTACAAAAAAATGAAACATTGCAAAAGAGCAATATTGTCACATACAAAAATTTTTCTTAAGAATTTTTATTACGCTTATGCATCCCATAGGTACCCGTTTGGGATTATTACAAACGAAACTTGGACTCATTAAAATCTTGAGCAAATACGAACTGACACCGAGCAAAAGAACTTTAATACCAATGGTACTTAATCCAAAAGCTTCTACAACGACACCATTAAATGGCGGTTTGTATCTCAATATTCGAAGAATTAACGCTAATTAAAGTTTGATAGAAGAATGTATTATTTTCAAGCCACATACACAAAACATAGACGATTCAATTCTGCATAATTTTCTTTATGATACGAAAACGCGGTTCGATGAATATGAATTATAAATATCATTTAGCACAAGACTCGAAAATGTATAAAAACGTATTATACAACATCAGAATGTATTTAAAAATACAAAAGAGAGAGAGAGAGAAATAAAAGCTATTTAAGAGCTTAACTCATTATGGCTTTTTATTAATGTATACATTATTAATATATATATATATATATATATATATATATATATATATATATATATATAATATATTTATTTATTATTTATTTATTAATATTATATTTATTTATTAATATATATATATATATATTGATAAATAAATACATAAATATATTTTTATTTCTATATTATCTTGTTGTCTCTGTTATTAATCATAAAAAGAAAGAATTTTTTATTAAAAAATTGCTCAAAAATACATACATCATCAATCAAATAGTTTTCTTTTAATCGTCGATATTGTAAATATATGTACACATATATAATATATGTAGAGTACATACTTATAGTACTAGATATTTCTTAACAATACTTTTGTTAAACTTTTCGATAAATTGTGAAAATATTATTACGATATTATATAAGTTCTAAAGATATTTTTAATAAAATGTAATAAATGTTTAAAACCAAGTATTTTGAATTATTTTCAACGTCTCATATTTTAAAAAATTTCACTGAATTAATATTATCTGGATTAATTGCAATGGAAAGATCGCATTAATATTATATGAGTATCAGACATTTTATTAGACATTTTTTATGACATTAATTTTTATATATTTTAATTAAAAGTATAAATAATAGAAAAATTCTCCAGATATATATATATATATATATATATATATATATATATATATGTTTCCATATAAATACTTTACTGTGACAAGTCATTGTGACGCTTCATGTTAAACAGACTAACAGACAATTGGCCGCTAGAATTAAAAAACATCAATCTAATTTTAATAGATTGATGTTTAGATTTCTTGACAATAGTGTCAACGCATAGATTACTTGGCCACGATTTTAAGTGGGAAGACACAACAATTCTAGATCCTATATAAAGAGTCCTCATATAGGAAAAGACTAGCGAACAGAAATGCTGCATATCTGCCAACAAAAAACTGGATTAAATATACACAACGACACGGAAATCCTAGATAATTCTTACCTGCTTATTCCTGCTGTTCAATAAATGCCAACTAATTTCAAAAACTCCCGCCAGTTCTTCGCCATCCTCCCCCTAGTATTTCCTCCATCATCCCCCTCCATTTTCCCCTTTCTCCTTCCTCTCACACCTGTCTCTTACATCCTTTGCTATCAGTACTATTTTAGTCTACCTAGTTAAACTAAAATAGCGTTCACATTCTTTACTTTCTCCGCAGAGCTTTCTTCTATCTCTCCTTTTATACTTTTTTGTACGTATTATTATAACGATTTTTGCGCTTACATTCAAGTCGTCAGTAATAATTACGATTTCTTTTTATTGTTTTTTTCTAATTATTGTTTCCCGTGTTTTTTTCTTCTATTTATTGTAAGCTATCCACAAAGCATAAAAGCCTATTTGCCAACTGATAGTTGACATGTTTTAGTAGTATTTTAGTGACATATTTTAGTAACTTGAAGTCGACTTTTTAAGTCGACATTTAGTTAACTATTTCTAGTATGGTCTATTGTCGATTTAAACAGTCGACTAAAGATGGACCATTTTCAGGAAATTGAAAGTCGCTTTTCGGCAAAACAAATCAATTAAAAAATATCTTTTCGTTTTATCAAAAGAGACAACATAAGAAAAATCTTTTCGTCACCTCTTTGGGCAGTTTCTGTAAATATTTTTTTGTTAATGTGCTTGACTTAGTTTATTCGATTTGATTGTGCTTGCTCCGTTTTGTGCTTTTCTTTCTTACAGGCTTCAACCTCATCTAAGCTTGTAAAGTTAAGTTTATTGGAATGTGAGAATTGATAACGATAAGCGGTACTTTCTTTTCGAATATTATAATGCTATATTTGCATATTTTTATTTACTTTCATTTATTTTTTATTCTTACATGTGCGATCATATTTAACATTCTCTCTTATTTATGTGAGTGAGTTTTAAATTACTCGACCGTTCATATATATCTATACGATTATTTCTATACTTTATATATATTACTGCACTTGCCTCTTTAAATCACTTCTTATTATTATATTATTTTGTTTTCGTATACTCTGTGTAAGCCATTAGGGACAAAAGATTCGAAAGGGATTGAAACATATGTTTGTCGTTATTATGTATTTGATTTGATTGTTGTGACCGAAAAAATTTTTTCTTCTTTTTGTTAATTAATGTAATCTATTTCTGTCATTGCTTTATTAAAGAATTAAGTTCACGTTATTACATCCTACATTACGGTCCTCAACCCTTTTTATTATAATTTTTAATTTGTTATCACACACGGACCGTTTTTTTTCTTAGTAATGTATTTATTTTTTTACAAATTACTATAATCAAAAGATATATGACGCTATTAGATTGAAAAATTTATGCCCCTGGGCAGAAAACGTTTTATAAAAATCCTACAAGGTAGCTTGTATCATATTTAGTGATGATGATATATTAATCTAAATGATATGTTAATGATGATATCTTGTCATACATATTTAATATTCTGTGTATGAGTATTAGTGTCGGTGTCTGAATCAATAAGATATTTTATGACTCTAAAATATTCCTCGGCCTTGATTTTATATTATATATAAGATATCCTAAATAAAACAATATATCAGAATAACTCGTAAACGAAGTTAGAAAATAATTGTTCAAATAAAAAATTGCGGCGTATATAGGAGGCAAACTGAATATGATAACGTGACCCCTACCATTTCATATTTCGGCGTACAACTATCCGACTCATTGTCAGTTTTTTTAAATGGAACCATCTTAATTTTTTTACATAGATCGCAATATTCAGCGTAAATTATAAAGATAGAATTATCAAAAATTGTGTGTGTGTGTGTGTGTGTGTGTGTAGTTTACGAGATATTTTATACTTTGATTTGACATAATTATACGTAAACTATGAAATATCTCGTAAAATATTCATTTTTTAATTATATTACGTCAATATTTTTATGCATAAAATAATGAGAGGAATCAATTGCAGAAAACCACAGAGTTGTTTTTAAGACCAAAATATGAATTTTTGCAACAAACAGGTACATCTATTCATTGACTATTTAACAATTTAAAGTCTTTTTTCATAATTTCTCTCAATGTTAAAAATAAAATAAGAGATAAGTAGATAGGAGATAAGTAGTTTAGGAGATAAATATCTAATCATAAAATTTATCACAATTGAACAATAAAGAAATAAAAAAATTAGATATCTTTGAAATGTTAAGGATTATATTATAATCTACGTTATATTATAACGTAGATTATAATATAATCTACGTTATAATATAACATAGATTATAATATATTATAATAAATATATATAAATTAGATTAACGTAGATTATAATATATTATAATAAATATATATAAATTATAATCTACGTTATAATATAACGTAGATTATAATTTATATATATTTATTGATTCACAACACGACTTATTCACAATAAGACTTGTTATTAAAGCAAACACCTTTACTATACTACTAGTTTCTTGCAATGCAATAAACGCTTTTATATGCACACTTACGTAATACTGAACTCATTGTCAATTATAAAGTAATATTGCTGGTCATTGAATTTAATTTCACGCATTATAGATTATAATATAATCTATAATTAAGTCTATATAGTTAAGGATATAGTTAAGGATTATATTATAATCTACGTTATATTATAACGTAGATTATAATATAATCTACGTTATAATATAACGTAGATTATAATATAATTCTTAACTATAGACTTAATTATAGATATAATATAATCCTTAACTATAGATATAATATAATCCTTAACTATAGACTTAATTATAGATTATATTATAATCTATAATGCGTGAAATTAAATTGAATGACCAGCAATATTACTTTATAATTGACAATGAGTTCAGTATTACGTAAGTGTGCATATAAAAGCGTTTATTGCATTGCAAGAAACTAATAGTATAGTAAAGATGTTTGCTTTAATAACAAGTCTTATTGTGAATAAGTCGTGTTGTGAATCAATAAATATATATAAATATTTTTGTTATCTATAGTGAGTACTATTTATCCTATGCAAGTGCAAAATTCTTTCTTCACTTATTGATTTTATGCGTCGTATTTTATGTTGATTTTATGTTGCTGCCACTGTTTTATATTTGTAGGAAATTCGAAAATCATAATTGTATCGATTAAGAAATGATAAGTATAATATTTATTAAGAATAATTTCATGTTTCTATAATATTTATTATACTACAATTTTACAAATCAATAGCAACATTTATTAAATAACGAAACAAATCAGTTAATTAATGTCAAATTAAATTTTTATGTATTTGAATTAACACAGATAAAAAATATAATCTCAATATTCTTTAATATACATTTAGGATTAAAAAAATCCGATATATTAATTTTTGCAAAAATATTATTGATTATTCGAATGTCACTAAATGTTTAATTAATTGAACTTAAAGTTTTAAAATGAAACTCTATGTTTGATAGTGTGCAATATAAAAATATTTTAAAAAGAGTGCCCCCCTACAACACAGTGCTATAACAACAATTATATAATGCCATAACAATTTTGAAAGACAGTATAAAATATTTAAGATTATAAAAAAATTAAATATTTCTAAAAAAAAATGCACTATTCTAGATAAAAATCTGATGTCAAGATAAATAATGAAAAGTCCGAAGAGAAATTAGCCTATTATCCTTATTATCCTATTATTTTGTTTTGATAGTAATTGCGAATCAAATTTCTTGTATAGAAAAATCCCAGACTGCTTAATAACATACGCTTTTTTTATTGAATTGATGACATATTGAAATTACATCAAAATTAATCATATTTACAGTTAATTATATATTTGCAATAAATGAAATAATTCATAATAATTGTGAACAACTACCGCAAGAAAGTCTTTTATGCGAATGAGACAGCATAATTAGCTTGGCAATATAGTTATTAAGAATTGCGTGCGTAATGTGAGTGATACATGATAACAAGTCATCAACGATATTACGAATAATATAAAAAAAGAGATATTGAAGAAAATATATAAAGATGCTACGACGTATATTGCACTTAAGTTTATTCTGTCACTGCAACCAGTAGAAGTCATAGCAATTCGCAAGACATAACTTCGGTTTTTAAACATTCTATTCGACAGTGAAAGTAGTGAGAACAGTGTGAGTAGTTGTTAAAAGCAAGTTGCGTTCTACTTTGATATAAGAAACATATTACAACCGACATATATTTTTGTTTCTAAATTTTAACTGAATAAAAATAAAAATTTCTATAGATTTACAGATATTTATTGCTATAAATTACTAATATAGATTGTTATTATACTGTAACAGTCTTAATATATGATCATCGAATGCATGAATTATGTGTTTCTGAGTTATAATTAATTGAATTGTAATAAACAAAGGAAATAATATTTCTCTTATATAAGAAGAATAGAATCTCTCAGAAGATACATATGTCTCTAAAGAAATAAAAGCAGTTGGTTTAAAGGAGATACATGTCAGTTTTAGTGTCTTGTTCAATCAAGTGTATTAAATATTAATCACATTTACATATAATTCAATCATCTATTACAGTATACAGCGTAAAGATGGCGGAAGATGGCGTTATACTTTAATTTAACATATATTTGTAGGCGACCGAGAAGTATCGAGTTGAGGGGTCTGAATAACTCAGTAGTAAGAGCAGTCGCCCGGCAAGCGAAAGACTCGGGTTCGATTCCCGATTCAGCGACTTTCAGCCCGATATTTTTCTCGCCTACAACACTACAGGGGGGAAATAGAGGAATAATAATTAAATAATTTCTCGAATTGAGAATTATTTAAAATTTACTTGTTATCGTACCAAGAAAATTTTGTGCTTTGTGCACACAAATAAATTTAAACGAAAACTTAATTCTCGTTGAACTTACGCACTACCATCCGCGTTTGGCTCTGATGGCCCGTTTAAAATTTAAGTTTATATTTTAATATACAGAGCCTAATTTCTTATAGTTATTACATATATTCTAAAGGAAGCAGTGGCATGTAACAATAACAATGATATCATTAAAATTGTTATTAAAAATTTTGCTACTGCAAGTCGATAAATTTAATATCTTTCATTTTATAGATAAGAGAATATACTTTTTTATAAACACAAGCTACAAAATGGCATTCATTACGACTTACTGGGGTCTGGATGGCATGATAGCCCTAACGGTTCTCATTATAACCGCCTATCTTTATATGACTCGTAAATTCAACTATTGGAAGAAACGAAACGTTGTGGAAGTATCACCGATGCCTTTCTGGGGCAATTTCAAGGAATGCGCGTTGTTAAAGATACCTCCTGGCTCTCTCATGAAAGATCTTTATACTCAAGCGAAGGGACTACCTTACATCGGCTTCTACATTATAGACGAGCCCTGCTTGTTAATTCGCGATCGGGAAATGGTCAAGAATATTTTAGTAAAAGACTTTAGTTATTTTGCTGATCGAAACGGCTCGCCTAGTCCGAATGATCGTTTGGGTTTCGCCAATCTTTTCTTCTTAAAAAATCCGGCCTGGAAGGTATTACGGGCGAAGTTGACGCCGATTTTCACGTCCGGTAAATTAAAGAAAATGTTCGAGTTGATGATTGAATGCGCTAAGAATTTGGAGACGTATCTGGAATCTTTGAAAGTGGACGGTATGTGTTCGCAAAGATTTATTAAATATTATATATAACATTGAGATATAAAGAATCTTACGGCAAAAATTGTGATAAATAAATCAATTTCTCTTTCATTTCGCTCTGCCCACTTTTATAAAAATAAAAGTGCTGTAATAAGATGTAAAATATATATATTTCATATAAGAAATATTCATATCTTTATTTCTCAACTATTATCTTATAAATTATATTAACATTTATAAGAAAAATGAAAAGGTAATCTCTCGAAAAAAGGGAGAGTAATATAATGAAACATATAAAACATTTCATATAAAGTGTCCACATTTATTGCTTATCTCTCTTATAAATTACTTTAATATTTTCGTATGAAAAATAATAAATAAATTCAATTGATAATTTTATATAATTTTATATAATTTTACGCAATTTTTGATATATCTACTATTTATATATACATTTTTAATGGGGGGGAAAATCTTATATATTTTTTTCATAAATCCGTATTGAGAGAAAGAAATATAGTGTTATTTTAATTTAACAATTATTGGTGTGTGTGTGTAAAACCAACTATATAAGATTATTATTACTAACATTTATAATAATAACTAAAAAAATAAAAATATCAACTATAATTATATTATTATATGATAATAAATATACTTTTTTGTCGTATAATCTGCGTATAAATAATGTAAATAAAAGTTAATTTGGAATGCATTGCCAACAGATGCAGAAAAGGAGATAGACATAAAGGACATAAGTGCTAAATTCACCACGGACATGATCGGCTCCACTGCGTACGGACTTAATGTAAACTCGTTGAACAATCCGAACGCTGAATTCCGGAAGTACGGTAAAATGATCTTCGACTATGGTTATATCCGCGGTTTCGCGATGCTCGCGGCGTTTTTCTTTCCAAATATAGCTCGTTGGGCTAATACGAAGGTGTTTGGCAAGGATTCCAGCAATTTCCTACGTAAAGCCTTCTGGGAGACGATGACTCAACGCATAGAGTCTGGCGTGAAGAGAAACGATCTCATAGATATTCTTATCGACCTAAAGAAAAATTACGGTCATCAAAATATTGAAGGATTCAGTAAGTAAAATATATTATACATGGGCTCTTTATAAAAGAACGCGCATTAAGTTTTTTTAATTATATTTAATAAGAAGAAAATATTAATCTAATAAGGAGACAGAAAATGTGTGTGTGAAAACAATAATTTAAAGATTTAAAGGATGAATTTAAAGGGGTGAATTAAATTTTAGAATTTGATGGTGACGATCTAGTAGCACAAGCAGTCATTTTTTTCACCGGCGGTTATGAAACCTCTTCGACGACAATGGCTTTCACTTTATACGAGCTCGCGTTACAACCGGAGATTCAGGGTAAACTTAGAAAAGAGATTCTTGACGAGCTCAACAAAAACAATGACACGGTTACATATGATATGGTAAGTGAACGTGATACATATCCTGTCAAAAAATCATTATTATTAACAAATGAAACACAAATTATATCAATATAATCATCAAGCTATCTCTTTCCCTTAAAACATTCACATCATTCATGAATAAGTCTTACACTAGGTTTATACATTTGAAGGTCTCGGTTTATCCGATTATTATTATATGTAATTGATGTGTATATATAATATTTGTTGTGTTAGGTATTGTCGCTACCGTACCTCGACATGGTGGTGTCCGAAGCATTAAGGATGTACCCGACGTTACCGTTCTTGGATCGCATGACAACCGACACCTACAAGATGCCGAATTCTGACCTGGTTGTCGAGAAGGGAACGCCGATTTATATATCGATGCTCGGCATGCATGTCGATCCAGAATATTTTCCCGATCCGGATAAGTTCGATCCGGAGCGATTCAACGAAGAGAACAAACGTAATAGACCGTCATGCGTCTACTTCCCATTCGGAGAAGGTCCGCGGGCATGCATAGGTAAGAAAAAATCGATTTAATTGTAAAATATAATACATATATATATCGATTAATTTTATTATCGCATTTCGAGACACAAAGAGGTGTTTTGGATAAGATGGGCAATTTCTGAACATATAAAGCAGATAAAAATAATATAAAATTCTTTTACAACGCATGTTTTATTATCATTGTTTACTCTATCGATCAAATGGATTTTTCTCGAGTTTGGACAAAATAAAACAAGAGTTTCCTTTTTTAGAAAAAAAATGTATATATAAAGAGAAAATCTAAAAGTATATTTAAAAATATGAAGGAAATTTATCGGCTTCAAAACTTTTATATAAATTAAAAGATTTAACTTAGTGGATCTTGGCTCTCCGACGTGACATCAAGAAATATATCACGCTATATATTTTAAAAACCCCTTTACTTAACATAAAAATAATTATTACAAATTATTAAAATCTACAGAGCGATATAAACTTTATTTAAGAAAAATGCTTTTCAAATTTTAACTTTAAAGATAAATAATATCGTGATAGAGATATCGTTATAGAAAAAAATTATAGAAACTTATGGAATTATTTTTATCAATTCTATGCTTACGAGAGATTGCCCTTTATCGAAACTTCCTAAAAACATTTACAATCTACTACAAAAAAATATATAAAAAAATTGATATATGTATATAAAACATTTACAAAAAAATGAAATATTGCAAAAGAGCAATATTGTCACATACAAAAATTTTTCTTAAGAATTTTATTTACTCTTATGCATCCCATAGGTACCCGTTTGGGATTATTACAAACGAAACTTGGACTCATTAAAATCTTGAGCAAATACGAACTGACACCGAGCAAAAGAACTTTAATACCAATGGTATTTAATCCAAAAGCTTCTACAACGACACCATTAAATGGCGGTTTGTATCTCAATATTCGAAGAATTAACGCTAATTAAAGTTTGATAAAAGAATGTATTATTTTCAAGCCACATACACAAAACATAGACGATTCAATTCTGCATAATTTTCTTTATGATATGAAAACGCGGTTCGATGAATATGAATTATAAATATCATTTAGCACAAGACTCGAAAATGTATAAAAACGTATTATAAAACATCAGAATGTATTTAAAAATACAAAAAAGAGAGAGAGAGAAATAAAAGCTATTTAAGAACTTAACTCATTATGGCTTTTTATTAATGTATACATTATTAATATATATATTAGTAAATAAATACATAAATATATTTCTATTTCTATATTATCTTGTTGTCTTTGTTATTAATCATAAAAAGAAAGAATTTCTTATTAAAAAATTGCTCAAAAATATATACATCATCAATAAAATAGTTTTCTTTTAATCGTCGATATTGTAAATATATGTACACATATATAATACATGTAGAGTACATACTTATAGTACTAGATATTTCTTAACAATACTTTTGCTAAACTTTTCGGTAAGATGTGAAAATATTATTACGATATTATATAAGTTCTAAAGATATTTTTAAAAAAATGTAATAAATGTTTAAAACCAAAGTATTTTGAATTATTTTCAACGCCTCATATTTTAAAAAATTTCACCGAATTAATATTATCTAGACTAGTTGCAATCGAAAGATTGCATTAATATTATATGACACAAGTGTCAGACATTTTATTAGACATTTTTTATGGCATTAATTTTTATATATTTTATTTAAAAGTATAAATAATAGAAAAATTCCAGATATATATATATGTTTCCATATAAATACTTTACTGTGACATGTCATTGTAACGCTTCATGTTAAACAGACTAACAGACAATTGGCCGCCAGAATTAAAGAACATCAATCTAATTTTAATAGATTGATGTTTAGATTTCTTGACAATAGTGTCAACGCATAGATTACTTGGCCACGATTTTAAGTGGGAAGACACAACAATTCTAGATCCTATATAAAGAGTCCTCATATAGGAAAAGACTAGCAAACAGAAATGCTGCATATCTGCCAACAAAGAATTGGATTAAATATACACAACGACACGGAAATCCTAGATAATTCTTACCTGCTTATTATCAATAAATGCCAACTAATTTCAAAAACTCCCGCCAGTTTTTCGCCATCTTCCACCTAGTATTTCCTCCATCATCCCCCTCCATTTTCCCCTTTCTCCTTCCTCTCACACCTGTCTCTTACATCCTTTGCTATCAGTACTATTTTAGTCTACCTAGTTAAACTAAAATAGCGTTCACATTCTTTACTTTCTCCGCAGAGCTTTCTTCTATCTCTCCTTTTATATTTTTTTGTACGTATTATTATAATGATTTTTGCGCTTACATTCAAGTCGTCAGTAATAATTACGAATTTTTTTTATTGTTTTTTTCTAATTATTGTTTCCCGTGTTTTTTTCTTCTATTTATTGCAAGCTACCCACAAAGCATGAAAGCCTATCTGCCGACTGATAGTTGACATTTTTTAGTCAACTTGAAGTCGACTTGAAGTCGACTTTTTAAGTCGACGTTTAGTTAACTATTTTTAGTATGGTCTATTGTCGATTTAAACGATCGACTGTAAGTCGACTAAAGGTCGACCATTTTCAGGAAATTGGAAGCTTTTCGGCAAAACAAATCGATTAAAAAATATCTTTTCGTTTTATCAAAAAAGACAACATAAAAAAGATCTTTTCGTCACCTTGTTCGTCACATCTTTTTTTTTTAATTTTTTAATATATTATTACATGCTTTTTAATATATATACAATATATTATAATTATTATTATTTAAATTAAATTGAACATTTTCAAAGACTTGGTAAATTTAATTTCATTATTCTATAATTGTATTATATGTAATAATATTATATAATTAAAGTATAGTAAAATTAAATCGATCAAGTTTTTGAGAAATGTGATTATTAAAATAAAAATTTAGTAGTTATCCACTCGCGCGTAATATTATTAAAATATTGTAATGTTCGAAAATGGTGATGAATTTGTGAAATGACGATTGATAGAGAATCAAGATCATTTCTGGAAATTGAAATCAAACGATCGTTAGGCAAATTAAAATTAACACTAAAGTCTCCTTCCAGAAACCTTTTCAACAAGTTCAGAATGGACCCAAATTAGTCAGTACACCGTTGTACAAAATGAAAGAGGAAATGGAAAGAAAGTCAAAAACGGACTATCCATATAGAGAGACAATTGGAAGTTTATTGTATCTGACTACCAACATATCCCGAGCACAAGCTGTGGGATTTACTAGCAGGTACGTAAATAATCCGACAGATAAAAGAATAACAGATATTAAACGAATTTTCACGATAATTTAACTTCTTGGAAAAACAGTATTAGCTAAATTGAATATAAATTATCAGAGCGCGATCAAATTAATAAAAGATGGCGTAGTAAAATGAAGAACAAAATATATTGACGTTAAATATCGTTTCATACACAGAAAAGTAAACAAAAAGTCATTAAAATAGAATATTGTCCAACTAGCAGACTTGTTCACGAAACCACTTAATAAAACTAAATTTGATTTGTGCAGAAATGCTTTAGTAAATTAAAGAGATTAGAATTAAAAGTTAGTAACAGTATTAGTAGTAATATAGTAATAGTAATAATATAATAGAGTAGTAATAAGTAAATCAGTATTATAAAAGATCTCCTGATAGTTTTTGAAATTTGAGTCTTTCTTTTTTGAGTTTTTCTTTTTGCGAATATTTTTGTTAGATATCTATATATTTTTAAATTTATTTTACAATTTTATTTTATAATTTTTGGTTTATATAAGTTGAGCGAAATATTAAAAAAAAAGGAGGATGTTGGGAAATAATTTTTAAGATAATTGAATAAACATCGCGCATGAATAAACATGATCAGACGTAAGCACTGCTGACGAATTTGGGAGAGAGCATCTACGTGGCACGCACGAAACGCTTTTTGCTTTTGTTTCAAGCCTCGTGGTGATCAATACTCTTTGTCTTGTGCTAATCGTGCGATTACAAGTAGTGATTCTTGTTGCTAATATAAAGTAAGACTGTTTTGTACAAATTAACTCAAACATTTAATGTACAGTATTGTACAAAAGAACAGTAGATTATTTATAGTTATTTTTCTTAAAATTGGCGTACATTTTCATTTCACCAGGTGCTCGTGGCATTTAGCTGACACACGAATTCCACCGCCGAATTCCAACAATAATCCTAAACTCAACATTTGAATATATAATAAATATCATACAAGATACAAAAATCAAATATAAATATATCTGACACAATCTGTTAGAGCAATAGTGTAAAAAATTGTTTTACGAGCGTTAGCTTAATACGTGACATCGTTAATGGTACATTATTAATCGGTGCGCATGCTCTTGTAAGTATTTATTGATATTTTAAATATATCTATTAAGTTATATTTCTAAATACTTTTTTGTTAATGTGCTTAGCTTAGTTTATTTGATTTGCTTGCTCCGTTTTGTACTTTTCTTTTTTCAGGCTTCAACGTCATCGAAGCTTTTAATACCTTCAAGAAATTGGAATATCGAAGAGTCCCCACGAGATATCTCCTTATATTTCTTTTGTATCACAGTTTTAATTTAATATCAACTGTGACTTCTATACTTTGGACAGACACTCTTAAATTTTTGGAGTTTCGTGGAATTTATAAATTTTTCCTAAGTTTTTTGGAATGTGAGAATTGATAACGAGGTAAGCGGTACTTTCTTTTCGAATATTTCAATACTATATTTGCATATTTTCATTTATTTTCATTTAGTTTTTATTCTTACATGTGCGATCATATTTAACATTCTCTCTTATTTATGTGAGTGAGTTTTAAATTACTCGACCGTTCATATATATCTATACGATTATTTCTATACTTTATATATATTACTGCACTTGCCTCTTTAAATCACTTCTTATTATTATATTATTTTGTTTTCGTATACTCTGTGTAAGCCATTAGGGACAAAAGATTCGAAAGGGATTGAAACATATGTTTGTCGTTATTATGTATTTGATTTGATTGTTGTGACCGAAAAAATTTTTTCTTCTTTTTGTTAATTAATGTAATTTATTTCTGTCATTGCTTTATTAAATAATTAAGTTCACGTTATTACATCCTACGTTACGGTCATCAATCTTTTTTATTATAATTTTTAATTCGTTATCACACACACGGACCGTTTTTTTTCTTAGTAATGTATTTATTTTTTTGCAAATTACTATAATCAGAAGATATATGACGCTATTAGATTGAAAAATGTATGCCCCTGGGCAGAAAATGTTCTATAAAAATCCTACAAGGTAGTTTGTATCATATTTAGTGATGATGATATATTAATCTAAATGATATATTAATGATGATTATATCTTGTCACATACATATTTAGTATTCTGTGTATGAGTATTAGTGTGTGTACCTGAAAATCAATAAGATATTTTATGACTCTAAAATATTCCTCGGCCTTGATTTTATATTATATATAAGATATCCTAAATAAAATAATATATCAGAATAACTCGTAAACGAAGTTAGAAAATAATTGTTCAAATAAAAAATTGCGGCGTATATAGGAGGCAAACTGAATATGATAACGTGACCCCTACCATTTCATATTTCGGCGTACAACTATCCGACTCATTGTCAGTTTTTTTAAATGGAACCATCTTAATTTTTTTACATAGATCGCAATATTCAGCGTAAATTATAAAGATAGAATTATCAAAAAAAGTGTGTGTGTGTGTGTGTGTGTGTGTGTGTGTGTGTGTGTGTGTGTGTGTGTGTGTGTGTGTGTGTGTGTGTGTGTGTGTAGTTTACGAAATATTTTATACTTTGATTTGACATGATTATACGTAAACTATGAAATATCTCGTAAAATATTCATTTTTTAATTATATTACGTCAATATTTTTATGCATAAAATAATGAGAGGAATCAATTGCAGAAAACCACAGAGTTGTTTTCAAGACCAAAATATGAATTTTTGCAACAAACAGTTACATCTATTCATTATATGTCATTAAAAGTCTTTTTTCATAATTTCTTTCAATGTATAAAATAAATTAGTTAGGAGCTAAGTATCTATTTATAAAATTTATTATAAATTAACAATAATATGGTTTAAAAAATGAAAAAATCTTTGAGATATCTTATATCAAGAAATATCTTTAAGATATCAAGAATCATATCATCCATAATGTATGGAAATAAACTAATGAGCAGTAATATCACTTTATAGCTGAATCATTATTACATAAATGTGTAATTTGCATTTGACAAGTACATATATTTTTTTTTAAATTATGTTTTTTTAAACCAATTGATTCCTCTCATTATTTTGTGTATAAAAGTATTGAGGTAAGATAATAAAAAAATGAATATTTTACGAGATATTTTATAATTTATGTAAAATTAAAAAATTATTTTAAGCCTCATAACTCAAAAACTACTCTATGAAAAAATAGATACACTGAGAAAAATCATTTTGATTGTATCAACAAGACATATATGATTGAAGGCATTTTGATTACATCAAACAAGAATTTCTAGTTATCATAATAAGACTCGATTCTTTTATAACTAGAATGTTTAATAGATTTTACTATAAGGATTTGATTATTTCTGCGCAATCTCCATGAGCAACTTGATAAGTATACCACTGTCGTTTAGTTTTGCCGATGGATTGAAACCGCTGATCCTTAGTCAAAAATCCAACACACTATATAACGCTTTCAAGCGCTACTTATCATCAATCAGACGTTTCAGGAATTGGTACACGAGTGATCCTTGGTGTGAAGGAACGCAAGCCTACCACGACATTCAAGTGGTACGAAAGTTGCATCGCGCATTCGACAGAAGTTATGTAGCATGAGCGATGATGAGATCGATCTGGCTAGCAAAATGTCATATATGAAATGCCCGATGTTTCAAACGATCGCGAAGGACTTCGCGGATGCGTGTCCATTGGCGAAGAGCCGACAATGCCCGTTTACGATGTCAAGGATAAAGGGTCTGAATCAGGGCGACATGTTTGGCACGCAATTTGCCTGCATGGATTTGATAGTACTCTATCCAGAACAATTCGGAGTATATGATGCCAGCGACGAAGATCTGGAAGCTTTCTGTCATCTCTGGCGCGGCTTGGGTTACCTATTGGGCATGTAAGATCAGTACAATTTCTGTCGCGGCAGTTTGCAGGATATACGTCAACGTATCGAAGATTGTATCGAATATTGGGTGAAGCCAAACTTGCGCACAGTAACGGCGGAATGGGAACACATGACCCTATGCCTCTACGAAGGCATCGCTGCAATTTCTTCTTTGAGCAGTTACAAAGTCTTTCTGCTCTATCTTTGCGACATATTCAAACTCAAAATGCCTCGTCTTTACAGCTCTCTTAGTTTTTGGGAAAGAATAGTGTACGTACTGTTGAAGTTTCAATTCCTCTATTTGACGAAATTGCCAGGTGTTTTTCCTGTCATGAACGCGATGTTTCACAAGAATCTAAATCAAGCGGCAAACTTCGCAATTAAGGAACATGCCAAACTTAAAGAGAAATCATCCAGAATCATCCCGGAATCAGGCATATTTAAATCATTCAATTATAAAATAGTTTGTATAACTTATTAACATTTAACCATAGGTCTTATTAACTTTTAGCATAGCCATTATCTTTTAATCATAGATAATCAAATTCAAAATCAAATAGATTTTGTCTTTTAAAGAAATATCTCTTTGCTGTTAAATTTGAAATTATATTCATTATTTATCTATTATCTATTATCCATTGCAGGATCAATGATTGCTATGATATTAATTTATATTTTTTTCTGATATTTTTTATTAATACATATTTAAAAATGGAATACTTTTAAATTTAAAAATAAAGAAATTATTATTATATATTTAACTTAAAATCTGTATGAATTGATCTGTATAAATCAATGAATTAATTTAAAATACAAATCAAGAAATTACAATGATATCATGTATTCACATTATAATTAAGTCCATAAGATAAATCATAAAAAGTTAGAGAACTGCCATTTAGGATCTTTTCTAAAGAAACGTTTTTAAGAAATAAAATCCAAACGCTTTTCTACATATGTCCTTCGCGATTGCTTTAACTATCTGTTTAAATTTTCCTGCACATTTTTTTGCAGTACAAGATAAGATATAAATAATAAAGGCGTAGATAGGGTATTCAGCAAATATATAATCAGAAATAATTTTTACACATGATGACACATAATTATTAATTTTTTTATTAGAACATAGAATATTTGTACATGTGTACAATAGTACGCATATTAGTTAAAGTTGTAAAGGAAGCATGTCAAATGGGTGTCCATGAGTGTTTCTTCATAATTAATGAATAAAAGATTATCAAATCAAAGAATTATGAATAAATGATCAGCTACACGTTGCGAATAAAAAGTTAAACTGCATAGTATAATTTTACATCGTTAAATATTAATATATAAAGTTTTTATCGCTTTGGTTAGATTTTTTCTTAGATAATTATGTATTTCATTTGGAAAATATATATGCATAAAAATTATAATTTTTTACAACAAAATTTAATTGCAATTTATCTGCAACTCATCTAATTTACGAGAAAAAACTTACATAACTTTAGTTCAAGACAACAAATATGTTATCAAGCAGCAAATATAATATTATTTGATTATATGATTTTATCATGTACGAAATACATTATTTATTTAAATACATTATTTTAGCAGTTGCATATATTATTGCAGCAAAAAATCTAATTGTTATAATTATATATTAAAATGTAATATTAATCTGTATTATAAAAAAAAGATAAAAAAGATTATTTGTATTATAGAAAGAATTATAGGAAGAAGATTGATTAGAAAATGAAAGAATTAATCTTTTTGATTTTTTTTATTTTTTTTATTAGAAAATGAAAGAATTGATTTTTTAAAATCATTTTTTTAAGATGTCTAAATATAGTATATCAGATTAATGATTTGCTAGAAGGGATTAAATTAGCTATTATAAAAAAAATTATTATCTAATTCAGAACAGCAAACAGACTGAAAAATTAACAATTCGTATAAAATGAGTTTATTTCACAATAATTTTCACATTACTTGATTAGTAATTATTTTTTATTTGAGAAAAATTTGTATCATAATAATGATAGTAAGTGCTATCATATTTGTGTCATTACCGTTTCATAATACATCTTACGACATACATTTCATTGCCCTTGTACGAAAATAATTTATCATATTTGTGTCATTGCCGTTTTATAATATACATCTTAAGACATATACATCATTATCCTTGAAATTTTTTCTCAAGACGAGAAATTGGGCAAATTTAATATGAATTGCGACGTACAGAATATTTACAAGAATGGATATTATTCGTTCATTTTCTGAGGCAAACAATATGTAATAGTCATGATATTTGTCAGCAATTTTCTATAATCTTTTTTTTCTAAGTCAACTATATACAACAAACAGCATGTCATTCACGTACCATAAGTACCAGTTGTAATAAATGACAGAAAAGAAATAGCAAAGACACAGAAAAAAATTAAACAATATTTTTTATTTTTAGTATAACTATCAATATTTTATAATTCAACTATAAAATTAATTATAAAATTTACCTAATTATAATGGAAAATTCTGAAAAAATAATTCAATTATTTAACATAAATCAGAAACGCTTAGAATAAAATTATATTAACATTTCTTTTTTTATTTTTCTCATTATTAAAATTAATTATTAAAAATAATTTAATTAAAAAGAAATTCTTTTTTTCATCAAAAGCGCATTTACACAAACAAATTCTATACAAGATTTAAGATTTTCTAAAAAATAAAAAAAAAAAGATTGGAAAAATAATACTTCCAAAAAAATTTTTCTTATATTATATACGTAATTGTAAAGAGTTCTTTCAAATAAAAAAAAATTACAAGCTCTAAAATTTATCTGCAAATTGTGGCAAACATTTTTGATAAATAAACTAGATAAATAATAAAATAGATTTATCAAGACGTTGAAGACAATTGAAGACAATTGAAGTGTTTAGTAACTATTCACTACTATGAATAGATAATTATAATAAATTCAAGAATAATTTAAAAAAAATATTTAATTTTTTCCTAAAGCAATTGATCTTTTCCTTTCTCTCTGACAAGTGGATGTAATGACAGCATGTAATATGAGAGATTCAGAGATCTTGAAAATAGTTAAATGTTTGCGTGCGATCTCTTTCGCGACACTACATTAAAATAATAAGTCCGCAGACGAGGAGGGAAATGAAATAAATGGAGTCGCCAACATGACAGAAGTTTATTCTGTCATAGCAGCTTCTTCTTGCGTGTTCGTTTTGCAAAACGTTTTAGCGTTCTGTATAATCTGCATATTTAGCGGTGCTGATGATTAAAAATAGATTTTGTTAATATAGCATCGAAGATATTATAAAATATAAGAAAGGTACAAAAATCGTCATATTATACATATTGTTATCATTTTGTTTTTATATTAAAAATCTCAAAAAATGAAAATTTATTTTACTTACAAATATATTTATTAAAGAACATTTTTTATTACACTGCAGGGTAGTTTTGATAACAGTGTTTCAAACTTTTGAACACGCAGAGCCTTTTTGTATATACATTGTACATATAAATTAGAAAGAAATTAAGAAATTTGCTCGAAAACCAACATACTTATTAAAAATTACAGAAATAAAAACAAATAAAAAATTATGGTAAAAAATGAAAAGAATAAGACATTTAAAAAAATACTCACATTGCTGTTATCAATATTTAAACTGAGAAAAGTTCGTTAAGAAAAATTCATTAAAAAATATTCGACAAATCAAAAAAGAATCTTTGAATTTTCAAAATTCTCGAGTCAATTTAAAACATATGAATAATTATTATAAATATACAAATTACGGATTTTTACTATATTAATCAATAAGGCAGAGAAATTCTTTCTCTAAGCTATAAATATGGATATAAAAATGCAAATAGAGGCATATTAGTTGTTTAGGACACATAAGTCAGTTTCAGTTTTTCTAATATCAAAAAAACCATATAAAAATATAACAATGTAACAATATATATCATTAATTTGGATTTAAAATTAAAATTAAATATTTAATAATTCATAAATTTTTTATTGTAACAAACACTTTTATTGTGGAACATATTTAATTATGCGTTGTTTAAGACTTGTAGATCTATTTACGAATCAGAAGTTTACATAACAATAATTAACGTTTACATGCTCACTATTATGTAAACATGATTACGTTTGACGATAAGAAACAGGAGGGGAAGAACGTTGCAATATATAAATGCAATCGCGTGTGTGATGCAGAAGTTCAAAGTTGTTTCTGCAACTCTACCGTTGTATTCTGAATCACTGCGCTAAAAAACTTATTTTTTAAACATTTCATGTTTTTCTTCATTCGTAATTTATTAAACTTCAATCTAATATTTATTTAAATGCGATTTTTTTCTATTTTCAATCATTTTAATAGGAGTTTGTCTGTATAAAGAGAATATTTTAAAAATATAAATAGTTTGTGTGTCTAAAGAGAATATTTTAAAAATGTAAATAGTTTATGTGTTAAAGAGAACATTTTAAAAATATAAATAGTTTGTGTGTCTAAAGAGAATGTTTCAAAAATATAAATAGTTTGTGTGTCTAAGGACAATATTTTAAAAATTAATTTCAAGAAAAACGTTGATCTTAATTTAATTTTATATGATCCTTTCAAGTTTATTTAGAATTTTAATACACACTATTTATTGCATATTCTTAAAAATGACGTTAAACTGCTCTTGTTCTCTAATATTTCTCGATTCATTAATTTTGTATCTTTCATATTTAATAGAAAAACGTACGGCTAGACGAATCATTCTCTTTCATCTTGCTATCGTTTATCAATTTGAATCTAATAACAATTAATTAAGAAGATGAGAAAAGATGAAATAATGTTTATTGTTGCTGGTTATTGATATGGAATCGTAAAAATTGATTATTTATAGATTAAAATAAGCTGACAAATTATTTATTTCTAAATTTGTGTAAGTTTGTTGTAATCTCCAATATATTCTAATGAAGGCATTATTTAAAGTCGAACCTCAAGATAATCAATTTATTCTTGAAATAAAATGATTATTCTCTTGATATTAAATAAATATCCTGAATTATCATCCAGTAATCAAACTACCTTTACAATATAGTTTCCTAATCGGGATTATTTCTTTTTTCGAGTGATTTATGTGAATGAAAAACAAGTTCATAATAATCATGATAATCCTTGTGTGCTTCCAATTTTAACAATGATTTATTTAACACGTTAAATGTCGGTCACTGGTGACCGAGGATAAATTTTTAGGCCGTGTCAGTTATCGGTGACCAACAATACATTAAAATTTAATAAATAATATTCTAATATTAAAAATCGAAAAGTTTCAAGATTAAAAAAAGAAAAATGTATCTAAATATTATTTTTATTAATAATGATATGTAGGGAAAGTTGCCAATGCGTAATGGTCTCCTAAATTGTATCCCATGTAATTTCCTGTTATTATTTAACATTTGCGAGCAACAGGTTCTCTAGTGGTTCTTTAGTGGTTCTGTAGTGGTATATTTTGAAAGTTAGATTGCAATTTCCATTATATAATTTATCTTTTATAAGTTTTAATACCGAGTTATCTGTGCTCTCTTAGTCGATTATTGACGAAAATCAAGATGAAATTGACGATTATATTTTATCCCATTATCCAATTATATACCATTATCTATTTATAACCATTATATAATAACCATTATCTATTTCGCAAATAGTTTAATTACATTTTCTTCTATATTACTATAATCTTAAATACTTTCTATTACTTTTGCATTTTTTATAAAGTTCATTCAGATTCATTTTGAGATTAAATTAAACATTTTATAAAACGTTCAAGAGTTTCCTAAATCATATTACCACGCGGTGAATGAAAACGAACACAAAAAAGATCGCAAAGTTGTCTTAAATAATTTATCAACAAGTTTTCGGATGTAATGATAAATAAAGGAGATTGATTTTGTGTTTTATGTAATGAAGTTCGTCTAAAAAATATGATTCAATGCCTTGAGTATAAAATATGGGTACGTGAAGTTTGCGGAAGAGTATTAAAAAATGATACGGTTTATTACTGCTCTAAATGTATTTCATAAATATATCCTTTTCTTAATAATTCTAACAATTATTGTTTTTAAACTAAATTTTATAAGTACGATTTTGGAGATCGGTGAATATGATTTAAAAAATCAAAATCGTACTTTTGAACACTTTCAATTGTATAGAATATATATGTAAATAATAAAACTTTATACGTTATTTATTGCCTCAAAATGTTTAAATAAGATGTCACTCTATCTTTGCCAGCAATATTTTTTTAAATAATCATATTTTCTCAATAATCCAAAATTCTTTAAGTAGTACGATTTTGGCAACTTTCCCTTATAATACAATGCAATAATAAAATCATTTTAATAGATTTTGTTAAAACGAAACCGAACTAATGAAGCTTGCTGAAGAATAGAAAACATTTCTAAGGAAACGGAGGGAATATACGTGAAAATATATACAAAATGTACACGAAGTAATATGTGTAATCTTATCACAATCTTGCGTTTTTCTTCGCGTCCAGTTGATGGCATCGCGCGATATAAAGAAAGATTAGTTTTTATTTCGAAAAATATGCAATAAAAATGGAAAATTCTATTTTAAAAAATCTATATTGTCGTAACTTTAGTAAAAAATCAAGAAACTAAGCTGGAAATTAAGTTTTATTTTTCCAGTGCTTCAAGATCTTGTTCTACATGCAATTAATAAATACGATAATATGATTAAATAAATGAAAATTATAATATTATTTTATTTCGCGATATATATTATTAAAATATAATACTGTCTACTTCTATATAAATACAAAAATATATTTTTTATAGATAAACCAACATGGCACTCATAACTGCTTACAGGGGTTTGGACAGCATCATAGTTTTAACAACTCTCATGATAACCGTTTACCTCTACATGACGCGCAAGTTTAATTATTGGAAGAAACGGGGCGTCGAAGAAATCTTTCCACCGACACCTATCCTAGGCAATTTTACGGAATGCCTATTATTGAAAAAAGCGCCGGCGTATTTCTTAAAGGAGTTATACGATCAAGCAAAGGGGCTGCCTTACATCGGCTTCTATGTCTTAGACAAGCCCTTCTTGTTGGTTCGAGATCGGGAACTCATCAAGAATATCTTAATAAAGGACTTTAATATTTTTCACGACCGATACAATAATGCTTATCCGGATGATCAGCTGGGTTGCAACAATCTCTTTTTTATAAGGAATCCAGTCTGGAAGATGTTAAGGACGAAATTAACGCCATTCTTCACATCCGGTAAACTAAAAAAAATGTTTGAACTGATGTTACAATGTGGAAACCATCTAAACACATATGTCGAATCATTGAAAGGAGGTAAATATTCATATGTAAAATACAAAATATATTGGGAAATATGTATTTAAGAAATGTGAAATTATAAAGAATTGATAAACACATTTTAATGGTATAATATGTATAAATTAATAATATATTATACACAGTTTATAAAATTACAAAAGTCAACTTAATTAAATCGTATCATATTATAACAGAATCTTTGTTGAAGGATCCGAAAAGAATACATAAATTTATGAGAAATACAAAGCATTATTAAAACTGTTATACGACAATTAATAATTTTTAGAGGGAATAAGTTCAGTTTTCAATTCTACAGATACGCGTAGAAAAGATTTTTAAATTTTAAGATAACTTGTATAAGATATTTACTGTTAGATGGATTAAATCAATTGGTAATATTGCTGACAGGTGAAGGAGAAACGATCAAAGTGAGAGAATTAACTGCTAAGTTTACCACGGACGTCATCGGTAGTACTGCTTATGGACTTGATGTGAATTCATTTAAGGATCCAAACGCTGAGTTTCGCAAATACGGCAAGATGATCTTTCATTACGATATCATTCGCGGCTTGGAGTTGATCGCGATATTTTTCCTTTCGATTATAGTTCGTTTGACCCGTATAAAGGTGTTCGGCAAAGGACCTACTATCTTTTTGCGCAAAGTTTTCTGGGAAACGCTCGTATTATCGTATGGAATCTGGCATTAAGAGGAATGATCTTATTGACATTCTTCTCGAACTGAAAGAAAATGACAATGATTAGGATTATTACGGATTCAGTAAGCAACACAGAAATAAATGATGGTTATTTTAAAAATTTATTTCTATTTCAAAAACAGAAAATAAATAAATAGAGAGGTAATACTAAGAGAAATAATAATGTTATTAAACTTACTGATATATTAGATCAATAATTTTGATAATTAAAATTAATTGTGACGCAAATAACAAGAGCCCTCAAAAGTCTAAATAAATTGAATTTTAGAATTCGATGGGGAAAATCTTCTGGCGCAAGCAGCCAGCATTTTCACCGCCGGTTTCGAGACCTCTTCAACGACAACGGCATTCGCATTGTACGAGCTCGCATTACAACCTGATATTCAAAATACTCTCAGGAAAGAAATTGTCGAGGCTCTCGACAAGTCCGATAGAAAAATCACATACGATTTGGTACATGAATATTACAGTTACTACCAAAAAATTATTAAAATAAACATGTGTCAACTTAACTAAGTAATTGCAAATATCAATATCATTGCCAGTGCAATTTAATTTAAAATTTGCACTTAAATTTAATTAAATTTTCATTTAAAATTGATGTGTATATATATATATATATATATATATATATATATATATATATATATATATACACATATACATATATATATATATATATATATATATATATATATATATATATATGTATTATGAGACGACATTTTATTTTATTATTAGACTATGTCGTTAACGTATCTGGATATGGTGATCTCCGAAACTTTGAGAATGTATCCGCCATTGGGATATGTAAATCGTATGCCAAATGAAGCTTATAAAGTGCCGAACTCCGACCTCGTAATTGAAAAGGACAGCGGTATACATCCCAATGCTCGATCTACACTATGATCCGGAATATTTTCCGGATAAGTTCGGAGCGATTCAATGAGAAAAATAAACGTAATAGACCAGCATGCGTTTATTTCCCCTTCGGAGAGGGCCCACATACATGCATAGGTGAGAAAATCAATTTCGATTAATGAAAAAATATTTATATGATATATAAGATAAAAAAACACATACTTACCAAAGCTGTAAATTTCGTAGACAAATTTGCGTTTTCATATAAATATTATAAATGTTGTGTTTAGTTTATAAAATCACATATTTTAAAAAATGTACGAAGTAACATAAACTTCTCTTTCATAAAGAAAATAGATTACACAAATTCGAAATAAATAAAAATCTGCAGGTTTTGAAGGAAAGAAAGATAAATAATTTAATATTGAGATTATTAAATAGTATAATATTGTTATATATTTCATAATCTAATAAATTTTATAATTCTCAAATTTATAGCTTCACGTTATAAAAGTGCAAATTAATATAACAAAATTGCGAATAATTTTCATTATGTATGTATATAATGATTCCGTTGTGTATGATAAGTCTATTATGTGTATGATGATATATAATATTCATTTTTTGTTTTTTATAATATAATATAATTACAGAAGAGATATATATATATATATATAATTTGTACTTTTGCAGGCACTTGTTTAAGGCTTTTACAGAAAAAACTGGCGCTCATAATAATCTTGAGTAAGTGCGAAGTGAGACCGTGCGAGAAAACCTCGATACCAATGGTAATTGATCCGAAGGGTGCCATGACAGTACCTTTACACGGCGTACTATATCTCAACTTCCGCAAAATTAAATCTAGCGCTCTTTAAAACATAATATGTAGTAGTGTGTAGTATATTATTTCAACTCATAGAAAATACTCTACAGCTAGTATTTTTGTTAAAAAATGTGTAAAGATAAATCATTGAATGTATTGCGTATGTAGCGTAAAATTTTTAAAAATTTTATTTTAATACATTCTCCGATTGTATCGAGAGATAATGACAATTTAAACTAATATCTAGATTTATTCTAAGATATACAAAATTGTTATCCCATATTTTGAAAAATATTTTGCTACGGATATCTTAGTTTCTAATAATATTTCACAAGATATATTTTAAGATGAACTTTGTATTTATTATTTTTATTTTTCAAAAACTCTTGTATTCTTAATTATTTTAATATGTGTACACATACACACACACACACACATATATATTTTATAAATGTTTTATCATAAATATTTAAAATCACACATAAGTGTATTATTTGTACAAAAAGAAATATCAATCGCTTAATTAATATTTTTCATGATATACATACGTATTTATAAATTATAATTTAATCACTCTTGTACACTCTATGTTATACAAAAACAATTGATTTAGTTATTCTCACAAAATGTTCATTATTATCTTCAATTTTTTGTTGCTATTCTTAACTTAAGTATAAAAAATAGAACATTTAATCAACTTCAAATAAAAATTTGTTTAAAAAATATCATCGTCAGTCGCGTCCCAGACGATTTCTGATATTACAGCCGGTTATTAACATTGCTGAGGTTCCCGTTGTCGTCGGTCTTCGTGGCCATTGATCTCGTTGCACATTTCAATGAAATCAAACAAAAAATTGATATTTTAATTAATTAATTATATTTCATTTATTTAATTATATTTCAATTATATTTCAATTTTAATTAATTAATTATATTTCATTTTAATTTATTAAAAATTAACCTCATCAGTCAATCTTCAACTCATAATGACGTCATGTAAGAAAACAATGCGCTTTGGTAAAAATGACCAAATCAATTAAGCATATATATACGCTCCGGTGACCAGGAAAAATGCGCGTATATATACGCTAATGATGCAAGTGGGTCAACATGCGCTTGTAAAGAGATTTAAATGAAGAAAGAAATATAGATATCTTTGAAATGTACAAGTTTAATCTAACGCACCACTATTATAAAAGCACTCGTCGTATTGTAACAAATCAGTGGTTTAGTAGTTTAGTAAGAGATGTTGTATATTTGTAATAATAAGAATATATATTTGATTTTATTATAGTGAGTACTATTTATCTTTCATATTATATATAAGATTATATAACAAGCAGAACTTTTTTCACACACGTGTTTTATATAAATGTTTGCTATTTATGTATTTTGCATATAAAATCCATCATAATGATATATTATCGACTAAAGAACTTACAATATTTATCAATTACATAATTTTCTAAGATTATCGTTTTATAATTTTACGAGTCATCGGCAACATTTATGAGCAGCAAATCAATTAGTTTATGTCATAAAATAAAATTTTTAATATAATCTTAACATATTCTTTATTATATATTATATATTAAAAAATATGATCTAACGATATACTAATTGCAACAAAAATATTATTAGCTCTTCTAATGTCATATTTATATATAATTAAATTTTTTAAATTAAAACTTTTTTAGTAATGCGCAATGGAAAATGATATAATGTTTTATATAAAAATATTATAACAAATAAATTAAAGACTGTATAAATTATTGAAAAAACATGTAAAATAAGTTACGCGTACATTTTTCTGAGAAAAAACGCATATTATTCTAACGATAAGAAAAAATTGAACATTGACAAGATAATTAACGAGAAGCTTATGAAAATACTTATTAATTGTCATATAATAATTACAAATTAAATTTTTCCCATGAGTTTATGAAAAGATAATGGAATATTTAAATATACATCTGTTTTTTATCGACGGATATATACATAAATAATCTTTTATCAGTTAATACAATATAACAATACAAATCACTTAATAATTAATCTCATTATTAAAAGATGAGTATGTATAACATGAAGTATTATGAATGATCAATAATATTATAAAAAATAAATAGAAACTCGAGGTATTAAAATATATAAATTTGATGGCGTATATCGTATCGTATATATTCGTATATTATCGTATATTATCGTATTTATTCTGCGTCTGATGACCGTGTTGTTTTAATATAATTTAATAATGTTTAATAATTTAACAAATGTATAATGTATAAACTAATGTATTAGAAAAACGATAAGTAATTAATATTATCATTTATATTATAAATTACGATATGAATATCAAAAAATTACGATCAAAATATCAAGAAATTCAATAAGCAAAACATATTATGCGTAAAACGATAATATCTTTTCACAAAAACATATATTTAAGCATATCTAATAAGAATAAAATGTAACAGAAAGAAAGAGAGGACGTAAGCAGTAGGTCTTAAAAATTTAAAGAAATTTGACTGGAGGAAGTAAAAAATTTGACGATCTAACAATCATATTCTTTTCCAACAATTATAAAATATCTTTCATAACATGATGACTTTCGGTTTACGAACTCGCGGTAGAATAAGAGATAAACTTAGAAAATAATTCCTTAACGTGCTCGATAAAACTGGCAAACAAGTTCATATATGAATGATTGAAGTATATCAATATAGTGCGTTATTCCCTACTATCAAAGAATTTATATGCATAAATAAGAGATAGATTTAATTCAAGAGTTCGATTTAATTATGAAAAGATCAATGTATTGCCAAATAGATATCAAATTAAAATGAATTATTAAGTATGACTCTTTATTCTTTTTGTCTCTATGTATATATTTTTCGAAATACTCTCTTTATCTCCATATTATTTTAGAAAATTTTTTTTTTAAATAAAATTAAGCAATATTAAAATTCTTTTGAAATCAAATTTATAACCATGCATGATGATATGATTCTTTAAAAAAGGATTTTTATATTTTATAATTTTTTATAAAAATTTACAAAATTGATCTTGCTATATAGTATTGTAGTATTTTAAAATTCAATAATTGTTAAATTACGTTTGCGCTATATGTAAGAAAACATGAAGAAGATATGTCAGCAGAAAATAAGATCTTGACTTCAACATATATTTTCAAGCTGATAATTCTGAATAACCTTGAAAAGATTTTGAGTAACAAATCATTGCTTATTATCTATTTAAAAATTATTTAAACAATGCTAATGGTGCAAACAAGCATTATGCAAATGTGATTGTTTGAATTGCATTGAGCATAAACTCTTCGTTAATTACATATTTATATAATGATCACATTGCATGAACATAAATGAGAGAAACTTTATCTTTCTCTATCTTTTCTGCGTTTAACCTTAAGTAAGACATGATCTATTGGTTTTTTATATATAATTGGTTTAATATATAAGAGAAAATCTCAGAATGTACTTATTTCCGGTTAGTTATCTCTCGTAGATTAAAGTTCCTTATTTCAAACAGAGATTTCAGTTTATCACCCTCCGTATCGTCCTTCCAATTCCCATCCATTTTTTATTATCCCATTTATACAAAACATTCCCAAAAAATTCTATTCAATTATACAAAATAGCGAAAGAAGATTAGCGGTCACAATCAATAATAAGTTAAACAAGCTCATTAAGTTACATAAAGATCCCTTACCAAAATGGAATCACTCTAACGTAATTTATAAAATCATATGTAAAGAATTGTGCTTCGTAGGTTGGACAGACAAACAGACAATTGACCACTAGAATTAAAGAACATCAATCTAATTTTAATAGATCTTTGGATTCCTTAACATTGGTGTCAACACAAATTACTTGGCCACGATTTTAAATGGGAAGACACAACAATTCTAAAACCTATATGAAGAGTCTTCATATAGGAAAAGACTAGTGACAGAAATGCTGCATATCTGCCAACAAAAAACTGGATTAAATATACACAACGACACGGAATTCCTAGATAATTCTTACCTGCTTATTCTCAATAAATGCCAACTAATTTCAAAAATTCCCGCCAGTTCTTCGCCATCTTCCCCTAGTATTTCCTCCATCATCCTTTTCCTCCCTTTCTCTTTCCTCTCACACCTGTCTCTTACACCTGTCTCTTACATCTGTCTCTTACAACTGTCCTTCGCTATCAATAAGTGCAATCGGCGCGATCGAATTGGAATCGATTGGAATGTGAGAATTGATAACGAGGTAAGTGGTACTTTCTTTTCGAATATTTCAATACTATATTTGCATATTTTCATTTATTTTCATTTAGTTTGTATTCTTACATGTGCGTTCATATTTAACATTCTCTCTTATTTATGTGAGTGAATTTTAAATTACTCGACCGTTAATATATCTATACCAGAGCTGTCCACATTTTGCACATTTCGGCCGATTTCCGTGAGTCAACGCCTATCGCCCTCCACTTACGTCTCGAGATCTTGACAACGAGCCAGCTTACTATCGTAACCATTTCAGGTAATTCCGTAAAACATTTCAGGTACGGCGCATCCATAACGCGATATCGTTCCCTACACCCCGTCTGTCAAATATCAATATTTTATTATTAATGTAATTAATAATCGGGGGTAATTATATACATTAGCGATTGCTCACCGATTTCAATGACCTTGAAATATATTGTCGGGAGCATGATTCTGAACAACTTTTCCTTTTACATGTTACCGCCGCTCGGCCTTAGTGTCCGAGATATTTATAAAAATATTTTATGGTTTTGCAATATTGTCACCATTATATGAAATAACTTTTTGCACCACGTATTCAGTTTTTGACAAAGTAATAATGTTTACCAAAAAGAGTTGTAAAGCGAGATCCTACCGGCGGGGTGGTTGCGGGAGAGGGGGGCCGAAGGCCCCCCTTGATCCCCCGCGCGCGCACGCGCGCGTGTGTGTGTGTGTGTGTGTGTGTGTGTGTGTGTAATATACATACATTTCTGATATTTTTTAATTTGTATAGTATTTAATACAATTTAATATAATTATAATTTATGTAAAATTAAAAAATTATTTCAAGCCTCATAACTCAAAAACTACTCTATGAAAATATACTTTATTATAATGTTTTGGAAGCTCTTGAGATAAGCTACAAGAATAAAAAAAAATAGGTAGTAATATAAAATAGGGGTTCCATTTCAAAAATTAAAAGTGACGAAGACTTAATTTCATTTTATACCTGTTTTTAATTATGATTTCTATTTTCTCAAAAATAGATTCAGCATTCGGAATTTTGCACAAGATCCTTACAAGATAACGAATCGTCACAATGTTACAATCTAAGGAATTAAAACGATCTTTCGATGAGAGTTTATTGAATGACTACGCAAAGAACGACGTCCCTCTGAAGGAAGAGATTCAGAAGAACAGCGACTTCATGAGCAACTTTAAATCTACTAATGATGATTGTGACAAACAGGTTTCTGCTTCAGTGAACTGCCTCACCGATCAGTACAAGAAATTCATAACAATGTGCAAACAGGAACTCAGCGGCGATTTGCCAATGGATTTCAATCAATGGACGCTCAAAGAACAATATGACCATCTCATAAGCAATACTAGCAAATATTTCCCGAACATACCCAAATCCCTGAGATCCATCTTGCCGGCGACCTTCGAGGATGGAGATTGCGGTCGACCGGTGAACGAGAGACCGGATTGGTTGGATATGAACAAATTTTACCGCGGACAACAATTCGCCTTGCGTTATTTCTGCGCAATCTGCATGAGCAACTTGATAAGTATACCACTGTCGTTTAGTTTTGCCGATGGATTGAAACCGCTGATCCTTAGTCAAAAATCCAACACACCATATAACGCTTTCAAGCGCTACTTATCATCAATCAGACGTTTCAGGAATTGGTACACGAGTGATCCTTGGTGTGAAGGAACGCAAGCCTACCACGACATTCAGGTGGTACGAAAGTTGCATCGCGCCATGCGACAGAAGTTATGTAGCATGAGCGACGATGAGATCGATCTGGCTAGCAAAATGTCATATATGAAATGTCCGATGTTTCAAACGATCGCGCAGGACTTCGCGGATGCGTGTCCGTTGGCGAAGAGCCGACAATGCCCGTTTACGATGTCAAGGATAAAGGGTCTGAATCAAGGCGACATGTTTGGCACGCAATTTGTCTCCATGGGTCTGATAGTACTCTATCCAGAACAATTCGGAGTATATGATGCCAGCGACGAAGATCTGGAAGCTTTCTGTCATCTCTGGCGCGGCTTGGGTTACCTATTGGGCATGCAAGATCAGTACAATTTCTGTCGCGGCAGTTTGCAGGATATACGTCAACGTATCGAAGATTGTATCGAATATTGGGTGAAGCCAAACTTGCGCACAGTAACGGCGGAATGGGAACACATGACCCTATGCCTCTACGAAGGCATCGCTGCAATTTCTTCTTTGAGCAGTTACAAAGTCTTTCTGCTCTATCTTTGCGACATATTCAAACTCAAAATGCCTCGTCTTTACAGCTCTCTTAGTTTTTGGGAAAGAATAGTGTACGTACTGTTGAAGTTTCAATTCCTCTATTTGACGAAATTGCCAGGTGTTTTTCCTGTCATGAACGCGATGTTTCACAAGAATCTAAATCAAGCGGCAAACTTCGGACTTAAAGAACATGCTAAACTTAAAGAGAAATCAGAAATCATCCAGAAATCATCCCGGAATGTCATGGATATTTAAATCATTCAATTATAAAATAATTTATATAACTTATTAACATTTAACCATAGGTCTTATTAACTTTTAGCGTAACCATTATCTTTTAATCATAGATAATCAAATTCAAAATCAAATAGATTTTGTTCTTTTAAAGAAATATCTCTTTGCTGTTAAATTTGAAATTATATTCATTATTTATCTATTATCTATTATCCATTGCAGTATCAATGATTGCTATGATATTAATTTATATTTCTTTCTGATATTTTTTAGTAATACATATTTAAATGGAATACTGTTAAATTTAAGTTAAGAAATTATTATTATATATTTAACTTAAAATCTGTATGAATTAATCTATATAAATCAATAAATTAATTTAAAATACAAATCAAGAAATTATAATGGTATCATGTATTCAAATTATAATTAACTCCATAAGATAAATCATAAAAAGTTAGAGAACTGTTATTTAGGATCTTTTCTAAAGAAACGTAGTAATTAGAGCGCAGTTATTTTAAGAAGAAATCTTTAATATCCATTAAAAATCCAGATAAAAAAATTAGACGTTCAACGGACTCTCTTCAGTAAAACACAATAATTAAATAAATATAACATTAACATTTCATTTCGATAAATTACGTGAGATAAAATAAAATATATAAACATATTGATAATAAAAATATAAGATTGCTGTACAAGTCTATTTAAAACCGTAAAAATATATGAATTCAATCGGAGCAACGCGATAAGGTCAATTTAATAAATAATTTCAAAAGTAAAAGCCGTCATTAGTGCGACTGTAACTACTTAGCGATGTAAATAACGGTATATTCCTGAATTTCTTTTACCATTTTCTCGAATATATATAAATTTGAAATACTTTCCGTTAAAATGGGAAACCATGATGAATCGCACAATCTCCGCACTGTGGCACTATCAATACCTGAATCTTCAACATGTTTTGCCAGAAACAGAATTGATTTAATTTATTTATGTACTTAACTTTAATATAAGTTATTTAAAAAACTATATTAACCATATATTATTCATTTTTCAATTATTTTGGAAAAATAATTAAGAAATTATTTACAATTTATTATTATTTAAGAAATTATTATGAAAAATAATTTAGAATTTATTTCTAATCTTTTTGGAATATTTTATTCACTGATTATTATTATTTATTTATACAAATGTAATATTTTATTATTATTTACTACTTATTAATTATATAAATTGTTTTATGAAAAAAATGATATTTATAAATAGTATTATGAATAGTATGATGAATGATATTTATATTTTTTATAATATAATTAAGTATAACTTATATTTGTTATATTAATATGTTATTTTTATAAATATATGATTATTTTATATTTTAAATAATAAACACATATTTGTTTATTATATGTAATATGTACTTATACATATAGTACTAGATATATTTATTAAACTTAACAATATTTGTGTTAAACTTTTCGATAATTTGTTAAAATATTATTACAATATTATATAAAGATTCTTACAATATTACAAGTTAAAGTACGGATTTTTACTGAATTAATCAATAAAGCAGATAAATTCTTTCTCTTTCTTTCTCTGAGCTATAAATATGGATAAAAATGCAAATGGAGGCATATTAGTTGTTTAGGACACATAAGTCAAATTCAGTTTTTTTAATATCAAGAAACTATATAAAAATATAACAATGTAACAATATATATTATTAATTTGGATATAAAAATAAAATTAAATATTTAATAATTCATAAATATTGTATTGTAACAAACACTTTTATTGTGGAACATATTTAAGTGCGTTGTTTAAGACTTATCACAGATCTGTTTACGAGTACAAAAGTTTACATAATACTAATTAATGCTTACATGCGTACTATTATGTAAAAAAAAATTATTAACGTTTGACGATAAAAAAGGAGAGGAAGAACGTTGTAATATACACTCGTCAAAAAAATTATCGCAACACGCAATTAATATTAAAATTTCACCTAAATTCAAATAAGCGTATCTCCGCGAAAAATTATCGCATTTGAAAAATTTTGTTATTGTTTTAAATGGTAAAGTCTCCACTTTAAGAAACTTTCGTTAAATTTTGATTTCATTCTCTCTCCCTCTCTTCATCCCTTTAAAAGTAAGGACGTGTTTTTTTTTTCAAAAAATTGCAAAGTTTGACGAACTCTACGGGGTGTACTAAATTTTTTTCGTCAATATCATCATAACTATCATAAAATATGGACTTTTCTTTACAAGTTTAAAAAAAAATTGAAACCCGTGCGATTTTCTTTCGCGGAGTTACGGCGTATCAAAATTATCTATGCATTTTTGTGCAACCGCCAACATTTGTATTAACCGATGGGCACCATGGGGAGGTTGTTGATCGGATTTTGCCCATCATGTGTGTGTGTGTGTGTGTGTGTGTGTGTGTGTGTGTGTGTGTATGTGTGTGTGTGTGTTGGAAAAGGGATGTATGTTGTATGTATTTAAAAATGTGTATTTCCGCCTCGTCTTCGGATGACCTCTTGCAGGCGCTCACGCATATTAATGCAAGCTCTAATTGTGGCCTGCGGAATTTCGAACCAAATTCGCTGTAGAGCTGCTTCCAATTGCTGGAGATTGGTTGGCTGCCTCTCCAAATCACGCAGCCTTCTTGTCATTATATCCCACAGATGTTCGATGGGATTTAAATCCGGGCTCATCGCTGGATGTGGTAACACCTCGATGTTGTTTTCTTCGAAGAAGTCAACTGTAATCCTGGCAGTGTGTGGGCGAGCATTATCTTGCATTAGAATGAAATTGCGCCCCATTTGACGACGCATCGGAATTATGTGAGGACGCAAAATTTCCTCCACATAGCGTATCGCTGTCATTCCGGGAGGTGGTACAATTACGAGATTTGTGCGTCTATGTGTGGATATTCCACCCCATACCATAATTGAACCACCACCAAATGCTCGAACAGGTTCGACGCAATTCTCTTCAAAACGGTGTCCCTGACGACGCCAAACACGAACTCTTCTGTCAGAACCGAAGAGGCAAAATCGCGACTCGTCAGTGAACAATACGTTGTTCCATTGTCTTGCAGTCCAGTTCTGATGACTGCGTGCATATTGTAAACGATTACGTCGATGAGCCACAGACAACATTGGTACTTGAGCACGAACTCGCGAACTGAAGTTTCTTTCGTGCAGACGATTCCTGATTGTTTGATCGCTTATTCGTCTGTACGGCAGAATGTCATTAGCGATTTGTCGCGCAATTATTACTGGATTTTGTATTGCCGCGTTTACGATGAGACGATCTTCTCGAGCTGATGTTGCTCGTCTTCGACCTTGTCCTCTTCTCTGACGAAATCCGCCTGTTTCTTCATAACGAGCCCAAACTCGAGAGATTGAGGCCCGATGCACACCCATTCGCCTTGCAACATGTGCCTGACTTGCCCCTTCTTCCAAAAGAGCAATAATTTGCGCACATTGATTTTCGTTTAAACGAGGCATTTTTGTTTCCCGAATGAACAACACAGTGTTTTTAATACTATGAAGTTTTGTACGTACTGAAGTAAGTACAGTACATAACTTCACAGTGTATACTGTGTGAACTTCAGTATTGTGAAGTTATGTACTGTAAGAACTTCAGTACTGTGAAATTATGTACTGTAAGTACTTACATCAGTACGTACGAAACTTTACAGTATTAAAAATACTGTTGTTCATTCGGAAAACAAAAATTCTTCGTTTAAACGAAAATTAAGGGTGGAATATCCACATATAAACGCACAAATCCCGTAATTTTATTACCTCCCGGAATGACAGCGATACGCTATGTGGAGTGGTCCCCGTGGTGCCCATCGGTTAATACAAATGTTGGCGGTTGCACAAAAATGCATAGATAATTTTGATACGCCGTAACTCCGCGAAAGAAAATCGCACGGGTTTCAATTTTTTTTTAAACTTGTAAAGAAAAGTCCATATTTTATGATAGTTATGATGATATTGACGAAAAAAATTTAGTACACCCCGTAGAGTTCGTCAAACTTCGCAATTTTTTGAAAAAAAAAACACGTCCTTACTTTTAAAGGGATGAAGAGAGGGAGAGAGAATGAAATCAAAATTTAACGAAAGTTTCTTAAAGTGGAGACTTTACCCTTTAAAACAAAAAAAAAATTTTTCAAATGCGATAATTTTTCGCGGAGATACGCTTATTTGAATTTAGGTGAAATTTTAATATTAATTGCGTGTTGCGATAATTTTTTTGACGAGTGTATAAATGCAATCGCATGTGTGATGCAGAAGTACAAAGTTGTTTCTGCAACTCTACTGTCGTATTCTGAATCACTGTACTGAAAAACTTATTTTTTAAACACTTCGTGTTTTTCTCTATTGGTAATTTGTTAAGTTTCGATCTAATATTTATTTAAATGCGATTTTTTTCTATTCTCTATCATTTTGAAAGGAGTGAGTTTGTGTGTCTAAAGAGAATATTTTAAAAATATAATTAGTTTGTGTGTTCAAAGAGAATATTTTAAAAATATAAATAATTTGTGTGTGTTTAAAGAGAATATTTTAAAAATATAAATAGTTTGTGTGTCTGAAGAGAATATTTTAAAAATTAATGTCAAGGTAAACGTTGATCTTAATTTAACTTTATGTAATCCTTTCAAGTTTATTTAGAATTTTAATACAAACTATTTATTGCATATTCTTAAAAATGACGTTAAACTGTTCTTGTTCTCTAATATTTCTCGATTCATTAATTTTGTATCTTTGATATTTAATAGAAAAACGTACGGCTAGACGCATCATTCTCTTTCATCTTGCTATCGTTTATCAATTTGAATCTAATAACAATTAATTAAGAAGATGAGAAAAGATGAAATAATGTTTATTGTTGCTGGTTATTGATATGGAATCGTAAAAATTGATTATATATAGATTAAAATAACTGATAAATTACTTATTTCTAAATTTGTGTAAGTTTGCTGTAATCTCCAATATATTCTAATGAAGATTTTTATTAAAGTCGAACATCAACATGATCAATTATTCTTGAAATAAAATTCTCTTGATTAAACAAATATCCCTATAATTATCATACAGTAATCAAACTACATTTACAATATAGTTTCTTAATCAGGATTATTTGTTTTTTTCGAGTGATTCATGAGAATGAAAAACAAGTTCATTATAATCATGATAATCCTTGTGTGCTTCCAATTTTAACAATGATTCATTTAACACGTTAAACGCCGTGTCGGTCATCGGTGCCACCAACAATACAAAATTTAATAAATAATACCCTAATATTAAAAATCGAAAATTTTCAACATAATAAAAAAATAAAAATGTATCTAGATATTACTTTTATTAATAATGATATGTAGGGAAAGTTGCCAATGCGTATTGATCTCCTAAATCGTACACCATGGAGTTTCCTGTTATTATTTAACATTTGCGAGCAACAGTGGTTCTCTAGAGTGGTATATTTTGAAAGTTAGATTACAATTTCTATTATATAATTTATCCTTTGTAAGACCGTGTTTTCTGTGCTCTCTTAGTCGACTATTGAAAATCAAGATTGACGGTTATATTTTATCAATTATATACCACTATCTATTTATAACCATTATCTCTTTCGCAAATGATTTAATTATCTTTTCTTCTATATTAATATAATCTTACTTTCTATTATTTTTTAATTTTTTATAAAGTTTATTCAGATTTATTTTGAGATTAAATTAAACATTTTATAAAACGTTCAAGAATTTCTTAAATCATACTACCACGCGGTGAATGAAAACGAACACAAAAAAGATCGCAAAATTTTCTTAAATAATCCATCAACAAGTCTTCGGATGTAATGATAAATAGAGAAGATTGGTTTTGTGTTTCTGTCGTATCGTTATCTCGCGACGTTACCAATTCGTTGCACGTGTATTTGGTATACAAGACATATTAAAGTGACTTTTTAGGGATATATCTATTCATTTCAACATATTTTGAAAGAGTGTAAACATATTTTTTTTTGTGTAACGTTAAATATATTTATATGGCTGTGACGAGTGGCAGTATTTTCACTGTCACTTGAAGTGAATATTCACTCGTTTGGAGTTAGCTTTTATTCTCAGAAATTTAAAGAGTACTTCATTCATTTATCAATCAATCAAGCTTTTTTCCAGTGCAAGATCTTGTTCTAAATGCAATTAATAAATACGGTAGTACGATTAAATAAATGAAAATTATAATATTATTTTTTCGCGATATATATTATTAAAATATAATACCATCTACTTCTATATAAAAATATATTATTTATAGATAAACTAAAATGGCACTCATAACTGCTCACTGGGGTTTGGACAGCATTATAGTTTTAACAACTCTCATGATAACCGTTTACCTCTATGTGACACGCAAGTTTAAATACTGAAAGAAACGGGGCATCGAAGAAATCTTTCCACCGACACCTTTCCTAGGCAATTTTACGGAATGCCTGTTATTGAAGAAAGCGCCGGCGTATTTTTTAAAGGAGTTATACAATCAAGCAAAGGGGCTACCTTACATTGGCTTCTACGTTTTAGACAAGCCCTTCTTGTTGGTTCGTGATCGGGAACTTATCAAGAATATCTTAATAAAAGACTTTAATATTTTTCACGACCGATACAGTAATGCTTATCCGGATGACCAGCTGGGTTGCAATAATCTCTTTTTTATAAAGAATCCAGTCTGGAAGGTGTTAAGGATGAAATTAACGCCATTCTTCACATCCGGTAAACTAAAAAAAATGTTTGAACTGATGTTACAATGCGGAAACCATCTAAACTCGTATATTGAATCGTTGAAAGGAGGTAAATATTCACATGTAAAATACAAAATATATTGGGAAATATGTATTTAAGAAATGTGAAATTATAAAGAATTGATAAATATATTTTAATAGTATAATATATATAAATTAATAATATATTATACACATTAATGATATAATTTATAATTAAAAAACATATATATATAATATAAAACATATATATATTGTTGCGCCCGGGGCGACGACTTCGACATTTATCGCTAAGAGAACGGCTGTCGCGGATCGCGTTAAATAAATTAATACTTTTCGAGAACACACAGGAACTTTAATACGAACACAGAACACACTAATAACAGATTAACACAACGGATCATTAACACAATTATGGCTCGTAAACGAGAACGCGTACGGACAGCTTGACAGCTGTTTTTCGACACGACTGTCATTCGTCTTGTCAACATTCTTCTTGGCAACGCGCTCGAAGACGATCTTCTGCCGAACGTCACGGGTAACCAAGTAATCCGCAGGGAAGGAACACGGGGACGCAACAATATATATATATATATGTTTTAATATTTTAAATAAATAAATATTGTTCCCCCAAAAATTCCACAATTTTACTTTAATCAAGATAAAAATTATTAGAAAAAGGTATATATAAGAAAAATTTTTTAATAGTTTATAAAATTACAAAAATCAACTTAATTAAATCAATAATATTATTACAATATCATATTATTACTATTATTATTATATTGGAATCTTTGTTTAAAGATCCGAGAAAAATACGTAAATTCATGAGAAATACAAAGCATTATGAAAACTGTTAAAACGACAATTAATAATTTTTGGAGGAAAAAAGTTCAGTTTTCAATTTTACAGATACGCGTAGAAAAGATTTTTAAATTTCAAGATAACTTGTGTAAGGTATTTACTATTAGATGGATTAAATCAATTGATAAAATATTGCTGACAGGTGAAGGGGAAACAATCGAAGTGAGAGAATAAACTGCCAAGTTTACCACGGACGTCATCGGCAGCACCGCTTATGGACTTGATGTGAATTCATTTAAGGATCCAAACGCTGAGTTTCGCAAATACGGCAAAATGATCTTTCAATACGACACCATTCGCGGCTTGGAGATGCTCGCGGTATTTTTCCTTCCAACTATATAGTTCGTTTGGCCCATATAAAAATGTTCGGCAAAGAACCTACCGGCTTTTTGCGCAAAGTTTTCTGGGAGACGCTCAATCATCGTATGGAATCTGGCATCAAGAGGCATGATCTTATTGACATTCTTCTCGAACTGAAAAAAACTGACGGTGATCAGGATTATTACGGATTCAGTAAGCAACACAGAAATAAATGATGGTTATTTTAAAAATTTATTTCTATTTCTAAAATAAATAAATAGAGAGATAATGCTAAGAGAAGTAATAATGTTATTAAATTAACTGATATATTAAATTAACTGATTAGATCATTAATTTCGATAATTAAAATTAATTGTGACGCAAATAATAAGAGCCTTCAAAAGTCTAAATAAATTGAATTTTAAAATTCGATGGGGATAGTCTTCTGTCGCAAGCAGCCAGCTTCTTCACCGCCGGTTTCGAGACCTCTTCAACGACAACGACGTTCGCGTTGTACGAGCTTGCATTGCAACCTGATCTCCAAAATACTCTGAGGAAAGAAATTGTCAAGGCTCTCGACAAGTCCGGTGGAAAAATCACATACGATCTGGTACATAAATATTACAGTTACTATCGAAAAATTATTAAAATAAACATATATTACGCAAGTATTGATTCCATTGCCAGAGCAATTTCATTTAAAATTTATATTTAAATTTGATCAAATTTTCATTTAAAATTGATGTATATATGTATATACATTGATGTATATATATATAATTGATGTATATATATATATATATATATATATATATATATATATATATACATCAATTTTATATAATTTATATAAAATATTATATATTATTATATATATAATAAGACGACATTTTATTTTATTATTAGATTATGACCTTAACGTATCTGGATATAGTGGTCTCCGAAACTTTGAGAATGTATCCGCCATTGGGATATATAAATCGTATGCCAAATGAAGCTTATAAAGTACCGGACTCCGATTTCGTAATTGAAAAAGGTACACCGGTATACATCCCAATGCTCGATTTACATTATGATCCGGAATATTTTCCCAATCCGGATAAGTTCGATCCGGAGCGATTCAATGAGGAAAATAAACGTAATAGACCAGCATGCGTTTACTTCCTCTTCGGAGAAGGTCCACATAATTGTATAGATGAGAAAATCAATTTCGATTAATGAAGAGATATTTATATGATATATAAGATAACAAAAACATATACTGAAGCTGTAAATTTTACAGACAAATTTACGTTTTTATATAAATATTATAAATGTTGTGTTTAGTTTATAAAATCACATGTTTTAAAAACGTACGAAGTAACATAAACTTCTTCTTCATAAAGGAAATAGATTACACAAATTCGAAATAAATAAAAATCTACAAGTTTTAAAGGAAAGAAAGATAAATTACTTAATATGGAGATTATTAAATAATATAATATTATTATGTATTTCATAATCTAATAAATTTTATAATTCTCAAATTTATAGCTTCACGTTATAAAAGTGCAAATTAATATAACAAAATTGCGAATAATTTTTATTATATATGTATATGATAATTCCGTTGTGTGTGATAAGTCTATTATGCGTACGATGATATATAATTTTTATTTTTTATTTTTTATAATATAATATAATTACAGAAGAGAGATATATATAATTTGTACTTTTGCAGGCACTCGTTTAGGGCTTTTACAGATAAAACTGGCGCTCATCATAATCTTGAGTAAATGCAAAGTGAGACCATGCGAGAAAACCTCGATACCAGTAGTAATTGACCCGAGGGGTATCCTGACAGTACCTTTAGACGGCGTAATATATCTCAACTTCCGCAAAATTAAATCTAGCGCTCTTTAAAACATAATATGTAGTAGTGTATATTGTATTATTTTAACTCATAGAAAATATCTACAGCTAGTATTTTTGTTAAAAAATGTGTAAAGATAAATCATTGAATGTATTGCCCATGTAATGTAAAATTTAAAAAAATTGTATTTTAATACATTCTCCGATTGTATCTAGAGATAATGACAATTTAAACTAACATCTAGATTTATTCTAAGATATACAAAATTGTTATCCGATATTTTGAAAAATATTTTTCTACGTATTTCTTAGTTTCTATTAATATTTCACAAGATATTTTAAGATGAATTTATTATTTTTATTTTTCAAAGACTCTTGTATTCTTAATTATTTTAATATATGTACACACACACACACACACACACACACACATATATATTTTATAAATATTTTATCATAAATATATATAAAACCGAAATCTATTTGTAAAACACCGAATATCTATTTGTGAAAAATGTGAGTGTCGTATGTCAAAATCACACATAGTGTATCATTTGCATCACAAAAAGAAAAATCATTCGTTTGATTAATATTTTTCATGATATACGTATTTTTTTATAAATTATAATTTAATCAATCTTGTACACTCTACGTTATACAAAAACTAACAATTGATTTAATTATTCTCATAATATGTTCATTATTATCTTCAATTTTTTGTTGCTATTCTTAATTTAAATGGTAAATGTGCTGAATAGGGGACCCTACCCCAATGACCTTGAACTTTGACATATGTTATCAAGGTCACTGTCCTGAGTGACATTCAAAAGGTTTTAGCCGTCGCTCGTCATTTACTAAAAAATTATTGACAAAAAAAGTCTTACGAATTATGTACAATTTTTAGACACTATGTACGTTTAAAAAAAACAAACATTAACAAAGGATAGATATTACCTCTCCTCGCTAGAGAAATGAAATTATTAAAGGGCAGTGTACAATACGAAAACACGATGCAATTTGGGTTATAGAACTTAACCCAAATCAAATTTTATCTTGACTTTCGTTAAGAATTAACTTCCGTTTATTTTATAAGGTACATGCGTGGCTACAGTGAGTTCCGTCCCCTACGGGAGAGCTCCACTTCCGGAAGATATAACCTAACCCAAACCTATTTCTGATTTAAAATTAAAATTTGATTTAAATCAGAATAGATTTGGGTTAGGTTATATCCGGAAGTGAGACCCCCCGTAGAGGGGAGGGGGACGGAAATCACTGTATCCACTCAAGTACATTTCACCTTAACTCTTAAAACGTATATAGTGTCTAAAAATTACACATAATTTATACAACTTTTTTTGTTAATACTTTTTTAATAAATGACGGCTAAAACCTTTGAATGTCACTCAGGACAATAACCTTGACAACATATGTCAAGGTCAAGATCATTGGGGCCCCTATTCAGCACATTTACCGCGGATGTAATGGCAGCATGTAATATGAGAGATTCAGAGATCTTGAAAATAGTTATTAAATGTTTGCGTGCAATCTCTTTCGCGACACTGCACTAAAATAATAAAGTCCGCAGAGGAGGGAAACGAAATAAATGGAGTAGCCAACATGACACAGAAGTTTATTCTGTCATAGCAGCTTTTTATTGCATGTTCCTTTTGCAAAACGTTTTAGCGTTCTGTGTAATCTGCATATTTAGCGGTGAGTGCTAATGGTTGAAAATAGATTTTGTCAAATATAATATCGAAGATAATATAAAATATAAGAAAGGTACAAAAACCGTCCTATCATTTTGTTTTTATTTTAAAAATCTCGAAAAATGAAAATTTATTTTATTTACAAATATATCTGTTAAAGAACATTTTTCACTACACTGCAGGACAGTTTTAATAATAGTGTTTCAAACTTTTGAACATGCAGAGTCTTTTTGTATATACATTGTAAATTAGAAAGAAATTAAGAAATTTGCTCGAAAACCGACATATTTATTAAAAATTACAGAAATAAAAATAAATAAGAAATCGTGGTAAAAAAAAAGAAAAGAATAAGACATTTAAAAAAATACTCACACATTGCTGTTATCAATATTTAAACTAAGAAAAGTTCGTCAAGAAAAATTCATTAAAAAATATTCGACAAATCAAAAAAGAATCTTTGAATTTTCAAAATTCTCGAGTCAATTTAAAACATATGAATAATCATTATAAATATACAAGTTACGGATTTTTACTATATTAATCAATAAAGACAAATTCTTTCTCTTTCTTTCTCTGAGCTATAAATATGGATAAAAATGCAAATGGAGGCATTAGTTCTTTAGGACACATAAGTCAGTTTCAGTATTTTTAATATAAAATGAAAACATATAGGAATATAACAATATAACAATATATATCATTAATTTGCATTTAAAAATGAAATTAAATATATTAAATATTTAATAATTTATAAATATTTTATTATAACAAACACTTTTATTGTGCAACATATTCAAGTGCGTTGTTTAAGATTTATCACAAATCTGTTTACAAGTCAGAAGTTCACATAACGATAATTAATGTTTATATGCGTACTATTACGTAAAAAAAAATGATTAACGTTTGACGATGAGAAAGAACAGAAGGGGAAGAACGTTGCAATATATAAATGCAATCGCGTGTGTGATGCAGAATTACAAAATTGTTTCTGCAACTATACTGTCGTGTTCTGAATTACTGTGCTGAAAAACTTATTTTTCAAACACTTCGTGTTTTTCTTTATTGGTAATTATTAAACTTCTATCTAATATTTATTTAGATGCGATTTTTTTCTACTCTGAATCATTTTAATAGGAGTTTGTCTGTATAAAGAGAATATTTTAAAAATATAAATAGTTTGTGTGTCTAAAGAGATATTTTAAAAATGAATTTCAAGAAAAACGTTGATCTTAATTTAACTTTATGTGATCCTTTCAAGTTTATTTAGATTTTTAATCGAAACTATTTATTGCATATTCTTAAAAATGACGTTAAACTGCTCTTGTTGTCTTCTCTAATATCTCGATTCTCGATTCATTAATTTTGTATCTTTGATATTTAATAGAAAACGCATGGCTAAACGCATCATTCTTTTTCATCTTGTGTGCTATCGTTTATCAAAAATCCAATATTAATTAATTAAGAAGATAAGAATAAATGAGATAATGTTTATTATTGCAGTTATTGATATTTAATCGTAAAAATTGATTATCTATAGATTAAAATGATCGCTGATAAATTACTATTTCTAAAGTGTAAGTTTGCTGTAATTTTCAATATATTCTAATGAAGATTTTTATTAAAGTCGAACATCAACATGATCAATTATTCTTGAAATAAAATTCTCTTGATTAAACAAATATCCCTATAATTATCATACAGTAATCAAACTACATTTACAATATAGTTTCTTAATCAGGATTATTTGTTTTTTTCGAGTGATTCATGAGAATGAAAAACAAGTTCATAATAATCATGATAATCCTTGTGTGCTTCCAATTTTCACAATGATTCATTTAACACATTAAACGCCGTGTCGATCATTGGTGACCAACAATACAAAATTTAATAAATAATATCCTAATACTAAAAATCGAAAAGTTTCAAGATTATAAAAAAAGAAAAATGTATCTAAATATTACTTTTATTAATAATGATATATAGGGAAAGTTGCCAATGCGTACTGATCTCCTAAATCGTACACCATGGAGTTTCCTGTTATTATTTAACATTTGCGAGCAACATCTCTAGAGTGGTATATTTTGAATGTTAGATTACAATTTCCATTATATAATTTATCTTTTATAAAACCGTGTTATCTGTACCTCTTAGTCGATTATTGAAAATCAAGATTGATGATTATATTTTATCAATAATATATCATTATCTATTTATAATCATCATATAATAACCATTATCTCTTTCGCAAATGGTTTAATTATATTTTCTTCTATATTACTGTAATCTTAAATACTTTTTATTACTTTTGCATTTTTTATAAAGTTCATTCAGATTCATTTTGAGATTAAATTAAACATTTTATAAAATGTTCAAGAGTTTTCTAAATCGTACTACCACGTGATTTAATAAAAACGAACTCAAAAAAAGATCGCAAAATTGTCTTAACTAATCCATCAACAAGTCTTCGGATGTAATGATAAATGAAGAAAATTAGTTTTGTGTTTTATGAAGTCCGTCTAGAAAATATAAGTCAATTCCTTGAGTGTAAAATATGAGTACGTGAAGCTTGCGGAAGAGTATTAAAAAATGATACGGTTTATTACTTCCCCAAATATATTTCATAAATGTATCCTTTTCTTAACAATTCTTAACAATTGTTTTTAAACCAAATTTTACAGGTATTATTTTGGAGATCGATGAGTACGATATTTAAATTTTCCTGATGAGTTTTCGAACAAAATTTTGATTTTATTAAGTGACAATGTAATATTTTAGAGTAACAAAACATTAAATCATCATAAATGAGAATGAGAGTGAAAAGGAAGATGAGATATCATGCAAGCTTCTTAAATATCGGAAATACTGTAAATTTGTAATCGAAAAATGAAAAGAGATTTTATTGTAGATTTTATTTCGAAAAATATATATGCAATAAAAATGGGAAATTTTATTTTAAAAAATCTAAATTGTCATAACTTTAGTAAGAAATCAAGAAGCTAACTTAAGATCAGCATAAAATTAATGCAATGTTATTCTCAGGATGATATCGCATTAAATATATGAGAATTATCTAAGATTGATATGTACTTCATTCATTTATCAATCAATCAAGTTTTATTTTTCCAGTGCTTCAAGGTCTCGTTCTAATATAAATTATAAATGCAATTAATAAATACAATAATACGATTAAATAAATTATAAATCCATACTACATAATTTCAGCTTTTAACTTGCTTTAATTGTACGCATTATATTTCGGCCTTCGATACGATCGATCCAATTAACTGACATCTATGTATCGATCAATTTATTAAAATTGCGATCGGTAATCTCCCGCAGGATAAAAAGATTGACACAACCATTAAAACTCACCCTATATGTATATATATATATATATATATATATATATATATATATATATATATATTATATATATATATATATATATATATATATATATATATAATTATTATTATATTATATATATTTATATTTGGCTTGTAAAATTGATATATTTATTTACCTTGCGTTCCAATTATCATACCTTACTGGCTCTTGCGAATTTTTAATTAATAATTTAATTATTTATTATTTAACTTGCACTTTATTATTTATTACTACTCAAAATGCGGTTAATGATACATGTCACTAATGACACATATGACACATGTCATTAATATCGCAAATATCGCAAAGCGTCATTAGCGCAATCTTCTGTCGAGAGTAGGAGTACGTTTTCTCTTTCTATGACTACGTTTACATGGCTTCTAACATCGATTTAATAACGCTGATGTTATAACTCCTATTTAAAGTGAGTTGTGTTTATACGTTCAAGGTTATCCTATCCCCACCAAGCTAAAATAACTTAATAACTTTCGAGTGAAGTGAGCCCAAGAAATGATACCAATGAAGTGATACTAAATTTGCAAACAAGAGAGAGTTAAGATGTTTAATTTATCGGTTGGCATTATTGCCATCGTTACACTGCGACCGTTTACACGTCCTTTTTACGTCGATGTAATAACGCTAAGCCTTTTCGCCAAACGACTTTGAGTTACTACATCGATGTAATAACTTCATCGTAAAAGAGCGTTTATATGGCATCTAACGTCAGTAGTTATAACATCAATGTTAAAACTTCGGCGTAAATCGAGTCGTGTAAACGTAGTCTATATGTTGTGTACATGTGCGTTGATGACCATGATGATAAAGACGTTTCTTGAAAATTTTCATATTTCAACTTTGCGTTATGATATCTCTGTTTATAGATCACGCAGCACAAAAATAAAGATACTTTCTTTATATAATTCAAACCCGCTCTATCGATTAAGGCTAGTAAGAATTCAATCCGTTTAGCCGTTACTGAAATCCGATAATCTGAGTTACTCTCAACTGTCCGACTCGCGTATAGATACACGGAGTGCCGCGCTAATGCGTCGCATGAACTTGGCGTGAGACACTACCGTGTCTCTTGATATTGTTGCGTGCAATATAAACCATAGTGGGCCCCATTGACATCTGAATAGATAGACGGAGCCTTTTGAGAGGGGTAACTGATAAATGCAGTAAGGGGGGAGTGCATGAACTTTGATTAATTCCGTCAACGTTCGACTATTCGGCACAATTTGACATTACATGACGATTCCATTGACATCATTGATTCTCAACTAGATTTTCACAGAAATGTTTAAAGAGTGTTTATTTAGAAAAAATCGCTAACGCCGCTAAATATAAAAATAATATGAAAATAATAATATTAAATAATATATAAAATATACATATATACATATATATATACATATATACACACACATATATACATATATGTATATATATAATATTATTTATATATATTATTTAATATATAAATATATATATATATATATATATATATATATATATATATTATATATTATATATTATATATTAAATAATATTAAATAATATATATAAATTTAAAAATAATATAATAAATATAAAAATAATATGACATTAGTCACAACACAACTTCGCACAATACATGTAAGCTGAACTTTGATGTTAATGAAAGAAGTTGGAGTGTTGGAGTCGAATTATTACCCGATCATTATCGGGAATAACCGAATTCAATCGAAGTTCATAGAGTCCCTCCTTGCCGCGAATATCAAAGCCCCCCTCGTCTTAATCGATAGCTAATGCTCCGTCTATCTATTCAGATGTCAATGGTGTGCCCACTTTAAACGTTGATGCTCGATAGCATCTTCCAAAGATCTTATCTACTTGCGACGAGCGTTGAGTGATGGGCCTGCGAGCCCGTAAACTCGGCGGTTCACACGTATGTAGGAACCAAGGCGAGAAAATCTCGCACGCGCGTTCCCCTCCCTTCAGGAACCTTTTCCAGAGAACCGATTCCAGAAAAAGATAGGGATGTATGTGGGAGGAGGTCGGACGTGTCTTTACGCCCATTTGATCAACGAGCGACAGAATCCATCCGTGGCAACGGCATTGACGCATATCCTGTGGAGAGCATTCACACATTTTTCAGCCTAACGAATAATTGCTAGAAAACAATATTCGCAGACTAGAAAAATATGTGAGGCGCAAGTGGCTGGATCGGGAATCGAACCCGAGTCTTTCGCTTTCCGGGCAACTGCTCTAGATTACTGAGCTATCCAGACCTCACACCTAATGCTGCTTTTTAACACAGAGATATGTGACTCCAGAGCGATGTTGGTATCTCACTCGATGGATGCAATGCCGATTGCCATGGAGGATCCCTGAAAGATCGCTCGCTGACCAAATAAGTGCCGGTGGAGGTATTCGCGTACATGCTGGCTTCCGACTGGCCTTCCGTATGAAACGGTATCGACAAGCACAACGCTCAAGTGCGGGCCAGTCCGCAGTCGTCCGCTCTAGCGTACGCACATAAAAATTTATATATTGCGATATAGGAGACCGAGTTCTCCGTATTTTCGTTGCTTTTCGAAAATCGATAATAGATCTACGTGGAGACTTCACGTGATAACTTATATTATCCATATTAATGAAGCCGAGACCTCACGTACTAAGGATACATAATAAAATGCATTATAAAGAAATCGTGTGTGAATTATAACCCTCACACAACACTACATTCCATATATAAAAATATATTTTTTATAGATAAACCAAAATGGCACTCATAACTGCTCACTGGGGTTTGGACAGCATCATAGTTTTAACGACTCTCATGATAACCGTTTATCTCTACATGACACGCAAGTTTAAATACTGGAAGAAACGGGGCATCGAAGAAATCTTTCCACCGACACCTTTCCTAGGCAATTTTACGGAATGCCTGTTATTGAGGAAAGCGCCGGCGTATTTTTTAAAGGAGTTATACGATCAAGCAAAGGGCCTACCTTACATCGGCTTCTACGTTTTAGACAAGCCCTTCTTGTTGGTTCGTGATCGGGAACTCATCAAGAATATCTTAATAAAGGACTTTAATATCTTTTACGACCGATACAATAATGCTTATCCGGATGACCAGCTGGGTTGCAACAATCTCTTTTTTATAAGAAATCCAGTCTGGAAGCTGTTAAGGATGAAATTAACGCCATTCTTCACATCCGGTAAACTAAAAAAAATGTTTGAACTGATGTTACATTGTGGAAACCATCTAAGCTCGTATATCGAATCGTTGAAAGAAGGTAAATATTCATATGTAAAATACGAAATATATTAGGAAATATGTATTTAAGAAATTTGAAATTATAAAGAAGTTCAGTTCTCAATTTCACAGATACGCGTAGAAAAGATTTTTAAATTTCAAAATAACTTATGTAAGATATTTACTGTTAGATGGATTAAATCGATTAATAAAATATTGCTGACAGGTGAAGGAGAAACGATCGAAGTGAGAGAATTAACTGCCAAGTTTACCACGGACGTCATTGGCAGCACCGCTTATGGACTTGATGTGAATTCATTTAAGGATGCAAACGCTGAGTTTCGCAAATACGGCAAGATGATCTTTCAATACGACACTATTCGCGGTTTGGAGATGCTCGCGGTATTTTTCCTTCCAACTATAGTTCGTTTAGCCCAAATAAAAGTGTTTGGCAAAGAACCTACCAGCTTTTTGCGCAAAGTTTTCTGGGAGACGCTCAATCATCGTATGGAATCTGGCATCAAGAGGAATGATCTTATTGACATTCTTCTCGAACTGAAAAAGACTGACGGTGATCAGGATTATTACGGATTCAGTAAGCAACACAGAAATAAATGATGGTTATTTTAAAAATTTATTTCTATTTCTAAAATTAATAAATAGAGATAATGCTAAGAGAAGTAATAATGCTATTAAATTAACTGATATATTAGATCAATAATTCTGATAATTAAAATTAATTGCAAATAATAAGAGCCTTTAAAAGTCTAGATAAATTGAATTTTAGAATTCGATGGGGATAATCTTCTGGCGCAAGCAGCCAGCTTTTTCACCGCCGGTTTCGAGACCTCTTCAACGACAACGGCGTTCACATTGTACGAGCTTGCATTGCAACCTGATCTCCAAAATACTCTGAGAAAAGAAATTGTCGAGGCTCTCGATAAGTCCGGTGGAAAAATCACATACGATTTGGTACATGAATATTATAGTTACTATCGAAAAATTATTAAAATAAACATGTGTCACGCAAGTATTGATATCATTGCCAGAGCAATTTCATTTATTTGCATTTAAATTTGATCAAATTTAAAATTGATGTACATATATATATATGTATTATGAGACGACATTTTATTTTATTATTAGACTATGTCGTTAACATATCTGGATATGGTGGTCTCCGAAACTTTGAGAATGTATCCGCCATTGGGATATGTAAATCGTATGCCAAATGAAGCTTATAAAGTGCCGAACTCCGATCTCGTAATTGAAAAGGGTACACCGGTATACATCCCAATGCTCGGTCTACATTATGATCCGGAATATTTTCCCAATCCGGATAAGTTCGATCCGGAGCGATTCAATGAGGAAAATAAACGTAATAGACCAACATGCGTTTACTTCCCCTTCGGAGAAGGTCCACATAATTGTATAGGTGAGAAAATCAATTTCGATTAATGAAGAGATATTTATATGATATATAAGATAACAAAAACATATACTGAAGCTGTAAATTTTACAGACAAATTTACGTTTTTATATAAATGTTATAAATGTTGCGTTTAGTTTATAAAATCACATGTTTTAAAAACGTACGAAGTAATATAAACTTCTCCTTCATAAAGGAAATAGATTACACAAATTCGAATTAAATAAAAATCTACAGGTTTTAAAGGAAAGAAAGATAAATTACTTAATATGGAGATTATTAAATAATATAATATTATTATATATTTCATAATCTAATAAATTTTATAATTCTCAAATTTATAGCTTCATGTTATAAAAGTACAAATTAATATTAACAAAATTGCGAATAATTTTCATTATATATGTATATGATAATTCCGTTGTGTATCATAAGTCTATTATGTGTATGATGATATATAATTTTTATGTTTTGTTATAATATAATATAATTACAAATATAATTTATATGTACTTTTGCAGGCACTCGTTTAGGGCTTTTACAGATAAAACTGGCGCTCATCATAATCTTGAGTAAGTGCGAAGTGAGACCATGCGAGAAAACCTCGATTCCAGTGGTAATTGACCCGAGGGGTGCCATGACAGTACCTTTAGACGGCGTAATATATCTCAACTTCCGCAAAATTAAATCTAGCGCTCTTTAAAACATAATATGTAGTAGTGTGTATTGTATTATTTTAACTCAGAGAAAATATCTACAGCAAGTATTTTTGTTAAAAAATATGTAAAGATAAATCATTGAATGTATTGCGCATGTAGTGTAAAATTTTTAATAATTTTATTTTAATATTAGGTGGTAAACTTAATTCGTGCCGGTTTTTCGTCTCTAAGATTGATTTGTTTCGAAGGGAAGATGAATAAAAAAAGTAATCAAAGTAATTTCCTACATTTTCTACTACTTTTTCCCATCTTTCATCATTCATCCACCCATTTTTGGACTTCTTCGTAACTGGAGAAGTGTGTGTCCGTAAATGCGTGTTGCATCGACCGGAAGAGATGGTAATCCAACGGTGCCAAGTCTGGAGAGTACGTTGGATGCGGGAGGACTTCCCATTCAAGCTCTAGAACCCAAGTAGCAGAGAATATTTTTTAAACGTTTTTTAAATATTTATTTTTCATTAATTATACATTGTACAATTTTATTTAAAAAATAATATTTTTTAAACGTTTTTTAAATATTTATCTTTCATTAATTATACATTGTACAATTTCATTTGAAAAATAATATTTATTAAATGTTTAATCAATATTTATTTTTCATTAATTTTTCATTTAAAGTAATGTTTAAAAAAAATATTTATTTAACGTTTATTTAACGTTTATTTAATATTTATGTTAAACTAGAAAAAAATTGTTTTAATAACGACTTAAAAAACATGTTTTTAACATTAATTTAAAATATAAATGTAAAATAATATACGTATTATCTAAAAAAAGAACTTTAATTTAACATTTATTTTTTAATTTATTTTTTAATAATATCTATATTCAATAGGTCTGTTCGTTTTGTTTGAACTAGCTGCATTAGTTCTCAGTTTGTCTTTTTGTTCCAATAGAAGAAGATAAACTGTGAACTAGTGCAGTCAGTTCAGACAAAACGAACAGACCTAATATATATATCGTAATTTTTGAAACTACCAATAATTATTTCTTCCATTCTTCTAGTCTAGAGAGCCTATAATCATGAGCCTATGATTATAGGCTCTCTATTCTAGTCTATAATAGGCTGCGTTCGGAAACATCACGCGGGTGCACTCGAGTGTCGTTTTGTCTTTGTTTAATTTTAAAAAGTAAACAGTTTCCGAACGCAGCTGTATTTTTGGAAATGTACATTTGCTAAGCAAAATCGCGCCATTGCACTCACAGCGACAGCAACGTACTTTTGGTGACTCAAATATTATCCGAAATATCCGAGAGAGCATCAGAACTGGAAAATAATTAATAAGTGCTCAATAATTTTTGGTTCATTAATTCACACTGGTGGTTATTAAGTATTTCGGTGTATAACGGTCATAACGTGTAAGACCATAAAACTGAGTGATCTTAACCTCTCACCGCCTTAAATTATTAGGGCATAGGTTAAATTGTCTGGTGATTATCCAAGGTAAAGGTGTTTGTTTTTTTATATTATTATATTGTTATATTATTATATTTTATATTGTTATTAATATTAGAAAAATGTTAATTCCAATTTCCAAAAATATATTTATATAAATATAATTTTTATGTTATTTTTCATATTTGTTTTGGAATAAGCGATAAAACTTTTTGCAAATTTGAGGTTATTTTTTCTCAAATCGTCAATAAAACATTGTTGTAATGTTGTATATATGGTTTTTATCTGAAATAATCCATTGTTCTTTTTCGCAAAAATCGTAAAATATGAACTTCGATGATGTTCTTTGCAATATTTTATATATTTTGTGCATATGTCGATTTTTGTAAAAATACTATTTACAAATGAAATATTCTTGTTACAGATAAATACATTGTGTACAAGAGCAGAGTGCCGGACATAATATTACATATTGTAATTTTGGAAACTGCCGGTTTCTTTCATTCTTCTTGCTTTGGAAATATACATTTGCTGAGCCACGTCATATAGTGGTTGTCTGGTGATTATCTAAGGTGTTTGTTTTCTTATATTAATATTAAAAAAGAGCAGAGTGTATTATATTATTTATGGTTTACCTTTTTGCTTTTAAATAATCGAGGAATATTTTAATTAAGGATTCTTGAAAAGGATTTAAAGATTTAGTCAAAATATTGTACATAAAGAACTTATATAAGAAATTTTCCAGTGTAGATTGACTAAATATTAAAGAAGTTCTTCATTTTAATCGTAATAAAATTTAACATAATACTGTGAAATGTAAGCAGTAAAGCTAAATTATACTAACAATTTTTTATATATTAGTAGTCACTAAGAATAAATGAAGAACTTTCTTTAATTTTTATGTTACACTAATAAAAGAATATATATTTATATATATTCACACACATATACACACACAATAATTTTTCAATAACTTATATTTTATGTCAGTTTTATAGTATTTTTAGCAAAATATTTTTATCTGAGCATCAATCACGTAACTTTTCCTAGGGCGAAAAAGTGAAAAGTTTTCTATATATAATGTTACACATATAGAAAAATTTTCATTTTTCACTTTTTTGCTCTAAGGGAGTTGCGTGATTGATGTCTTGATCAATTAAAACAAATTTCCAGGAAAATTTTATTTATATTTACAGTCAAATTGTTAGTCAAATCTTTCTCTCAGGGTAATATTTAATTTTTTAATATAATGATATTTGGAAACATATTATTTAAAATAAAACATTCTGTATGTATACATATTTTTTACAGTGTATTGTTAAATATGCCGAAAAATCTACCGTTTTACAAACTTTGTGAAAGAGGTAAAAGAAAGAGATTGAATACTGAAAAATGTAATTCAAGTGACTCCTCGAATGACTGTGAGCCATTGCGTATTCAGCAATCACATTGTAGCACTACTCATAAAATCGAGTTGCCAGATTTCTCTTACTCACATTCTGAACATTCCAATCACTCTGAACACTCCAATCATTCTGAACACTCTTCTAATCACTCTGAACATTCAGAACTCTCTGAACTTCATGAACAAATTGATTCTGATTCTGACAGTAATAGAGATAGTCATGATGAAAGTAACATTTTATATGAAAATATTGATGTTGATTCTTCTCTAGATTCGCATTCACCATCGGATTCTTCTAATTTGTCTCAATGTTGTGAAAATTCAGTTTCTTCAAAATTAAAAGTTTTACAATTTCTTCGTAGTTGGTCTTTAAAGCACAATATAACACACATAGCAATTTCTGATTTGTTGGCAGGTTTGAAAAGGAGTCACGATTGTTTTGCCGATGACGAATTAGAACCCAAATTCTGTATCAATGCGCGAACGTTACTTAAGACAAATGTAAAATCTACTAAAAAAATTGTTGAGCCAGGATATTACATACATATTGGGCTGGAGAAACAATTATTAAAAAATTGTTCAAAATATCTAAAAAATGTAAATACGTTCAAATTATTAGTAAACATTGACGGGTTACCCCTATTCAAAAGCTCTCTTGATCAAGTTTATCCAATATTATGTATTGTAATTTCTATACCTGAATTGCGCCATAAAGTTATTCCTATAGGCATATATTACGGAAAAGATAAACCTAAAAGTTTAAACGACTATTTACAAGACTTTATTATCGAAGTTACTAATCTTAGTGAACATGGTCTTTTTTTTCAAAATCACACTACAATTTTGGATGCTATTTATTTTGTTTGTGATGCACCAGCAAAAAGTTATATACTAGGAACGATATCGCATACAGGATATAGTTCATGTACTAGGTGCACTGTTCGCGGTGTCACCTCGAATAATCGACGTGTTTTCCTTGATTTAGAGAGTCCTGCTCGTACTAGCGAAGATTTTATAGAATGGAAAGATCCTAATTTTCGTCGGCGATCTACTCCGCTTATAAATATTGCAGGTTTGGACTTTGTACATCATTTTATTCTGGATTATTTACATTTGCAATGTCTTGGTGTAATGCGTGCTATGATACTGAATATGTGGTATAAGGGATCAATTCCTCACAGACTTACTGCTGCTCAGATCGAAATACTGTCAAACCATCTTGTTCAGCTTCGAAGCTATATTCCTGCAGAATTTCCGAGAAAGTGTAGAGAGGTATACATTGTTTTAAGATGGAAGGCAACAGAATTTAGGTTATTCATGCTATATGTAGGTCCAGTTGTCTTAAAAAATATTTTAAGTAAGGAGAAATATGTTCACTTTTTAGAATTCCATAGCGCGATGAGAATTTTATTAAACGCAAAGCTATGTAAAGAGCGGGAATTTCGACAATTTGCTAAAAATATTTTAAAACATTTTGTTCAATCAACTGAAATATTATATCATAAAGATTTTATTTCACATAATTTTCACAATAATATACATATAGCTGACGATGTAGATTATTTTGAAGACAAGTTAGATAATTTTAGTTTACATACAATATCTGCATTCCCGTTTGAAAATTATATGCAAAGCATTAAAAATAAAGTTAGAGGACGCAATAAACCATTTGAGCAAATTGGTCGAAGAATTGGAGAAATCATGTTGTTCGAGTCTGATTATCCAACAGAAAAACTCCAAAATCACACATTTCCAAAATTATTTTCTCCGCATAACGCGGATCCTGTATTACCAGGTTGCATACGTCAATATCGGGGTGCTATTCTTCCTCTATTCAGAATTACAAATAAAACTCCCGACAATTGCTGCGGTACTGCAAATGGTGCAATCATTCAAGTTGAAAATATCGCTTTTTCTGATTATTTACAGGTTCCAGTTGTAATTGGCAGAGAATTTGTTAATAAATACGATTTTTATAATGTACCTATTGAGAGTTCTCGAGTAGGTGTATTTAAAATTAAGCAATTATCTAATTTGAAGATGTGGCCATTGTCACAGATTAATGTAAAATATGTACAGTTACCATACAAAAATTACTACATAGCATCATCAATTTTACATTGTGACATTTCATAATTTTATATTATTTGCATCTATACTACATCTTGATCTTGCTTCTTAAATTTGTTTATGTTTGTATTTGTATGTATTTTTTCTTTTCTTATATTTTTTTCTCATCTGGACTCGATTTTATGTTGTAAGTGCGACTCTTTTTGAAAACGATGATCAACAATAGGTAAAGTGATTTTATTATATTTTTTTTATATGTGTATATGCATAATCGCTTATAATTTGATCAATTATAAACATTTTTAAAATATAGTTACATAAAGCACGAGATAAGTTTGAATTTTTATATAATATTGTGCTGCGCATCCATCTTTGCGCAAATATTTAATTAATATTTGTGCAACGAATCTTTTATTTGAAATATGCAATGTAGATGTGTATTATTGCTGTCTCATACAGGAAGCATTATTTCTGTAAAAATTTTTTTTAGTTTTTAATATCAATGTGTTAAGAATATTGTAAAATGTCGAAAAATTATGTTTAATTGTAAGAAATATTTGTATGTATGTTTCTTGTAATTTTTTTAATTTCTACAAATCTTGAGATATCTTAGTTTGCTTTTAAATGTACAGTATCATTCAAGAAATATTTTGCTTGAATTGATATTGGTGATATGTAGATATCTTGTTTTTTTTAATTTTATTTTTTTTTGTCTTTTTTAAAAGCAGAAAATTTTTTATCAGTTTTAGTACAATTTTATCTTAAGCTTTTTTTATTGATATTCAACATTTAAAAAAAAGTGATATTAAAAGATGAGTGGAAATTACAGATATCGTAAATATTTTAAATATCTGTATGGTATCTCTAACTTCTGCACATCACAAATATATTGACATACATACACACATATGCGGACATTTACTAAAAAAATTAAAAAACGAAAGTTTGCACACTTAAATATAAAAAAAGTAAATTCTTTTACATATTTTTGTTTTGCTTCTAAAAAAATAAAGTCATATTGAATAGTGCTAAGTGTTTTTACGACACAAAACTTGTGAATTGTTTATTTATTTTTTATGATAACATAAATTGAAATATCAGCAAAAATTTATGATACAATAGTAATGTTTGCTACAGCGACTTTGTGAGATGACAACTCATGCGTTATCATAAGAAAAAAATAAATAATAAATAATTCACAAGTTTTATGTCACAAAAACGCTTGACACTAATGATTTTATTATTATTTTTTAAAGAAAAATGTAAAATTGTGCAAAAGGTTTTTTTATTTACATTCGACATGCAGTTTTCAAAGAAATTATAATATATATGATTGTAAAAAATATTTAGCTGTTATTATAGTACTTAGTGATCTATAATATCTTATGTTAATTTTTTGTATCTTCTTTTTAGGAATTTATAATAATCACAATGAATGATAATATGGACACAAACAGTACATTGTTTGTAGTTTCTAATGATACTGAAACATATCAAGAAGCATCTTGCGAAGTGCGCACTGATGAAATTAAACAGTGGTCTATATTAGAATTTGACACCGATACAGAAGACGATGTTGAAAGATTTAAGGATCTTGTTCCATCTAAATGGATTTCGAGCAATAAAACACTTTGTTGGTATCCTATCCGTGAGCATAAATCGACAATTCAAAAATTAGCAAAGCAGTGTGCAGAAGCTAATCCGAAATGGAATTGTTTTTCTATGAAAGTTATTGAGGAAAATATTAGTATGTTTTTTTAAGATTATGTGCAATTTATTTTTTTTTAATATATTGATTTTTTGTCTATATATGATTGCAATTGTAGAAAACTACGATCAAGGCATGAGAATGCTTGTAAAAGTTTGCAGAGATTCAAATTCAACGCTGTATTCAGACATGGAAGAAAAAGGAAAAGGAAAAAGAATAAAAAAACCAAAAAAACAGTTTGATGCCGAGATAATTAAAAAAAATAAATTGGATAAAAGACAGTCAAGCATACCACCTATTCCAAAGTTTACGTCAGTAACAAATATATCGCCATTGCATTTGAATGAAAATAAAGAGAATTCATTACATCTTTGCAAACATTCTAAAAAGCCTCTGACTGATAGGCAATTTGACAATATTAAAGAAGATTCATTACATCTTTGCAAACATTCTAAAAAGCCTCTGACTGATAGGCAATTTGATAATATTAAAGAAGATAATGTTTATAATATGAATAAAAAAGGTCGCAATATAGAAGAGTTTTCTTCAATAAAGAAAAAAGGATTGTGTAAGATGAATCCAAAAGCAGTACATAAATGCGCATATGGTTCAGATGGAACAGTGTCGTTAGAATCTATTGCAGACGCAATCTGTTTTCTCAGCAGTATGTTGATATTTTATTTACATTATCTATTTGCATTTTGTAAAAGTGTTTTGAATTATTTTTAATGTTATATCTAAACCGATATAAACCAATTAATTTTGTATATTTAAATTTATACTTAATATTTTTTACAACATGAATAAAATAACAAAACTTTTTTATTTTGTTTAGGTGAATTGTCATTGTGCAAATCGTTACTACGAAAAACTGACAAAACTATGGAAACTTTTGTGGAGTCTGAGGTGACAACGAATAAAAATGCATCAATTAAACAATCTCAGCCTGAAAATCCAGAAAGTTATCTAGATGAATTTCCACTTTCAACTTTGGATCAATTGAAGGCAGTTGAAAGAAAATTTAAAAAAGATGATTCTTACCGTTCTAAAATCGTATAAGTATTATTTATAATATTTTATATTAATTTTGTAATAACTACAGTGCTGCGATTCAATTACTTTAGTTACTATCGTTTAAATCTTTTTTTGAGAAATTACTTAAAAGTCACTATTATTTAAAATGTATCAATATAAACCTATTTTTTGAATTAATTTGAATTTTAAAAAACAAATATTTTTAGTAATTTACTAGTTTGCAAGCAATCCAGCAGAAAAACAAGCACCGTTTGCTGCAGGCTTTAATCTCAAATTTCAATTTAACAGTGGAATGTTTTGGCTTAGCTTTCTTTAAAACAGTATACGATTATATGTATATAAGTATATAAAACGATATTTGTTAATAGATAAATATGCGCTAAAAGCGTCAAAACGATCGCAGCTTTTGTCAATATTGTAATAAATAATGTTTTTAAATTTTTAGATTAATGCATTACATGTTGGAAGTACGGGTGACTCGGCTCAAAAGAAGATTAATTCGATGTTACGAATGGTGTTTCACGACAATTTAGCAGTTTCTTTTAATTGGAAGGGCCAAAGGGGAAAAAAAGAAAAAGAATTGATTAGAAACTGACAGAAATTATGTGGCCGTCGAATCAGTAAAGTTATGATAGGTAAATTAAAACTTTTTTTTATTTGATACATTTTTAAGACTTGATTCAATTGTGTACGATATTTTGTTTACAGAAGCAATAATGAAAACCTATCCTAGCATGAATACAATACTATTTGGGAGAAAAGCCGGACCATGGCTGGCTCAAGCTGCCTTTCGTTTAAAAAAGTAAATATTATTTATAAGTAATTATAATATAAGTAATTTATAATAGAAGTAATTTAATTACTTATAATGTAAATAATTTATAAATAATTATTATTTCTTTTCATAAATTATCAATCTCCATAATTAGTATGTTTATTCTTTTCTTAACATTATAGAACTAATAAAGAAGACAATAAAGAAACCTCTGAAAGTGAGGCCAGTGATGTCAGTGATGTCAGTGATGCCAAGGATGCCAATGATGCCAATGATGCCAGTGATGCCAGTGATGCCAGTAATAGTGATGCAAGTAATCCAAGTATTAAAAATTAAAATTCAAAAACATTCCACGACAATCGAGCGACAACGAGAGATTACCGGTAAGTCGAACAACAGAGATGGCAATGAATGGGATTTCGTATATAGAAATCTCGAGAGCCTAGGCTATTATAAGAACGGGTACGACATATTGTTACAGCATAAAAAGGAACCAGACGCCAATCGCGCGTCCAAGCATAAAACACTCAGACAGATGGAGGACGAGGATATGCTGCATTGCTCATCGTTTCTTACTTTTTTTTATAATTTACCTCTCGAATAATTTCTTTATAATTTACACACTATGAGAGTTATAAATTATGTTAATATATGTATAAATATATATGTATTCGTTTATTTTATATTAAGAAAATATTTTATTTAATGTCAAAACACATTAATATAACGTTAAAAACATATTTATTTAATGTTAACAAAACACATTTAATTAACGTTAAAAACACATTTATTATATGTTAAAAACAAACATTTATTAAATATTAAAATAAATATTTTTTTAATGAAAAAACAAGGAACTATCCCATTAATTTTAACGTTTTTTTAACATTTTTTTTTTATTACGAAAAATGTTTTTAAAAACGTTAAAAAAATATTTTTTTGCTACTTGGGAAGTGTCTGCTTCACGCTTTTCGCAACATGCGGTCGAGCGTTATCATGCAAAAGAATGATTTTGCATTGATTGTTGGCTACGGATGGCCTTTCTTGCATCAACTCGTCACTCAAAGACGGCCATTGGAGTAACATTTAACGCTTTCGACAACTCTAATGAAATTTCAATTTTTATTTTTTTGCATAGTGTATGTCTGCAAATTACGTGTGCGTACTTATGTAAAATCATACAATATATACAAAATGTGTTAATTGTTTTGCAATAATTCCTATTCTTTTAAACTTTACGATCTCAGTTTAATAATTTCATAATTTTTAATAAAACATATTTTTAGTAAAGCCAATCATATAGCTTATTATCTCTCTAATTTGCATAAGAAAGCTTTTTTAATGAGAAGTTGTACTTTGAAATTAAATAGTATCTTATTTAAAAAAAATATATCTATACTCAAACAATGAGACAAATTTAAAAAATGATTATTATAATTATTGTAACTTAATTTAATTAGTTATAATTAATTTAAATAAATTATAATTAATTAATTATAATTAATTTAATAATAAAGTTATATACTAATTATAAAAGCATGATTTTTGTCTGTTACATAAAATGTGTATAATGAATTTATAATAATATACATTCTAACAAGAAAATCATAAAGTAAACAATTTGTCAATATTATTCATATGCTCAATGGTTTTGGAAATAATAATATCCGTAAATAGATATCTGGAAAGTGTTATTCATCATATTCAAGCCAATCGTGAAATAAAAAAGCTATACAAATAAAACAAAACGTTATCATAAACAAAAAAAATGTAAATAATTTCTTGTATATAATTTCGATATTATTTGCATTCTCAATGAGCTTGGAGAAATAAGAGCATTAATAAATAAATAAATCAATCAATCAATATGTAAATCAATAAATCTCTAAGAAAATATAATTTATTACATTCAAGCCAATTGTAAAGTGGCTTTTTAAAGCCACACAATCGTAAATAAAGAAAAAATAAATGAGATTCTCATTAATTTTTTATCGATTTGCACACTCGATGATCTTGAAGATAGCTGTATCTGCAGATAGATAGCAAAAAAATATTTCTTGCTACATTCAAAACATAAAGTCATGCAATCATAATAAAAAAGGTTTACGAAAGAATTTTAAAAACATTGCATAAACTTTTGTTCTAACATCTCCATCCAAGAGAGCAGTCTTTCTCATCAAACATACGATCCTTCCACACTTATTTCAAATTTAATTTCTTCGTTATCCTCGCATATAAATACTTCAATATCGATTTTTGTACATTATTGAGATGATGTTTAGTTAATTTAATAAGTAAACGTAAAAACATATATATTTGCAAAATACGTAAATTTATGTGTTATAAATTTTCCGCAATCCCTCAGAAAAATATCAAACGTAGAATTATCTTGTAAGCAATAATAAAAAAGAATTCTTAAATATTCATTAACAAGATCTATTTAAATAAATGTAAGGAAAAGATTTTTTATAGATTAATTATAAAATACTATTTATAATACATTACTGGAGTTTAAAGAGCATAATAATTTTACTTCGTTTTCTCCGTTATCTTTGCATGACTCGCAAATTCAAATATTGGATAAAGTGAGATATTTTATACTGGAGAAAAAACTGTAACATCTTTTGATTGATAATAGCTATTTAGCTATATTATACTAACGAGATCACATTATAACTTTATATATCTTGCTTTATTTTTTTAACAACCATCTACCCCTTAGATCAATTTATAAAAAAATCTATGTTGTACATTGCTACCTAAAGATATTTAAAAAAAATCGGATAAGTGTTGAAGCAGTCTATGATATCGAAAAAAAATTGTGAAAATCTAAAATATTTTTTTTTCAATGTAATTATTATTCAACATTCATCTCAATTTTTTCATGAATGTGACTTAATAGTATCTAAAACATATTTTTTTTTATAATGATCCATCGAACCATTTATGAGAAAAAAAATATTAAAAATTTATTTAATCCATTTAACTATCGTCTACCCCTTTGATTGATTTATAGAAAATATATGTTGTAGATTAATGCTCAAAAATATTACAAAAGAAAAATGGTAGGTGTACCAAGCGCCTATGATGTTGAAAAAAAATTTTGAAAGTTAAAATATTTTTTTTTCCAATGTTGTTATTCTCGAATTTGGACCCCAATTTTTTTTTTAATGCGGCGCAATTGTTCCCAAATTACATATCTTTTTCAAAACGATTCATTGAACCGTTTAGGAGAAAAAAATTAATTTCGAAAAAAAATAATTATTTTTTACTCTTATGCACGTGCAGTTTCGAGGCTAATATTTTAGGGAATTGTAAGTTCCATCGATAGTAACTTACAGAAAAAATTTCAGCCCTATACCTGCGGGGGCAGATTGGCCGTGCTTACCCGGCTACGGCCTTTGATTTCTTATATCAATGTTATTCTAGCTATGCACGCGAAAAAAACGTTATTATATAAATAAATGTATCCGTGTTAGTTATCTTCTGTTATGGAAAAACAAGATGTGTTGTGCGAAAAATCGAGCGCTTGGACGGACACGAATAGCGTGTTATAGAGAGGTTTATAATTAATTCTGGAAAATGACTTTTCTGAACATAACTTAATCATATATGCTTGGATTCGTAAAAAAATAACCTTTCACTTGGTAATAAAGAAATTTCAAAATTAAAAAAAATATATATTTAGTGGTGGGGGTATATTGAAAAATTAAAAAAATAAAATTTTTTTGTTATTATTGTAAAGTACTCTTGAAGCCATTTAACTTTTGATTTGAAAATTTTTTTCTATCTCTTATAGTTTCTGAAATATTCATCTCGAAAGGAAAAAACCGATTTTTTTCAAAGGGGTGTTTTACCCCCTAGACACGCGTATGGGCACGTATAAAAAAATACGTATCCCTTATTTTTGTCTAGAAAACGACATATTAAAAGCTCATCAAAATCGGAGGGGGACACTTCCGTGCCTTTCCTTGTAAGTGTACACAATTGAAATATATCGCAAACTTTATACCATTGTCTTTCAAAAGAAGATAAAAACTTTTAACGGCATCCAAAAATCCTGCCGTCAAAGAAAATCACAAATAAAAAATATGTATGAAACTACAATATAAATTGGTATTTTCAATTTTATTAAGATTACATGAAAAAGAATAATGGATCTTACTAAATATGATAAAAAATAAGACGTAAGTTAGATCGACCAAACTAGCAAATTTATTGATTGGTAATATATCACAACGTTTCTACCAAGGTTTTAGTCCTTATCAAGTGAACTAAAAATTTTTTCCACAGTATTATAGGAAGTAATTGACATACAGTAAATTGATAATAATATAAGCGAAAAAATCATATACATACAGTACCTTAGTTAACTATTATATTGTGAGAGAGAAAGAAATCACTGTGTCAGGATTGCATTATGTCAACCTCTTCATCCAACTAACTGAGAAAGACTAAACGACCTTTATTAGTCTATCATAAATATTGTTTAAATTCTTAGTGTCCTTCTGTAAGTTAATAGTGTTGTCAAACTTTTTAATAAAAAATATTTCGGCAATTTCTCTCTTTCTCACATGCTTTTCATTATGTAAAATAACCAGTATTGACCAATCAAAGTCATGATTAAATTCCAATTTATGTTTACTAATGACAGAAAGATTACAAATGACAGAAAGATTACTTGCGTGCACTTTAATGTTATTAAAATGTTCTTTAACACGAGTACGCAAATGTCTCTTCGTTAATTTGCAATTAACAATTCCATATTTTTTCTTAAAAACAACTATGTGTTTTCTTTACACCAATTGATTCTTCTCATTATTTTGTACATAAAAGTATTAAGGTAAGATAATCGAAAAATGAATATTTTACAAGATATTTTACGGTTTATGTAAAATTAAGAAATTATTTCAAGCCTCATAACTCAAAAAGTATTTAACGAAAAGGTACTTAATTATAGTGTTTTGGAAAGCTCTCGAGATAAGCTACAAGAATATGCAATAGAAAGTAAGGGGTTTCATTTAGAAAATTGAAGGTGACTTTTACGTGACCTTGAAGCAACTATTCAAGGACAAACTAATGACACCACCTTATGTCCCCCATGAAACCATACAACTTTTGTCTGAAACATCTTTTTCTAAAATTAAAAATAAGAAAGTTATTTGGGGTGGGACATTAAAATGGGACACCCTGTATACGCTCCGGTGATAGTGACCAGGAAAAATGCGCGCATATACATATATATATGCGCTAATGATGCAAGTGGGTCAACATGCGCTTGTAAAGAGATTTAAATGAAAAAAAAAATATAGATATCTTTGAAATGTACAAGATTAATCTAACGCACCACTATTATAAAAGCACTCGTCACATTGTAGCAAATCAGTAGTTTAGTAGTTTAGTAAGAGATGTTGTATATTTGTAATAATAAGAATATATATTTGATTTCATTACAGTGAGTACTATTTATCTTTCATATTATATAAGATTATATAAGAAGCAGAACTTTTTTTCACACACGTGTTTTATATAAATGTTTGCTATTTATGTATTTTGCATATAAAATCCATCATAATCGACTTTAGTCGATATATTATCGACTAAAGAGTGATAATTACAATATTTATCATTTACATAATTTTCTAAGATCGTCGTTTTATAATTTTATGAGTCATCGGCAACATTTATAAGCAGCAAATCAATTAGTTTAACGTTAAAGTAGAACTTTTTTTCACACACGTGTTTTATATAAATGTTTGCTATTTATGTATTTTGCATATAAAATCCATCATAATCGACTTTAGTCGATATATTATCGACTAAAGAGTGATAATTACAATATTTATCATTTACATAATTTTCTAAGATCATCGTTTTATAATTTTATGAGTCATCGGCAACATTTATAAGCAGCAAATCAATTAGTTTATGTCATAAAATAAAATTTTTAATATAATCTTAACATATTCTTTATTATATATTATATATTAAAAAATATGATCTAACGATATACTAATTGCTACAAAAATATTATTAGCTCTTCTAATGTCATATTTATATATAATTAAATTTTTTAAATTAAAACTTTTTTAGTAATGCGCAATGGAAAAGGATATAATGTTTTATATAAAAATATTATAACAAATAAATTAAAGACTGTATAAATTATTGAAAAAACATGTAAAATAAGTTACGCGTACATTTTTCTGAGAAAAAACGCATAATATTCTAACGATAAGAAAAAATTGAACATTGACAAGATAATTAACGAGAAGCTTATGAAAATACTTATTAATTGTCATATAATAATTACAAATTAGATTTTTCCCATGAGTTTATGAAAAGATAGTGGAATATTTAAATATACATCTGTTTTTTATCGACGGATATATACATAAATAATCTTTTATCAGTTAATACAATATAACAATACAAATCACTTAATAATTAATCTCATTATTAAAAGATGAGTGTGTATAACATGAAGTATTATGAATGATCAATAATATTATAAAAAATAAATAGAAACTCGAGGTATTAAAGTATATAAATTTGATGGCGTATATCGTATATTTATTCTGCGTCTGATGACCGTGTTGTTTTAATATAATTTAATAATGTTTAATAATTTAACAATAAACTAATGTATTAAAAAAACGATAAATAATTAATATTATCATTTATATTATAAATTACGATATGAATATCAAAAAATTACGATCAAAATATCGAGAAATTCAATAAGCAAAATATATTTGCGTAAAACGATAATATCTTTTCACAAAAACATGTATTTAAGCATATCTAATAAGAATAAAATGTAACAGAAAGAAAGAGAGGACGTAAGCAGTAGGTCTTAAAAATTTAAAGAAATTTAACTGGAGGAAGTAAAAAATTTGACGATGTAACAATCATATTCTTTTCCAACAATTATAAAATATCTTTCATAACATGATGATTTTCAGTTTACGAACTCGCGATAGAATAAGAGATAAACTTAGAAAAGAATTCCTTAACGTGCTCGATAAAACTGGCAAACAAGTTCATATATGAATGATTGAAATATCTCAATATAGTGCGTTATTCCCTACTATCAAAGAATTTGTATGCATAAATAACAGATAGATTTAATTCAAGAGTTGGATTTAATTATGAAAAGATCAATGTATTGCCAAATAGATATCAAATTAAAATGAATTATTAAGTATGACTCTTTTGTATTCTTTTTGTCTCTATGTATATATTTTTCGAAATACTCTCTTTTTCTCCATATTATTTTAGAAAATTTTTTTTTTAAGTAAAATTAAGCAATATTAAAATTCTTTTGAAATCAAATTTATAACCATGCATGATGACATGATTCTTTAAAAAAGGATTTTTATATTTTATAATTCTTTATAAAAATTTACAAAATTGATCTTGCTATATAGTATTGTAGTATTTTAAAATTCAATAATTGTTAAATTACGTTTGCGCTATATGTAGGAAAACATGAAGAAGATATGTCAGCAGAAAATAAGATCTTGACTTCAGTATATATTTTCAAGCTGATAATTCTGAATAATCTTGAAAAGATTTTGAGTAACAAATTATCGCTTATTATCTATTTAAAAATTATTTAAACATGCTAATGGTGCAAACAAGCATTATGCAAATGTGTTAGTTTGAATTGCATTGAGCATAAACTCTTCGTTAATTACATATTTATATAATGATCACATTGCATGAACATAAATGAGAGAAACTTTATCTTTCTCTATCTTTTCTGCGTTTAACCTTAAGTAAGACATGACCTATTGGTTTTTTATATATAATTGGTTTAATATATAAGAGAAAATCTCAGAATGTACTTATTTCCGGTTAGTTATCTCTCGTAGATTAAAGTTCCTTATTTCAAACAGAGATTTCAGTTTATCACCCTCCGTATCGTCCTTCCAATTCCCATCCATTTTTTATTATCCCATTTATACAAAACATTCCCAAAAAATTCTATTCAATTATACAAAATAGCGAAAGAAGATTAGCGTTCACAATCAATAATAAGTTAAACAAGCTCATTAAGTTACATAAAGATCCCTTACCAAAATGGAATCACTCTAACGTAATTTATAAAATCATATGTAAAGAATTGTGCTTCGTAGGTTGGACAGACAAACAGACAATTGACCACTAGAATTAAAGAACATCAATCTAATTTTAATAGATCTTTGGATTCCTTAACAGTGGTGTCAACACACAAATTACTTGGCCACGATTTTAAGTGGGAAGACACAACAATTCTAGATCCTATATGAAGAGTCTTCATATAGGAAAAGACTAGTGGCAGAAATGCTGCATATTTACCAACAAAAAACTGGATTAAATATACACAACGACACGGAATTCCTAGATAATTGTTACCTGCTTATTCTCAATAAATGCCGACCAATTTCAAAAATTCCCGCCAGTTCTTCGCCATCTTCCCCCTAGTATTTCCTCCATCATCCTTTTCCCCCCTTTCTCTTTCCTCTCACACCTGTCTCTTACATCCTTCGCTATCAGTAGGTCAATATATACATTTACATCAATATATACACTTTAATTAAGCATAGATACAGAAAAACTAAAACAAGAAATACTTAGGTGAATAATGCAAGTACACTAATTTCACTCCTGAGTGTGCAATCGGAGCGATCATTCTACAACAATTAGCTGAAAAGGAAGAGAATCGGTGCGTACGCGTTTGACTATATAGTACAAATTATTCAACATATTGTGTAGTTTATTACCAGGCTTGTTACTTTCATGACGTTGTTACTTTTGTCCCCGATCTCCCCTACTATTTTAGTCTACCTAGTTAAACTAAAATAGCGTTCACATTCCTTATTTTCTCTGCAGAACTTTCTCCTACCTCTCTCTGCTTTTATACTTTTCTGTGAGTATTTTTATAACGATATTTGCGCTTACATTCAAGTCGTCAGTAATAATTGCGATTTCCTTTTATTGCTTTTTTCTAATTATTGTTTCTTCGTGTTTTTTTTTCTATTTATTGCAAACTTGTTTCTCTAAATATTTTTTTGTTAATGTGCTTAGCTTAGTTTATTTGATTTGCTTGCTCCGTTTTGTACTTTCTGTTATTTTTCTTTTTTCAGACTTCAACGTCATCGAAGCTTTTAATACCTTCAAGAAATTGGAATATCGAAGAGTTCGCATGAGATATCTCTTTATATTTCTTTTGGATCACGGAATAATTTTAATTTAATAATTTTAATTTAATATCAACTGTGACTTGTATAGACTTTGGACAGACTCTTAAATTTTTGGAGTTTCGACGTGGAATTTATAAATTTTTCCTAAGTTTTTTGGAAGTTTGAGAATTGATAACGAGGTAAGCGGTACTTTCTTTTCTAATATTTCAATACTATATTTGCATATTTTCATTTATTTTCATTTAGTTTTTATTCTTACATGTGCGTTCATACTTAACATTCTCTCTTATTTATGTGAGTGAGTTTTAAATTACTCGGCCGTTAATATATCTATACCAGAGCTGTCCACGTTTTGCACATTTCGACCGATTTCCGTGAGTCAACGCCTATCGCCCCCCACTTACGTCTCGAGACCTTGACAACGAGCCAGCTAACAACCGTACTCTCTAAAAGTGAATCAGTGTATTATCACTGAAAAACAGTAAATAGTCACTGATTACAGCAGTTATAAGTACAGCACTGTAAATCAGTGATATTTTATTGAAAGACTCAGTTAATAATTTTGACTGTTTCAATCAGTAATATTTCTCAATATTAGTAATATTTCTTTCGTTATTGTCAGTAACATTAAACTCTACAATTCATCTCTCTATCTGTTTCATATAAATTTAAAAATTTTATTTATATTTACTTAATATTTATTATATTAAAAATTTTATTTTATTTATATATATATATATTACATGCATATTGAACTTGTTATTTTAAATAGATAACGAACGAATAATTTTCATTAAGTCGCCAGACATTTATTTGTCCGACTTATAAAGATCGATTTAATATCTGAAGCCTCTCTATTGAGATTGTATCAAAAATTAAATCGAAGTAATACTTCTAATTTTAAATGTCGCTCTTTGCAAACTTTTATAATTCTTATGACTAAAATTAAATACGAGAGAGATAGCGATCGTAGCGGTAAACGAACGAACTAGCGATTACTGGTTTTACAGTAAAATTTACTGGTTTTACAGTGAATTTTATTTTAACTGACCATAATCAGTGAGATATAAGATAAAATAACAAAAAAGTAAGCGTTTCCACTGAAGATCAGTAAAATACTCACTGATTCTCAGTGAAATCTTATTTTACTGTTTAAATTAGTGATATTTTCACTGATTCACTTTTAGAGAGTAGGTCAAGACGCGCGACTTTACTTCAGGTACGGCACATCTATAACGCGATGTTGTTCCCTACGCCCCGTCTACCAAATGTTAATACTTTAAAAAAATACGCGAGTTCTTTAAAATCTTTTTAGATAATTAATTGAAAATGTATAACAAAGTTTCAATTGCCGATTATTAATTACATTAATAATAAAATATTGACATTTGGCAGACGGGGTGTAGGGAACGGCATCGCGTTATGGATGCGCCTGAAATGTTTTGGTTAGGACTCACGGAAATCAGCCGAAATGTGCAAAACGTGGACAGCTCTGTTTTACATAATGAAAAGCATGTAAGAAAGAGAGAAATTGCCGAAATGTTTTTTATTAAAAAGTTTGACAACACTATTAACTTACAGAAGGACACTGAGAATTTAAACAATATTTATGATAGACTAATAAAGGTCGTTTAGTCTTTCTTAATTAGTTGGATGGAGAGGTTGACATAATGCAATCCTGACACAGTGATTTCTTTCTCTCTCACAATATAATAGCTAACTAAGATACTGTATGTACTCTCTAAAAGTGAATCAGTGTATTATCACTAAAAAACAGTAAATAGTCACTGATTACAGCAGTTATAAGTACAGCACTGTAAATCAGTGATATTTTATTGAAAGAATCAGTTAATAATTTTGACTGTTTCAATCAGTAATATTTCTCAATATCAGTAATATTTCTTTCGTTATTGTCAGTAATATTAAACTACAATTCATCTCTCTATCTATTTCATATAAAATTAAAAATTTTATTTATATTTACTAAATATTTATTATATTAAAAATTTTATTTTATTTATATTACATGCATATTGAACTTATTATTTTAAATAGATAACGAACGAATAATTTTCATTAAGTCGCCAGACATTTATTTGTCCGATTTATAAAGATCGATTTAATATCTGAAGCCTCTCTATTGAGATTGTATCAGAAATTAAATCGAAATAATACTTCTAATTTTAAATGTCGCTCTTTGCAAACTTCATATAATTCTTATGACTAAAATTAAATAGGAGAGAGGTAGCGATCGTAGCGGTAAACGAACTAACTAGCAATTACTGGTTTTACAGTAAAATTTACTGGTTTTACAGTGAATTTTATTTTAACTGACCATAATCAGTGAGATATAAGATAAAATAACAAAAAAATATGCGTTTCTACTGAAGATCAGTAAAATACTCACTGATTCTCAGTGAAATCTTATTTTGCTGTTTGAATTAGTGATATTGTCACTGATTCACTTTTAGAGAGTATATGATTTTTTCGCTTATTTTTATTATCAATTTACTGTATGTCAATTACTTCTTATAAAATATATAATGTGGAAAAAATTTTTGGTTCACTTGATAAGGACCAAAACCTTGGTCGAAACGTTGTGATATATTACCAATCAATAAATTTGCCAGTTTGATCGATCTAACTTACGTCTTTTATTTTATCTACTGGCGACATTGAAGAATTTAACATTATGATAAAAAATACTATAAATTCGAGAAAAGCTGTATGTGACGATTCATCATCAAATTTCAATGCCGCAGATATATTATTAGGAATAGTGATATATTATTGGGAATCAGACAAAACGTCAAGTGGAATACGACACGATTATTTCCAGCAGCGTAACCATTTTTACTTACGACACTGTTATTCTCTAGTGAAGCAAGTGGGGAGAATCGACTATAAAAGAGCATAATTTCTTTTTCCGTCTCAATAGTATTTGAAGATTAAAAGCATGTGTTACATACATTATTAAGCCAGAGAAATCCAGAAACCCAAACTGAATCAAGTTTAATTTGTGAAATTAATTTGAGGTACTTCATTAATAACGATTACGAATCTAGTACATAAATAGCTAATAAAACATAAAACATAAATAGCTAATAAAATCTTTCGCATTAGACTTGGAGGAAAATTATTATCTGATATGAAGTGTATGTTAATAAAGTAGCAATACTATGACAAGTGTAATAAAAAAATCAGAAATGTTACTGCCATTTACCTAAGAAATCTGAGTCTTTCACCAGATTTTCTTTGTCATGCACTTTGATGTAGAGATAAAATATTAACGAAAATATATAACTAAACCTTTTTGCTCAGTCTAGAAATTTGAAACTAGAAGTTTCTCTTCTCTCCTAGAAATCATTAAGTTGTAGACATTTTCCCATATAATTTTATGCAATGATTCTTAAAATTATTCCATTTTATTTAAAAAGAGATTGCTCTATATATTTATTGATATCTTCTATTTTTCAAACAAAAGGGATATTTTTACAGAGATACAAGTTGTGTAAAATGACGTTTATAATGCCTTACTGGGGTCTGAATGGCTTTATAGTTCTCATCGTAGTCTTCTACTTTTACATGACGCGCAAGTTCAAATATTGGAAAAAGCGCGGTGTTTCGGAAATACCACCAATACCCTTCTTGGGCAGTTTTGCGAAATGTATATTTATGAAAAAATCACCAGGATATCTACTAAAGGAGTTTTATGATGAAGCAGTAGGGCAACCCTATGTAGGATTCTTTGTTTTTGATAAGCCCTTCTTATTGATTCGCGATCACGAACTCATCAAGAACATCCTAGTGAAGGACTTTGATCATTTTTCCGATCGATATTTCACGCCGAATGAGAAGGATCGTCTAGGTTACGCGAATCTCTTCTTCGTAAAAAATCCAGTGTGGAAGATGCTGAGATTGAAAATGACGCCGTTTTTTACTCCTGGCAAACTGAAGAAGATGGTAGACTTGATAAAGGAATGCGCCAAGAATTTATCCGACTATTTGGATTTGCAGAATTTGGAAGGTAAGTGAATGATTTATGGAATGCATGAAATATCGAGAAAAAAAGATATAAAGCATCTCTTTAAATAAAAATTGCTAAATAAAATGATGTGTACAATTTATTAATAATCTGGATAATTCTCATTTTAACTTGGACTTTAACTCATTTTTATTCTTAACTTTATTCTTAACTTTAAATCTCTTTAAGATCAATCTTTATAAAGATCATTTATCTTGATCTTAAGTGGCGATTAAGTATTCTTGAGAAATTAAAACGTCATAAAATTATTTTCTAGTAATTTTTATATGTTGCGCGAAGCAGTCTATTCTATATTTATCTAATGTTTTTCCTGCAAAACGGAATCTATAATTGTAGAAAACAAAGTCCATTTCATATTGTACGGTGCTTAAGGTTTTCCTCCTTTTTATTATCTATTTATTTTTTCTTTTTATCTATTTATTTTTCCTTTCTCCTTTAAACCTAGTAACACTGTATAATATGGGCTTATCTCACCTCGCGCGAAAAAAATAAGCAACTTCAATTAATTTACTTCACATCAAAAGTGCCGGATGATATGCAAAAATTATTAAAATATTATCTTCATATAAACATAAAATATTATTTTGAAAAATTATCAAAATATTATTTTCATATTTTATTGATTTCTTAATTAAAATAATAGATGGCTGCCTCTTAAGATTACGACGAAGATTAAGAATACTGACCATTGAAGGTCAATCATTCTGTAAAAATCAAGGTCAACATTAAAGTCAAAATAAAAGTCTGTGTCCATCAAAAGAAATAACTTCTATATTGCACACACAGTGTTATTGTTTATACAAAGTGAGCCAAATTACCTACAAATTGCCTTCATAAATATTAATTGCCCAAAATATCTTCATATCTTAAATATTGATTTTATACAAAAATAGTTAAATAAATTTATACAAAAATATTTCAGACAAAAATTAAATAATTTTGAAAGTTATGTTTTGATTGCTTAGTATTTTCTTAAGCGACGCCAATTTTAAAAATCCTTTTCATTTTTTGAAAATCGAATTACCCTAATTTATTTATATAAATCGATTCCTCGCAACATTTGGCGTAAAAAGTTATAAAAGTAGAATGGTAAAAAATTGAATAGTTTATGAAATATTTTATATTTTAATTTGACATTTTGAATTTTATATAAATTTTGAAATATCTCGTAAGAGTATTCATTTTTTTATTTTCTTATCTCAATATTTTTGTACACGAAAAATAATAAGGAATCAATTAATGTAAAGAAAATAAATAATTGTTTCAAGAAGAAAATATGTAGTTGCTCGTTGCAAATTCATATTTTTCTTAATATTGTTTTAATTTAAAAAAATTATGTATAATTTTAAAATTTAAAGTAAAGAGTAAACTTTATATAATTAAATTGTAATTTTGTAAAAATCAATTTTCTAAATTTAATTTATTAAACTAAAAGACAACACTCAATTCTATGAATAGAATACAAAACTTTGTTAACAATAAACATTATATCTCCCCGTTTTCGAAAATTATTATTTCTTCATGACCGATTTTAAGTAAAATAAATTAGATCATTAACTTGATTTAATTAATCTCTTTTTCTAAAGATGGAACATAGTTAAATTGACACATGATGATTGTTGACAGATAAGGGAAAGACAATAGACGTGAGAGAATTGGCCACCAAATTTACCACTGATGTGATTGGCAGCATAGCTTTCGGACTCGACACGAACTCTTTCAAGAATCCGAATGCCGAGTTTCGGAAACACGGCGTTATGATGTTCGACACTAATCGTAGTTTTGAGATAATCGCAATAACTTTTATTCCAATTTTATGTCGCTTAACTGGCATGACGATACTCGGCAAACAGACCGATGCATTCCTGCGTAAAGTTTTCTGGGAGATGATCACTCAACGCGAAAGATCCGGCGAGACGAGAAACGATCTCATCGATATCCTTATCGATTTGAAGAGAAATCATGATGAAAATATCGAAGGCTTTAGTAAGCACAATGCGATAAATAATGATGACAATTACACAAGTTCTTGCAAAAATGCTTTAACATTAAATTCATATTTAGCAAGATAACTTAGCAAGATAATTTAGCAAGAAAACTAGAATATTCAATGTATTTGAATTATTAAAATTAATATTAATCAAAACAAGCAAACCTCTATAAAACTTTAATAAATTTAATTTCAGAGTTTGACGGAGACGACTTACTAGCACAAGCAGTAGTTTTCTTTGCGGCTGCTTATGAAACCACTGCGTCAACAATATCTTTCGCATTGTACGAACTCGCATTGCATCCCGAAATACAGAACAGATTAAGGGAAGAAATTGTTCAGGAGCTCGCTAAATCTGATGGAAATATTACATACGAAATGGTGCGCAAGTGATTAGGATATTTATTTTTACTCTCAATCGAATCTCTTGAAAAGTATAACTGAAATACATATATAAGAATGATATTTATTTTTTCGATCTATTATTTTTGTTATGTTTAGATCAAGCTATCGCTATCGTATCTTGATATGGTGCTCTTCGAAATTATGAGAATGTACCCGCCATTAGAATATCTACAACGTGTCACCACCAAGACTTATAAAGTGCCGAACTCCGATCTCGTAATTGAAAAAAGTACACCGATTTTCATTTCCGTGCGCGGTTTGCATTACGATCCGCAATACTTTCCCGATCCGAATAAATTCGATCCGGAGCGATTCAACGAGGAGAATAAACGTAACAGACCGTCATTCATTCATCTTCCATTTGGAGAAGGTCCACATGGGTGTATAGGTAAGAAAATTGATTTTAATTTAAAGATTAATATATTATGTCATGTCTAACATAGAATAAATCGAAACGAAGCTACATATTCCATAAATGCACAAACTTATATACATTTTAACACATTTATGACGAAAATTAAAAAAGCTTTAAAGCGATTTTTTTGTCCTAATTGATCGATCAAACATAAAAGGTAGATTCGATTGTGAAATAAAAGAGCATTAAATAAGATAAATTAAATAAGACTACTCCTTTTTTCCATTTAATTAATTATATGATATCAAATCTAATCAATAAAATACAAAATTATAAAAGCTCAGCTAGAATTATATTTTTGTATAATTACATAATAATCTAACAAAAAACAAAAAATTATACGAATAACAAAAAATTTCAATTAGAGTGATAATTTACAATTATTGACGTGATTATTGACAATCCTTAGCGATACGTTCTTTCGTTAATTCGGAGTCATTTTTTATGAAAATATCTAAGAAAGTCATTATTAAATAATTACTGTATAATTTAATATTTCATAATTAAACATTAAATTTTAAAAATGTAAAGTTTAGTTATAATTAAAAAATATGATTTTGTTATCTATTTATCTTTCTGAATCTTATTGTTAATTTATAAAAATGCTTTCATATTTTATTGTCAATTACTTATTAAATTCTGATACCTGCACAAAAAATCGACTATAATTAATCATAGAATGTATTGTTAACATTCATGTGATAAGACATCTTGTACATATCTGGGCCTTTTTCCTCTCCATCACGCAAGAGGTCCATTTGCACACGCTTCTTTCACGTGATTGCCTGTTTATCTTTTTTGCAACCACGCTTTCTACGCTTCTATATCATAGGTGAGCGGCATGTCATTCCGTCGTTATTGCGAGAATTATGTTCGAATTTTATTTGTAAATTTATAATTATGCGTGCGTTTTATAATGTCATCACTCTTTCTGCGATTTTTGTGTTTCCCCTTTTTTTTTTCTGTAAGATATTGACATGACCATCTGTTATTTCTTAATTTTGATATTGCTTTATGAACGATCTTTTTTGATACTTATTGTAATTTGCGAGACATTGAAAATGATCCAGAACCGGATCGAAACGTTTGTCTTTCCTTTAATATAATTTTTTATTGTGAAATTATTAGTTGTCATCAATTTTTTTTTTGTTTTTGTTTTTGCGTACTGTTATCTTTGCGCTGTGGTTTTCTGCCTATTGATTTCTTAATATTTGATTTATATCTTACAACCACTTTTGTATTAATATTATTTCTTTTTTGTATATATTTATTCTTTTTTATTAAATGATTATTATGTGGTTATTTCGCAGGTATTCGTATGGCATTTTTGGAGATGAAACTAGCATTAGTAAAGATCTTAAGCAAATTTGAAGTGGCACCATGCGAAAAGACTTTGATACCTATGAAACTTGAACCCATTGCAATTTTGACAATGCCATTAGGAAAAGTAATATATCTCAATATACGAAAAATTAACCCCGAAGAATTGTAAGTAGCGTAACTTAAAAATAATCGATGATAGTAATATATTACTATGTATATTTTACATTTTTACACATTTTATATTTATATTTTTTATGCTTTACGCACACATATGATTGTTTTCATAAGATAATGTGCTCTAAGAGTTATTATATAAGAATTATGCATGTTTAAGCGTATATCACTAAATTATTTTATATTTATTAAATCATCGTGTTATATCATCATCGATCATTGATTAGAGAAATATCAAACCACCGCTGGAAGTGGAAACTAGTAAAAGTTAATTTTAATTAATGTACATTAATTTTTACATATATTAATTTTAATTAAAATTTCCTACAATTCGATTTATTGTATTGAAACATAATATGCAAAAAAGGATCTGCATACATAATTTTTCATTTCCATCTCAACAATTATTTACATCTGAAATTATTATTTTTTTATTCACTGACTTTTTACATATATATTTTTTAAATATTAATTTGATTTTAGAAGTATATATTTATCACAAGGATAAAAAAAATTCGATAGACGTAAAGGATCGTGGTCATTTATCTTTCTTAAAGAATCCTTTCTGCAAGTTTATAAGAAGTTGAAATCAGCAAACTGAAAAAGATGTATGACGCTAAAATGTGTCATTTAGACACATATCGCTTATAGCAATCAATATAAATTAAAATTCAACTGGGCATTCAATATATATATAACTAAGATGTATATAACTAAATTAGCGAAGATGTAAATTTAAATAAATTATTATATACTGGTCTTTTGCAAAGTTAGTTTTTTTATACATAAAGAATCTTAATCTTTTTATAAAGTATCTGAATCTTTTTAAATATCGTTTTATAAAAACATTAGACTTTTTACAAGAATGAATTTATGAAAAAAACCTCGTCTTATGTTCGGCCCATAATGTTGTATCTAAAAGAATATATTAAAGAGCATATAAATTCTTCTAACTTTTTCTCCATATTCCTTCTGCATTTTGTTCTCCACATATTTCTCTTCACATGTTTTATTGATTCTGTTCTCCGTATGTGGAGAACAGAAATAAAAATTAACACAAAGCATAATGTCAAAAAAAATTCTTGAGTACTCCATTAAGCATCTAAGAAAAAAATATTATTCCAGATTATAAGCCAGTTAAATATTGTGCTGTTTTAGAACGACTACAAAATTAAAAAATAATATAATGAAAATTAGTTACAAATAATTTGCATGTGTTAAGATAATATACTATATCCTTTATCTTCTTCGCGCATTAAATATGACAAGTTACATTAAATTCTGATATTATGTAACTCGTTCCAGATTTTTAGAGATAAAACTGATTTATTAAAATCTTAAGAAAGCGTAATGTAACATACCCAATAAACACATGATGGAATATTAAACATTTATTAAACGTAAAGTTAGTATAAATGTGGTATAAGTATATCAGATAAACGTTTTAATTTTTATGGTTTAATTTTTATACAATCGTATAATATACGATAATGATATCCGTTTTTATTACGTTTGCATAAAACAAAACGGATTTTATGCGTTGAAAAATATTATATAAGAATACAAAAAGAAACGTTTAATTTCTAGAATATATCTGCGTCTATTTTATTTTTTAAAATCGTATATTTATGTAATCGAAGAAACGTTTATTAAAAACGTATATAATTTATGAGAAAAATCTCATTTATAAATGTTTACAAAATTCTATTCTATAAATGGTATAATCTAAGTCTTTAAAACGTTAATAAATTGTTGCACGAATAATATATACACACCTGATTTTACAACTAAAATATTATACGACTAATAAACATATTTTATTATTATATATATTTGACCATATTTTGAGTTAAATCCCTAATCCCTAATCCAAATATCATTAATCATTTCACGTGGAAAATTAATTTACAAAAATATGAAAATATCAGTTAAACTTCCCGATAATACTGTAGCAGTAGGCAATCAAATATATGTTATCAGAGAAATTATTTTCATTGACAATAAATATAAATGTATAGGAAGTACATTTAAATACGTCGATAATTTATATCGAAATCCGATACATTCATCTAAACTGGGAATTTATTATGTAAAAAGTATTAACATTAATACTTCTACTGCTAAAATGCAATTTAAGGGAAATAATTCTTCCGATCAATGCATTAAAGATGCCATACAATCGTGGCTAAAGTTGGCCAAAAGTCGCCACGTGTATAATGCAAACGCAAAAAAAAATTAAAGAAAAACTAATTTTTTCTTATTATATATTTTATATTATATATTTTTTCTTATTATAATTACTTATTATAGTAAACAATAAAGTTTTGAAGTAAATTAGTCTATAATAATACTAATTTTTTTATTAATTAAATAACATCTAAAAAGTAAAAGAAAATTACGATTGAAATTTGTTATTATTTTATTTTATATTTAGTGACATATATTCTTTGCACTAAATCTCATTACTTTTATTATTATTGTAGCTATACAAGGTGTCCCATTTTAACTTACACACAGCACAATATTTCGGAAACTAAGATTTATCGACAAAAATGTTTCAAACAAAAGTTATAATGTTTTAAAATATCTTTTTACTGATTTTATTACTTTGATCTTAGGTAGAGTTGTCAAAGTCAGGGCAAAATTATCTTAAATGGAATCATATTTTTTTAATGTAAACTGATTACCCTATCCAAGGTCAAAGTGATAAGATCAATAAATAGATATTTTTAAATCCTACAACTTTTGTTTGAAACATTTTCTTCGATGAAGCTTAATCTTCGAGATATTTTGTCGTGTAAGTTAAAATGGGACAACCTGTATAATTGTATATAATATGTTTATTTAAAAACAAAAATCATTTAAAAGTATAATAAAAATAACGTATTTTAAATAGTCATTGCAATACATATTTTAAATAGTAATTGCAATACGTATTTTAAATAGTCATTGCAATACATATTTTAAATAGTCATTGCAATACGTATTTTAAATAGTCATTGCAATACGTATTTTAAATAGTCATTACAATACGTATTTTAAATAGTCATTGTAATACGTTTATATAGGTACTCGTAATTCGTAAAAATTATGTATTCATAAAACGTAGTTTATTAGTTTATCAAATACGATTTTAATTGATTTGAGAATAGTATTAAAAAACGAATAAATATAGTTTATGACAACGTATATCAGTAGGACATCACAACTAAAATTATACGCAATTGATATACGTTAAATCTATCACATTTAGACCTCCCGTAAATACTTGATTTAAACGTATAATATACCATCATGTGTTTATTGGGATCATGCCAAAAAACATTGATGCACAATTAATATCCATGACATTGTCATTATTTATTTTACACATATCAGGGGACGTAAAATATCTCAATATGCAAAAATGTAATCATTCATGTTAATTAAAAGATTTGCAAAGTAGAAAACAATTTTATCATTTATCGGATCGATCTGTAAATCTGTCATGTTGAGAAATAAATTTTAATAGTATAAATTTTAATAGTATAAAAAATTATGAATGTTATTTCACAATATATACTCAAATTTCATAGGATGAGATAACTTCAAATGGACTAATTCAGAATCGTGATTTTATCGATTCCCATTTTAAAAACAATAAATTTTGATAATCTATTGCTGATCGTACAAATGCACAGGAGGGGGTTTTACTCAAATATTTCTGCATTTTCGGCAGAATAATCGTTTTTCCTTTATTCGTCGACATTGTAAATATAATATAGGAGGCAGCCACGAGCAACCGGTCACATGTTGATGCAATAATACACTCTCACACATATACATACACTTTTATATACATATACATACATATACATATACATACATATATATATATATATATATATATATATATATATATATATATACACATATATATATACATATATATATACATATATATAACATATTCATTCACTCTCATTTACAAAAAGACTAATGATCGATCATACGCGCGAGCTACTTGCTGGGCGATCAATCACGCGTATGGATTATTTAAAATTATATATCTATAATATATATATAACTACAACATCTTGGAATCGAATGGAATGATAGGTACCATATATCGATAGCATCCTATATGTGTGGTACACACATATACACACGCACGCACACACATGCACACATACTTTCTCGCACGTTTATATTCAGTGACGGTGAGTTCTTTGCGTTACAACTGCAACTTGTGTAACACGTGCGTCGTGATGATCGTATACATAATAGCAGCTCTGATATCTTACTTTTTCACATTTCATTTCACCTTTGATCCTATCTCATAATGCCTGTTATATGTATACATAACTCGATAAGATCGGAAAGCTTACAAAGCGAAAATCTAGTCTCTAATAGAGCTGAAAGGGCTAATTTGTATTTCCCTTCTCATCGATCGACGCGTTTGCGATCAGAATAGCATTATATTAAATGTTATAAAATAACTAATAGAATTTTACACGGTTAAAATGTACCAAAAGAATGTGACTAGTCAAGATTATTAAATAAAAAAGCAAATTAAATAGAAAAGCAAATAAAAAATATCCACAGTTTTATTACGAAAATTAGGTGTTTTATTTTAAAATACAATTTTTCTTACATCATTGCTTAGGTAAAAAATAAAAACGAGAGCAACAGTAGAGAACACGAAACACGGATTATCAGGAAGACGCAAAAATATCGAGATTTCTCGTGTGTTATCTATTATTCTATTCTTCCTTAAGATATCGGAAAAGACGACGTTAAATCGAGTTATTCTGATCGCGACGTAAATGTCTTCTAGTCGAGTAGGATTGCAGTTAAACCTGCTTTCGTGTCAGCTGTGAAATAAATATCCCCGACGATCGGGGTGAAAATAAATACGCCGTCACTGAACAGCAAGAAAATTAATACACCTCTCGCAGTGAAACTTCCACACGCGAAATATCTCTTCGCACACATAATTATGCACACGTTATCTCTCCGATACATCGTGTAATATCATAATATCGATAATATTATTATAACATCGCGCTAGTAACTCGCCCGCGAGCATTAACTATATCTTTATTCATCCTCTTGCATATATATCAGGTAAATATATATTTTATTTATTTTTTTACTTACATAATTATACTTGTTTGCATTTATATATATGTACGCGTGCATATGATATACATGTATGTATGTACATACACATATACACATACAAATAACCATATGTACAGGATGATCCATTTCTCATTTTCGCACAATCTTATACGTATATAAATACAGATATGTATATACAATACATTCTGCGTATATCTGTACGTATATACGAGACATTACGCATGCACGCAAAATTGATTTACTAAACGAACAAATTTCGTTTCATTAATATTCGTCTAACGACAATCGACGCAAACGTTTCACGATTGACTTCCTTTTCCTTCTTCGCTTGGCGGTCAACGATATTTTCATTTAACGACTCGTAAGAGAGAGAGAGGGACGGCGAAAGACGGAGAGAACGGATTTTATAAACGCGAAATCACCCCAATGATGATCCGATTTGTATGAGTTTATCGAGAAGTTTCGTATATTAGATCGCTTTACGATAAACAATTGTTGCAAGCAATTTGTTTCAAACAATAATAATAGTCGCAATTGAATGATGTTACAGAGCAGTACATATTAACGTAGCTTTGTAGCCGTGGGTTCTATCTAAGTGCATGAAAATTTAGCTTACGCAACTTTCAGGAACATCTCATACGGCAATTACACTTTATTTATAATTATGTTAATTATATTAATTATCGAAAACTCGATATTGCTCGAATCCGAATAAAAAAATCTCACATCGTGTAACACGATTATACGGGGTGTCTCAGACTTAACGAATCGGCCGTTAATGATAGATTCCTGAGATCATTTGGAGACGAAAATCTTAATACCAAAATGTTGAGGAAGATGTAGTTTCGGCGCTACAAAAGATTAAAGATTATCAATCGGCGCGTTAAAACGTAATATTCTCCTGTGCTCAGGGACAAAACGCATCAAGAGACCCGCGATAATATTGATATCGATAGAAGGATCAATATAACATAAAAAAATGATTCGTTAAGTCTGAAACACCCTGTATATGGCGTTCATGTGACTTTTTGGCAAATCGTTTTATTTGGAGTGGTTCATTTTACCGTTTATTAATTGCAAAATATTATAAAAATATATTTTGAAGATAAAGTAACAAAGCGCAAATTTACTTCTTATCTCTGCCGTCTTCTTTTTCATCGAATATATATATGTATAAGGAAAACACGGGAGCAGACAAATACATTTCCTCAGGAAGCAAAATAAGTTCTCTTTCATATTTTCTCGTAAATGTTAATATTAGTTTTAAAGTGATTTTTAGATATTGGATATCTTTGGATAAGCATGTTGTCATGTATCTCGATAAAAAGACATCGTAATAGATAAAATCAAGCATGGATTTTAATATCGATCGCTTATTTCAATGTTAACGTGAGAAAGAGAGAGAGGCAGGAATTAATTATATTGATTGAGTTGCATGTATTTTATCTCAATAATTGACGACGATAATCGGAATACGAGAAAAATTCTAATGAGACTAAAGATTCAATTGACGAGTAAAACGACACCGTACGCTACGGCTCGATTGGCCCAATTCTTGTGTTCCGCTTCATTTCACTTATTTATTTTTTTTTATCTATTCTTTTATTATGTAATTGTAGGGTGTATCTACTGGTCTTTAGATACCACGAAAATTGATATTTCGACGATCTTGCAAATCGAATTTTATTTCGCTTGCGACCGTTTGGAACTTTGAATATTTGTTTTAATAGATCTTCTGGTTTTTCTCTCGCAAAACTCTCCGAAGACCGTAGAAAATTGATCATCTTTTAATCAAGATCCTGATAGAGCTAAGAAATAGTAAGGTAGAAATTGCAAACAAATACGACTAGTTTTGGAGAAAAGTATTCACACATTCTGAGAGTCTGAAAGCTTGACAAAAGTTTTTAAAAATATATACACATATAACGCCAATATATTTCGTCAAACTAAGAATTGAAATAATTTAATTTCTTCACATTCTATATCTCAATTTAATAGCAATTGTAATTTTAATAAATAATTTTATCATTATTGTGCATAGAATTTTTGAAATAAAAATTGAGAAGTTAAATATATTTTCGCTTGTGTAGCTAAAAAAATTATAAATTATCAGTCATTTGAATACTTTTCTTCAACATTAGTCTTGAACATTAATAACAATCAGGCACAGAGAGTGAGCGATACAAAAGGAAAAAAGTGCATTTGATTTCCTCCAGGATGTGTCAAGTCTTAGGAATATCTGTTTTGGTCGTGATACAAGTTTTCTAGTAAACTCTTGATCCATTCGAAGTTTGATCTACGCGATTCGATAAGAAATGTATCGCAGTTCAATTATCTTCTCGTTAATATTATCGTTTATGGAGTTTGCAATTATTCTAGAATTCGTTATCAACGTGAAATCTGATTAAGATGAAAATCTCTAAGTACAAGAGATTTGTATGATTAATCAGTGGTCCTAATTCAAAATCAAATGCCTTCTTTCATTCACATCGAGGAGAGAACTTGATCGTTTATCATTATTATTATTATTATATGCGTCGCTCTACACATACTATTCTTTCGCCCGCAAATATAGTCGCGCCTTTCTATTCGTTTCATCTTTTTTTCTTTCAATATCTTTTCTTTCCTCTTTTTAATAACTTTCTCCCAGGGTAGACTAATTCGATTCTCAATTTCGAGGAAAGTTTCATAGGAGGTTTATTTTATTTGAAAGATAATTATTCTATTTTATATATACATATTCCATCATTCGATTTAACGTCCCAATGGCAGAAATTCATCGAATAAAAAATCATGAAATTAACGCAATTTTTCATCTTTTCTTTTATTTGTTAGAACTATACGTTTTAAACGACTTATGCTTGACTTGATTCTTTTCACTCATTTCGATACACATGCACGATTCTATTTGATTTAATTGACGATTACAGATTCTACACGAAAAGAGAGATAAATATTAATTCAGTCAAATAATCAGTCAAATAAATATATGTCAATATATAAAGTATACGTAAACGTTCGCTCGTGCGCACAATTATCGACTTTTTATTTCGCGAAGACTTGTTCAAAGTAAAACCAGCTTAAAATCAACTTTTGATTGATCTGAAAACAATAGCGTAAGACTAGAGTTCAACAATACATGTGATTTTTAATTCTCATATAGATGCAATTGTGTCTGATAGAATACAAAAATATAAGCATCTAAAGAAATGTTGAACGGAAAAAAGTCTCGTAAAGTAAACAAAATATATTTATAATACAAAATTAAATATTTACGCATTTACTCATGTGTGTGTATATGTATATCCACGTGCAATTAAATTACATATTGAATTACATTTGAATTTTTAAAGAATTGTAGGATGAATAAAGTCCAATCGATAATTGAAAAGAAAACCGATCGATTATATATATTTCTATTATCGATTTTATGTATTTTTTTTACGACTCGATATTTGAAGAAATAGCAAGAACATTTTATCGAGCTATTCGAGAAACTTCACACACACACAAACAGATCTTTCTTCTTCAATCGAATTAATCCGAGTTTAATAAATCCGAGTTTAACATTAAGTTTAATAATTTTCCAGATGGAATAACGTTTTAATAGCACGATTAGATAAAAGACATTTCGCAAAACAAGTCTAGTATTCTTCTCTAGTATTTTTTGAGATGTCGAGAAATTAATGAGAAGAACTTAATAAATCTTCTCCATTTTCTTCTTTCGTGGCAATTATTAGTTGTATGAGATGACAATTTTCCCGGAAAGTGTAAATAAATTGAAAATTCCAGGATTCTCTCGAATCCAGTATCTCGAAATAATCCGAGAATAATCACGTATTTCGAAAAATATCTTGGGAAAAATATTAAAAGAAATTTTCAGAAAATATCTAAAAAATTTTAAGAGCCTTATTTTAAAATAAGATTATTCTCAGAATATTCTAAAAATAGTCTGACAAGATTCTCTTATCTCACACCTCTCACCTTGATACAGTCCCCGAAACTTAATCATCGCACATCGATACAACAGAGCCACGCTTACACATCTATTTGTGTTTGTCTCTTCTTCTTTTCCTACTTATAACTATCCACTTGCTCGTGGTGGAGATGCATTATATTCTTATGTCTTTGTATACATCTGCGTATATTTATATATGTATGTATGCATGTATAGTAACGAACAACATTAATGATTTTATTTGTTAGGCTACTCTTTAATTGGACAATAAATAAAATAGTCTATGTATATAACATACATCCTTGTTTTCCACAGGCCGTAGGTATCCCTCGCAAATAAAGTATCTCTCGTGACTTCGCGTCGTAGTGACATAAAACACTCAAAATCGATGGCATGAAATCATGATCATATGAGGATCCCTCCGCATCGAGAAAGATTCAATAAAAGAATTTCAATTTAATTAAAAATTATATATTAGATATGTAACGTTTTATTTTTGTTATTCTTCGATAATTGGCTTGCTCGAGCAAATACATTTGTTCGAAATTGACTGCTTTTAATTACACGAGATAGATTTTATTCTCTTTACATTACACGCGAATTAATCGCGAGAATTCATTCTTCTTTTTCACGAAATATATTTATTGAATGTCACCGATAATTAATACCACGATGAGAAACATGATTCCTGTGTTAAAAAATTAAACCTCTTCGAAAAATTCTTTTCATAATTATTTTACTAGGTTCTCTCGTATTACAATGCGACAGAGATATTCCCGGATACATCTGAGTCTAAATTAGGCTCAAATTTCTCTCGTTCGAGTCCTAACTGTTGCAACAAAACAAGTTTTCGGGCCACCAGCCGCGAAGGCCGAGTTTCTTCTCAGAGGGATCCTCGACCACCAGGACGTATCACTTGATCTCCTCTCTGCTGGGCGACCTCGGTGGATGCGGCGACAGCGGCGTTTCATTCGGATGCCTTTTTGGCCGAAAACTGGCCGTCAACGAGGATATCCAGCCGCTTTGCGAGCCGTGATCGTGCAGAGAATCGCTGTTGCTGTTGCTACGAGTACTGTCGATGCTCATACCGGACTTGAATCGCGAGAATAGACCGGGCGAGGATTTTTTGGTCGTGGCGGGCGACGCGAACACGGTGGAATGCTTCTTTCGTGACTTGGACACTTCTTTGCAGAGCATCGAGTCCAAACTACCGGTGTGCGGGCGTTCCTCCGCCTTGGAATTCAGCGAACCCAGTATGACTGCCTCCGCTTGTTTCGCCATTTTAGAAATGTCCTCCATGCTGGCCGAACTTCTCCTAATCTCCACCTTGCCGAGATCCTCTTCAATATCGCATGAGGTGTCGTCGGGATTGACTATGATTTCAGGTTGCTGCTGCTGCTGCTGCTTCTTCGGACGTATGTCGATCTCTTGGAACTCGATGTCCAGGCCCTGTCGAGATCTTTTCACTTCCTTCATACTCTGAGACTTGCCTTCGGGATTTGACAAGTTTCTACGATGCTTGGAAAACGAGCCGGCTGCCGGCAAAGCCTCCAGAGAAGTGGACGATCTCTTTTCTTTGGTGAACACCGTCCGCCAGCTTTTGTTCTTACTATCCGTGGATTTGCGAACCTTGGGCAAAGTCATCGCTCGTTTATCCACCGACGATAGCTCCACCACAGTCGCGATAGCTTTGCCACTATCCTTGACAAGATTGCAACGCTTGCAGATGAATAGAGAATTGTGTCTTCTCGAAGTCGCGGCCGAACCGCTGCTCACCGAGTTACTCTTAGTGAGCATCTTGGACGCGTGCTTTGGTTTTGGACTGGGTGAATCCTTAGAATCAAAACTGCTGCTCAGACGACCCGTAAAGTTTCTCAACCGTGAGAACAAAGATCTGTGGTTATTCGGCTCGGTTCTCTCGTCGCAGCAGCATCGCAAACTGATCGATTCTCGGCTGCCGTGCGCACCCTTGCGACTAGATCGGATCTCCTGATTCTCTATAATGTTGCTGGTCTTCTTCATGTTATTCCTCAGTTGTGAGTGAGCCTCTACCGCGACGATATTACCGTTTCCCTCTGGCGCCCTGCCTTCGATCTTGGCAACTAGAAATGTCGTTGCCTGCTTCTCAATTTCTTCGAGAATACGAGCACCTTCGGCGGATCTTGCGCTAGCCGGCGAACTGAGATCGCTACCGAGATTTTCGCCCCTGCTGCGTCTCCTCTCATGTTCCCGGACAGCCTTGATCAGATCTTGATTATGATAATCCAACGAGGATTTCTCCCGGCTGCCCTTGCGGCTGCTGGGGCAACTCTTCCGGCCGGAGGTCGGACCGGCCAACGTGCCTTCAGTGGAGATCTTGAACTTGAGCGTCTTCTCGCTGATCTCCACCTCCGTGGCGGTCTCTGGATCGGAGCTCTCGACGTTTTCCATCTCCTCCATCGTCAAGTTCTCCGTGATATCGTCGTCGGTGGAACGCGAACGCGAATGAATCGTCGTAGCGGATCGCTTCGAACGCATGCTATGCGACGACGTGGATTTGATAACGGCAGAGGAGCCACCGGTACCACCGCTGTGCGCTATGCCCGATTCCCCAACATCTATGACACTTTTTCGATGATGGCGTTCGTCTTTGGCAGCCTCGTTCAGTTTACGATAGTATTCCAGAGCTTCCCTGACCGGCTGAACTATAAGATCCTAGAATGCAAGGTTTTATTATACATAAAAAAATCTCTTTTCATGAAAAGAACCGATATTAATTTTCAACGAGTTATGCCAGAATTATTGCCTCTGATCTATTTCATTGCAAGCGCAAATAAATTAATCCACGTATAAGAGGGAATACCTGCAGCTCGGGAAGAAGTTCACCGAGGGCTTCGAAGAGGGGGAGAAGAACTAGGCCGATGAAGCTAACCTGGGACGACGGTTTGGTCACCTTGTCGCGATCCATGAATGGCGTGACCGGAAGACCCTCGAGCTTCTCCGCGTCGCTCTGTTTGAAGAACTCTTGGAGTAACCTGTCTAGCCAGGGCTCCGCGACTTCCATCGGGCGCGCCTCGTTGCTTATGTCGGCCACCTTGATGAGGATCATGGATAGCTGCGAAACACGATTGCACTGATTAAACGTTCCATTCGGCTAAATTAGCAACTAACTCGCTAACTCCATTAGTCGGCATATTTACCAGATTTATGTGCGCTCTGCTGGTGTAATCGAATTCGGGAGTGATGTCGATGAACTGGCCGAGGATCTCGTTGTGCCGGGCCATGTCGGTCGCCAGGATGCACCGTATGATTCCCTCGCGAACTATTCTGTACGTAGGATTGTCCAAGGACGCGAGGATGTTGCACTCGGGCGCCTCCAGGACCCGAAACGCCACCGAACAGTGATGATTCTCCAAGGGCGAGATATCGTTGTAACGCAGCGCCAGCTCGGTCCGCGCGTTTATCTGATAGATATTGTTGTAGCCCGGATGATCGAGATCGTGACAGATGCAGGAGACGATCAGTATGAGCACCTCGAGGTCGCCGATTTTCGACGGGAGATCCACCGCCCAGGCTATCGCGTACATCTGGACACGATCGATTAACGCTGAATCAATATGATTCTCTTTCGATCAATAGCTAAAGAGGTATTTTGCTATGCATCAAGTGTATTTCGATGAACTATTTCAAAATTAGTTTACAATATTGTTGATATTCGCCATGTTTAGAGCCAATATCATTATACAGAGTGATCCCGCAAGGAATATGAAAATAGATACTCTGTTAATTACGTTAATTAAAATACAATTATTGCTTTATGGTTAATTAAATTAAAACATATTTTCTAAACATACAAAAAAGCTATAAAAGTAACTGAAAACACTGTCTACAATTTAACAGAGTACTATATATTTAATGAAATAAAATCTGCTGACGTTATCACTCTAATGTTGATTACGTATCACTATAAAAATATTGTAATGTGTAATTTTTTAGAGAGTACAATGATAAGATTTTTTTAATGTAGCGATGTTGAGTGCTTATTATCTCAGTAATCGATAATTTTGATTTGTATCGATATACAGGGTGTTCCTTAAAACCTATGCCATTAGTACAGTGTATTTTTTTAAACTATTAATTTTACGAAAAAAATAAAAGAAATAAAAAAATTCCTAAAGGAATTAAGCTTTCTATTAAATAAGCTTCGCATATTTTTAGAGGATCACATTTCGGTTCATTAAAAAAATTCCGATAAAAAATTAAATAGAGGTTGTTAGTTCATCCCCTTATAACGATACGGAAAGATTAAAAAAATATTAATAAATATCTCTTTTACTAGTGGAAAAAGTCCACCAAATTTCATTTTTTTAACTTGTCTAAAATTTGAGAAAAAGGAATAAAAATCTAATTTTCGCCTCTCCTTTTGGAGGAATGTAACTCAAGGAGGGATATATGTTTATATGAAAAATCCCCTTCATTTTCAACAAAGATTCATCTACTAAAATTTTTTGCGCTTATTTAGAAACACCCTGTATACTTTTTTCATTTGAAAAAAAAGAACAGAGTTCTAGAATCTTTTTCAGCAAACAAAATATTCTCGTTTCCCTCCTAATCACAATCACTATTTTTTCATCATGGATTAAAATAAATTACGCTGCACTATTAGTTCCCAATTGTCTCTTCTCAAAGATAATTACAAAAGAATAATACAAAGACGGGACATTTACCATTTGTGCCACGCAGAAGCAATGCCTGAAATTATGAAACGGCACCTCGTTGTAATTATTGTAGACCTCGTAGAGAAAGTTCCTCAGAATCGGCAAGGGAATGTTGAACTTTTGAGGTAGGTCGAGATCGACGAACATAGTCTGCAGCATCAGCAGCAGCTCTTCATCCTCCCATTGTCGCGCGTCGAAGGCCGGCGAGCGTAGCCACTCGCGGACACTTGACGAGACTGTCACGTCGCTGAAAATGATATTTATAAGTCCCTTGCTCTGACGGATCTTGTAAAGTCCAGCTTTATAGCGTAATTAATTTAGTAATTAATTCTCGAAAATGTGAACTTAACATTTGCTGTAATAAAAAATTCTAATTAAATTTGCTACCGTCAAGTGGAATAATTTTGGAAAAGTAACGAGAGAGCGCTCGCTACTTTTTACTAATTTTACAACGTCTATTAATTTTTTTATTTTAGAGAACTTTTAGCGTCAACAAATTTTTTAAATGGAAAATTTTATAACGTCTATTAATTTTTTCTTATCATTTTTGTCAACAGAACCGTCCTATATCTCGCTTCACTTCATGTTCGAAGAAATGCTTCAAGATCAAAGTCAATCGAAAATAAAACTTGTGAGTCATTATCTCATGTTTTTTTATTCAAAAAAAAAGAGAAAAAAGTGGAATACTAATCTTCCTTAGCATAAAATGTTCTCATTTCTTTCTTATTATATATATTCTTGAAAGGTTGCGCTAAGGTTGATCGATTTGACACGAAGGTAAGTACTCGAGTGTTAATTATCGCGCGGAACTTTACCCTCGCGTCAACAATTGGAATTAATTAGATTAATACGTCAGTTTGATAGAGTGCCTAGATCAGTGGCTTCTCGATACTTTGACAGATAATGAGTTATCTGCTCGCGTTTGACTAAATCAACACCCCAACGGTCCGATCTACGTCGGGACGATCGGGATTGTATCGGACGTGACATCGATTTGCCGCCATCGCGACGTATTATGTCAGTATATATCGTTTCTCTTGTGATTACGTATTTAGCGGAATGCACGACGGTCGCGATTATGCGATTCGCAATTTTACTCGAGTCATAATTTCTGTGATAATGTGATCGGCTCGTTGTACAAACTCATTAAATTCATGTATTCATGGTGATGTAAATGTATAATTACTTATATATTACATATTTTCGAGTAATATAATATTTAAATAATTATATATTTATATCTCTCGCGCCCAAGCGATTGCAATATTGATTAAAATTATCGGTCAAATTCATTTAACGACTGCAACATAAAATGACTCCAAACAGAACGTTTAATATTAAATATGTATAAAAGTATAAAAATTAGAAAATTTATCGATTTTATCCAATAAACTCCTTTTCTTAATTTTAAAGAAAATTAAATATAAAAGATAAAAATAAAGAAATTTGATAAAAAAATATATGTATGAATCTCTCTCTCCCTCTTCTAAATTTAACTATAATAGTTAAGTATAAAATGAAGGTAATAATTAACGATAATTATCATTTGAGCAATTTTTTCTTTCATTTGTATTCATCGTAATAGTAAATTACAAAGGCTGTTTTTGCATTTCCGCTTTGCATCTTCTCTCTGATCATCTTCAATTTCCTTTATTCAGAGTCTTTATGATTCTCTCTCATAGCAAATGTGCTTAACTCGTTGCATCACGAACATGAAATCGCACGATTAATACAACTCACATGGAATATGAAATGATTACACAACACGTGAGAACATAATTAGAGGTCGAACATTATCTTCAATCGCATCAGTCGTTGAAGAACAAACAGGTGAACGAAGAACGAATTTTATTCATTAAAAGAAAGATAAATATAATTATTAAAAATATAATAATTGAAATAAAATGAAATAAAATTGAAATAAAAATTCATTATGTTAAAATAAAATCTGCGATGGAAGTCGCACGTAGAAGATGCCCCGGGAGAGCGTCTTTCGTATTCTTTCGATGGCGGAAGAGCTCTTTACTGCAGGACGAGAATGCTTATTTGCTGACGACCGCTAATAGGCAAGACGCGAATAGAGTATTTTTTTATTAAAATAAATAGATAACAGAAACGTTATTAAAATAATAACACGTTAAAATAAAAATTCATTATGTTAAAATAAAATCTGCGGTGGAAATTCCACGTGGAAGATGCCCCGGGAGAGCGTCTTACGTATTCTTTCGATGGCGGAAGAGACCTTTACCGGGGGACGAGGACGCTTATTTACTGACGACCACTAATTGGCAATCCACGTTTAGTTGGCACGTCGAATCGCGGTAACACGCTTTGTGACGCGCCCATCATTATACGTGCCTTAAGCGCACGACTAAGGGCCCTTATTACCTGGATAACGGTAGCTTAATAGCGTTTCGCGGTAACGCGACAGAGGTCGAATAACCGCCGCCGAAGGGGACGATAAATAAAATGACGAGCGGAAGCGAGAGAAACCCGCGAGTGAATAAAGGTGTTTTGTGTGTCTATTACAGGGGGTTTTCTCGAGTCAGTCATCTCTGCTTTTTCACTTCTCACTCGCGCCTTTGTTGGCAATTCTCACCTTCGAGTATCGAGCAGCTCATCCGAAGGAAATTCCTTCGTCAAAGGTCATACTTTTAATTAAAATATTTTTAGAAATGGAACCATCATTTCTGATATAATCCTAACTTTTGTGATTGCGATTAGTTGGAATAAAATGACGTAATCTTTCGTGAGATCTCAAGATTTAGCCCACGAAAAATGACGTTTTTTACTGATGTTTTATAGATTTTATTTCGTTAATTGGCGCTTTAAATTTTTCTCACCCATATAATTTACAACTATTGTTATCATTATAATTATCGTTATGATTTTCGGATTAAAAGAGCAAAGTAAAACACGAATCTGCGAAAATTCAAGTGACGGAAAATACAATTGCTATATAGAGCGTAGAATAATACATAAAATGGATAATTAAGATAATGGTAAACCGTTATCAATCAGTTTATTATTTATCATTTTTATTAATCAATTGATTAATAAATCACATTGATTAATCACTCAATTTATTAATAATCAATCGAAAGTGGAGAAAAATAGAATATTCGGCATGGAATTATTTCGTAAAGCGTTCAATATTTTGATATAAACTTTCGGACCGATTAAATCAGCTGATGCACAGGATCTTATTTAAAATTGATTAAATTGATTTAGAATTGATTAAAAATTTATAATATATATATTTATAATATATAGCTTATAATTTATTTTATAGAATAATTTATTTTATAAGAGAATATTTTTTTGTTTTTGTTATTTTTGAGTTATTTCTGTTATTTCGCGAGGCAAATTGCTTCGTTTTCTAGAAAACACTTATATATTGCATTATCGTCATCCAAAAGCTCAACAAGAGCACGCTTTGTTCCGACAAGTCGGTCCAAATCGGTCGATTGTCCGATGAAAGCAGTTGAGATCATTGTCGTTTGGATCCCTTCTCTTGTCCAGTCTATCAATCCCATATCATGTTACCGATAATGTAGTTGACTATGCCTTTATACCCTGTTATATATGTACCGTGTGTGTGTTGACAAGTTGATTAGAACGACTTAACCCGATTTTGCGCACGATAAAAGGTTGACCCTCCATTTCCTAGATTGTCTAGATTGTTAGCGTCGGAAATGGGTACCCTTCTCTCTCTCGTCGCGTCTAGCAAGCGTATCTATCATCACGCGTTATAATATCGCATGTGATGTAGCAAAAATACCACTTATATTCAATGTATATATTTTCATAGAATAAATACAGTAATCACAGTATATAATGATTACCTCAGCGATTTTTTCAAGTAAAAAAGGAAATTATTAAAGATATAATTTAATATTAATATTAAATAATATTATTATAATAATATAATAATATTAAATAACATTTAATATTAGTATAAATATAATAATATTAAATAATATTTAATATTAGTATAATTGAGGCATCGGAAATTGTGGCATATATCTGATCAGAAAAAGAGACTCTCGTTGATTCTTGAAGAGAAGAGACTGTATCACGCGAGACTTCAGTTTCTTTCCGCCCAAGAGACAATTTCGAAACCCAATGGCCTGACTGTTTCAAGTGCATTTTGAAAAAAGAACAGAAAATTGTGACGTATGAGAGCTGAATGCGGGGAAAAAGAGGAAGCAATTACGGTTTCTTGCAGCGTTACTTTGCGCGACGCGGAAATCTTGCCCGGAAGCGAGTCCCGACTCCTCCTCCTCCCCCGCTATCGGGGCCCTAATCGTTCGGAAGGTGGAATCGCTAGTAAATTACGGTAAACGGCAGTCCGACTTAATGTTCTGTGTCGAATCGCCGCGGGTGTAATTCCTCTGGAAAGCTACAGAATCGCGTCCCGCCGCGAATGCCGCTTAAACGGGCCGCGATTTGCACAACGATGCAATCTTGCACGGAAGTAGAAACAATCGAAGGAAAGACTCCTAACGCTCGTTCCATTCCACTGATTTTGCTCGCGTGTATGCAAGATTTTTTCTTACAAAAGTATATTCTTGTTTATAAAAAAAATAATTTTGTGAATTAAGAGTCTATTTTATCAATAGACGACAATTAAATAATTAAGCGCAATTGGAAAAAAATAAAGATTAATATAAATCAATTTAGATTAATATTTATATTAATCTAAATTATTAATATATTTATTTATTAATTTATATATTTATTTATTTATATATTTATTTATTAATTTATATATCTATTTATTAATATATTTATTTAGATTAATATAAATTAATTTAACATGGATTAAAAATAGCGAATAAAAATTTCTGCCTGCGTACTCTTTCACGGTCGTTCTTCTTCTCTTGTCCCTCGCCTCCTTCCATCCTTACGGTCTCTCATAAGAAGAGATAATCAATTTTAAGGATAAAGAATAATTAATTTTAATTCAAAAGAATTATAAGAATGCCACACGCGAGTATATTTTGCTAATTTATGTAATTTCGCACGTCCTCGAAGTCGTGAAATGCTATCGATCTTGCAGTAAAATAATGTATAGGACACGGGGAACATACATAACGTCCCTTGGGGTACTTGAAGTATTACCGCCAGGCTCTCTCTCGAATGCATCTACATAAGAACGTGGTACTTCGAGGCGAAATAGGATTAGGCCACTTAAGTCGCCGAACTTCTTGGCGCGTGAGATCTGTGGAGGATTTTCGGGATTACCCTCCAAGGTCTCCTCTCGAAGTCCGATTTGTTGATCTTCCCTCACGAAAAAAAAAAAAAAAAAAAAACTCCCGGCGATAAATCATGGCGGTCTAATACAAAAGTTTAATCCCGTCGTGTTATCGAGACGCGAAAGTTGCCGGGAGCAAAGTTTACAACGCGCGACACGCGAAATCACATAATGGAATTTAACTGCACCGTCCGCTCGATTCGCGCCCACTCACGTCATCGGCGTTATTACATTTATTTCGACATTGATTCCGTCACATCATCCCGGTCGGCCGATAAACGGATTTACGCGGATTAATCTCGCGATCGCGTAACTGCTCCTGAAGCGGGGGTTTTTCAAGCATCCCTTTCTCTCTCTCTTCCTCGCCCCCCGTAAGTTTATCGCTTCACTTGCGTCACGCGCGACACCCTATGAATATAAAGGAGAAAATTACACACAAACAAAAGGCATGCATGTATAAAGGCAACAATAAGGCATACGATATGCGCGATGAATATGCAGAGGAACACCCCGAGCCATTCGAGCCACGTGTAATTGTTCCGCGCTTAAAACATTTTTTCATGAAAAATCATTCATTCGTTTCTCTCGCACTTTATCATTCCATCCCCCATGTCGCGCGTGGAAAAAGTTGAGGTGGAAATTATCATACAATCGGGGAAGCGAAAAACTTCCTTATGACTGAATGAAAAAAAGAGAGAAATACGAATGAAAGATTTTTCATTTATAATTTGACCGTCTAATCATTCTTTCGTAAGATCTGGCTAAAGTTAAGAAACACCAAGTTTCAAACTTAAAACTCGAGAAACAAATAGCAAAGTGTAATTTTTTTAAATATAAAGAATTTTCCAACCAGGGAACTGTTTACAGAGATGTCGAAGGTTGTTGCTAAAGGTATTACAGAGATCTTTGTAGTTTCTTCGCACGATACGCGTCTTAAAACGTGCTCCATAAAGCGACATAGAGATCGTTCTCGAGGGAGTGGAAGGTTAAAGTTCTTCAGGATCTCTTTTCATAGCGCCCAGAGTTTGCTTCGTATTAATATACAGGGTGTCCCAGACTTAATGAATCAACCGTTCCTGAGATAATTTGAAGACGAAAATTCTAATATCAAAATGTTGAGGAAGAATAAAAATGCCCAAACTACTGACCCTTCATAAAAATGCCCAAACTACTGACTACTGTCGCATGGAAAATACAATCGCGCTCACTGCAGAATCCTATTTTTTATTTTATATTCATCCTTCTATCGATATCGATATTATCGCGCTGTACGCGGGCCCTTTGGAGAACGTAACGCGCCGATTGGTAATCTTTAATCTTTTGTAGCGCCGAAACTACATCTTTCTCAACATTTTGGTATTAAGATTTTCGTTTCCAAATGATCTCAGGAATCTACCATTAACGGCTGATTCGTTAAGTCTGGGACACCCTGTATAACAGAAACGCCCGCGCGTTAAGGAGCTTTAAAAAAATGCACGCACACATACACAGCCATTCACATACTTATACTTGCTGAGCAAGTGTAAAAAAGACCGGATTTTACGTAATAAAATAACTGATATTAACTCAATGTTTCCTTAGAGAATTTTTTAAGAGGATAAAACGGTCAGCTGTTTCATTCAGTCGCGAATGTGTGAAAATTTTAATAAAACTTTATCGCAATTAAATGTCAACGGTACATCCGAGGGTCGCCTTAATTTTTTCCTCTCTTTCTTCTTTCTTTTCTTATCCCTTATTTGTACGCTTAAACTTAAATTCGAACTGAATTCTTTTGCCGAGAAACGTGAGGAAATATTGAACTTAAACTTTTTCGATTATATGTATATAATCTGATTTCTTGGAAAGTTTTTTTTATCTGTGCAAATCGTCGATTTCTTAAAACTAACATTTTTAACATTAATATACAATTATGCAAATCTTACGCCTTTTTGCGAATCTTTAATGTTGCTCTGCAAAATTTAAAGATGATAGTGAATTCATAAAATGATACCGACTCCATCAAATGACGCTGAACGTTCTCGTGCCAAGGTATCTCTGCAAGATCGATTTGCCATCTTGCAACGCGGAAAGTCGAGTCCTACCGATCCGACAGTTAGTCGCCGCGCAAATACATTCGTATTTAATTGCGTTTACAAACGCACCCTCGAGCGAGTCAGACGTTGCCGAGACGAGACATTTCGACGAGCGACGTAAAGGATAACTCTCGACAGCACAATTTACTTCTGCCTACGTGCAAGAAGCCTGACGTCACGATCAAAGGTCGAAATGTCATCTTTGATCCTCGCTTTATTGACAGGCCAATTTTCTCTCTCCCCGCTCTGGACGAATCGAAAAGCCAAGTTTTCATTATAAAAACTGTCAATGTACTTTTGCACGCAAAAAAATAGATTTTAAGATATTTTAAGATATTTAAGGTATTTAAGATTTTAAATTATTTAATAAAAAAACAACTAAAATTATCGAATAATTAAACTTAATATTTGAATCACATGTAATTTGAAATTAATTAATTAACAAATTAAAAAACCACGAAAGAAAACGAATGAGATAATCATCAATAAAATATAAAATCAAAATAATTTAATTAAATAAAATAAATGAATTTTCTTATAATAGAATAAATATTTAAAAGCGATATCACATCTTATATTATTCGCGATTTGCAAACGCAGTCGCGTGTTGCAATCTCGAGTGAAATTAGTAATTAATTGTTTACGTGCTTAGATTTAACTTCTTCTTGGACGGATTGACGTTCGTTTAATTAGACGCTGTAAATTGTTTGCACGTAAGCATTCAAGTCAGGCGCGATGTCAAGGAATTTGCTCGCTAAATTTTTGCATCGCCGACGTCGTTCGCGAAATACCATTCAAGTGTTCACTTACTTTAGGTTTGCGGGTTAAGAATCGTTGAATATACCAGAAAATTAACACAATCTTGCCACACAAACAACGCGAATCGCGATGAATATACGTTCGCGGCAAATACTTAATTGCAAATTACGCGATGAACGGAACGTAAAGTATAAAAATTCAAAGCAAAATGCGGAAATTTGAAACAAAAGCGAAATGGATTATAAACTGCACTGATAACAGCCGCGAGATACAAACAGATGAAATCATTCAAGCCGACTGTTCGATTAAAATCGCTCGACCCGAATCTTCGCGTTCGCACAGTCGTCGTAAATTCGATATGTTATTTTTGCTACGCAAGCTGAGCACTCGTATCTTCGAATATGCAAAATTGCAATCGAGTAAAATCGTAATTAAATAGAAATCCGAGAATGTTCGCAATAATATTCCCACTCGAAGAAGCTTATTGAAATTATCTCTATTATTGACTCTCAAAAAGAAACTCGATATCGAAATTAAAAATTATTAATAAATATACATATAAGAATCATATAATTAATTCTAACAATGAAAAACGAGATGAACATTAATTCGAACAGTCTCAAAAAAATATTAGAAACATTATTCGTAAACAAGTTTTTAACTATTAAACAAGAATCTATACGCAATTATTTATCGTGCATTGTAATTTTGAAAATTTCGAAACAATGGCGATGATATATTTTAAACACGAATTATTACAAATATATCTTTTAAATAATATTTAATTTAAATATATAAAATATTTAAAAATTTATTTGTTATTATGAAAATAATATTTAATATTGTTGCTCAATAAAGAAAAAAATTTTATTTCAGATTTAATTATTTAATTATTTAATTATTTAATTTTTTTATTATTTAATTATTTAATTATTTAAAGCCTCTAAAGGAAATTACATGTATAAGATATTTATTTCTAATTCGTAAATTGACTATATTATTTCATATTTTTTAAATAGGATTTTTAGATGTATATTTGAAATAATATATTAATGTATATATTTTATATATAATATTTTTTATTTTATATAGAATTTTTTAAATAATATCAGAATTATAATCAATTCTATCTCACATTAATTATTTATATTCTAGGAAGAAAAACATTCTTATTTTCTATTTCGAATATTTTCTTTATCTTAGAATTTATCTAATAATGACAAGTCAAATTACTTACTCTTTTTTTTCTTATTTATTCGTCTTTTATAAAAAGACGAATTTTACGTTTTAAAATTCGATACATGGTGATTCTCACAACGATCGCGGAATCGCATTCATGAATCAAAAGAAGAGGATGTGAAAAAGCATGGTTGCGCAAGTTACATGACAATCGCATTCTGTGGCATTTCAATAATGCTGGTTTACGCGTCTATATTATTATGTATACTTATTTTGAGAGTTGAGAAGCTACTGGCGCCTGGCGTCTCGTCGTTTTTTCACGGTCGCGTGTCTGCCATTCCCCGATGACTCACGAAAAAGTCGCCGGAAAAGCTTCCTGTGTGCTTACGTAACATTACGCATACCGCCTCCTATCCTTCACTTTGTTTTTCATGCACGGAAAATCTCGGACGGGTATAAAATTAAACGTTATTTTTGCGAAATGAAATTGCAAAGAGACAATAAAGCGCATTAATTAATGAAACATACAGTACCGGCCAGAAATATATCACTTTTATGTTTTTTTGAGGATAACTTAATTCAAAGTATATACTTTTATTATTAAAAAATTTGTAGAATATAATAAAAACACATTCGCGCGGAATTCTATGATTCGCGACGCTTGAGAGAATTTATTTGCTCTAAGAACGCATGAATACCCAAGTTAATAGGGGCAGAAATGGAAAAAAAAGTGGAATGCATAATCAGTTTTTTTTCTTCGAGATAAATTGCACACTGTTGTTGTATATATAATCCACTTTTCTTTCACAAATACGGAGAGTGTACTAAGAAAGTGAATTACAACGATTCAAGGGGATGCGCCATTAATTCTATTTATTTTCCGCTTGAGAAATTTATTAGGAGATTTCGAATTTATTACTCACACGTTAAATTTATATATTCCCTGACTTGGAAATTAACTGTTTACTACAATAAGTGCATTATTTGTTGAATCTTCGTGTATGTATGTCTGTATTATACATTAATTATAAATTTTATATTAAAATTATATATACGTATAAAATTGACAGACATAACTGCACAATTACATATATAATTTAAAATTGTTTCAAAAACATTTTCTGAATAAAAAAAAGAATGTAAATTCACAAAATATGTACTTAAATAATTAAAAAATATAATTAAACACAAAGCTATCTTTATAAAAAAAAGAGAAAAATTGTAAAGTTTTAATTTATTCAATAAAAAAATATTACTTTGATAAGTAATTTTATCCGTAAATTAAAAAATTGTGAAATATTGAATGTAAATCTAAATGGAGAATTTTCAGAATAAAAGATGCGAGTATGAGGTAAATTATAATTAAAGCGGTAATACGGAGATATCTCTTGGGAAGTGCGTTGTTACACAAGTAATTCGTGTAATTGGAGATGTAAAACACGCTCATCGGTTATTTGCGAATCGATAAGGCATAAACGATTCAATCGTTCCTAGTACGATTCTCCGTGAAATTTAATATCGGAATTTCCGTCGAGATTCATTAACGCTTTAGCAAGTAATTAACAATTTACGTGAGAGTTTTATCACATATTGTTAAAAGTAACAATTATTTCATCAAACGTACGTTCACGCATCCGTGAACTTTTTTACCGCGTTAATCCACGTGCGATATTAAGGGAAGCAATATCGTGCAAAATATGCTATTAACGTAATAAACGTTATTTCATTTTACAATTAACCTAGCTCGGAGGGAATGCGACAATAATAACAGCTATGCGCCGTTTATTTAGTAATACTTGCACACGCTACATCTCAATTTGCGTTTACATTGGACGCGTTAGTTAAGTAAAATTTAGAACCAGATAGTCATGCGCGATGGTGCTACCATGTGCCAATGTCAATTTAGATTCAAGCAATCTCAATAATCAATATAAAGCGGCTTTAATATTAGAATCGATTCGGTATCGACGTCTGGTCTGCGATGGTTTTTACTACTGCGTCCGAATATCCGAATTTCCCTCGTGTGTATTATTTCACCCGTTATGTTTACACGAATATGTTTAATAACGTCACATAAAAGCTATTTTTTTACGTTCAAATAATCTGCTCTGCGTTCTCAGATTACTAATCGGCTGATAAACGTCTGAGATACACGCGGTAATATTAAAAATTATTTCTTTTATATCAGAAAATATATTCTTCTTTCAACAGAAAAATATCCCTTATCTTTTTCGAATCTCTAAAAAGTGATCCTTATCAATATTCTCATTTTATAATAATCCTGTGAATAAATGCAGAAAATTATAGCGTATTTTATATTTATGTTCTCGCCATGATATTAATTCAATTTACAACGCGAAGCAAGATACATTAAAAATAAATTTTAAAAAAATTTTTTACAAAAATCTCATTTTCATATTTCCTAATTTTTCCGCGAATGTGTTATAATTTTTTTTTATACACAAGACAAATCAATCTTGCGTCGCAAGTCGTTCAGAAGTGACTTAACGAATCGCCCGTTTTAAGCGACATAAAATCGATATGTCAATCTTTGGGATTTATTGACAATGACATTATCAGCGATCTTCCGCAAGAACAGACATCGTCTTTACGAGAAGATTCATTAGTCCACATGATCGTGGATCAATCAACTTTTATGATTCATTCCAGCTGACTTTCCGCCTCTCGAGTGTTTGTAATATCGAGTATCAACGTGATATATTTCTGCGCACGAAAAGAGACGCCGGGGATTCAACCGCGATTCGCGAGATTTTCATTTAAATTCGTCAAATTAAAAAAGCACTTTTCTATATATATCTCGCGATAAAACTCATGCTAAAATATCCCTGTGCATCTCTAAAACGCATAGTTGCAAAACGTATCCATATTTTATCGAATGTGTTTTCACGTCGAATGCAATTTTTATTCAAGAAATACCGATGCGTGAATCCATTTGAATTGAACAAATTTTCATCAAAGAGATGCGTAGAATCGAATACATATTCGTGTTAAATATTCACAAATCTAGGAGAGAAAAATAGAGATATCCAGCAATTGTTTGCGCGTCGAGATTTCACGTGTTGTCGAGTTGCTGGCCGTTGTTATCTCTTTTATGGCCTTAAAACGAGATCAATGCTTCATAAATTCCCGCGATCGATCTCTCCGATATTTCTCGACATATATATATATATATACGCGATATAATCGATAATTTATTCCAACTGAATTGTTTATCCCTAATTCTCCGGTATAATGATTCCTTGCAAATTCTCCATTACTTTCTACATCACTACGTAATTAATTTTGCGCGCCGCATCCTTTGATCTTCGACGTTCAATATGCAAATTAAGCCACCAATGTGGACGCTTTATTGACTATGAACCTCAATAGATGGGATATTTCGATAGCGATTGCAATATGGCTTTGTCATCATCATGGTTTATCCACATCTCTCGTTCATTTTATAATAAATGAACTGCAACGGCTATATATTTAAATAAATATTAACTCGTTGCACATTTACAAACTCTTCGCGAGGAAGGGATCAATAATTAATAATTAATTTAATTATACAACTTCTCATTAATTACTAATTAATTCAATCGTTACAGCACCCTCTTTAAAATTTCGATCAACCGTGAAAATACAAGTATAACAAATAATTAATATTAATCAAATTATTAGCAGTGTTACGTCACGCTTTGATTGAAACTTCTTCAACTACACGAAAGGAGTGCGGCATGAGTGACATTATACAGGGTGTCCCAGACTTAACGAATCAGCCGTTAATAGCAGATTCCTGAGATCATTTGGAGACGAAAATTCTACTACCAAAATGTTGAGGAAGACTTCATAAAAATGTTCAAACTACTGACTACTGTCGCATCGAAGACACAATCGCAGTCACTGCAGAATCCTATTTTTTATTTTATATTGATCCCTCTATCGATATCGATATTATTGCGTTGTACGCGGGCCCCTTGGAGAACGTAACGCGCTGATTGGTAATCTTTAATCTTTTGTAGCGCCGAAACTACATCTTCCTCAACATTTTGGTATTAAGGTTTTCGTTTCCAAATGATCTCAGGAATCTACCATTAACGGCTGATTCGTTAAGTCTGGGACACCCTGTATACGGCAACGAAACCATCAAAGTCTCGTGAATAACTCTTCCCCCTCCCCCTCCTCCCCTCGATTAATCAATCTTCGAGGACAGATCGCGTTTTTGCTATCTGCGCTGCGCATCGACATCGCTTTATCACGAATGACACAAGGAAGGCGGCGAACTCGTATTATATTCCCCGGAGTCGGGTCGATCAAAACCGTCGTTGTACGACAATGTAACTGGAAACAGCAGGCATATTGCTGCTTAATAGATAGGATTATCGCAGCCGCTTAATCATCGCGGCCGCTGATGGCCGCTCGTCCGGCCTATTGGCATTTCGATCGAACATCTCGCGCAAAAGCACTCATCGTGGAGCCTGCCCACGTAATATCGGCATTAGGTATTAGATGAGGATCCCCACGTCGGTTCACGAAGGATAAAGCGGATAAGAGCCAACTTGTCCCCTCGCGAAAAGATATCCCACATGATGAGATGAGGATTTCCTATCCTTCTCATTCATTTGTTTTCTTTTTTCACTATATATTTCATTTATTATGTATATATTATATCTTATACAAAGTAGAGAAATAATTAAGTAATATAATTAAGAAGGAAATCATTTCTCTTGCGAGAATAAAATAGGGAATACAATTTTTCTTCTCTGCAAGGCTTTTCATTTTCGAGAAACTGACTTTGAAAATTAATACTCTATATTTATACACAATTTTTTAAGCTTGAATAGTCTCTAAAAATACAACATTTTCATCCTTAAAAAGTGTAATTTATTTTGATATTTCATACATAATTTTTTCAATAATTTAAATAAATATAAATGGCTTTATTAAATAAAACATATTGTATATTATTATATTTATATATTAAAAAATAATCGCTATCAAGATGAATTTGGTGATATATGATTCAAGATCGTTAGACGGCATTCAAGCTTAAAAAATGTATTAAATGTAATTATTTCTTTATTTAATTTCTCTAAGTTTAATTTTATAGAAAATGAGAAAAACTTTGTACAAAAAATTTTCGACTTATTTTTTTAAAAAACTTTTTTTACAACGTCTTTCAATTCATTCTGTACAGATGTAAGAGTTTGTCACATGTCGTTCACACTAAATAAAAACCGAGATAAAAATGAATCGATGCTTGCAATCTGTCATCCACAATCTTACATCGAGTCGAAATGATATTGATTGACTCACCAGATATTGAGGAACTTCTCCCGAACTTTCCGCTTCATGCTGTCACTCTTTCGGCGATATTGCAATCTGCGGCAAGAATCCATATAGACGTCCGGAAGTTGCTTGTAAAGACCTGCGGAAGACAGCGATTTCCAGATTAAGCTCCTGAGAACTTTCACGTCTCGCTGTAAGAAGCTTGCGACGCAATCGTAAAGAAATATTGAGCTCGAGGAATGTCGATTTTCTCCGAAAAACTAACTTTACGTCGCGCGATAGCATTTTATAAAGAATTTCACGCACTGTGAAAGTTACCTTGTATACGTCCCAATTTATGCACGCGCGCTGACCTTTTTCACTCCAGAAAATTTTCTACTCTTTCTTGGCAAAAATGTTGCGGCGAATCAAAAAAAAAAATGCACAATAAAAGCGCGAAATTTCGACGATATAAAAAAAACGTCGCGATTGATTTCGAACCAAGGTGATATTGAAAGGCCGAAATTAATGTGATCGTCAAGTTTTCCTCCACGCGCGGAGAACCACCCCGTATATGAACTCGGTCAGAAGCTAAAGATACCTGAAATAGCTGGAACGGTTTCCTGCATGGACAAATATTTATTCAGCGGCCGCACGATCCTCGCATACCGCTATTTATTCGTTCGTATATCTGTCACCGGCCTTCGAACGGCCGGCCCCATAAAACTTTTCGCGGAACTTTTATATTTGACCGAGATGACCGAGACGATTCCATTGCATCTTGACGTAGATCTCGATCCATATCGAATGTTAGGAAAATTTGCGGAAAGGGAAATCTCGAGGGAAAAATTTTTATTGCGGCGATTACATCGAAAGGAACATCTCGATATTAATCCTCGAATATTGATGACAAATCGGAAGTTGGAAATTTATCAGAACATTGGAAAAAACACAACTCGTTTTAACTTAATACCTTCCTGATCCTGATCACATTGTATTGTGTTTTCTATTTTTCTTTTTATTTATATTTCAATATTATTTAATTTAATATTATTCGTATTATTAAAACTGTCGTTTTTCAATGTATTAATAAAATCGTATTTCGATTCTAATTTGATAACCGCAATTATTGCTCGATCGTATTTAATTCTCTATTGAATTTAGGATTATTCATATATATTTAACTCGAATCGCGATAACTTTTTCAACTTCCGCTAATAGGATTACCGAGTTGCATGTGACAATCGAAATTTCAAGTGTTTTCATATTTTCGAATGTTGTCGAAAGCGAAGGATTTGCGATTTAGATTACATTAAATAAAAATATTCGCATGTTTTTACTTTTAGCTTCGCTCAAATAGAAAAATGTGTCAGTTATTCCGAAAAATATAAAAATGTGTTAATTATTGCCGAGAATAAAATATAAAAATATAATTAATTATTGCCGAGAACCGTAAATAAAAGAAACATAGAGAAGTAAACACATAGTTTAGCTTTTAGAGGAATTACTGTTGGAGAAAACTACTTAAATTAATGAAAACACAAGTTCACTACTCTTTCTCTTTCTCTCTTTCTCTCTCTCATACAAACTTTTTAAAGCAAAAACAATATTATTTTAGCATTTTTAATAAATATTCGAGATGTTATGATGCCAAATATAAAACTACAAACTTAAATGCGTATCTAATGAATTAAAAGCGTAAGGAAAATATAACGAGAAAAAAAGTGAGTTCAAAGGTAAAACATTCGAGGAAAAGAGATCGATTCTGCGCGCCATTCAAACATATTTATCTTCAATTTCATTTCGCTTCGACTCTACCTACGCAATGTCATCAAGATTCTTTGTATTCGTATGGGATAGAAACAATGGCACTTTTTCCGTTTCGATATCGGTCTAGTATCATCAATGGCCCTCGAATTGAATGCGCTCGAAAAGAGCGCTATAAATCAATTTTAACAGTCGCGTGTACTTTGTTGTATTATGATAATGGACCTAAAGAGAAATTTGGAGAGAGAGCGAGAGAGAGAGAGAAAGAAAAAAAAGCTAATATCATGCGTATAATCATCGACAAATAATGACGGCATCGGCCAGAGAGCGCGTTTCATTTTGCTAATGTTCGCTATTTATGTCAAAAGTAAAATTGATATTAACGCGAATTTCCGTTTCGCTGAATTATTTCATTTATTTCGATACTGCCGCGGAATCCGATTATAAAATCGAGTTTCGACAAAACGATATCTGTATCGTGCCAAGTTTTGCCATTTCTTAAATCAATCAGCTCATCATATTTAGAATCGTCGAAAAAATCATTTTTATTATATTATAAAAAATTCTATAAAGAAAAAGTTGAAAGTAAATATATATTTTAAAAATATATTTTAAATAAAGATAAATATATTTTAGCCTCATCAATCTTTGAAATATCTCTCGTTAAAACACCGCAAGCGCTTTCAATTGAAACAACATTTTCACATTAAGATTATTTAGTAAAAGCGTCACTGAATCTCTAAAGTAAATCAGAAATAATTAGTAAAGTTGTCGAGACGTAATGTTTGAAAATAGGTCGTCCGAAACTTATGACAGAGACGCTTTGTATTTAAATATACGAGTACTTACTGTGCCAGTTCAACTGATCGTTGTTTTCCAATTTGTTCTTGAAACTGTCCACTTGGCGTTTCAATTCTCGCAAAGCGAGGGAGGGTGTGGCGTATAAAGCTTCCTGATGCTCTCGCAGTTGCCGTTCTAGAGCCGCCACGCGCCTCTCCAGAGCCCACAGCACCTCCGCTTCGATCACCGCCGAGGAAGCGGGATGCGCGCCAACGATCTTGAAAAAAAAAAGCGCAACCAGCTGTCATAAACGCGTAAAATGCGTATACTAACACGCGTGTATCGTGTTCCAAAAATATTGATATCTCGTTCTTGTGCAACCCGATCGAACTGTATAAATTAACTCACTCATCCTTTCGCCCATCAATCTGTATTTATAATCATACACAATTCGCGATAATTTTTTTATCTACGATTTTGCTGATATATTATTAAAAAATAACAAGATGAAATATTGGAATAAAATTAAATTAATTTTGATTATATAGAAATTTCACACATGAAATTAGTTCAAATTTTAATTTTATAAAATTGGAAATGAAAATTTTTAAATAATCCGGTAATTTTAATTATTTAATTAATTTATTAAAATAATTTATATTAATTTTAATTATTAATTGTATGAATTATTATTTAAATATTCTTATTATATGAAAGAGATTCTTATTTTTATTCAAAAATAACAAGAGAATCTTATAAACGCGCGTCTAACGCAATTTTAAAACACTTTTGAGATTTTCTCAGTTTAACAAGCAGAGATTGATGCGCTCATAAATATGTAAAGGATTGTATTTAGATAAGAGGCAACTTATGAGAGAGATAATCAAAGCTTCACCAAAGTTTTGCGATATAAACTCGTGATGCATTTTGCGGACAATATTGATTCACACGCGCGATGAAGCTAATTATGACAATGCTAAGCAGACTAAACATTTCATTATCCGAAAGTAAAACGCATTATACTCGCTTTTAAGCACGTGTTTCTTGATGTATATGATTATTCCAGTAAAAATTGAACGCTATGAGAAAAAAACACGAATGAGAATTCACATGTCGAGCTTCTTCGAAGGAGTATAACAAGAAATTCTTTCATATGTAACTTTCAGAAATCACACAAATCATTATTTATTAAAAGCTATTAAAATATTTTTGCAAAAATTATTACCGATTAAATTCAATGATTAAAAATAGCCACTTGATATGAACGAGTGTAAAATTCACAATTCAATGAATTTAGTGCACCACAAAATTAAACAAACACGCAAGATAAGACACACGATATTTAACGCGTTTCGTGTCGTAAGAGTTTTCAGACGTACATCTTTTATTTTTCGACCGTCCAAGTAAAACAATAAGTGTCCTAGCAACTCACTATCCATTTGACTATCGTCGCATTGATACGCAGAAACTATTTACGAATTATGTTGCATCTAGAGATCCTCTAATAAGAGAGTAGCTATCAGATAGAGTGAGCGCATATCTATGCAAAGACTCTAGATTTCAAATCTGTCAGATCTGTCATATCTTTGTGAGGTTTATATAAAATTAATTTTAAAAATTTTTCTAAATAATATATGTCAAAATAATTTGTCATATTTACTATTTAAATAAAATAAAATTTATCATTATAATTTTATATCATTATAATTATTATTATTTATAATATTATTATAATATTTTAATTTAAATAAAATTTATTATTATAATTTATATAATATTTCTTATATATTATCTATATAAATAATATTGATTATTTATTTATAATATATATAAATATATTATAAATAATTATAATATTTAATATTAATAAATATCATTTATATTCAAAATAGGATTATTAAAATTTGAATATGAGCGGAAGTTGTATAAAAATGGCGGACCAATTATTAGAGGGTCTCTAATTCGTACTAGTCGATTCAAAATAAATTTTACACACACAGGACGTAGGTCAAGAAATATAATTACGAGGAATATAATTGATTTAAACGTAGCTTACCTGAAGAACGTAGGGTGTATCGGGCGTGTTCGGCGGTAAATGGGTCGAAATGTTGAGGAGCTTGTCTCCCTTGCGAAGCTTTACGATGTCCAGAGGTCCAGCCTCTGCCGCGCTTCTAAAGAGCTCTGTAAACACAAGACCGTAAATTCCCCTCTTATCCCAAGATTCATTCGCGAATGAGATCCTTCAATTCCCCATCGCTTTTAACGAACTCGAGAAACACAATACAATATAATGTAACGGCGTTTCTCTCGCGTATAACGAGACGATCTCATCGACCCTTCCCGAGTTATCTTCCGAGCGACACCCGGGACACCCTGTGTATTATAAACGATATTTACGATTCCGGTTTACTTCCCGCTATTAACTCTCAGCCCGGTCGCTCTCTTGCAAAAGTGATATTAACTTTATTAAACGCTATACCGGCCGCCTGTTTCTCGATTTAGTCGGGCTTCCAGACAACGAGAGATAACGAGAGCGCTAAAAGTCACCCCTTCCTCCCTTCCCGACGACAAAACTCGCCCATTCGAATAACTCGCGAGCCCTTTCCGGTATATCGAGCGTTAAGGCATTGCTCGTGAGGGCATTGTATGCATGTTTTATTCATCCGTGGGGTGCAACGAGAGAGGAGGACGTGTATTACTGTATTTTACCCCCGGTAATTACTATCGACGAAGCAACGCCGCCGGGACGACGGCGGTAAATGCATATCCATCGTCGGAAAGTTTCCGAATCAATTAAACAGCACGAATAGTCGGACCAGGATGTTAACTATCGCGACGACGGTTCGTTTTAATAAACCCGAGCGAGCTTGGAAATAACAAGCTACACGTATGACGCAGATGTGTTACTCTTCAGTTAAGGGGTTATGTCTAGTCATAAAAGTAAAAAAAAAACTGACTTTTATGTTTTCACATTTTCTTGAAGTATATCGTATCGAAAATATTTCCTAAAAGTCTCAAATTAATCGGATGCAAATTGACGAAGTTATAAGTGTATGTTTCATGAAGCGCCAGAATGTGTAACTTCGTTTAAACACGACTATAAAGCTTCAGCTCTGATGTTTTGAGGGCTATCAAGCCAATATATAAAGATTTTAATAAACTAAAATTATATGGGCCCGGGATACATGATTCTGTGTAAATTAAAAAATCTGCATTTTATTTAAAAGTAAACTTGACACAAATCTTAAACGCGTTTTTTCTCGAAATCACTTTTTCAAAGTTGGTGAGCAAGATATTTCGAAAACCATTACATCGATTTGCTTGAAAATTTACAGGCTTCTCCTACGTATAAAAACCTAATAGATGAACGAAGGATTTTGTTTTTTAATGAATACTTTTTTTACTTAATAAAAAATAAAGAATTTTTAAGTCGAAAAAGAATATCTTAGTGTCAAATGGCTGCCATTTTGTCCCAAAACAATTTTTCGATTAATCCTTCGTTCATCCACTAAACAATTTCATACATTAACTATAATTTATCGAATTTTTGATATTAGATGAATCAACTTTGAATAGCACTGCTCATCGCGCAGCGCTTTTTAAAAAACAATATCCGGGAGAATAATTATAACTTTTACATTTTTTAATATTTTATTTTGTAAAAAATATAATAGCATCCTTAATATTTGTACTTTTGAATAAAAATTTATTTGTAAAAAAAAAATTCCCAAACATCATACTTTTTTCAGTCTGTTGACTAGACATAACCCCTCAACACGTTTAATAAAGTGTATAAATAATATAATTATATTTTCTTCCCCTGAATTAAAGAAGAATCTGTAGCAGAATACAGTTTAACAGACATTTAATTTAATTAAAAACATTTTATCGCGTGGAATTAATTTTGCCGCTTTAACGTTATCGAAATAAATCGGTTCTAAATTCGTCAACGAATTATACACGACATCGCACACAAATCTCTCTCAAAATAATCTGCCACACATCCGGAGCAGTTTGCATCGCTGCGAAGAATAACACCGCGAAAGCTACGTAAAAATTCATTGAATAAATGATACAATCTGCGCCATTCCTGTCTCTCTTATTTTAGCGCAACTGCAGTAGCTTGAAATATTGAAAAGCGCAGCGAGAGTAGAGTATTCGGCTTCAAATTTAAATAGCCGACAACTGACCAAGCTAATGAATTTCCGCATTTTATGCCCGGCGATGAAAAACGTAGGATAAATAGAACGTGGTTATGCTATTCTAATTATCGTGTTAATTACGCGCGACATCAGGCCGATAATTGCGACCGATAATTGCGACCGGTATACGAGGTGTTCCGCAAGAAACGAACTCTAGAAACGAACTCTAGAATGTATTCTAGAGAAAAAAAATTCAAATAATATTGACTATAGGTCAATTTGATTCAGTTATCGAGATACGAAGGATCATAATTTTAATTCCTGTCAGTAACGCTGAGCCTGACTCATCACTTCCCGGCTTATTTTTACGAGGTTATTTGAAGTTTCGTACATATTAGTGAAGAGCAGACCCGTCAACTGTTAGTTAACAGAACAGTAGAGGCCACAGGTAGTATTCCCATTCTACAAGCTTGTCGGTTTCCTCGCGGGACACCCTGTAGAAACGTGCCGTTTTCGCGATGATAGTCGATGTCTGTCGGCGATACCATTCAAATAGCGGCGTGGATCGATAATTGATCCTGAATAATGCATCTTAGTGTAGCGACAGGGGAGGAAGAGAGAAGGGGGGGGGCAGTGGGGGTCAAAAACCCGCACGGTGATGATTTCGATGCAAAATGCATGTCCCGTTCTCGTATGAAAAATGGAAGGACGGCGAAACAACGTCGCGCGGTCATTTATAAAAGAGCTCTCGGGGTCGGGCTCTCTCTCTCTCTCTCTTCGGCTCGTCCCTCGGAGAAACTGACGTTTCTCTCTCGCCGAGGATGGAATAAAAATATTCCGAGCGTTCGCCTCCCCCGCGCGCAAGAAGGAAACGGAGGCTCGTGTAACGAAACACGAGGAATCATCGTATTTCACGATTTATCTGCTACCGGGGAGGTTGGTTGAAATGGCACACCTCGCCTGTCACGAATTCGTTCCATTTTACGCGCGAACTTTACGAGGACGTGCAAGCAATTTTACTGCCGGATAGTCTCGGCAAAAGGAGAAATATCCGCGACGAAGAGCAAGCGTTATCGATTATCCCCGTAGATTTTTCCGTTTCCACTTTTAACAACAATCGCTCTATGACTCGCGCTCGAGCTCGTCGGCGACTGAAATACAAACGGTAAGCTATATTCGGTGCCGCTGAAATTTGAATAAAGACTTTTATTGCACGTGCAGATTGCTCATTCCCCCCGTCGTAGTCGAATGAGCGATTATCATAACGCGATTATAAAGACATTTGCATTATTTCGTTCAAGCAAGGCGAATTAGTATTCTGAATTATTTCAATTACTAATTTAATCGAGTAATTGGTTTAATTGTTAATAACAAATTTTATTCAAGCGATTTATAGATATTATTTTTTATATAAAGAATTGAAAGATTTTTATATATTCGGTTTATACGGCGAAAACATTTATTATTTCGCGATTGAAATAAAAATAAAATAACAATAATGTGTATACACAAAATCAATACAGATCATCGAAAATAATTATTTGAATATTGTTTATATATTTAAATATTTATAATTTTATACATATTTTTTTCGCGAAAATGTGCAAACACAAAGGAAATATTTATTTGAAATGCAACAATTAAAAACTATTGAAAAAGAAAAATAATTTAAAAAATATAAAAGAATTCTGATTTAAAGTGATATTTAAATTTTTTAAACTTGCGTTCCTATTCTGTATATTTGCATTATATTTCTTGTATTATTTCAAAGTTTTGTTTGTAATATATCAAATGTTATGTAATAAAATAATAATTCGAAAAACGACAAATTATCGCATTTATCTAAAAAATAATCATTTAATATGCTAATCTATAAAATTAACTAACGTGATTTAATAAAATGTGAACAAAGACGAGACTATAATCCATGAATATAGAATGAATATAATACGTATTAAAACATTTTATTGCGCACATGATAAGACAAATAACTATCTCATTATTCATCAATTATTTAAAGACTCTAATAAAAAATGTATCCATTAAAATTTAATCTATTAAAATGTTAATTTCTTATTTAATTTAATTGAATGTTTAATTAAGTATTAATTAATAAAATATTTAAAATACTTTATTAATTATAAGAGGATTTTAATTAACACAAACATTTCATATTAATCTAGAAAATTATTATCTAGAAAAAATAGGTTTATTATTTAGTGAAAATATGTTATCCCGCCTCTTGAAAAATAATAATGGTAATCGTTCAATGCTCTTTTTAATAACATTTTTTCATCAACAGAATACATCGCAAAATTTTATAAAACAACCGCAGCGTTGGTATACATGCGGATGTAAAAAGTATCTCGGTAACATCTTGCTAATAATCGTAACCTTCCCAAGCCGCCAATCGAACCGCGTCCGATTCATGGTGGAATTATAGCCGTGGGTACGAGGAATGTTGAAACGCATAGCGCGAATGCAGCGCGTGTCCACCACGCCCACGTATATGAATTCGAGACGCTAATTGAACCTGAAACGATTGTTTGCACCGTCGGTCCAGGCGGCAGTGAGAGCAACATGCATAAAATGGATCGAAAGCGCAACAAAATTCATTGTAAATATCACTCACGCGCGCGATTGTCCACTAGAAAAATCTTTCTTTTTTTTTTAATCGTATAACACGTGTCGATGGAATTTACCTTCCCCTCTACCTCACAATGCAGTTTTGATTAAAAAGCTTCTAAAAAAAAAAATAAATTAAATTCTATCCTGCACCCAGCAATCGTGACGTTTCCGGCTTCTCATGTTGCACGGTAAATGCATTAAATTTTCAGCTGGTGTTTACGCGCGTGTGCGTAAATATTTTTTTATATAAGCTTAGATATTTTAAATAATGAAAATTTAGATATTTAATTTTATTAATGTTTGATTAATTTAATTAATATTAATATCCGCAATAGTTTCTTATATTATTTATTAGGGATAAATTTTTTCAAGATTTGCAAGCATTTTCTAATTTTTACAAGTAAAAATATTCTTGATTTTCGCATACATAATAAAATTGATATTCTTTATCAACTATGTAATCGTAAAAAAATAGCAATATTACAATAAAATAATGTAATTTTAATTATATGTATAAACTGTGAGAACAATAATATTTGCTCAATGCATGCATTTTCGTGATAAAGTTTGTTTAGGTCTTGCAACAAAAATAACTATTGCAATAAACAAATTTTTACTATACAATGCACCATAATAAAAAAACAAATATCTATTTTCCGCGTATAAAAAAAAAAGAAAAGAGAAGAGAGAATTGGTTCCATTTTATTTTGATGTGACGTGTAATATCGCATATTGCGCAAAAAAAGCGGTTCTAGTTTTTTAATTTCTCTTTATTTAATATCGACATAATCGTGCGGGACAAAGGAATTGATTAAATTTTCCCGATTCCAGTCGATTCGCCTAAATAATTCTCCGTCCATTCAATCGCGCTCCCTCCCCCTTCGATTCTCCCGGTCGGTTCGTCCGTTTCATCGTAAAAACGCTCGAACATCCCAAGTACTACGAGCATAATTGCAGAACAGTCGCGTGCTTGCTTTTTCCATGGCACTTAAACGTTTTACGAGCGAGCCATCGAATTTTCGTTCGCCTCGAGTGGCGCCGATCTGGCCGGTCTAAACCCCTTTTTCTCCCTGTCCGCCTACGCTTTCGCGACTTCACCCCCTGACACGGGCTACGATTTACATGATAATGTACTTACTCGCGTTTGAAGAGGGAAGCGATCTCTCTTGCGCGTAAAAAAGGGCGAAAAAGGCCGGCCAGCAAATAATATTCGTTGAATAAAAACATTCCTTATGACATTCTTGACTTTTTAGATTTAGTATACTATTTCACGATTTGCAAAATAAATTTTCATCGCTAACGTAATTCAAATATTAATATCAAAATTTCCTCAAATATTTCTTTTTTATCTCTTATTTATTTTCTAAATTATATGCTTTTATTTATTTTCCAAATTATGTGTTCAGTTTCTGTTATACAGCTTGCTAATAAAAAAGGACGAAAGGAAAAGAAGTGCATATAATAATACCTAAGCTATTCCAATATGTACGACATATTATTTATGTCACAATCTCATTTTAATAACACGCAAATCTTCAAACATTCAAACGCGTTCGGAATTCGGGCTTGCTTAACGAAGCCGAAAATCCGCGTTTCGCACAAAGCTGAACAATATCGGGTCATTGATCATACAATTGACGATTCGGAGGTGAAACGAATAGCCATTACTCAAACCTCAGTCGACCCCGATACAGTCAAGCAAACATTGATTGGAGAAAAAAAAATATCCGTCGTTGAAAAAGCCAAAGTTCTATTCTTTCATTTTTTGTTTGACCTTTTCGGAGAGAATATATTGCAAATATATCACAAGTTCTCTCGCGTATAATGTCAAGACTCATGAGCGTGAGAAGGACGAGTGACATTCGACAATAAATGCCCGGCAAAATGGAAAGGGTGAAAAGCGCTGGTCGTGAACGTATCTCTGCGGCGAAGGAAAAAAAAAGGGGGGAGAATCGGACAAGAGGGGCGAAACCGGATATGTATCGCGCGCGCATTTTTTCCCCCTACTCTCCCTTTTCGAGAGAAAAATACGCGACAAAACGAGATATTGATCCGTTTGTATCAAGTGTTTATTGATCACTATTACTCTTGTGACGCTTTAATCGGGTTACTGCAGCATATTTTTTTCGCAAATACCGCGTTTCCTTTATTGCTGGAAAACCAATACAGACAACTTTAAAAAAAAAATAAAAAGCACACATGTCCTTGCGCTGAAGAGAAATATCCCGATTTGATCAAAGATCAAAGTCCTTCGCTTTCATCTTTCATGCGTAACCCTTAATTTCCAATTGTTTAATAATTGTAACTGCGAGTAAAAAACTTTTATATAAGAAAAATAAATATTATATGCATTATATATATGTGTAATTTCACACAAAATATTGAACATTCATGTCCAATTTAAAATAATATATTTATATAATTTTATAATTATATTTATAATTATTTATATAATTATATATATAATTTTATAATTATTTATAATTATTTAATTACATACATATATTTTAATGCACCCTACACAATATCATAATAATTCATGTGTCGCAAGATATCATAAAAAATAATATTATAAATAATAATAATATAGAAAAAATACTTCTTCTGTGATAATTCTCGTGTAATGATTTTTTCATTTTCAAAAGTGCGTGACGCGAATCGTATAATGCAAAAAGCCAAGATTAACGGCAACCCCTTCATCACGATTTCGGAATTCGTCGAGCGCTTTACCCCGCTTAAGCAGAGATACCCCGAATAAGTTCTCTCACTCTCTTGTGAAATATCTGCCTCGATGAGGGCCAGCAAACGTGCCCGGATTACGTGAATAAGTAAAGCTTTCGCTTGCGGAAACTTATCGCGGACTTACCCGCGTCGTAAAACTGAGGGAAAACTGAATTCTTTCTTGCGTACGTTCGCAACTAAACCGGATCTGCGGATAATAATCCCGGCAACGGTATTTAAAAAACGTAGGTACGTGCTTTGACAAACCCTGTCTACTTTATAGACACAAACGGACGGTGTGTTATTTTCTTATAAGAGGAACACGTTATATCGAGATGTAGTGTGTGTTTTTTTTTTTTTTTTAATTTTGAAAGCTTCATAAGGTCGCGAGCTTAAGGATTAAACTCTAGAAGATTATTATTTAAACTTTGTATAAAGAATCTAATACACGTTTCTTTCTTGCATAAAGGTTAAACATCCTTTAAGCGCATCGATATAGATCCTAAGCGATAATAGATATTTCTGGAACTATCTCAGGGAGTCTCTGCACCAGTCTCTCGTACATAAGAGAGAGTTGGAGAAATTCAAGCCGCTTAGAACGCAAATCGCGACGCAACCTCGAGCGTCAAAAGGTTGAACGGATGAGTCTTAAATTAGATTCACTGAACGTAGTGTAAAGGTCGCGGGAGGGAAAGAGACAGAGAGATCGCAAGGGCTGCTCGATTGATAAGTTATAAGAATTTGAATGCGCGATTGATTGTCAGCAAAACGCTCTGCCAATCAACTTCAAGGTCCAAGGATCAACGATGTAAAACGCTTTAAGCATCCTTCGATAATTCGGAGCGATGATGATTGACTGTTTCCGAATCATATCGTAATTAAATATCCAATAATATACGCAGTGTTGATAGATTAGAACCGATAAATATATGTATATCGAATTGGAAAAGTAATAATACGTATAAATTGTAAAATATAAAATATAGAACAGAGGAAGAGAGGGGATATTTCATACAATTCGCTTCGACGATAAATGTCATATCGTGTGGAATATTTCAATTTTAAAAAATTTATACGTATCTTTCATAAAATACTTTGCAAATTTCATAATTCATTATTAATGTCAGCACATAAAATAGAGAGGATTTTTATTATTTTTGTTATTTCATATACATATATATATTTCCCTCTGAAAAGAAATTTATTGTTTGACGAATTAGATTCCCTGGCATTTATTTCAAGCTTAATTTAATTCAGGGATTGAAGTAAATGTATACCTCGGATTTCCCTTCATATAATAATAAATTTTCGTGAAATTTTTACGAGGAATATATGTGGAAAAGTTCTTGGATATCGCCATAACTAATTTAATTAACATAATTGTGGGACATACATATTTTTAATGTACAGGTAGATAATATAATACTTTAGTAATATTATTACTATTCGTCAGTAAAATTATTATTACTGGAAAATGTGCACTTAAAAGATTTTGAAAATTCATTCGCGAAAAATATAATCAAATATGTGAATTAAAATTTAAATATATCAGTATATTTTTCCATCGGGCAAAGCGCGGTTTGATTAACAACTGAATTAAATGTCCGTTTGTCAAAAGCTTGTATAATCGAGTTCTCCGATGAGTACATTAAAATAAAGTAGCAAATTTCAAATTAAAAACTCCACCATTATCTCTTTTATTTACGCACGTTGAAAACTTCATAAATGCTTTATAAAAAATTCCTATATAATAATATTAATATATTAATAATAAAAAAAATGAGCTGCAAAAATTTCGACAAATCTGCATTAATAAGATCTTTGTCGTTGCTTTAATTATATGTATCTTATGTATGTAAATTAGCGAATTCTCTCTTATAAAAAAATAATGAAAACATTTTATCATTCCCGAATTTACGCGATTTGACAACAGATTTGAGAACGCGCGAGTTTCGTTACAAAAACATAGGGTCCCAAACCTTACGATCGGTTTACATGCGACAAAATGCTGTCAGATTCGCACGATACGAAGTGAAATAAAGCATACACAAGAGGGAAGGGTGAAACGACGTGGGAGAAGGGAGGGGAAAGCTATCTTCTGACCGTCGATTGGCAGTAATAGGATAATGAATCGTGAATCATAAACGTACGGCGGACGATTATATTTTTATTGTGACCCACGCTCAATTTATTCATTATTTTGTTGAGGCCAATATCATTGGGGCGAGGTATAGAACGCGCTATCGCCGTCGGAAGGCGTTTGTTCGAGATGTTGGCGACATCCTATGGGTACCATCTCGATCAGAAGCCCGCGACAAGAATATTTATCCGATTTTTTTCTCGGAAATCTATCCAATTTTTCAGAAAATTTTTGCATTACCATCTTTAAGTTCAAAGTGCAATTATTTATTTCATAATGGAATTCGCGAAAAAAGATTTTTGTTGTGTAAATATAATGGTACATATGAAATATTTTCATAAAATAATTTTTTAAGGCAAAAGTTTATTCAAAAATTTAGAATTTTAATAATATATGCTTTTCTGATTTAAATTTAGTATTCAAGAATTTTATATGATGATAAATCTCTTTAATGATTACCACAAAATATGTATTAAATAAATAGAATTTTAAAAAGAATTTTTAAAAATCCACGTTGCGTTGAAATATATATAATAAAATATTTAAAAAACTACCTGCAATTTTTTAAATAAAACCTTATACATTTTATTCTCATTTACACATTAGTCACAGACGGAATCGAGAGAGACGATTTTAATTATCTATAATAACACATTTAAATTTTAAAAAAATATTAATTGTGCAAACAAAAGACTTATACAAGTCAAAATGAAAACATCAATGTATTATTGACGGATAAAAATCCAATCTTTGCTAAAATAATAGAATCGCAAACAGACGCGACGCGATAAACAGATAAATACGACGCAGAGTGACGCGATATTGTTTCCGCCCGTCCGTGTCGCGACTTCTTCATTCGCGAGAGATAAATGTAACTTTCAACAGCGAGAGAAATTGAGTTTCGCACGCGCCCGATTGCGGGGGCGATTCCTGCAAATGGGTGTCGTGCCGCGCGACGAATCCGCGTCCCATCCCGTACATTCCGGAAGCGAATCCCGGAAGCGGTTCCGCCACCGATAATTCCGAGCGGCACTCGATTTCCGGAACTTCGTCCGAACTTCGTTCCGGCGACGAGACTCGACAGCCGGTAAAATTCTCGCGAATAAAAACGTCGATGCGACAACGTCTATATTTCTTGTGAAACTTATGAATTTATTATATAATGAAAAATAATTTTTCCAAAATTGAATTGTCGAGAATAAAAATCTATTCGTATGTCATAAAAAGTTCGTATCGTATTTGTGTACTTTCAAAAATTTTATTTGAGTAATCACGTTAAAAAAACGTTCGAGTAAAAAACTGACAGTTTATGTATTTGAAATTATTTTATATTCACCGATATATACAAAGATTATTAAAACATGGATAATTTTCGAAAATGTGTCCTGTGATCTAATATTTAAATATGAATTATTAATTTAATTATTAATTTTCATTTGTTAATATTCTATTTATTTATACATATTTTGTGGTAATCATTAAAAAGATTTATAAAATTCTTGAATATTAAATTTAAATCAGAAAAGCATATTATTAAAATTCTAGATCTTTGAATAAACTTGCCTTAAAAAATTATTTTATGAAAATATTCCACATGTACCATTATATTTACACAACAAAAATCTTTTTTCATTTGTTATTAATTATAAATTAAGGAAAAATGAAATGCATAAAAATACCAGCTTTCCTTTAATTTTATTTTCCTAAACGTTTCATTGTAGCTCAAATACGGCGATTTCTCATTCCGCCTATAATTTTTCATTCTACCCTCCGTCATAATTAAGCTGAATAATTATATTTATGCACCATGACGAGTCTGGTTCGCGATAATACGCGAGGCAAATACGAAAGAACATTTTCCTTATATTCGCAAAGAGACGGAATCCAAGAAGATCGGGAAAGAAGGATCTCCGAGAACCTCAACAACGTCACGATAAAAGCAATTGAATTCGAAGCCGATTCAAAGGGAATGGCCGATTCAAAATGGAATAAACCGTGTAATACAATGTAACCGTTTCATTCGTAAGACTTTAATGTTGCCGTAAACCTTCCTCCTCTAAAGCAGCATCGTTAAAACAATCGAGATAGACCGCATTATTCGATAAAAATCTCGTATTATTTATATTCATGACTTCAACGTCGTTATATTCGCGAAACGGAGATGCGAAGCAGATATAAATGCAAAAGGTATTCACATTTAGCGCACCGAGTGTTCTTCAAATATTTTACGTCTCCAGGAAGAGCGAGCTTTCTCACGATTACTTCCACCTCGTTTCTATTTGTAAAATTTAATCGACTCTTTAATTATGCACGAAATCCGTTGACTTTCTTTACCGAAGGCAATCTTTATAATATTATTTCCACAGAAGTACAGATTAGTTCCTTTGCTATTCGTGCTTTAGATTTAAGAGAGAAATTACTCGCGCAGAATATATTGAATATATCAATTGCGCAACCTGTCCGGTAATAAAGCATGTAAGGGATGTTCGAGACGCGGCTTGATTGGATGGCAGGTGGGGTCGCAGGCACGTTAGAGGCCTCGCCTCTGCACGTCAATCGATATTTATGCCTGCAGAGGCCATGTGCATTGCATTACGTAAATGCGTAAATGCGCCTCGTTACGTCGAGAGCCTCGCGAGGGAAAGGAAATCGAAAATTGAAAAATAGCTTCTCGGAAAAATCCGACGCATCTCCGTCTGAAGGCGCGACTCCGTGTATATCTATCTGAAAGTGAAAAATGACAAGTTGCGCTGCCCCAATAAAAATAAAAATAAAAGTGAAAAGGAAAAGAATCTCTCTCGCGAATTACGTTGTTCGAGTTTCAGGGGAAATAAGAGGAGATTGAATTATTATCTACGCGAATTATGATTGAGAGTAGCAATGTCGACTTTTTATCAAGCGGCAACAACCTTGCTGCAAGGAAAGGATATAATGACAGCACCTGATATTAATTTCTCGTCTCGGATAATGAGATGAGATGATAACAAAAGCTCGCTTCGTGTCGGTAGTTTTACAATGGCCGGCAAAAGCATCGCAAGAAATGACATAAAGTGGATTGATTGTTACAAGAAGAAATGAGCACGCGTCGCGAAGTTCTAAAGGCTAATATAAAGCCGATGAATTGTTTTTTTTTACAATAAAAACGCCATTTCTCCGGCGCAATATGCAGCATATAATTGCAGGAAACATTACTACAGAAGAAAAAAATACAAACGCGACGAAAGAAGACATCGTTGGTTCTCTCGTAATAAAAGTTGCGGCGGTAAAATAGAAAAAGCGCGTATACATTTATTACTTTCATTAAGCTCTCGGCGAAACATAAAGCATCTTTTACAATGCATGCGTCAACCAATTTTTGTTTTATCATTTGCACAATTAACAGGATTAATAGTTCGTACTTCTTTTTCACAAAAAGAGGAAAATGGAAAAATAAAAGATGTAGACTAGAGTATAAATAATTTCCCTCTTTGGGTTTCGACTTACAATTAATCGTGTTCATGAATTAAAGCGCGGGCGATACGGTGGTTTGAGGTAAGATAATTCGAAATAAAAATTTTTCTTTAAAAAAGAAAAAAATAAAAAAGAACAAAATCACAAAACTTTTCCGTCTAGTTCATTTTTCCTCCATTTATTTTCTTCCCCTTTTAGAAAAGGAATAAAAACACATTCGCGCTATTTCGCTCATGATCGATAAAATGGCGGATAAAAGCGCGATCGTTTACGTTTCCGGCAACGTGGCAGCTCGCCATCTAAAACATTCGCGCACCCAGTCGTCGGGCATTCGATTTTCCAGTCCGGTCAGTTCCGCTTTAACGGCTCGGGAAATTGCGCGACTTGGACGAGGAAGGAACGAACTCGGCGCATTTTCGCCCGCCGGGGAATAAAAAGTACGGCCGAAACAAAAATTATTTTCTTCAATTTTCATTACAGATGTGTACCCTCCCCCGCGCTTCCCCCGTTCTTTTCTCCCTAGCAGCCCTATCTGCCCAGCCCGATGAATAATTATCGGAGAAACCTCATTTTCTCCCTCTCTCTCTCTCTCTCTTTTTTATCTCTCGGGAGAAACGCGCGCGTTTTCCCGTTTTAACGCTTCGAGAAATTCTCGTTCTCGGCGAAAAGTCGAGAAGGCTTCGATTTCGCCCCACGCGGACCTTAGATATCGATCGATTGCGTGGCACATCCTTGCGGCACATTTTTTGCCAAGTCGGCCTCGTTAAAAGGCTTTTTGCTTAAGTGGAAACGATAAGGGAACGAGGACGGGCACAGGTCACGGTGTAAATGCGGAAGCCATAATAATCGTAGTACCGATGGCAATAAAATCTTGAAACACGATGTAGAAGGTAATTAAGTCGACGTGATGTTCTTAAGATCAAGACAAGTTTCTTGATTTCACGTTGAAAGTTTCCAAAAAATACATGCTTCAAGCTCAACGATATCGATACGATCTTTTCTTCCTTCAGAAAACTTTTTAAATTTATTTACGTAACCCAGAGAAAGCTTTCTGGCAATAATTTAAATAAAAGTAGTCGGTGAGTCTCAAAAGCCTTATTAGAATCTCGTTAAAATTTTTGATTTCTTTTTTTTTTGACATATGACTTTTAATATTCGCGTAATCCAGAGAAGATTCGTCTTCACTTTCGGCAAACGATGGCTAGAATTTGCGCAAGTATCGCATATTTTAAGTCCTCAAGTTACCAGGTAAAATGTCAAGTGCAGAAAACGGCGGATTAACTGGACGCGCAATCTTCTCGAGCGTCAAACGAGGAAGTTGGACAGATCGGGGGAGTTCGACGAGCTTTGGGACGAGGCGACAGATCGGAGATAATGCTACACAATAAGGCCCCGTTTGACGAGACTTGTCCGCGTTGTAGCATGACTTTGTACCCATCGTGTACATCGCCGGTTGTAACATCAATGCTGACAAAGCCGTTTTCCCCTTAACCTGGCGTACACAAGATCGTACACAAGATTATACACGCGGTAAATGTATTAGAATTTTAATTACGTAATGCGACCTAGCGTACAAATAATACATCGCGTTGAACTCGCGTAATACTATCTCGTCGATCGTAATCACACACATTTTGCCACGGTAATTACCAGTTAATATTGGCATTAGACATGCGCGGACAATTAGCGACCGACATTTCGAAAATTGGAGTATTCTATTCCTGACGATTGATTTTCCATAAAAGAACACATTTATAATCTATGTTGTTTGTCGTCAGTTTCTCGTTTTCGCAAATTGATTCGAGGTAGGTTTCATTAAATTTGTATCGTTAAACAAACCAGTTGATTGAACTTAATGTTTTTTCTTTTTGCGAAAATATTGAATGTTGTTACAATAATAAACTGCATCAAAAATTAAAAATGATACATATATTAATAATATATTTAAAAAATATATGTATATTTATAATAATATATATTAGAATAAAAATTTATTAAAAATAATTTATTAAAAATACTTTATTAAAAATAATTTATTAAAAATAATTTATTGAAAATAATTTATTAAAAATAATTTATTAAGAATAATTTATTAAGAATAATTTATTAAAAATAATTTATTAAAAATACTTTATTAAAACTAATTTATTGAAAATAATTTATTAAAAATGCCTCGTCGAAAGACTGTCGAAAAAATGTTTGTTTATATACATAGGCGAATAAAATAAAATGAAATGAAGAGATATGTATTATGCAAAAATTAACGAAACAATGTTTCGAGTTACGCAAACGTTATAAACGAGAGGAATCCATTATACCTAAATGTACGTGAAATTTTGATGCGCGCACGGCAGCAACGATACAAAAAATATAATAAAACTACAATTATAAAAAATATACTGCAAAAGTATATAACATATACGTTGCATTAGTAGTGCCTGAAGTGCAAAATGCGGTGCGGTGGAAAGCGCGTTAAAAAAGAGGCGAAAAATAACGAGCAGAATTAATCGGAAAAAAAAAGAGAAGAGGAGAAAAATGCGGACGGAAAGGGAACGAAAGTAGAGATGAAATATAGAGAAACAAACGCGAAATGAGCTTTCAATAGCAAAGCTTCCAATACGGCTGCTCTAGAGGTCATCGTCAATTCCCTCGCGAGATAATTGTACCAACCGTCAAAGGGTTGAAGGAGTCGGTCGACCGAGTGCGAGTTCACGCACAAGCGCGTATTCGCGCTATTTTCATCGGCAGATCGAGGAGCGGGGATCAAAAGGGACGCCCATCGGCCGGCCACTCGAGCGAGCCGACGAGAGGAAACGACGAGGTCTGGTCGATAGGTCACGGCAACGAAGGTGAAGTGTGTGCAAACATAATTTCGGTAGTGCTTCGAAAGGGAGGCTCTCTCTCTCATATCGAAGACGAAGGTAAAGTGAAGTATCTCGGCCACGGGATTGGCTGAAGGCCCTCGCATCACGATCGATAATTGATTAAATCCTCGAATATTCGCTCGCCGTACTCGATACCCCATCGACGGATCTTTTCATTCGCGAAAGGAATACACACTCCTGGCTAAAGCCCGAGTGAAAAGTTTCTGAGAGGAAGGATAGAGGTGGGTAATACACGAGGCCCGAGCCTCCGGATAAAATATCTTCCCCCGTCGAGAGAGATTAATGAACGGCTGACTTCACGAAAATGCCCTTTTCCCTCTGCGAATCCCCCCTCAGTCGGATCAGCTGATAAATTGAATACTTCTGGATCGGCAATGAATCTTGTTGTATAGTTGCAATTAAATTCACCGAGTCTTGGTAATGAAACTTTCAAATTAGGTATATAATAAATAGCAAAAGCAATATATATTTCCACGTGAACTTCAATTAGAAATGGCTGAAAATAAATCGAGTTACCCTCCGAATTTTTTCATCAATCATTAACATCCGACGAATTCTATAAAACTTTAACCCCCTAGAATCACTGACCATATTAACGACTGTGAGAAAACTCGAATAATAATTTTTCATATAATCATCCAATTTTATCAAAAACATAAATACACATGAAATCAATCCGACGGCTAATTTTACCGTTCCACGTACTTGAAATTTAAAATTTTATAATTTTACAAAAACCACCAAGAGAGAGACGATGTGATTCTAATATATTTTCGTTATATATTTGTATAAATAAATATTTATCGAAGACGAGACGCGTTAAATGAACGAAAAAAATTAACCAAAAAGGAGGGAGAAATCAAGAAGAGACGTCAAAAGTCCCACCACTCACCCTTGAGTTCCATGTCCGTGACCTGGTTCGCCTTGTAAGTGGCCGTCTCTCTGCGGTCGCCGACGATGAAGTAGATATTGGTGTGCTCCTCGTTGTCATTGCTGCCGGTTCCGTTCCTCGCCTCGTGGTCCATGGCCACGCGGATAATTTCGGCCTTGAACCGCCTGCCGCTCCTCGTCGCTCGGCCTCGCCGTTGCAGCTTCCGAAACTACCCGGCCTTGCTACTACGCGGGGCTGCGAAATCACAAAAGTAAAAGCCTTATGTAACGTACCCAGAGGGGCCTTCACTCACGTTAACAATGTCTTTCGTCTTTGTCGCGGTTTAGACAAGCGCGTCCTCCACCAGACATCTCGTCATCTGCGCAACATTTCGCAATGTTACACTTGCTAAATACAAAAACGTACCGTACTCTTCGCGCCCGGACACCTTTCGCACTGATTACACGTTTTCCATTACTTTCTCCTCGTTACGTAAAAATTGACAGAGTAAATGGATCAATGAGATACGTTTTATCGATGATATTTTAGGATGGTTCGACGCAGATTAAATTTTGAAAATACGTATGTTTCGCGTGTTTTATTTGGATGAAATCAAAGTTTTTTCCTTGTTTTTATTTTATTTTATAAGGTACTAAGGCGAGAAGATTTATCTAATTTTTGTTAATTTTGAAAATTATTTATATATACTTTTTTTATTAAATTGATTATTTTTGTTTAACATTGTTGAAAATTAATATTGATATCTCCAATTATTTGAAAGATCAAATATTTTAGAAATTTACACATATTTTACAAATTTTTAAAATATGTTATTATAAATATTTTCTTTATTTACAGAGTAAACAGATAGATATATAACTATTAACAGCTCGTATCTCAGAAATTATCCCATCAGTTTTAAAAGTTCAAAAATAATTTTGTTCTTTATAAGAAATAAAAATATTCTTGGTAGAGGACGCTTGTATTTTTGTATTTCAATGTTTACATATTTTGAACATTTTATAAATTGAATAAGCCAGAGTAATGTTGTGATTTTGATTTCGTATCGATCGATTATTTCCGAGCGCTTGACTTGAAAAATGTTTCGGATAAAATTGACAATAAGTCCTTTCGTAGAATCTAAAAAATGTAATTTTATGTAGGGATTTCTATTTAAAAATTTAAAGTTAACCCCCGTCCGCAACCAAAGTTTGAAGCCCAACTTCTATTCAAGTTTGAAGACCCATCAAATCCATACAATTCAAGACCTAACTTTTAAAATCGATAGCACCCTTTTTTGAGATACTCAATAGACTCGAGAATTATGTGAACCACCTTGCGTATGATTTATAATTTATACATGTAAAAACCATATTTAAAAATATTGTATATTTATTTAATTGTAAAATATTGTATATTTATTTAATTGCAAAATATTGTATATTTATTTAATTGTAATAAGACACACGTGGGTAAATAGAATTTTCAAAGAAAAAAAATGCCGTTTTCAAGAGAGAATTTTAATCATAACAAGGTTTTTATTAGATATATTTTCATTCCTATGAAATATACGCGTATGAGAAAATATACACGAGACAGAAAAAAAGACTAGCCCAATTTCAGGAGGAAAGAGAAGGATTGGTCAAAAGAGCGACGATGCTCTCTGGCTGATCGAAGAGTAACTCACTCACCTTTGGTCGGGTGTGGAGGGGTAGCAGCACCCTCGGCGAGCTCATCGTCGCATCGCCGGCCCGGCGGCGGCTCTGACCGGGCCACCCCCGATTATCGCACCTGTCAAGCCCGTATCTTCTGCCGCGCACAACACCTGCCGCTCGTTTCGGGTCTGGAAAAGGACGTATCGGGAACGCGTCGCGAGCGACGATCGACGACGACGTGGCGGAAGCGATGTGGCCGATCGCTCGTCCACTACCAGCCGGCACCGCGTTTCCTCATGGTCCATTCTGCAACAAGATGAGGGAACGTCGAACGTCATCGATCAACAGTCTCCGATTGACAGGAGAATTTAATTTTGCACACTCAAATCGGGATTATCAGTCGTGTTCTTAATATCTCGTTAAAGTAATATCGACAATTGAGATTGAGTTGGCAGGATCCGATTGTCGCGAATAGGATCGGTTTCGTCGATAAAAGGGACAAAAGCAGACATGTCGATGAAATTACAGATGCACTGAGGATGCGCTGGACACAGTTGCATTCAGATATTTATCGCCTGTGACTTTGGCGAAAGTGCTCTGATTACAGGGTATGTCGCGGACTTTCCCCGACAATGTATGCAAAGTACGGGTTGTACCGTCGTCGTGTCGGGCTCCTGCGAAATTTGCGTAGTTATGCACGAATACATTTGTCGTGGGAAACGACAAGTTCCGATCTCTTAATTTTAATAAAACTGAAAATTAAACAATTGCAAAAAGAGGCCTTTTTAAAAATCTTTCGAGGCAAACACTTCAATTAAATATATTTTTTATAAATATATTTTTCTTAATTTAAAACAAAAATCTGAAAAAATCAAAATGTAATAAACTATATACAATATTTTCGAAAAGCAATTTACTAATTTCCACATTTTCTTATTCCTCGATTTACATATTTTTCGCGAAGAAGGGAAATTTCTCTTGAAAATAATTTGTCTTCCACGAGACACTTCCTAAGCGAGTCTCAAGTTTCCTTTACAAGGAGTTTAATTACATTCCGAATACAATTAAAGATAGCTATGTATGTAAAGAGTAACGTACGATTATTCTGAGAACTTTAAATTCAACGACGACGCATTTTCAGAATTAAGAGAAGCGATTCACGTCGGTGAGGGAAAAAGAATGACACAAGAACCCGGAAAGATTTACGCGGCCATTTCGAGGCGATACGATATCGAGGACGAATGCGCGTGAATGACGCGAAAACAGAGGAGGCTTTCGGGGAGGAATCGTCATCCCTCTCGACCGTCCGTCCGTCCGTCCGTTTCCTCCCCTCGAGCCTACCACGCCCAGGTGCGCGTGGGCGTGAGAAATTTACGATTTCTTTGCTCGAGGTCGCCGGTGGAAATTAGAAGCCGCACTATAGCCGCCAGTAGTGCCACCCCCGCACTTACCCCTCCCTTTCCAAACGACGTCAAGTGATGTCGCCTCGAAAGCGAAGACGTACGAGACGGCGGCTCCGTGAATTTATGACGTCCTCGTGAATTTACCGCGAACATCGTCGTTCTTTATTACTCCCTTCCCTCCCCCCTTCCTCCTACTATATCCCCAAGAGATATTAAAACTAGCAGGGCTGATAATGTCAGAAACAGATATCGACTTTTCCATTAAGCGTTAACGCGGGCCATCCCATCATCAAGATTTGTATCGAAATCCGCGGAAAGCGTGTTTCGATATAATTCGTAGTCGACATTATCTTGATAGGGATCTAATGCCAATTTTAATTCCGGATAAGTTATACAGGGTGTCCCAGACTTAACGAATCAGCCGTTAATGGTAGATTCCTGAGATCATTTGGAGATGAAAATTCTAATACCAAAATGTTGAGGAAGACTTTATAAAAATGTTCAAACTATTGACTACTGTCGCAGAATCCTATTTTTTATTTTATATTCATTCCCTTTATCGATAGCAATATTATCGCACTGTACGCGAGCTCCTTGGAGAACGTAACGCACCGATTGGTGATCTTTAATCTTTCGTAGCGCCGAAACTACATCTTCCTCAACATTTTGATATTAAGATTTTCGTTTCCAAATGATCCCAGGAATCTACCATTAACGGCTGATTCGTTAAGTCTGGGACACCCTGTATATAAGAGGCGACGTTAAAAGGGAATTTCAACTTTAGATGGAACACATTATCGATTGCAAAACGAGCTTTAATTCACCGCACCTTGTTCTTCGAACACATTTATATTAATGAGAAAAATTTCACAACTCGCGAGATCTCGAATAAAATTTTATTCCGCATCTGATACGTCCATAAAACACTAATAAAATGTTAAAAATTTGGAGACCATTTATACTATAAATTCGAGCACTTGTAAATCCAAATTCGCCCTCAATGCGTTAATTTGGTGATGTTATTTGTAAATCTAATTAGATGATGTGTGCAACAATATCAAACGTTCGCCACGTTTTTCCGACCTTCAAGGAAAAAAAAAGGAAAAAAATACGAGCGATCTTAAAGTTGTGCGAAACCGTCTTGATCCTTTAGCGGTGAATTATCGGTTGAGTGACTTTACAACCGAGATTTTCAGCTTCGAGTGTCCCGAGGATACACTCGACGTAAAAAAAGCGGGGGATGGTCGAAGGAAAGTAATCATTCCTCAGCAAAGTGGCTAACTATGACGCGTAATATCCGCGCGGCTTTAGACTTCGGCTTTCAGCAAATTTCTGCTCTCTGAGGCGAGCCGAGTCAGCGAAGAAGATCGTGGCGTCTAATTGGATCGGGAGTACTTCTTTCTCCCTTAGAGGGGACGCAAAAAAGTGTGCTTAATAGGGGTAATAACGACGTGTTACTAATTTCCGCGCTGCTTGCTTTCCGCTTTTCCACAGCAGCGATAACCATTTGTGGCGTAATGATATATCGCTCATTAGAATCATTATAATCAGAAAATATCATGTTTTTGATAAATAAATTAATACCACAAACAAGAAATAGTGAGAAATTTTTGACTGAAAAATAATGGCATAAAGATTATCGTCATCAAAATAAAAATAATTATTTAGCTATTTTCTGCAAATGGTTAATTTAAAATAAAATAATTTATTTTTGTACGTAATTAAAAAGTTTTATCGTAAATATTTAATTAATTTTATGTGAATCAGAGACAAATATTCGCCAATATTTGTCTAAACTTTTCATCAGAGAGATTTCAGCCATAATCATTTAAAATAATTATTTCTCTCGTTTCATAAAAATAGTAAAATATGTCAATTATTATTTCGTTTATTATATTTCAAATATTTTTCTCATATTTGTATCCATTACTCTTACAATATATAAATATAAATTTTCAAATAATATGTTATAAATATATCTAGAGAGATAATTTATATAAATTATCTAAATAATTTTCGATAGAATAACAAGGAAGAATAACATACGAAATAAAATTTAATTTTTTTTGCTCGCATGCAGAATTCCGAATATGATTATAAATACGCTTAGCCTCTCAAGTCCCATTATATGATACATATTTCTTTATGCGGCAATCTTTTCCAGCCGGTTGAAACCAGCTCGAACAAAATATGTCGGGTCCAGACGATGACGCTTATAACACAGAGCCGAATAAAATCCGCCTAGGCGACCGGGATTTGTCATGACAAGTATAAGATAATCGGATTGCCACTAGTCAATTTCATACCTGATAACGCGGCAAAATGCGCGGGGGGGAGGAGGTGGGTTTCATAATTGAATGAGGTGCATCGGATATGCATCGAAAGAAGAGACGTGGAAAAGCCGTAGAATACTAATCAATGTGAAATAAAATCGAGCCGGAAACGTGATTGTAAATAAATTTTTTATACGGGAACACAGGGGAAAACGGCGGTCGTTTCTTCGATACTTCACCGTCCGGGAAAAACTTAAAAATGCACTCGCGATGGAAAAAGAGCGAGAGAGGGAAGGATAATTTTATTACGAACGAATGCGTTCTTCGCCGTGAGGTCCTCCTAACGAAGGATTGTCACACGATGAATAGTTCGTCGATTTGCATGTGAAAAGTACACCTCACGTTTGCGGCCTATTTATTTGTCCTACGTGGAATTATGAAGCGCGATAATTAAAATGCCACGTCTTCTCTTGTCGGTTAAATGACGCACACACACTGGACTGTTATAATGTTTCTACCATCGGAGCTTTAATCGATGGATTATTTTTATCGAATTCATATAGATTGTTCCTTCTTTCGGTGTCTCTTTTTCTTTTAAAATACATGAATTGGAGTGTCAACTTTTCGTTTATTTTTTAGATAGGATATAACTGATACGGCCGTCCTTCGATTTACGTTGCAGACTTTTTTTTTTAAGATAAATCCGGATCACACAAATAGAATAAAGTAACACAGTTTGGAAAAAATCCGCAAAACGGCGCACTCTATTTCGCTATATTTTCAACCGAGTGATTTTTCAGAGACCTTTTACGTAATAACTGCGCAAGCGTAATAAAAAAATACCACAACATGATAACTTGAGAATCGAATAAATGTCCAGTTTAATTGTGTAAATGCAAAACAGAATATACCATCGTGGAAAATATCAAACATATTTTCTCTCGTATTTTTATTTCAATATTGAAACGAGATTTTCAATGAACGATGTAAAAAATAGAAATTTGATATATTTCCTCATTCATGGATAATCTATATTTTTCAAGAAACGATGGGCAAGTAATCAGATGCGATCGCGATCGGCTGCATGTTATCATGTGTTTCTTTTATTCTCTCTTATTACGTTTTTCATTTAATTCTAATAACGCGAAAGATGGAATCGAGAGGACTGCGAAAGAGGCGGAATAAGCCGCAAGATTTCCAGGTGGATTGGCGTCAATGTTTCAACGTTCGATCGACCTCATGCAATCGCGGTGATTATTAATCTTGACAAAGGGAAGGAGATTATTAATTACTGACACAACGGGATTATAGCACGATTCGCTCCCATGTATGACATTATCCCCTCGATGGCACAGAAGCTGCATTGCATAATAATGCATCCGTTTCTCAACAAGATATCAGAGGTGAAAAATATTAAAAAGACAACATCAGGAATTTTCGCGATGCACTTTTACATTTTTGAAATCTTTATACTCTACAAAAATGCGGGGATATATTTAATACACAGTGTGTTCCCTTGATTTAAAATAGATTGTCTGTCAATGAAATTGCGAATATTTTTTCCTCGATGATATTTTCGAACTCGCAGTCCAATCTAACTCCGATCGAGGCACGTAATACGACTTCTTTCGACCTTTTTCCATCTGTTTTTCCAATTTTCCAATTTTCGTGAATCCCGCGATTCGCGTGTTTTACATGTAACGCGATTGTCACGCCTGCGCCGTATTTGTGGCAAGCGAGACAATCGATAGCATATGTTGCGGCCGAGTTTATCGAGGGATCAAACGCGACGTGCGTCGTTAAAGGCGATCGACTTTTCGCCCACGAGTCCTCCGCTATTACTGTTCTACGACCTGCATTCTTTATAAGTGCCTGAGTAATGCATTAAAGAAAGTTTGAAGTCGCTTCATTACGTAATACGCTTTCGAACTGGGATAGCGTCATTAATCTTTCTCCCTAGAAAAAAATTGTCTAATATAATATACAGGGTGTCCCAGACTTAACGAGTCAGCCGTTAATAGCAGATTCCTGAGATCATTTGGAGATGAAAATTCTAATACCAAAATGTTGAGGAAGACTTCATAAAAATGTTCAAACTACTGACTACTGTCGCATCGAAGACACAATCGCAGAATCCTATTTTTTATTTTATATTGATTCCCCTATCGATATCGATATTATTGCGCTGTACGCGAATGTAACGCGCCGATTGGTAATCTTTAATCTTTTGTAGCGCCACTACAAACTACAGTTTTGAAACTACATCTTTCTCGACATTTTGGTATTAAGATTTTCGTTTCCAAATGACCTCAGGAATCTACCATTAACGGCTGATTCGCTAAGTCTGAGACACCCTGTATATGCATGTTACATAAATAAACATTCAAGTGATTTGTTCATGCACAGCTCGATATCCTTTAATCAAGATCATCGTTCGATGTTCAGGCTTGTTTCTCTCTTGTCAGAAATGCTGTCCCCTTTTTTCCAGACGGTATAACTGCACAGAAATGCAACGTCTTGGTATTCCGAGAAGCCTCGGGAGAAATATTAGTCGCGCAGAATGTGATGTCACCTGGCACAACTCCAAGGAACAATAGTCCTAGGGTAATTCCGAGTAGCAAGATGTTGCCAACCAAGTGGAAATGCTGCGACACTCGCAATCGTATCGCGATAAAAGTAGCAAGAGATGGATCCAGTTATCTCTCCGCGAGACAAAACTATTTATGCATTTGGCAAACACGTGTGACTCTGTTTCCTTTTTTTGCGAAAAATATTCGATTCTCGTTTGTACTGTAAAGGCAGCTTTGTCGGTGGGAAGAAAAGCAGAGGGAGAAACGAAATTAAAAAATGCGTACGTGAGCCGGAAAATATCGGAGAAATATCGTATATTTTTCGCATCGATGCCGTATTGACGCAGGCTTTATTGAATGTATTTTTGTTCCCTTCCTTTTACAGAAAAGAGAATAGAATATTGCATTGGATTAACTCGACCACGTGCGATTTGATTCGCTTATATCGATATAAAATGTATCACAAAACTCAAAACGAAATAATTGCAGTCAGTCCGTGTATTTGCAATAAACACCGACGATATATATTCGCGAAACGTACCTAATTTAAACAAGAGAAAATTGCGGAATAATAATGAAGGATCGCCAGATCGCAATGGGATTTATTACATCGTTCATCACTAAACGTGAAACGAATGGAAAATCGAAAATGGAAAATCCCGCTATTTTCCGTAACGTACACACTATATATAATATGATTCCCGACGCATACGTGAAAGTTTTGCTACATTTTATTATTTTTCATGTCATATAACGTTATCTAAGCGTTTGTCTGTAACAAAAGGTATCTAGGTCAATAGATGACAGAAACAAATATTCTTTAAATATATTATATCCTTTTGTCTGGCATGTGTGTCTTGTATAAAAAATCAATATAAATATCGCGCATTAAGATTAATAAAGAAATATAATCCAAATTACATTAGATAAATCATTAATAGCTATTTTCAATAATGTTTTAACTTGACGAATATTCAATTCAAAATTTTAAATTTTAAATTTAAAATGATAAAAAAATATCAAAGTGTTGATTCGATAAACGTCAGACAAAAATTAGTGCGAGCAAATAGTATTATTAATATAAATGTAAGTTAGACGATATATTTCTGCCCCCTTCTCCCCTCTTTCTATTAAGTACCGCAAAATTAGCGAGTCTCATCCCTCGGAGGAATTTTCATCAAACAAATGCGTTACATTATAAAGACCGCAACCTGTGAATCATACATGTATAGCACGTGCCTCCCACGCTCATGTCAGCTCGTGTTAGAATCGCCGGTTTCTGTTTATCACAAACAGGATGAAAATCTCTAAATAAATAAATTTTAATTATTTTCTCGTGTGTATGCTTTACAGATGAATTTAATTTATTAATAAATAAATTTAAAAATAAATAAATAAATTAATTAATTAATTAATTAATAAGATGAAAAAAAATCAAAGACAGCAAGATACGAATTAATCTAAAAAATATTATTAAAAAAATTACTAAAAGTGACAGCTAATATTATTTTTATTTCAAATTATATGTTTGAATAAGTTCGAGGAGAGAAAAGATTCCATGATTGCGTAATAACCGCATTTATTGAAATTGCATTTTAAAATTAATTATTCTTGTGAACAAGAAAGGATGATACAATACCCTCTCTTCCTCTCTTATATATTTTCTTTGTAAAAAAATTTTGCACATCGTGCTTTTTACGTAAACTGCCAGAAATTGTTGCCAGCGCAAAACGTCAATTCTGAGACGCTCTCAAAGTTTCCGTCCATAATTCGCAAAGTGGAAAGTAACGCGCAGTCCCCAATTTACGACATGAACGTGCTTTACATTCAGGTGTCCCAAAAGTAGTCGAGAGCGTCGAAAGGCATTTGGGGAAAATTCGCTGAAAAATTTCGCTGCAAATCCACCCACTCTCTCCGCTTCGCGCGCTTTTCAGCGCGGACTACCGACCCAGTTTTCGGGATCTAATTAGCGGTGGAACGAGCTGGCGAGTTTTGTTTGTTCTCTCTGTTTCAACGGAGTTGCGAGGGTCGATCTCACACGGACCGAGCGAGCTCTCCTTCTGGGCATCGCGTTGTTTAAGAGCCGACGTCGACGCACAAGTAACAAACACAAATATAATGCATGGCCGACAAACGCGTGTATCCCGACGACGTAGATATCCCTTTGCTACGCTTGTAAGCCGATTGTAAGCGAATTACGCGTCATACTCGCGCGTTTATGCAAATTCACCCATCGGGAAATTAATCAACATTATCCGTCAATAGAAGCCCGGTTCGACAACATCGATTGTACGACAATGTTGAATATTTCATTTCCCAAGATATACAAGCCAAATTGAACAAAGGGTCCATTGTGGGTCATTTGAGCTGTTTCTTATAAATATATATTGCAAATACAATAATTATAATAATAAATTCAATTTTACAAAAAAAATAGATAAAAACGGATGAAAAATGTGAGATAAAATTTCACGTCTGAAATAAAAATTAAATCTAAATGAAGAGAAACATTTTGGGAAAAGATCATCCCCCCATAAATATATACACGATCTGAAAATAGATAACATCCATTTGGATTATTACACGAATCAAATCGTTAAGGATGACGTTAATCCACGACGATCCGACCATTATTCACGCCCGTCGAAAAGTACTTATCTCCCGATCGTCTCTCCTCGGTAGACGTGATATCGCATTAATATGACGTACGAGACGGGGGCCAATATTATGGGAAGTGCCGACTTAACTCACGTTTCCGGTACGAACGAGAAGTTCCTTATGCGTGGCTTTATCTCGTTGTGATTTATGACGCCGGTTGGGACGCGACGACGTTAAATAGCGCCGGGAATCGAGCCACTTACGCCCACGCACACGTCATCGCGAACGAGAGTCGTCTGTCCGAGAAAATGTAAGTCCGATCGAAAGATCGAGGAGAGATGTGGAATTAATCGATACGTCAGCTGATCGAATTGTCAAACAGCTGATTACAAATTCGAGAATTGTCATGATGCAGAAATTAAAATTGAAATATTAAATTTAAAAAATATATTTAATTAGAAAAAATAATATATATAAAATTAATTAGAAAATATAATATATATAAAAAAAAATTATATACATATATAAAATAAATAATTAGAAAAAATATATTTACATAACCGTGATATCATAAACGTGAAAAAATTCGCTGCTATAATACAAGATATAATTTAGAAACATGACAGATTTCAATACTTTTATAATTAGGAAAAAATTGTAATTTAAATTCGATAACAAGTGATTATTATTGTGGAGTATTTTTATTACGATGAAGTGAACGTGGAACAACATTGTAGAAAATGTCAAAAGTAATTCTGAAAATTGTACAATAATCTTTGTGCAAAAGAATTGGATTTTATGTCTGAAAATTGTGTTTAGATAATTTCATTTACATGACAGCATTTTTATTTTATATATTTCAAGAGAATTGTGTCTGTATCTCTTCAAAATAATATTATATTATTTCAGCAAATGTTTGAATAAAATGTTTGAATTTTTTCCGCGAATATCTAAATATCTCTTCATGCAATACGAGAATATTTTCTTTTTTATCTGTCTAAGTACAAAGTAAATTTACTTTTTTAGTATCCATATTATACATATATATCTCTCATTTCTTTCTTCCATATAAAATAATAAAATCGCACAAAATAAAATCAAAGTGTATGTTTCATAAAACATTAAAGTACTTTCCGATTAAATCAGAATTATTATTATTTTACGTCGATATATTTCCAAATTATCTTATTATAGTAACAAACCTCGATGGAGACTCGAATAAAGCGTGAAACGTTTTATCGTCCGTGCATTTCTGAACACGTTTCAAATACGATCCTCGGTTCCTTAACGATAGCCGCCATCGGCGATATGAGCCAGGGAAAAAGGAAACGTACTAACGAGCCCCGGTCAACATTAATTGTGACATCCTCTCGACTGTAGCCGGGCCACTTCCGTCGATTCTGGAACGGAGGAAGCTACCAAGACGACCTCTACGCCCACGCGAGCCGACAAAAGGGCCCGAGGAGCCGTCATAGCCGTCATAGTGACACGACCAGTTAGGTAGACGACCGAAAAATCTTCTCTTAATTCGCCCGGAAGATAAATTTCAACACATATACTTACGCATCCCACCCTAATTTAAAATGTTTAGGATCTAATTGCTTCAAAATATTCCTCTATTCCTCTTTCAAAGATGAAATAAATATAATTATATGATTATATAATATATATAATATATATTATACAAAATTAAAATACATATATATATAATAAAATATTTATATATATAATTTATTAAATTTATATTGTAAAAATTCTATTTTTTGCAATTTATTTATCTCTGTATTTATCTCAAGATGCATTACGTTTGAAATTTTTTTCCATAAAATTTTGTCAAATTTTTGTATTATTATAATTTTATATTATTTTATATCAGATATTCCATAAATCAGGTACATTCCGGAGCATTAAAAAAAATTTATAATCATTGTATGAACATATCTTTAATTAAAACAATATTTCTGTAAGCATATTTATGAATAATTTTAAAACTATTTATTTAAATCGTGTAATAATATCGTATAATAAAATAATAATCCTTAGAATAATCTAAAAATAATATAGAATTATGTAAGTTATCTAAAAATATGATAGAATTGTCTAAAAATAATATCATTTCTCTCTCCAAGTCGCACGAATAGCAGACCATCCGGCAGGGATATATCAAAGCTATCTATATTAAGGCTCGTATGGGATTCGCGATACAGAATTTGCAGACTGCTCGCATCAGCGGTACCGCAATCGGGTCGCAGCTGGGGTGTCGATGACGTGAGTCGTCATCTCCGCATCGAATTCGTTCGCACAGCTGACACGCATCGCGTTAACGCGATTGCAATTGATGCAGTCGGTCAATTTTGCATCTCGCATGGGATTTCCTGGTGGAATATATCGCGCGGCGTTACTCTAAATGCGTTACGTCGGCTGATCCAGGCCCGTCCTCGATATCCTCGAATTCGTGATAAATTCATTAAATTCAAGGCGCGTTCGGTCGTCGCGATGCGGGTATCGAAACGACGATGGCGCACAAGCTTTTAAGTGTGTGATACGAGGAGGATACCTCTCTCTTTCGCCCCCGCTTCGTATCGCGTCCTGATTTCCCATGTGCCACGCACTCGGAGGATCGAAAAAATGCAGAATTTTTCGCGAATAAAATTATAGCGAGTGCTTCCTCTTATTTTACGTCGCAAAAAAACGTTGTAAAAATGCTTAAATTGGTCCTTTAACGATATTATCAAGACCTGTTGGATCGCGTAATCATTTAATTGTTTGCAGTGTAAACATTTCTATCGAGTTTTAATTAATGCAATTAATATCGAGATGGGAGGACTTTTCCGTGATGAAGAAAAAAGGCCACGGAGGAAATAATTATCGACGAGGAAATAATTACTTGCCAGCGAACGCTGAATCGTCCGGGGACGATAAGATTTCATTTATTATCGCTATCAATTCTGTTTTGTAACCGAATCAGAGGCCATCCGTGTAAGAGAGACACGTATGTGTGTGTGAGAAAACTTTTTTTTCTTCCGGAGAGAAAGACAACACAATCGCACAAGGGGAGTATCTCAGGCGAAATCTCGTTACAAGATTTCCTCGGAGGAGGCGACCTCCGAGAATCCTCGGGGCGCAACCTCAATAATTACACTTTAATCAAAGTCGCAACGAAAATTCCGTTTGATCCATCCGGCAACGCTTTCCGTTCGCTCGGGGATAAGGGAGGAAGAGAAATTGTGGCAATTACCATTTTCCGCGCCACGAGAAATATTCGCGTATCGTGAAGTAGGTAGGAATGGATCAAATAGAGGAGAGACGATCCACGCTAAGTTGTCCTCCTTCCGAAACGAGAGACCAGCGTCTCTCTCTCTCTCTCTCTCGTAACTGGTTTATCGGTTTTCCGATGACGAACAAAGAGCATCTTTGGCAAGCCCGAATTTTTATTTCATTATATTGTTCCGTTTATTCCATTTTCTCGTGAAAGTATCTACGTCAAAGCCAACGTCAGATCTTTTCGGAGAAGCTCCGATTTCCGCAACTATTATTTACGATTGAGAACATTTTGTATTATTGCATCGATGGAGAAAAAATAAAATAAAATTTTAAATTAAATTGTAAAATAAACGCGGTAAAAATATAGAGAATAAATCGAAAAGGATATTTCATATTTCGTAGTCGAAATTTATTGCAACGCAATAAATAAGCATAATAATATAAAAATACAGTATTAAAAAAATTAATAAAATATATTAAAGAGAAAAATAAATAAAATATTTTTTTCTTTACAATTATTCCGCATATCTTGGTCGATTTTATCGTGGAAACACGAGGCCACTATTGTTTCTAAGAGACTGAAACATCGATTCGATAGCGGATTTTCCCGAGATAATCAATTCACTCTTAATCCGTGGTATATCCGAGAGCTTAGCAAACTACCTTCCTCTTTTCTCCATCTTTCTCTCTTTGTCTCCCGTCGAAGCACTTCTCCGATCCGGGATATAATCTATCGAAAAAAAAGTATGCGATGTTGGCAATAACGCACTTGATCAAAGACGAATTTTCGTTTAATCTTCGTAACGATGTTTCTTTTTTTCCTCGTTCGCCGATATAAGAAGCAACGAGCGTGTTCAAAGAATTGCCAATTGACGTGGGAAATCGCGGCAGAGGATGGAAGATCGAAGATAGACCTCGCTGCTGTGGCTTTTCATTTTTATCACGTGGCAGTGGGTTGCGTTAAAGGGATTTCAGAGGGAACGGGAGGGGGAGGAAGGGCAAAGAGGATAGGAGGAGGAGGAGGACGAGTGGAGAGAAACTAAGATCCGTAAACAACGTGTCACGTTGGTGCCAAGAATGACTCGACTTTCGCGAGAACCTCTGAAACTCTGCCTTCTTTTCCTCCGCACGCGGCCGAGATAATTAAACTAGAATCGCGTGGGAGGCGCGAGAGATCTCTTCCCGTTCTGTCAAAAGGAAGTCGAAATTGCAACGCATTAGAAGGGCTCGTACCCGGATGTCGACCGCGACGATGATGGACGAGGCTAACCTGCCGTTCTTAATTCTCGCGGTGATTGTTTTTCTCTCGAGGAAGAGCGCGTTAATAAAACAGATAAATATTGCGCATTATAAAAAAATTAAATGTATTTTTTTTTCTTATAATGTGCAATAATATCTGTTAAAATTTGTTACCTCGATTTTCCTCAATAGATTAATTTCTATTTCCTTTCCTCTAATTTTTCAATAATTAAGAATTAAATTAATAATTAATTTAATTTTTAATATTAAAATTAATATAATATATCTCATATTATTAATAATAATACATATATTTTTTTGCAAAATATTTTAATTAGTAAAAAAATAGAGGAGGAATAATGTGCAATAATATCTGTTAAAATTTGTTATCTCGATTTTCCTCAATAGATTAATTTCTATTTCTCTCCTCTAATTTTTTAAAATTAAGAATTAAATTAATAATTAATTTAATTTTTAATATTAAAATTAATATATGTATATATCGTATTATTAATAATAATACACATATATCTTTTGGCAAAATATTTAAATTATGAAAAAAAATAGAGGAGGAGGAAGACAAACAAATATGTTGAGGAAAAAATGCGAAATAGCGGATTTTAACAAACGGAAACAAAATAACAAACTGTTTACTGCTATCGTTGAAAAAGACGCGAAAAATATTCTCTCCAGATTCCGTCGAAAATTGTTTGTAATCGAGAAAAAAGTACTCTCTCCGTATTATAATATTCCAAAGCAATCCTTGGCGGGAGCAGAAACGTAAACTTAATACTCGGGAGTAAAGAAAAAAGATTAAACAGAAAATTTTACGATAAATAACGTAACCTCGTCCTGCTTATTTCGCGTCTGTAAAGAGCTATGGCGTTGCGATAAATAACACAATGCGTTAGCGATCTCGAGCGGAAAGGAAAATAGCCGAGTATCTCGAAAATACGGGGCGCGACGCAACGGCTCTCGTGCTTTATGATTTCGATTAACATCGCAGTTTTATATTGGGCTCTTTTAGCGTCAACGTCATTGCCGGGACGCCGCGAAAGATCGATAGCCAGTTCCGGTGCAAGCGTCGCCATGGAAAAGAAGAACACGGCGTTCCCCGACCCATGGGTCGATAAATCACGCGTCGCGCGACGAATAACGTTAAAATACGCTATAATTGAGGTGTCATAAGACCAGCGATTTTTAAACCCACCCATTTCTCCGACTCTCCTTATTATGCCGTCGCGATACGTAATATCCTCGCGAGCAAAAGGAATTTCCACACGACGCGAGAAAATTTCACGCTGCGATCTCTGCAAATTTAATCGGCCATGCCATGCGGGAAAAAGAAGATTGTAAAGAGAAATAAAAATGAGTTACAAAATTACTCCCGTAAAGATAATATTTTCAAATATTTCATCACTCATACAACGAGAGAGAATTAATTATTTCGATTAATTATTTAAAGTGGCTAATGGAAAATTAAAATATTTAAATTATCTATTTCTAATTTTTGTAAAATAAAAAATTAGGTAATTTAAATAGCAATTTAATTAATTAGATACTTGCAATTAATTAGATAATTATATAACAAATATTTGCGCAATAATAATTAGATATATAGATAATAAATCAAAATAATAATTAAAAGAATAAGAAATAATCGTAATAAGAATGATAACGATACTTTATCGAATGCAGGAAATAAAATAAAATTACAAATAGTTTTACAGAAAAAGTAAAAAATGCAAATCGAAAGCGAGATATCAGCGAACGTACACTTAATCTAAATAAGAAAATACGGAAATAAAATGCAAATAAAAAAATACAATATAATTAAGCGAAATGAGACGCAGAAATATTTTGAAAAGAGGAAAAAGACGGAAATTTGCAATATAAAAACGAGCGCGGCAATTTGACATTTTTATCGAAGAAAAAAAATTGCAAATTAAAAAATTCCAATTTAAAAAATTTCAATATTACAAAATTTATAATTATCCGCGTTTGATTGAACATCGATGAAGTATCATTTCGCGACAAAAGCCTTCGCTGAACATTATAATTCACTCCAAACTTTCACTGTGAACATCACACATCTTACGAGAGAGAGAGAAAGAGAAAGAGAGAGAGAGAGAACTCGTGCGCAAGGAAACTTGCATTAACGGAATTTATATTTCCACATCTATTGCAAAGTTACACCACGCGCGGGTAAACTTTTCAAACTATTCACGCCTACAACAAGTGCAAATATTTGCCTGGTAACGCAACGTTTCGCGTCGAAGGAGAGAAAGGGAGAAGGTTCATGAGAGATTCCCCGAACGAGGGATATCATCCCTCAACGCAATTTATAGGTGTTTCGAATCTTTTCAATTTGGCCGAAAATTCAAGATAAATTTCATTGATGACAGACGGTGGATTTTTTTTCACGTCGCCATCTCTCATCATGGCATCTCATTGTTTCGATGCAGTAACGATGGCGCGGCGCCAGGACGCCATTATTCTCTTCCTCGGGGTTTATCCGCAATTAAACGCGCGCGGCTCCGGTCCCGGCACCCGATAAATTATGACCATCCCAGCGTCAATATTTATTATGCCATCTCCTTCTCCCTCCGTAATGTGCTTTCTCTATACGCGACTACTGCCACTGTATTTATGTTGTAATGATGGTTTATGGGAAGATACTATATAGACTGGAGAAAATACACATCGAGATATATCTTCGCGCGCTTACCCTTTTAATGATGTACAAGATACTTTATAATTATGAGAAAACCAAAGAACTTAATGATAAATTTTATAAAAATATTTACTATTTAGGCTGGGGAAAATACACATCAAGATATATTTTCGCGCACTTATCCTTTTAATGATGTGCAAAATACTTTATAATTATGAGAAAACTAAAGAATTTAACGATGAATTTTATAAAAATATTTTTATAAAAATATTTTTATAAAAATATTTACTATATACAGGGTGTCCCGAAACTAACGCTTAATATTTTAAAGGCAGATTCTCTGGCCAATTTAAAAACGATTTTTCCTCAGCGAAAATGTCGAGGGAGATCATTATTTTTTGCATATTCCCAATTTTTGTCATCATGTATCTTTTTAACTAAGCCTTAAATTAAAATTCTATTAAAGTAAACTCTACCTAAAATTAACTAAAGAATGTGACTTTATTAATATTTTATTCCCATAAGCCTTAGTTTGCAAAAAACCCTTTATTTTCAATCGTTTATAACTCGAAAACTATTAGTGCCGCGACATTTTCGCTGAGGAAAAATCGTTTTTAAATTGACTAGAAAATCTGCCTTTAAAATATCAAGCGTTAGTTTTGGGACACCCTGTATACTGAAGAAAATACACATCGAGATATATTTTCGCGCACTTATCCTTTTAATGATGTGCAAAATACTCTGTAATTATCAGAATTTAATCAGAATTTTATAAAAATATTTTCTGGTACAAATCACACACAATCATCTCGCTTGCAACCTCATCAAGTAAGATGACCATATGAAAAAATATTTTTATAAAATTTATTATTAAATTCTCCTCTTTTCTGATAATTATATAGGATTTTGTATATTAAAAAAATCTATTATATAATATATAAAAGTAAAAAAAATACACATGCGTAATTTTTTTTCTGTTTTCATTCATTTCGCATATTCAATTTATTTTATAACAATTAAATTATATTCACGAGTATGCATATATTGTCGAAAATAAAGATACATTATTTTTATCTTAATTCTAATAAATTTATGACCATTTAATGACATTTCGATTTTATTTTTAAAATATCTCTCAAACATGCTCATTACGCGTGTAAGCAGGCTACAACATTTAGATAAATGTGCGATAACAATCGTCGATGCCTCCATTTAAATGATGATCACCCCTATTGATTATTCCGGTGTAATTAAAGAAGGGGCTACCGATCTTTCTGCGAATCGGCGATTCGTCACGAGGCGAAGCGATCGGCAGCCCCGATAACGTCTACTGTTTTTATCTTGTAGCTGGTATCGCCGGAATAAAGCCTGCGGGAAAACACGTTCAATTTAATGCGCCGTCGAAGCGACGTTTAATTATGACATTTGTTTAACCTCCTTGCTATCGGCGTATTACGTCGCTCAATGTGATCGTTTAAGAAACATCGAGGGCGATGGTTAAGCACAGAGAACGATATGGATCTAAGGTGCAACATAAACGTAGAGGCCAAGTTGTATACGAGGAATGTCGAGGGCAAAGAGAGGATAACTAAATTACTTGCATCGATTTAATCATCCTACTTTTATTGATAACATGTAATATAATCATATTATTCATAGTCAATGAATGAACAATTTTATTCCTAGTGTCTATGATAAGACTTATATAGAGATTTATTCTGCTCTTATTATGCCAGAAAAATTTATTTTTATTTATATAAGTAACGTAAAAAAAAATTAATTAGAATTAGATATAAATAGAATTAAATAATATTAATAGAATTAAAATCTACTAAACACCTGTAACAAAATTTATCATCTATTACACCTGGCTAAACCATCACATGGCGTTGTAAATTGAGCGAGTTCTAGTCGAGGGATACAGTCATATATTTCGTATTCGCAATCGATGCGCATGCAATATGCATTATCGGAATTTTTCAAAAAAAAAAAAAACATCGACGCGCGACAAATTCGCCGATAATGACCATCGATCGGCCCATAAATCAAATCGACTCGATGGGGGAGGGAAGTCACGTAAATGATCTGATATATCGGATGAAAATAAGCGACTGTCAGGTCGATGATGATTCGTTTGTCGGGCGGTGACGTCTCTTTAATCACGCTGACGCGAAGGATTATTGATATATGCGTGTATCCGAGTATCGGAGATCCAATGAAAATCGGGGGAGATGCAAGATTGATGTCCAACGCTCTCGTGTATTATCTGTCTGTTTTCGTCGAGATATCTAATTTCCGCGAAATTCGTATCCGTTTTACATCGATTCATTCATCGCGCGCTCGGTTTATCGACCTCCGACGCGACGCCGCGTTATTTTGGGGTCACCGTATATATATGTGCACGCGACTGCAATGACGCACACGCGACGAAACGCCAATAACGAAGCGTAACGCGAGGAAATGTCTCACAGCGAAATCTGCGTAACGTTCGTCGAGAGGGATAATTATTCGCGTGTAAATTTTTGTTACGCAAATTGAGTAAAATTATTCGGGGAGGATGAATGAAAATGAGATTCCGTCGAGTCTCGTTCGCGGAAATAATGCCATTTTGCGTAATTCATATTGGCAACGTACTTTTCGCGATTTATGGGTAAATGTCAGTCATGATTAATCCAAAAACCCCTCGTAGCGCGACGTAATTGTGATTGCACGATATTACACGTGATGGAACTGACAATATGCGGAAGACGAATAATCAATATTTTCGTCCAAATATGAGTGTCCACGTGTGAAAAAAATATGTTTCTTATTCTGGATTGACATTTACAATTAATGACATTGATATTTCAAATCCAAATTATTGAATCCGAATTATTATTTAAATATAGTTTCGAGCTTTTATATAAATTAACAATATTTATTCTTGGTGAGAATAATATGTATAAATTTTGAATGTCATAATTTTAAAAGAATTATTATAGAAACTGTTATTTAAAATATATAACATTTAAAAAAAAAAGTTTTTTCAAGTTTTTGCATTTCTGTTATTTTATTTTTTATATTATTTCAAACTAATTTTAAATTTAATGAGATAAATAAAAGGAAAAGTGAAAAATAAATACACATTTTTTCGTAAAATAACCATTATTTGTTACTAATTTATAAAATATTTATATCAACATATTAATTATTAATATTAAAATATTTATATTTCTCTGTAAAATAATATCAAAATATTTTATTGTTCATACAATGAAAGAAATAGTTATTACGATCGATTATTTGAAGTGTCTTACAATAAAATACAGATTTAAGATATTTATGTCCAATTTGTAAAGTCAACTACACGTCTATTTTCCATATATTTTAATTAACATGTAAATAAATTGCCTTATTCTATACCAACCATTTATAATGAGATAAGAAAAGCAGTTTATGTAAATATCTTCGTTTCAAATATGAATTTTTACATGAACATCTCTCTATCCCTGACACATCTCGATCGCACAAAGAGGCTGTAAACGTTTCGTTTTAATTGATATGTCTTCAATTAGTATTAAAAAAAACCAGCCAAGAGCAAAGCGTCCAAAAAGAGCTCTTGTATGACACATAATCGCCCGGAGCCGCTTGTTTATCGCTTTATTACAAAACTTATGCATTATTTAAGCATCTACGAGACTCGTGCGATTGCGTACAAAACCACCTAATATCTCTCTTCTCTTCTCTTTCCTTCCCTTCCTCTCTCTCTTTCCATGTTGCATCGGCGACAGAGATCGGTTACGGTTACAAAACCGTGATCATCTCATCGACTGATACGTATAACGCGCAGGATTACACGCCCACGCCCACGCGCGCGGCTCTCGCATGACAAATTCTGCTCTCCGGCAATCATAACACGGACGAGAGAAAGAGAGAGAGGGAGAGATACAGCGATTAGAGCATTGTCAGCGAGATACGAGCGCGGGACGTCAAAACCATGATTGTTGAACCGCGTGTTGTTCTCGCCACGATTCCATCTCTATCGCCAACGAAATACAATACAATGATATATATTCGTATAATAATACATTATATTACACTCCGCAGGCAACACAAAGATATAGTTGAATTTAATCAGGGGATGAGAGGAATATGGGAGATAACGGGATTTCCCCCTTTCTCCCTTCTCAACATGACCTGAAATAGGATACATAATATAAAGGATCACGTGCGCAAAATATAAAGATTTTTTTCCTTTCTCAGAAATAAAGCTTCGACGAATTTTTCCATTTCGATTAAATCTCGAGATTTTTTATTTTACATTAAAATTATGCAAATTTCATTCTAACTATAAGTAATTTTAATTTGATCAAATATAGGTCTCTTTTTGCAGGATTTTAAATTTTATTAGAAGAAATTTTATTTCTTCAAATGCTACAAATTTTTTATAAATAATATCTTAATAGTAAAATTTTTCATAGATTATATTTGACACGAAGACATCGATTTGTACGATACTGATATGTATAAAAAAAATTAAAGGAGTGTAAAAATCGAAATTTGCCTTTAGTTTTGTGAAGAAATAATAAACTTAAAACCATATAAATAGAAATATAAAATAAATTAGAGAGAATTATCTATATCTCTTATCGGCTTTAATTTTGTCTGCATGCTATTCCTAAGAGAGCGTAAAATTTTTCCTGTGTTAGCTACGTCAAAGATGCTCTAAAATGTATGAGGATGTCGACCGGAGAGAATGAGATTTTACTTCGAACTTTTCAAAATCCCACACGTGGACTGTTTAGAGGAGTCTGGGTAATCCCTTGCGACAAGATTTCTCAGACGAACCTCGATAAGCACCATTCTCTTTGATAAATCTAAGATCTTTCGTACGTGAAGGGAAAAGGAGAGAGATGCTAGTATCGTAAAAGCTCGTGATACAGCGAATTAGTTACAGACGAGCAAAGATGAAATACAATAGTTTCAAATAAAACAAAAATTTATTCAACATTCGTTATATAAAAAAATATATCAATACGCGCATATTTTTGTTTTCTCTCATATATTGATCTATTTCGATGTATCTGTATCTGTCATATTTTCCTGCAAATCCATTTTTCCATTGTAGATGCAGATAAAATGTATCTCGTACATAAAAACTGCATTGGAAAATATTTATACAACGTAGCATTTTTATTGCGAAACGGATGCATTTCACACATGTCATCTAGATAAATAAAAATCTTATTTAACATTCAGAAATAAAATATTTTCACTGCGAACTCTTCCGTTCCTCCATTTATAATATTAAGGATATTTTGTAAACAAGCTTAGGAATCTATAGATGAAGATGGCTTTCTGAATTTCTTTCTTGACATGAAACGCGAAACGATATTCGGTTGACGAAGCATTATTTCGAGAGACAGTCGAAGGAAACCGTGACACGATGACAATAAAAGACTTTCCACGTTCTTGCTCTTTAATATTTGCCGAGTCGTGGAAAAAAAAGGGTATTGTCGTTTTCATCGAGATATCCAGCGAATTGGCGATAGGATCAAATCAAAAGGCAATAAAACGTCGATGTGCGGGGATTAAGCGAGTGTGACGCTTCGTGGAAAGTTAACAAGTGATGAAAAAAAGATTTATTATCGATCTCCGAGAATTTAAAATCTTGAAATGTTAGTTCGTGAACTCTCACAGTAATATTTATAATTTCAGAAGAAATATTTTTATGATCAATTTCTCGTTTAGGAGAGAGAAGAATTCTTCATCCACTCTATAACTAGAATAATTATTTTGTAATAATTATTTATTTAATATTTATATATTATTTATTTAATATTTATTTATTTATTTATTTATTTAATATTTATATTATTTATATTATTTATTTAATATTTATATATTTTTAATAATAATTATTTATTTAATATATTTAATATATTTAATAATATAATAATAATATATATTTAATAATAATTAAATTTAACGATATTTAATAATATTTAAATAAATGCAAAAATAATTATAAATATAATAAAATAATAATAATACTCATTTTTATAATTTTGAAGGAGATTGTGCTACAAAAAGATCGCGCTTATATCCTTCGATCGTGTGTAAGTGGTTACAAATCACCGTCGTAAATTTCTCGATTCTATCAGACTCCCACACATTGATCTGTAAATCGCTCCAATTCAATTCGCAGGGTCCATTGTCCACTCGGACGCAATAAGGAAGGCAATCGCCTCTCGCGGCGGTCCCTCGCACAAAACCCGAATTACAGCTCTATTTGCTCGATCGAAGGTCGAGTGGCTCCATTTTGCAGGTGATTCGGTTGTGTCGAGCAATACGTAAAAGTGCTTCACCGAGCGTCGCTATTGGTCGACCCACCTGTGAACATCTCCTTTTTGCGCTCCTCATACATCACATTCCATCGAGATGTCCCGAGGATCGTTGCGATTCATTACGCAATTTCGAGAAAATCGAGGACCCGATGTTTAGCGAAAGGAATCGGCGGCGTTCATTCGAATAACCAGACAAAATCACTCGAATTTGCGGCCAAGTTGAAGGATTATCGAGTATCGTTATTTCGACTGGCGAGCTTACGATCTGCCATCGAAATGGATTTCGACAAGATTTTCGATATTTATAAAAATATTCTTACATTTTAGAGACTCGTTCATCTTTTCCAGTATTTTTTCTATAAAATTTATAGCCCAATCTCTTCGTCAAAAATGTCGAGCTCGTAAAGATCGAACTGCCATCTGACTCGTCGATAATTAGGACACGGCGCATGCGAGTTCTCTAGGCAAACTCATTAATCGGGTCGAGCGATTCACGTAATAAAACACATAAAAGCTGGCAAAGTGCTCTCGAATCGAGTGCTCCTTGAATCGCGATAGCCGCGCTTCATAAACTTGTCGCGTTGAATTAATTTAAATCCCGCCCCTCATTCTCTCACCTCTCTCGAGTGCGCGCACTCTCGACTCTCGGCATGGAAAATATATACCGCTCTTGCTGTACGGCTGTTCATTTGCATGCTACACGCGCGGCATAGTTACGTCAACGACCTACAAGGCGCGAAGATAAAAGCGATAGGCCGCGGGTTCGTTAAACGAAACACGAGCAGCTTCCGCGGAAGAGAAACGATTCCTAATAATGGACATGCGAGTCATTCGCGATCTTAATTTCCTTGGTCCTGGAATCTTGCGTGAAAGAAAAAATGATAAAGAGAGATTTTATGACGAATGGGATATTAATTGTCATTAATATAAAACATATTATTCACAGAAAAAAAGGGCATTCTTGTTTTGAAAGTATTTAATTTTAACATGGAAATCTTGAAATGAGATTATATTGCGTTAATTAAAGAAAAATATAATTGCTTGAATAATTGCTTACTTGAATGAAGCCATTTTATATAGTTCAATTAAGAAAAATATATTCTTATGATTTAAGATTTAATTTTCTTGAATGGAAAAGAAACAATGTTGGATAGAAAATAACATTTTTAAATCAAAGATTATAATTTTCTTAAAGTAGAATTAAATAATTATATATTCTTGAGGTGATAATTACAATATTAAAATAAGACTATAATATTGTTGAAATTTAAAATTATTAATTTCTTCTAAGAAGATTATAAATTGTTGCGTATATACGAAACAATGAACGCGTTAGTTTAAGTATAAAGTTTTGATTTGACACTTATTTGTTTTCTGTGTTTGCAAAAATTTTCTGGCTGATATATTAAATCCCTTCTGTCGCATTGAAATGTAAATCGTAGGAATTTTGCATTAAATAAATTAGATGGCAATGTATTCCGTTTATTAATGCTCTCCAATTTTCCGAAAAAATGTTACCGTTAGTATTTTTTAAAAAATCAATAAATCGAATTCAGACCAGGGTGCATCAACATTATTTTGGATTTAGGCGACATCTTCCTTTCTAAATAAATAAAGACAGACATTTAAATTGTGCTTAAAGTCAAATTAACGTTGGTGCTTCAGTAATTTTAATAGCCGAAATATCCATTTGAGAGATACAATTGTAAAAAGAGGATGAGCATTCGTGTAATTCACGCTGGAAATCGCAAAGGCAACGAGTTTCTCATTCCGTATTGAGCATAGTACCGAGCTGAAGAGTTTGCGTTTCACGTTATTTCCATGCACATTATAAAGTTTCTCTCTCTTTATGAAGGAAATGTTCTAATAAGCGCGCTTAAAGGGTTAAATTACTACAGCTATAGATCAAATAGCTCAACAAACTTCATCATGTCGCCGTCAACATTATTAGACTGAATTCGCATTGCATACTAGTTACAAAAATTGTGAGGTAGAAAGAGACAACTGCAAAGCATTATTTTCTGTTCTGTCAAATCGCGGAGCGCTTTACCATGTAATACAGATTTAAATTAATCAGAATATTGTTGGATTATCAAAAACACCTTGCCATGTTAATTTTAATGTTTCATTTCATGCTCGTCCTAAATTCTTAAAATTCTCTATATTATTGCTATATAAAATTTTTAAATATTAAGCGTTCCTAGTACATTTTACTTTGTAAAAATATAGTTTAAAAATCTAATCGCTTCAATTTAGCAGCTTGTTTTAAAATGTTTAGCTTACAAATTATCGCATCAATTTTTATTTATTTATATATCTCACTTAATATCACAGTTTCAAAGTTTATAGTTTGTTTTCAAATTAGGAAAAAGAGAAAGAGAGAAAAGAAATAATAAAAGAGAAATATTTTAATAATAATCAGAATTTAATTATATACCCTCTTATCAAAAAAATAATTGAATAAAACAAAAATATTAATTATTGCCATCAGCTGCAATAATGAACAAATTTTAAATTCCGATTTTATTGCAAAGATAACCATTTAAATTTAAATTTCGTTTAAATAAAATATGTAGAGGGTAGGCATAGGATTTTAATTAACACATAAATTAATTATTTTGTCTTTTCCATTTACACAATCCAGAGAGAAAAAAGTGACTTACGTAAATATTTTTATTTTCGAATGCAATTTTTTTCGCTCATGTTTTTGCTCAGCTGTTCGAGTATTGGTTATTGAGGTATTGCGGTTGGGTACACCCGATATATCGCGTTTCGCATCCGCATTTATCTCACAACATGCGTACGCTGTCGGCTTCACGCATCAACGCCTTCGATCATTTTTCGATGTAGCGACTTTTGCCACATTGTATAGTAATGTTGCACGCGCGAGTGCGCCGCGATTTGCGTTCTTGCGCTCCGCAAAGAAATAATGCGATCTTTCGATCGGACACAATGCGCGATGACTTGTAATTCCTGTAATCTCGAGACGGCGGCCTTTAATATAAAAGCCGAGAATATGGGAGGATCGTTACACATCAATGATGTATAGCGGTCGCTATCCGGTTTACAAGAGAAATATCAACGTTTGATATCAAGGAGAAAGCGTAGATATCTTTTATATCAGGATGGTTCAGTATTGATAGCGCGATCGAGAAGAGAGAATAATAGTACACGGATAAAAAACGAAAAACTAAGTCGAAAGTAAAATAAAATTTTTATACGAAGCTTTCCAGAAAATTGATTTCGGAGATCGAGAAACTAACATCTTGTTCACTTTTAAGTTCAGATAACATTTCCAGATAACCATCGACCTAAATTGTCCAAAAATATGAACAGATTTCTCTCTCTTCCTTCAAAAATAATAAAAAATAATAAAGTTGCTGAGAAGAAAAGTTCTTTCCAAAATTACAAAATTATTTCCTCGAATAAAATATTATATTTTTATATTATTTATTATCAAATAAAAAAATTAAAACGAAAATTAAATTAAATGAAAGAGAGAGAAAGATTTATAATAATTAATACATAATAATACATAATAATTTTGAAAAATCATCAAACTTCAGCCAGAGAAAATTCTCCAATTTTCAAATTTATTATTCTATTTTTTTTCTTAAACCTAAATTTGTTTTATCATAAAATCATTCTTTTTCCATTACATTATCAGTAACGAATCATTCTGTTCAGCTATTGATTTCAAAATTAATCTAATGGGATCTCTTAAAATATTCCATCGTAATAATTTAATTCAAATATGGCTCGAGCTTATAAGCTTAAGTTTCCAAATAGCTTCTACGTAAATTTACCTCCGAATTTCCTATTAAAAATCATTAAACATTAATGTTTAATCGAAATTATCCACCGACGCGTGCGATAAGCGTTATTCTCTTTCCTTTCACCGTCGCCTTCGCAATAAAACGTGGCTTTCGCCCATTCGCATTTTCTTCTGTCGTCGCCAATTTTTTCGCACAAGCGCCAGCTACGACTAGTCGATAGTCCGAGATATTAGCTCTGATTAAGACAAATCGTTTTATTCGCCGAGAATAGATAATCGTTACACAGAGTGTCTGGGAGATCACGTATTTTCTGCGATCAACAGATGCGATCGATAGATAAGCAGATACGAATTAATAGATACGGATGAATGGAGGCAAATTAAAAAGAATATCAATCGCTCGCAATAAATCATACGAATAAGAACGAAACAATCATAACAGAGAGAAAACATTCATTTCGAACATAAGAATATGTGACGCATACATGTAGATTATTTATAAATTTTTGCTGTTTTCATGTCAGCATTAAATGATAAATCAAATATCGTACGTTCACTTATCACGCCCACCAAGAATTTAAAATATCAGAAGATTTAAAAATATCAGAAGCAAGGATAAGTGTTGGATAATTTAAAAGAGAATATAAATAATTTGCTCGCCGAGAGTAGGGTTAATTGCTGGGAAATATTTAGTAAAAACGAGAAAGAAGGGAATGAGTTGGAAATTCATGGAAAAAAATGGAGCGCAAATTGGTTCAAGAATCTCGCGAATTCTGGTACATCGTATAATCCCGTGGATTATTGAACCTGCTCTGCTTTGAAACTCGCAAGCGATGCAACAGGCGGCTCATCCATAGAGCCGTTCCACTGCGTTGCCTCTGGCACTGCTCCGTAATCACTCCCGCTTCTTTCACACACGTACACACACATGGAATTACTATTAAAATCTTATTACGTACACACATATATGCTTACACATATACGCAGCCATAATTGATCTGTATCGTACAATGTCATTCGACAGAATGATGATTAGACGGTTCTCTTCCGCGTATTCTTCATCGATTAAATCCAATTTTCATGAACTCTCATTCGAGCTAGAAATATATTCCACCCTAAGGAAAATTATAAAGCGAGACTTTCAGATCTCCGTTTTTCGACAAATTGCGTGAATCTGCATAATATTATTGCTACGTGAAACCAAAATCTGCCATGATAGTCTCACAAAATAACATCAGCGTGTAAATGTCAAAAAAAATATATGTATAGAGTGTTTCTTAATAAGTACGAAACATTTTAGGAGATGATTCTTTGTCGAAAATTAAAGGGAGTTTTTCATATAAACATATACTCCTACATCTCTCCCTGTAGAGTTACACTCCTCCAAAATGGGGACAAAAATTAGGTTTTTATTTTTTTCTCAAATTTGGAACAAGTTAAAGAAATGAAATTAGGTGGCTATTTTCTACTAGTAAAAAGGTTATTTATTAATATTTTTTTTCAGCCTCCCGTATTGTTATAAGGGGATGAAACTAGCAACCCCTATTCAATTTTTTATTAGAACTTTTTAATGGGCCGAAATATGATCATCTAAAAATATGCATTAAAAAGTTTGATTTTTAGAAGCTTTTTTATTTCTTTTATTTTTTTCGTAAAATCAGTAGTTTTTAAGAAAAAAAATAAAATACATTATCGTGCATGATACTAAATAGCATAGGTTTCGAATGACGAAAAGTTCAATTTTAAAATAAAAATAAAATTAGAGTAAATGTTGGGAAAATTGGAACAAAAACAAAATTATAATAAAAATCTAAAAACCTAAAAAATAAAAACCTAATTTTTACCCCCATTTTTGGGAGTGTAATTCCACAGGGAGGGATGTAAGAGTATATATTTATATGAAAAACTCTCCTTAATTTTCGACAAAGAATCATCTAAAATTTTTCGCACTTTTAAGAAACACCCTATATATCAGATTAAAATTTACTTATGTAAATCTTACAATATATCTTTTACTCTACTTTATAATAGGCTCTTTATAGATTCTTTAATCATTTATTTTATATTTATATAATTTATATAATTCATATAATTATACGATTTACATAAAAATATTTGTACCTTTTGAAAAAATGCTCAAAAAGCAGTTTGATGTTTCTTGTGTTGTACTTGTACAGGACAGACACGAGAAATGGAATCCCTAAAACACGAATTTCTGTCACACGTATGTACGAAATTGATTGATTGATCAAACAACGTTTGGACTTTCGCCACCATATATAATCGTTATTTTCGATACGAGCGGAAATTTTAGACACTCGGGCAACGGGCATCATTGCCATCGATGATTGAACATTCGAAACCGACTGAAACACATGAAAGTCTTCTCAATTCCGAGAGTTCCGTACTCGACGAGCGTAGAAAAGCTCCGACAGAAAAAACCGGAACAAAACAAAAGCCCGCTGATGAAACAGTGGCGTGGCACTATGAAGCGAGATGAAAACCGTATTCTGAGATTTGCCGCGTCGTGTTTCCTTTCGCGGCCATCAGTCTTGCCCCTTCTCGGGAATTTCTGAATCGCACGCGAGAGACTTGATAAAAGAACAAACAATGTGCAGCTACACAAAGAATGATGAAAACACATATGAGAAAAGAGAGGGAATATACTAATGTTATATTTTGTATGAAACGATTTTCTGGGTAAACGTAAGGAAAGAGAAATAGTTGCGCATTATTTCCGGAAACGCGAAAAATGGCTGTGAAGTTTCCTATGGCACGCATGTTGGGCATCTCAATTAAAATCCTTAAATGATACTTTTATTTTAATTAATAAAGAGTAAAAAATCTAAAAAAATTTCTCATAGTATTTTCTGCTTATTAGTCACTTGTGTTTAATTATGCAAATATTACGTATTTTTTAAATAATAATATAAGAATTTAAATACTATATTTATTTGTGAATAGTATCGTTATTTTTAGTGTTGTGCAAAAAATTGTTTTTTAATGTATATTTTGTTTATTAAAAAAACTACTTTTCTTTCACAAAAAGTAACATAAAAAAATTGCACCATTCAAAAATAAAAATTAGGCCTACTGTAAATTTTAATTCTCCCTTACTTACTACAGTAATTCGTGAAATTGTTACATCTAATAAAATGCAGCATGAGTTTTTAATTAAATGCTACAATATTTAAATAAATAAATATAAACACAAAAAAATAAATAAATACAAGAAATATTTAAATTTCCCAAAGCATAGATTATACTAACAAACATGAGGTAAAATTAAAATAATTAAAAGTGAAGAAAAATTTAATGCAACAAAATTTGACGAATAAAAAACTCGTTTAATAACCGAGAAATTATCGCAAAGTTCTTCGGTGGCGAGGTGGTTAAAAAAAAAAACGCGATAATTTATTATGGAAATATATCCGCGAATAAAGGTCGACGAGAAACAACAACGAAGAAAAGAGAAACGAACTCCCGGGACTCCGGGCTGGACGGAAGAAAACAAACGCTCGTTAACGAGACGCATCAGGGCAGATTGAACAGATTTCCTGCCGCGGTTTAACCCGAGAGAAACGACTCTCCTCTTTCTCGCTCCGGTCCATACAGAGTCCCCGACGTCGACCCGCGGGACCAGAGGTTAATTTATCGAATTAAACGTCGCACAATTGCGTTACAAGTCCGAGTCGGGTCCGCCGAGTGTTTTCGCTGACGACAGCGTCGCGGATGCATGTTGTGCGTGAGTGCCAAGTGATTCCTCTTTCAGCGGAGAGAAATGATAATTATGCATTATTTCCAGAAATTAATCTCTGGAAAAAAAACGAATGTATTTTAAATTCGATAAAACTGCGACGCGATAAACAGACTCGCGATTATCAATCATTTCGCGTATCGCGACTATTTCCTTCCACACATGTCCGCGATGTCGCGAAATATAAGCTCGAAATATGTCGCGAATCACTGCGTCTACATATTTTCATCGATAAACAGCTTCTTAGGCAGCACTAAATAGGGAGATATGAATATTCATGTGTACGCTTGCACTTAATGTCGCGCGAGCGAGCAAAATATCTGACGATTCGCGTTTTGCATATGTGCTTCGATCAACAAAGTTCATATTATACGTGTTTGTATCGTTGATGTAAAACTCTCGTGCTCGCTACACTCGTATGTCTCGTTTCTTATTTCCACGCTGCTGAAAAATAAACGTGTCGCTTCTTTTATGTCAAGATTAAGGACTCTTAAAACGCGAGAGCTACATGTGCATGTGTGCGTAAATTGATGTAAAGCATGAGCTATCTTGCATGAGCTATTCAAATCTTGTAAGAAAATTCCCTGACCTTTCGGATATTTGTGTTCAAAAATTCGCATAAATTAGAGAATTTTTTAGAGATGCGATTTTTTAAAAATAAGTTTTTTATTGTATGCGCTTTTTAATATTTTCTACTCTAGGATAAGAAAAAATAAACAGACGCACATAAAGTTTAAATGTTAGATTTTGAAAAAAATGTTTTTCTTAATTTTCGAATTTTAATAAAATTTTTCTAAATTTTTTAAAGTAAACAAAAACCCTGAGGATTCCGGACTTTTCAAACATGCTATAAAAAAGTAACTCTCGAAACATGATATTATATAATTTATCTTTCTCTCACTGAGATTTTTCTTTCCAAAAATGTCTTTAATTTTCTCATAAATGCAACGATGTGAAAGATTTAGAAAACCTTGTTCATTGATTTTTTTTATTCGATCACTAAGATATTTAACAGCAAAACAACGACAAAATGGTGGCAGCCAATAGATTATTTTTTTCCATCAAGAGAAGTTTTATCGGATATTTACAGACGAACGTTCGCAGCGTTGGATTTGTATTTCGCGAATATTGCAAGTTATGATCGTAGTGTGCATCCGTAGAGATTATTTGATATAACTTCCGCTTATATTCTCTCTCTCTCTCTCTCTTCAAATTTATTCGAAAATGCATATTCTTACTATCGACTCGTCCTGTGTGTGTGTGTGTCGTAATAATGCGCTCTATATATTGTTCATAACGGAATTCCAGAGTTGATTTCTCTTCCCTCGAGCGCAACAGCATCTGATTTCCTTTGTGAGATTTGATAACAAAGGATTAACGTATCTCTAATTATTGTAGACGTTCATTGACTTTACTTAAAATTATCAAAGCATTAATTATTCAAATGTAACATGTTAAAGATTTATTAAAGCGCATGTTTTACGCAGAAAATATTTAAAAATTACGCAGAAAATATTTAAAAATTATGCAAAAAATATTAAAATAATTTAAAGTATTATCTAAACAAAGGAACTTTAAAATTGCATTAATCTCTCACTAGGGAAGAATCAATTCCAAATTCGTGTTCAACGATATGTCTTTACAATTAATTACCGTCCTGTGCAACGACGCAAAATATTGTAATTGGAAATGGGATTCACAATGCGATCCTCCCCTCTCTGACTCAATCCCCTTTGAGATACAATTACGATCAGTTGTCAAGCGCTATACGATATCCTTTTATGTCAATTAATTTAATCCAATCCAATTATCGAAACGTCTAATGTGTTAAATGCATCGACATTGTATTAAAAATGAATCGAGATTTGATAAGTTGAGAGAGTTGATAAGTCATTACATTGGTCGCATGTGTAGAATGTACGTCGAAAAAAATGCGAATACGAGATTACACTAGGGTGTATACTCAAATTTTGTAAATAAATTGTCTGAAGATTCCATGATTTCACAAGTATTTTTGTTCAAAGTTCCAGGTAGAATTAAAGTATTTTTATAGATGCAATTTTAAAATAAGTTTATGCATGGTTAATATGAATAAAATATATTGATAAATAAAATAAATATAATATATTGATATGTTTTAAACTTAAAAAATTTCATATATATTTTATAAATATATTTTAAAATAACTTTTTATTTTTTATTTGTATTAAATAAAATATAAACTCTAAAATACTAACCTAAGCCAGCTAAATAATCATAAAATTAGTATTATCTAAATATTAGAAATTATTAAAAAATGTTGTATGCGTAAAATAAATTGTGTTATTTAAGTATAAAAGAATGTGTACGCATTGTTATTTAAATATAAGAAATTTTTTTAATAAAAAATAATATACAAGATACAAAAAATGTTGATAAAGAAATAAACTCAATAAAATTATATAAGATTTTAAAATTTAAATATTTTGATTTCTCTTAAGAAATTCTCTTCTTAACCTATTAAAAACATAGTCTTTAGAATCTCAAAATTGAAACTGTTAAAGTTAAGATAAATGTTTATATAAAAATAAAATTACCAAAACTATCAATTTTTTTAAAAGATTCGCTGAATCTCAATAAACTTCCACGAGAATTCTCGAATTTTTCAAGAACAAAAATCCGTGAACAAGAATACCAGATTCTTCCTGGGGGTATACACCCTGAGTAACTGTAAATTCCGGTTCGCCGACAAAAACTCGGTAACGAAGGGGTTGGCGCCAGGCAGCAGCCGGGGAACAACCTGTTGGTCGAGTCCTTCCGTTCGAGTTGTCGATCGATTTATCGATTTAGCGCCGGGGCAAATGACTGATACGCGGAATAATTATCGGCTGACGCAATTAATGGGACGTCGCGGACGCGCTTCTCGCCGGGTGATCTCGGTGAAAGATTCCGAGTTGACGAAATTATACCCGTTGCTCGGCGTGTCCGTCCAGCCGGAGCCATCCGAGCAGAATTAGCAGAATTTAATTGGCCGACGAGAGCAACATCCGAGCGAACGGATCGACTACCAATTTGTTTCTCTCGTGAGAGCGAGCGAGAATCGCGCCGCCGATTCGTAAGACACGAGACAGAGAAAGAGAGATGCGTATGTATGCGTGTGCATATGTGTCACAATATAGGATAGGAAATTCATGATCGATTATATACCCGTGTAATAACACGCCCGTATTAGTGAAGCAATTATTGGCGGTTTTATCGCCGCGACGCGATTATGCGTGTCCCCGTTATTTATAAGACGAACAGGTCTGTCCCTCTTCTCTTCTCTTCTCCTTGTCTTTCTCTCTCTTTTTCGATCGCGGAATATTTTAATTGACGAATTCCTCGGCGATATATCGGGATTAGAGTCTCGAGTATTAATAGACTTTGCACTTTACGTGCTCCGTTTTACGGAAACACTTGAATATTGTAATTGAGATGTAATTGCAGCTTCGAGTATGTAAATAAGTTGTATTATCCTGTTAACCTTATTTTTTTTTACCAACTTGGTTAATAATATTAATATCGAGCGGCAATTTATGATGCGGTCTTTGCAAGAAATAATTTTTTTAAACTATTTTACGTGCAATACAAACATAAACATATCTAGAATAATCGTTTACGATAAATATGTTGTAACGGTATATTGATAAGTCATCGAATCCATGAGCTCGAAATGATCTGGTCTAATTCAATTACGCAGCCATCCGTTATGGAGGGAAACGATTCTATAACAATCGATAGATTTCAAGTGCAGATTATCGATAACAATAATTTAAATGTAATTCCGTTTAAACAAAATGATTGAAGCACGTTTTACTTTTTTTAAAATATTTTATTTTTTTAAAAAACAAATTTATCAATTAAAATGATAGCTTTAAGAAATGTCAGAGAGACTCTTTTAAAGTTTTCGAACTTTTAAAGTTTTCGAACTCCCTTGATTATTTCAAATATTATGTTATAACAAGAAAAATAATTAGAAAAGTAACGAAACATATATAAGGAAAGATACATCTTCAAAAGTATCTTCATTTATCATTAATTTAATGTAATGAGACTTGAACAAAAACTAAGACAACTATAAACTACAAGAAAAAAAAATAAATAGAATATGTCAAGAATTTGTACACAAGAGAAAATATTCAAATATTTTCAAAAATTTTAAAAAATGAAAAATAATTACACTTTTCTTATATAAAAAAATATATTTTTCTATTTTTATTCAAATATTCCATTTTTTTGTCAAGTTTGCGAGTCTATCAGATGACATTCCTTGCATTTCGTATAATTTTTCTAGACAAAAGTCGGAAGATCATTATATCATTAATTTAATGTGTAATAAGACTTGAACAAAAACTAAGAGAGCTATAAATTACAAGAAAAAAAATTAATAGAATTTGTAAAAATTACAAGAGAAAATAATATTCAAATATTTTCGAATTAAAAACTGAGAAATAATTACACTTTTCTTATATAAAAAAATATATTTTTCTTTTTTATTCAAATATTCCATTTTTTGCCCAAGTTTGAGAGTCTATCGAATGACGTTCCTTTCGTATAATTTTGAGACAAAAGTCGAAAGATGAATGTATCAGCGATTGTCGATCCACCGAGCGAGTTCCTCTGGAATCGTCGCGCAACCATCGGATATCGGAGAAAGAAAAACACCGGAGGAGGAAAATCGAGAGCAAAGGGAGAATAATTAGTTTATCGTGGAAAGAGAGAGTCATCGTGATCGCGGGCAATAATTTACTCTCTCGCGTCTCCGTTAAGTGAATATTCTTCATTCGGCTCGGCTCGCCGAAGGTCGTTAGGCGCAGCGATATAAAACCGATAGAATGCGGCGCCATCGCGGCCGTACCTCGCAAAATACATTATCGAACGAGTGGGGGAGAAGAGGGCGAGCGGATTGTTCCCTTTCTCGATGTGTCTCTCCGCGGTAACAGTATTTGCGGAACACTTAAATGGAATCCCGGGTTGGAACCTCACTGGGTGGGTGCCCGATGTACACAAGCAATACTTGTGATGCGCGACATACACTCACGTACGCACACACACCCTCGATCGTAAAGTACGCGCCATTATTATGTTCGCGATAGCGCACGTATAGACATTATACTTTACGCGAAAGAAAGAGAGAGAGAGGGATGGACAAAAGAGCTCGTATCTCGATGAAAGGGGAAGAAGAGATATGTCTTAGTTACCCTTCAACAGAAGCGTTTGTTGCCCGCGACAAGGACGGCATAAATTTGCTTTAAAGGGGATGATCTTTACGAATTGTATCGAAAATGGCACACTTGGGGGCAGAAAAATATGCCACAGAAATTGCGCGTAGATTATAAGCGAAATGATTTCCTCTCGCAAGATCGAGGGTTGTAAAACGAATTTACGCAGACGGAATATCGATCGAGTGATGCGCGATTATCTCTTGGATTGGATTTAACGCGCTAATTAAATCATAACTTCTCTCTCTCTCTATCAAGTTATATACCCTGCTGATACATCTGGAGATTTCCCAGCGGCTTTCTTCTTGAATCGCACACTGCTGTAATAATCTTGAACGTCGAAGGATGAGAGGACGTGCACCTGCACTTGTCTGGATTTGGAAAAAAAGGCAAAAAAAAAAGAAAATCCGCGAAAGCGCTATTTTACTCCAATATTAACTTATTAGCCGACGCATTCGTTCGGGGATAAACAAAATGATTATGCCACGAAGTCGCTCGTTATTAAGCATAGCGTGCACCCCGCGGTAATTACTCGGTGGTGGGGGGGGCGAGGTAGGAGGGAGGGGCTGCATAAAACCGGGCGCATTATAATGGCTTCGTGGCAATGCATTACCGACGTATCGCTCTCTCGTAGCCTGACAGTTTATTACTCCGGGCAATAATCTTCCCGTTTCCGCTCGCCTCTCGGGGCGCCCTCCCCCTCGTTAAATATTTCTTTTGTCATATTCGCAGCCATGAGAAGCCACTCCTATGCGCGCACGATCCCGTACATATCGCGCCAGGTCGTCTACTGTATGAAAGACTGTTCCAATGAAATTGGAACGTTCGAAAAGAAACTCGAATTCCTATTGATGCATATCGGAAAATATCTACGGAAATCCGCCCTAGAAATCCCTCTCGAGATGAAAATCCCCCTCGGCATTCATCGAAAATTCCTTCTCCCGGAGTTTGCAATATTTTCAAAGCATATTCGATCAACATATTTCTTTTTTGTTAAATTAGCATTTTTAATCGATAAATTCGGTAACGCATTTCAATAAACTTAAAAGCAGCTACTTGAAATATAAAGAAATACAATTTTAAATATCGATACAAAGAGTAAAACATTTCAAAACATATCTAGAAAATAACAGAATACATGACCCGGTATTTTAAATATATTTAAATATTGTTAAATTTTTTGTTGTTTCTTGAAGCGATATGCGTATGAAATTTGCATGGAATTTGTGTGGAATTTCTTCCTCAATTTTTTTCAGTGACATTATATTACATATTATTTATTTATTATATTTATTATTTTTATTATATTATATTTATTATATTTATTTATTATATTTATTATATTATATTTATTATATTTATTTATTATATATTATTACTCTATATTATTTATTATTAATTATATATTAATTATATATTATTTGTTTATTATTATTTTTCAGTGACATTTATTTTATTATGTATATTATTCATTTATTATTTATATACATTAGGCATTAAAATATATATATTAAATAAGACGGTGCAATTGCAAATACGTATTGTTTCGGCTTTATCGGACCTCATTCAATCTGATCTGAGACACACACAAGTGACCTTTTAAATTTTGCATATCGCGATTCTCTCGCTTCATCGAGCCAGAACTCTTAGGACGCAGTTCGTGTCTTATCCTGCCAAATTTATTCGGCTTATAACACGATCGCTGTGCTATACACATTCAAAGGCGGTTGATATTTACGATCCAATCATTCACTACCGTAGCGGAAGGCAGTGTTATTACAATGTCCGCATTGTGAGAGCGTATTAATGCGCTCTCTCGGTAATATATTATTTCTTATCTCTCTCACGAAGAGAGCAGCACTGCCTCCGATGTGAATTCAAATGCTAATGCCAAGAAAAATGAAGAAGAAAAGATAAGTATAATCATGCACTTCAAAATTCATAAACTTTTAAAAAAATTCCTTGCAAATATCCTTAATAAATTTTTATGAACCGAGAGAATTTTCACAACATATTTCTTCAAAATGCGAGAATCAAGGTAAAAGCGAGTGTCTGGGTCGACGTCCTCGATTGAAAAGATGAGAGTATTATCTGATTTTCATCTAGCGCCCTGATTTTGCCAGAGTTGATCAAGATCGTTGATAAGAGATAAGATCGTTCCAATATAAGAGTCATAATATTCTCTTTAAGCTACCGGAAGTGGAACATCTCGCGTTTTATGAAATATGTATCTCTAGTAACAAATGCATATATGCAATTAATAACTATTTTTGATAAATATTAACATTTATTAAAATTAAATATCAGATTCTTTAAATATAAAAAATTAAATATTTATTAACAAATATTTATATTAAAAGAATTTAAATGTGTACGATTCTTTAATAAAGGTTAGCATAATACGTCAGGAAAAAGTCTCACATTTTACTTTCTTTTGCAAGATGCTATTTTACCCTTTCAAAAAAGCGTTTTACAAAAATATCCACGAAAATAAACATTTGTAAATTAGGTAACGATTAATATTTTAAAAAGGGGAAATCATACATACACACACACATGTACGCACAAAACGCTGAGATTAAAATACGATATAATTCGAATCGAGGTAAAAAACGGCTTGTCAATAAACACGACGGTTAATTAGCAAAAAGTGACGGCTGGATTAATTCACAGTACGAACGCTATTTATATCCTTGCGGCATGTTGAGAAAATTAATTTCGCCGTGCGCACTGACATTCTCGGAAGACGAAACGGGTATCTCGCACCTAGCTAGCGGCTAATTATAAAACGCGTATCTTGGCAATAGATGTTAAAAAAATAAAAAAATAACAATAAAAAACCACGTATCAACGTCGCTGCTCGTGACAACGTATTATTCGAATACCATTCGTCCCGTGACGCGCGGAGAGTGCCATGATTATCATTTAAATTGCAATAAAGTGGCAACGCACAACCCGCACTGATGCGTTAGGTCGACCGCAGACTGCAATTATTTGCCCATTTCTGTTCCGCCTTAAATATATCTTGCGTTTTTGCGAAAAATCGATCGCTCGCAACGCCGTAAATCAAAGACACACACAAGCACGTACACACATACACGTATGATCCCATACGATGAAGAAAACTATTCGCGCAATATAAACATCAGCTTCCATCTCCTATCCTGTTTATCCTCAAAATACATCCGAAAAAAATGCCTATTTGATTTATTTCTTATTTATTTTACTCGGTGAAATATTTAAATATTTTAAAAAAGATTTTAATTAACATATGCATGCATTATTTTATTTCGCATTATTAATCGAATAGGAGGAATATCATCTATGCGCATAAATATATAATTTTTGCATTCCATCTCAAAAATGTATTCTATTTTTTTTTTTTCACCTCTGATTTTTACCTTCGTATTCGCGGAACCGTAATCCATCCATTTCACATGACATCCACACATGTTTCGATTTGTTCGAATTAATTTTTCTATGCGAGGCAGACAATAATGATTTATTTATTTTCTTTTTGCTAACAGGAACAATTATTCATCTTTTTGTCACGCTTAATTGCATGTAATGAAAATTATGAAAATGTATGAAAATAAATTTTACGAATGAAATTCACTTCCGCGAATAATAATTTCCCTGTAATCTTAACAACGCGATATTAGACTGAATGTCGATATTTGCAATAGATCTAGAGGAATCTGAAAAATTTGTCGATAGTATGCCACCGATAAAGCATGAAAACAACATATTTCCGTTGCATCGGATGAATCTACAATCCTGGAAGAACTCTCTCTTCGAATATTCGATTGGATTCCTCTTTTCTTCCGACATCAGCTTCATCCTTCGAAGCCTTTCAGGACGGGGTTATTATAGAAATGCCTCCGTCAGAGAGTACACTCTCCGTCTCCCCTTCTCCCTCTCCCTTTTTTAGCTTTTCTGTCATATTTCTTTGCCCGATGCGTTTCCATATTTAATTTTTTATGTCCGCAGCATCTTGAGGGCTCTTATCGCAACATCTTGTTGGAAAGTAAAATATATAAGTTATATATTTACTTGCTTTTTTCCTTAGTTTTTACCTTTCTTTTCCGCTCGACATTTCCTTATTCTTTCAACATGACTTTTTTATTTAATGCAATTTTATTCCATATAACTGGATTTATCCACGGTTCACCGCCTAAGTTTCGATCTAGAAGTATGGAATTATATAATGCTATCGAAATTTCAAGATACGTTAAGAAAAGAAAGAGAGAAAAAGAAAAAGAGAGAAAGAGAGAGAGACGTATCATAAAATATTATTTCCAACATGCAATAGCTTGTTACGAGTTTGCTTGTATCGAATTTATTGGTGGAGTGGCTTTTGAATGAAATATTAATGAATGCCGATGATAAACTTCTTACATGTCTTTGTATACCACATATATTAAATTAATTGTATAACTTCTCGAAAGCAAGCTAATTTGCAAGACATGAAGTTTCCGATAAATTTAAATTCTTTCGCAAACGGAAGCGTTTCATTCGTACAATTTATTTTCATATATTTTCATGATTTTTTATTACGTACGATTAAGTATAATAATTATTCGTATCAGAAAAAAAATAAAATTTCTGATTCTTCTTTCTTTTTTTTTTTCGAACTGCATAATCTCTTTTTTCTTCGTAGCTACATAATTTGTTTTATTCAGTCCGTGCATCTCGCTTTATCCGCTCGTATTTTTGTCTATATAATTCCACAGTCCATCGCGTAATAACGCGCGGGCGATCGTGTCAGTTGCACGACAGATTGTCCCGTAATCTACATAATAGCGAACAATGTTACCGAGTAGGTGGACATACGTCCAGGAATTAACGTGACCGTCGGTCTGAAATTTATAGCCGCCATTTTGCCGGCTGCTAATGCCCGGGATAAGTATACGCGCGCTCATCGTAAACTATCAAAAAGTCGCGAGGAAACGTCGCAATGCGCTTTTCGTTTTTACCTCACTCGACTTCAGATTTGACGGGAAAGACATTTTATGGCGACTCCAATTATTATCTCGAAAAACCGAGACTCGTTCATATGTAAAATATAAAAAATAAAAAGAGGAAGGAATAAATAAAAAGCCGGCCAAACTAGATTTAAAGAAGGAATTTGATGCGCCTTTTGTAAGTAAAAAATATGGCAAATGAAGCTTTTTTAAGTATCTTACATTTTGAAAATTCAATTCCTAACGTCTACAAAAATAAAGTATCAAATCATCTTTCAATCTGAATAGATCGATAAGATTTTTTCCATTTCATGAAAAGAAAAATATAATGTTATTTAAACTTTTGCCTTCGCAATTAATTGTAAAATTATTTATTAAATATATAATATAATAATTATTTATTATATATATAATATAATAATATAATAATTATTTATTAAATTTATATATATAATATAATAATTATATATTAAATATATAATAAAATATAATAATTATAAAATTATTTATTAATTATAAAATTCTCTTCAACACAGCGCACAAATGATAAGGAATGAGCCCTCGCCTATCAGGTGGATTCTCAGATTCAGATAAATTCCACGTATGCGCGGAGCAGAGGGTGGAGGATTGCCGTCGATAAATTCGCCGGTCATCAGGGTCCGGCCTGCTTCACATTAAGCTCGACAGGTCACGATCGACCGCCTCCTTTCGGCCTCGTCGCACCAGAGTTTCGTGCCAAGCACGTCGAGGGCTCGTCTAGCTAGACAATTTGTTACTTCCTTATCAGTCGACCGACTGCTCCCGCTTCTTTCCACCGCGGTCGTTCGCTCCTTCTATGATGAAAGAGAGAGAAAGAGAGAGAGCGGGGGAGGGGGAGATTTATTACGCGCACACGGGAATCATACGAACAACGAAATCGAATTACAAGCCATCCGCAATATTTGATATAACGTTTGGAAAGTGAATACGGCTCTGAGTGCGAAATATGAGAAGAGAGAGGGGAGGGATAATTAAATAATTAAAAAAAAGACACACGAGGTGTTTCCTTTCGAAGTGTAAAAAATGTATAAATTAGTATCCAATTAACATTTCGGAAAATTATTATAGCGTAATAAAGTTTCAATATGTCCCTTTATAAACAAACTTTTAAAAAATTATAAAATGCCCGAAAAGATATTTATATTATATTCAAGTTGTGTAAAATTTAATTTTTGCATAATTTAAAGAATTATAAAAATCTCATATTAAATAATTACTCTTAAATACATCATATACATATAAACATATATATACATATATATATATATATGATGTACATAAATATATGATTATTAAAAATAAATATTATTTTATGAGCAATTAATTTAACAAATAATGAATTAACAAAATTTTAAATCACTAACCTTGCTCCGATGCCCGGTGCTTTTTCGAGGACCTCCTTCTCCTTTTTTTATTCATTTTTTTGATTGCTCTTCTTCTTAACATTCGCAAAAACACTTTCGATACAACGATACTGAATAAATTATACGCGTAACTAATAACTAGAATCTCACTTAACTTCACACTTAACCTCACTCACGACGTAATATATTAATTTAAATTGCGAAAATTATATAATATTATTAAATTATTATTAAGAAAACACACGATTACGCGAAGCTATGATCAGTTCAACACTGAAAAAATCGCGCGATCGAATTCATATATCATTTCTAACATTATTATTAATGAATAAGCGCACATCATCGTAATAATGTTCGAATCAGCTGTTTGATGCCCGACGTTTCGTCAACGACTTTAAAATTAACAGCGGCATAATCACATTATTAACTAATCTCGCAAATTGATAATTGCAAATACACGTAATACGCGGAATAATCGCGTTTTGAGATAAAATACGCAGGAGCCCCTCGCGTTGCTGCCGATTCACCCGAGTCTCGCGGAACGAATGACCCAATGCCACGAGTCATGACAACAATGACGTGTACGTAAACAATAACACACTACTAGCAAAGACGTCACGAGTCACGAATGCCGTCTGTTGATATCGTGAAATATCTAACTCGCTACAAAATAAATTTATGCAAATTAACAGAAGCGTTATCGGAGAAATATATTATATGTTTGAGAGAGAAGACTATCTCTTTAGATTTCTACTTTGCAACGCGATTCTTGCAAATTCGCAATTTAATAAATTGTCTCTCATATATTGTCTCTCTATTATTGCTCAATTCTAAATTTACGAATTATATTTTAATTTCACAGAGAAAAATATGTTCGAACGTATCTAAAGATAATTTATGTATCATTGCGCGTATCAGAAATTATTATTAATGACCGCATAAAATTTTCCTGTTACTTATGTCAAATGATTTATTTATTCTCTGATTTATTCTCTGATTTATTTATTCTCTGATTTGATTATTGATTATTAATTTTTTCTTTCTTCCTTTATTACGCACGATAATCTATGAAGCAAATCAATCTAGACCTAATCTATAATTGTAGTATTAAATAAAATATTCAATAAAACATCATATAATTAATATAATTAATTATAATATAATATAAAAAAGTTAATAACAAAATTAATATGATAAAAAAATTAATGTAATTATAGTAATATTGGAAAATAAGAAAATATTACAATTATATATAATTATATAAAATTACAATTATTTATGTGTAAAATATCTGACAATTTACTTCCAAGTTTCTACTTCTTTTTTTAGCAATAAATATTCTTCTTCCTTTATTCATCAATTATTTTTTATTCCATCTAATCACACTAATCATGAGTGATTTCATAAGCATCGATTAATTTAAATGCTTCTCTTTTGAATATTTTCCTCATCATAATCATAAATATAATCTACAATGTGTACAGAGTATGTGCAACGTTTCGTAAGAGTTTCCAATATTTCAGAGCATGAAATATAAATCTAATCCTATTCTATTCCATTTCCTTTCTTTCTATATCGGAAGTCCCCTTCTTCGCGAAACATCGGATTTAACGTAAGAATTGTTTTCCGGAGCACTGAGATTGCGTTCATTTAAGCGTGCTGTGACTTACGTAATCAGTTACTACGAATGCACCACGAGAGGCAGGAATTACAACTGATAAATGCTTTCGCGAGATCGCTCTCATAAATTTATTGCCGATCAGTCATTTGTCGTTGCCGATAAAAGCGTTTAATGGCACGTAATTAAATAAGAATACGATCGTCAAAAAATATGTTGTAAAATCCTAACAGCTGTATAAGCTAGTCGACTAGTTATCGTTCTTTTTTTTTCATAGATAAATTGAATACGATTCTGTTAAATTTGCATAAACATTATACATAAATGATAATTTTAACAATGGATAATTTTAAAATATTTTTTATCATTGCATATTGTAAGTAGATGTAAATAAAGTATTGTACTTGAAATGGAAAATAAGGACGTTTATATAAATTTTATTTTTTCTACCAAATATATATATAACCAAATATATTGTGTTATATATATTCTATTAAATATATAAATATAAATAATTGTAAAATAATTATTTATGTATGTTTATTAAAACCCTTTTTGAAGTATTTAATTGATTTTACGCAACAGAGATAAATATTTCAAATGCGTGCATTTCTCGTTAAAAACTTCAATAACAACATTGAATTTAATTTCGCACAATAAAATATATAATGCTATATATTTGTACGAATTTATATTCATCTTTCTCTTACATCTCTTTAGATCCATTCTTCATATTTTATTAAATCATGTCAGTTGTTTTCATAAATCAGCAATAAAAATAAACGGTCGTTTTTAAAATTGCTACATTGTTTCAAAATATTTTCCTTCCACTACATAACATGTGAAATAATATTTGAAACTCAAGGAAAAGAGGATGTCGAAATAGTCAACGAAAAATTTGGAAAACTTTAAATATTATTTTAAATGATATCTGTAATAATCTTTTTTATTAATTATTAATATTTAATAAATAATGTCAGTTATTGTATTTCAAAGTAAGTATCTCTAATATAAATTTATATCTACTATTTTTACGAAAAGAAGTTTCGAAATATTATGTTATTATGTAAACAGAACTCTCCCTCTCTCTCTCAAAATTATTTAAATAATTATTTTACACTCTGCATTTATTAGGAAAACTTCACACATACAAATATTATACATATTATAATATTTTTGAAATTTTTAATAAATTATATAATAAATAAATTAAATAAATTATACTATAAAAGTTCATAATTAACTTCACTTTTTACATTTTTATTTTTAATATAATTTTGAAACGGAAAGTTAATTTCTTACGATAATATCCTTTGGATATCTCGGATATGTCACCGTGTCTTACAACCGCAAAAAATGATATTAGACATGTAAAGGATACAAGAGTATGCTCCTTTCCGCTCTTTCCTATTGAGGTAGATTCGAAAATATTGGCTGTCATATTCTATTTCAACACATATACGCGCACGTTCCATTTTGGAAGTCTGCAGACGTACATACAATATGCATATGATTTAGCCGCCGGAGCGTCGACGGATTCAAGTACGCCGGATGGCAACTTCCAAATGTGGAGCACGAACTTAATTAGGGGAATTGTCAAGAAACGAGATTGGAGGGCCGCCGGCGCTGGCGGCGTAATTAATTAGCGTACGCGACACAATCCTCTAATGAGATTTTGCCTGTCGATTGTTCCATCATCGACGTGTACCCGCCCAACGGCCGTTGATAACGCAGCATCTCGCACTTTACAAGAAAATCAAACGGTAATCGATGCATGCAACAGAGCTGATTGATATGCCGCGAGTTTGCCGCGTATTTAAACTCTATTATCAAGAGGGTCGCCACAGAATATAAATGTATCCATTAATCCTTAATTTCCGTAATAAACGTGATACATGGATACACGTTAAAACTATCGTTTTACTTCTCTTCCAGAGATAGATTTTTAAGTACTTAGTTTTAAATATATTTAAAAAAAAGAAACCTAAGAAAATAAGAGAAAAAGAACTTTAATATGAAAATCCATATCTAATAAAAAGGGAAATCTTGAGTTAAATTGATTAGACACACACAGAAAAAAAATAAGTGTCAAATCAAAACTTATATACTTAAACTAACGCGTTCATTGTTTCGTATATACGCAACAATTTATAATCTTCTTAGAAGAATTTAATAATTTTAAATTTCAACAATATTATAGTCTTATTTTAATATTGTAATTATCACCTCAAGAATATATAATTATTTAATTCTACTTTAAAAAAATTATAATCTTTGATTTAAAAATATTATTTTCTATCCAACATTGTTTCTTTTCCATTCGAGAAAATTAAATCTTAAATCATAAGAATATATTTTTCTTGATTGAACTATGTAAAATGGTTTCATTCAAGTAAGCAATTATTCAAGCAATTATATTTTTCTTTAATTAACGCAATATAATCTCATTTCAAGATTTCCATGTTAAAACTAAATATATTTTCAAAACAAGAATGTCCTTTTTTTCTTACATATATGTATCAGAATTTATGACAAAAAAACGAATTTCTAGAAAAAATGAATTTCTACATCTATGTCGAGTAATTCAGTGTTTCCTATAATTTACATATGCATTTGAGATGGATTATACTTACTTACATATGCTTTCGTCATAAAAATCGATATACCTCGCGCGAGGTTACTGCCCTGCACAATAATAACTTACCAAGGATTAATGCACTGTCTTAACTTAATTACAGACTGTTATAAAATTCCAGGTTAACAAACATTTTTTTATTTTAACAATAGGCATTTCACATGCATAAATATGTATGTAAAAAAAATTTGTATTTCTCTAAAATACATATCTTTTCGCGTTTTTAAATTTAAAAAATATCTTATGATTCACTCTATTATATTATATAATATAATATTTAAATATATTTTATTATAATATTTAAATATTTTTTTAATTTAAAAATTTATTATTATTATTATTATTATATTTAAATATTTTTTTAATTTAAAAATTCAGAAAAATGGGTATTACTAGATCAACAAAATCATATTTACATGTATAAAATCTCTATTGTTAAGATACAAAATGTCTGCTGATATACGATAAATTAATTCCTTTCACGTTTCATTTTATGTAAATATTCCATAAACAGATTGCTGATAAATACATTACGGTTATAAATAAGTTATATACATGTATAGGTCTGTAAATGTGATTTTACAATACAAATGCGAATCTAGTTAAGCCACGCTTATCTGCGAAACATAATCGAATAAAACGGGGCGCATTAAATTATGTAAGCGACATGACGCACGTGAGAGCTCGAAAGCCCGAAAGCTGAGCGAAGAGAAACGTCATTAAATTTGCAAACGCCGCCCGACACCGTAGAAAGAGCGCGAATATAACGGGGGGAAAATACACGTCCGAATAAAATACATGGGTCTTTCGCGATCGGATGTCGTGAAAGATTCTCTTGGAGGAGAAACTTGACATCGTCATCCGACGACTGGATTCAATTTCACTGTTATTTCCATTTACGATCGTCCGTATATGGGATCGTTCAAGGACGCATCTGGCGGAAATCGCACCAAGGCCGGAAATAGCCTCTGGGATTCGATAGATGAAAGAGATGGTAGCCTGTTGGAGGGACGATGAATTTCGCGCGTGGGCGGACGCAAAATTCGGCACCGTGAATGTCACTCGATTAAGGCACAAAGGACGAGAGAGAGTTTCTACCACGCTGGATCGAGTTTTGAAAGCGCGGGCGACCGAACGATAAAATATTTTTCGAAACTGCCTCGACGAAGAGAGAAAGAGAAAAAGAGAGAGAGAGGTTTCGCGCTCGACGAAACTAATTTCGCGCCCTTCGCGAGGCGGACAATCGGCGAGGAAGCGGCTCGTCGTCTATCGATTGTCACATACACTTCACAATGTCGGACAATCAATACGCACCGATTGATACTTCACGATGCGACGCGCATATTGATTGCGGGCATTTTCTGTAACGATTCAACTTTTATAACGTTCCGTACATGGTGCAGTCTCGACCAACAAAGGTTGTCAATAGAGGCCGATCTGCGCATATTATTTTCAACTCGGCACTGAATAAATTCAGATGTCCTATTTATCTAGATATTTATAAGCTTTGGGATTTTCGTATCAAAATGCACGATCTTATCGTCGCTTGTTATCGCGAGGATTTATCAATTAAGATCAAAATTTTTGTATTATTATGTCCGATACACTATTTACTTTATCAGATAATGATGAAGATAAATTAATGCAACTTATACATGTGAAACAAATTTGGTTACAAATAAATAAATTTAATATAAAACTAAAATTTATATAAAATTTATATAAAACTAAAATAATTAATCATAAAATTTATATAGATACTATATGAAGTTATAATTAAATGTAGCATTATTATTAATAGTATATATTCTCTAATTACATGTAATTATACAATCCAGTCCCAGTGTAATAAATAACGATATAACATGCGATATAAAAATAATAATATAAATCATAGTTTGACAAATTATATTAATAATAATGAAAAAATCTATATCATAAATCTAAAATATCGAAGAAGCATTGATGATTATCTAACTGAGCGATTGGTCGCGATAAGATAATTCAAGTTTACGGGCGAAAAGAAAACACACCCTTTACAACAAACCCGAGAGATCGGCCTGGTTCTTTACAACTTGAAGAGAAACTTTCTTGGCAAAAATACAGCGATATGCACATCCATCAAAATTCTAACTTTCCTCGTTTGATGAATCGCCTAATCGATATTGATTAAACATCGGCCTGTGCTTCTACAGCAAACGATAAGACGACGTTGTCATAATTCAGAAATTATATGGCTACGCGAATGCAAAATATTTGCCAAATCAAAAAAAAAAAAGAAACAACATCGCCGGGATACTTAACTTATGATTTATGGCAGGTAGTTCAATGTGCTTAATTACTTACGCGGGTTGCTCTCTCGAGTAAGATTACGTAGGATTAGCATGATAATCAATTTCTCGTGAAGGATAAGTTCATGAATAATTAAATGTACGTGCCACGCGATATAATTTCTAACATTTCCGCGCGATACATATTATTTCGAGCAAGTAATTCTTTTTCCACGCGAAAAAAAGATACAAAAAATACCACAATTCGAAGAAGACAGACTGTCATACTTTTCCTACTTTCATATCCGCGTGTTAACGATTTTTTTTTTCTAAAAAAAAAAAGCATCTACAGAAGCCCGAGTACGTGACGAGAAGAAGGAGTTTAATAAAAACCGCCAGTGAGGAGAGACGCGTGTATCGGGCACAGGACTCGGGACACGTCCCTCGAAGATGACGGTGAGCGAATTTCCGGCCGAGCGGTCGGGCAGACCGCAAAATGTCGATTGGCCGCGTCGTGCGCGCCCATAGAGTCCCATCAGAATTTCATTATGCGTATAAACCCTACGGTCAATTTCAAGCCATGCCTCTGGTACACCTCAAATGGCAACGCGAACGTATTACGGATCCAAGCGTCACATTCGAGGTAACGAACCGATGCGTATCGGAGCGTTATTAATATTAATTCCGAGACGCGATGGCCAATTTTCATTTTATCTCTCGAAAGCGATAACGTATTATAACATGGCAATATAACTGCAATATAACATGGTAATATAACTGCAATATATATGTAATAATTTCAGAATTATAGTTTTAAGAGACAGAATTAAATTTAAATGTAATTTATAACAACTGATATTAAAAAAAAAATAATAAATGGCACAATTTTATCAAAGAAAAAGAGAGAGAGAAATTTCCTCATTACAATACTATTCAAGTGATAATAGGCCACCCGGTATAATATTGAAAACATAAAAATGCTACACAAATTCGCTACATCATCGTAAAAATAATGATCGTAGCACAATACGCAATGTATATGACGTCAATTAAATCTCCAATGCGCTATTAAATCTTCACATTATCCGCAGATTGTACATACAATCGGCTTTTACGTTGTTACGTTTTATAAAGTATAATCTGCGCGCGCGCGATACGCGTGGTAAAATAAAATAGAAATCGTGATAAATCAATATTTATAAAGCGCGATTTGCAAACGCGTCAAAGAGTCAAAGTATCCCCGGTAACATATCCGATATACGGTATAAAATCAATGGCTCATCATTTGACGTTTTCTGCAAATATCAAATGACACGTGAACGCATTAACACGTACAATTACAAATAGACAAAACACATCGCGTTTTACTATTCAAACGTTTTACCGTTTAAACGTTTATGCGTTCAACGCAATACCGCGTAACCAATTTCTTTTTATTTTACATTGTAAAATTAATACGACATGCGAGTCGTGGAATAACAGAGAGGACGGAAAGCAAATTGTACGCAGCTTTTTATCGCATATTTTATAACTTATTTATTTAGTTTCCAGTATTTTTCGCATATTTCAACTGAATATTTAGGTCGGTTATTGTTTCGAATTTCGAGAATGTTGAATTTCAAGAAAAATTCCACATGTATATATTAATATTAAAATTAAAGCACATGTATGTTTGAAAGAGCAACATATTTAAAAAAAATATGCGTAAATAATTCATCAGTTGTTTTTGGATGTAAAATTTATTTTACGCAGAGTTTTTAATTATTTTCTCTGTCATCTCTTCAGAATCTTTTCCCGCGACGAAAGATTAATTTTCACGGGGATTTTCTTCGAAAAAAATCCGCGCAATTTTTCGGAAGTTTTCATATCGAATGATGCAAGTGAAAAATTACTAATGACTGGAGGAAGCTTCCGCTCAGCTGGAGGGCTGCTATTTATGTAATCAGGGATGCACCGACTATTACCAGAAACAAAACCAATGTAAGAGCCGCTTCCCTCTCCTTATTGCTCTTAATCCGACGGAAGAGCACGACTGTCGTAATTAATCATTAAAAAAGTTTCTCAAACGCTGATCGAGGTGAAAACTAGTCTCCGCTTTTTGAAGGAAAAGCGCCGGAAGCGAATATTTGCGTTAATTAAGCTGATTAAATGCGCATGTCCTAAAGCTAAAGAATTTATGGAATGAGAGAAACATCATTGCTTTTATCGAAGTGTGAAGGAAAATAGGAAACTTTTTAAAATGATGCACAGAAAAAAAAGGATTCTTGTTTTGAAAATATATTTAGTTTTAACATGGAAATCTTGAAATGAGATTATATTGCGTTAATTAAAGAAAGATATAATTGCTTGAATAATTGCTTACTTGAATGAAGCCATTTTATATAGTTCAATCAAGAAAAATATATTCTTATGATTTAAGATTTAATTTTCTTGAATGGAAAAGAAACAATGTTGGATAGAAAATAACATTTTTAAATCAAAGATTATAATTTTCTTAAAATAGAATTAAATAATTATATATTCTTGAGGTGACAATTGCAATATTGAAATAAGACTATAATATTGTTGAAATTTAAAATTATTAAATTCTTCTAAGAAGATTATAAATTGTTGCGTATATACGAAACAATGAACGCGTTAGTTTAAGTATATAAGTTTTGATTTGACACTTATTTTTTTTTCTGTATGTTATATATCTAGAAATTAAATCTGTAAGTTTAAAGTAAGGTAGAAATTCTACCCAAGTGTCTCAAAAAAAAGATATGGCAAATATTTAAATCATGATGCATGTATCAAGAATTTTCTTCCCACAACAGATGATGCTTCCATCTTCTGGAATAAGATATGACAGGTTCAGAAATTTTCTGCCATTTCGACAAAATATATACACGTACCTCAAAGGTGGCGAGGATGAAGTTACCGCAACCATTACGTGTTTCCATGCTAGCATGGAATAAGCAAATTTGCCGGAATACGTCAAATATATTCCCGCTTCTAGCGTCCGAGCTAGAGAAACGTTGAATTGCTCGTTCAGCATCGCCGCGAGGGCGGTTAAATTTCACTCTCCTGGGTTTCTAATTTCTAATTACTTCCACGCGGGAGAAACAGGACACGCAAATATCTATTTAGTCGGAA